>NC_083339.1:74959803-75578414 GCF_019175385.1 Lycium barbarum
TTGAAGATTTAGACTCTAGAAACACTAAGAAACTCTAATCTAACACTAGATTCAACAAAATCAACAAGAAAATTCGATTTTTTTTTGTTCCCTACCAAAGGATTAGGGACACAAGACCATCAACTAAGGATCAAGAAATTTTTGTTTTGAGAAATGGAATCAAAGAGAATTAAAGTTGGAAAAACCTGAAATGCGCAACATGCGACACCGGTGCATCACATGCGACTCGCATGTTCAACATGCGAGGGTAATATGCGTTTCGCAGATGAGGCAGCCAAAGGATCAACTCTCTGTCACAGGATGCGACACGAGATGCGACTCGCATGCTCAACATGCGATGGAATATGCGAGTCGCACTATGCTGCCACCAAAATCCCAACTCTCTGTCATCAAGTGCGACACAACCTGCGACTCGCAGGTTCAACATGCGACTCGCATGTAGTGTCGCATATGGGCCAATTCGATTTTTTTTTTCCGCAAAAATCAGAAAAATTTGACAACTTTTGGATCAAATGGCCCTTTGGAGAGTCTTCTTCCTTATGAAGATTTGAAGGTGTTCAAGAACACAAGAACAAGTCAAAAATTCAACTACCCTCAAATCAACTCCAAATTGACTCAAATTTCGGATTTAAGTTCTCTTCAATGTAGAGAACAAAGCCCAATAGGTTTCAACCTTCAACTTCACCTTCTCCAACAAGACCCACTTTCAAGTTCTTGAAGCTTTGAAGCTCAACAATGGTGGAACACAAACCCTAACTCCAAATGGATTCGAAATTGAAGATTTAGACTCTAGAAACACTAAGAAACTCTAATCTAACACTAGATTCAACAAAATCAACAAGAAAATTCGATTTTTTTTTGTTCCCTACCAAAGGATTAGGGACACAAGACCATCAACTAAGGATCAAGAAATTTTTGTTTTGAGAAATGGAATCAAAGAGAATTAAAGTTGGAAAAACCTGAAATGCGCAACATGCGACACCGGTGCATCACATGCGACTCGCATGTTCAACATGCGAGGGTAATATGCGTTTCGCAGATGAGGCAGCCAAAGGATCAACTCTCTGTCACAGGATGCGACACGAGATGCGACTCGCATGCTCAACATGCGATGGAATATGCGAGTCGCACATGCTGCCACCAAAATCCCAACTCTCTGTCATCAAGTGCGACACAACCTGCGACTCGCAGGTTCAACATGCGACTCGCATGTAGTGTCGCATATGGGCCAATTCGATTTTTTTTTTCCGCAAAAATCAGAAAAATTTGACAACTTTTGGATCAAATGGCCCTTTGGAGAGTCTTCTTCCTTATGAAGATTTGAAGGTGTTCAAGAACACAAGAACAAGTCAAAAATTCAACTACCCTCAAATCAACTCCAAATTGACTCAAATTTCGGATTTAAGTTCTCTTCAATGTAGAGAACAAAGCCCAATAGGTTTCAACCTTCAACTTCACCTTCTCCAACAAGACCCACTTTCAAGTTCTTGAAGCTTTGAAGCTCAACAATGGTGGAACACAAACCCTAACTCCAAATGGATTCGAAATTGAAGATTTAGACTCTAGAAACACTAAGAAACTCTAATCTAACACTAGATTCAACAAAATCAACAAGAAAATTCGATTTTTTTTTGTTCCCTACCAAAGGATTAGGGACACAAGACCATCAACTAAGGATCAAGAAATTTTTGTTTTGAGAAATGGAATCAAAGAGAATTAAAGTTGGAAAAACCTGAAATGCGCAACATGCGACACCGGTGCATCACATGCGACTCGCATGTTCAACATGCGAGGGTAATATGCGTTTCGCAGATGAGGCAGCCAAAGGATCAACTCTCTGTCACAGGATGCGACACGAGATGCGACTCGCATGCTCAACATGCGATGGAATATGCGAGTCGCACATGCTGCCACCAAAATCCCAACTCTCTGTCATCAAGTGCGACACAACCTGCGACTCGCAGGTTCAACATGCGACTCGCATGTAGTGTCGCATATGGGCCAATTCGATTTTTTTTTTCCGCAAAAATCAGAAAAATTTGACAACTTTTGGATCAAATGGCCCTTTGGAGAGTCTTCTTCCTTATGAAGATTTGAAGGTGTTCAAGAACACAAGAACAAGTCAAAAATTCAACTACCCTCAAATCAACTCCAAATTGACTCAAATTTCGGATTTAAGTTCTCTTCAATGTAGAGAACAAAGCCCAATAGGTTTCAACCTTCAACTTCACCTTCTCCAACAAGACCCACTTTCAAGTTCTTGAAGCTTTGAAGCTCAACAATGGTGGAACACAAACCCTAACTCCAAATGGATTCGAAATTGAAGATTTAGACTCTAGAAACACTAAGAAACTCTAATCTAACACTAGATTCAACAAAATCAACAAGAAAATTCGATTTTTTTTTGTTCCCTACCAAAGGATTAGGGACACAAGACCATCAACTAAGGATCAAGAAATTTTTGTTTTGAGAAATGGAATCAAAGAGAATTAAAGTTGGAAAAACCTGAAATGCGCAACATGCGACACCGGTGCATCACATGCGACTCGCATGTTCAACATGCGAGGGTAATATGCGTTTCGCAGATGAGGCAGCCAAAGGATCAACTCTCTGTCACAGGATGCGACACGAGATGCGACTCGCATGCTCAACATGCGATGGAATATGCGAGTCGCACATGCTGCCACCAAAATCCCAACTCTCTGTCATCAAGTGCGACACAACCTGCGACTCGCAGGTTCAACATGCGACTCGCATGTAGTGTCGCATATGGGCCAATTCGATTTTTTTTTTCCGCAAAAATCAGAAAAATTTGACAACTTTTGGATCAAATGGCCCTTTGGAGAGTCTTCTTCCTTATGAAGATTTGAAGGTGTTCAAGAACACAAGAACAAGTCAAAAATTCAACTACCCTCAAATCAACTCCAAATTGACTCAAATTTCGGATTTAAGTTCTCTTCAATGTAGAGAACAAAGCCCAATAGGTTTCAACCTTCAACTTCACCTTCTCCAACAAGACCCACTTTCAAGTTCTTGAAGCTTTGAAGCTCAACAATGGTGGAACACAAACCCTAACTCCAAATGGATTCGAAATTGAAGATTTAGACTCTAGAAACACTAAGAAACTCTAATCTAACACTAGATTCAACAAAATCAACAAGAAAATTCGATTTTTTTTTGTTCCCTACCAAAGGATTAGGGACACAAGACCATCAACTAAGGATCAAGAAATTTTTGTTTTGAGAAATGGAATCAAAGAGAATTAAAGTTGGAAAAACCTGAAATGCGCAACATGCGACACCGGTGCATCACATGCGACTCGCATGTTCAACATGCGAGGGTAATATGCGTTTCGCAGATGAGGCAGCCAAAGGATCAACTCTCTGTCACAGGATGCGACACGAGATGCGACTCGCATGCTCAACATGCGATGGAATATGCGAGTCGCACATGCTGCCACCAAAATCCCAACTCTCTGTCATCAAGTGCGACACAACCTGCGACTCGCAGGTTCAACATGCGACTCGCATGTAGTGTCGCATATGGGCCAATTCGATTTTTTTTTTCCGCAAAAATCAGAAAAATTTGACAACTTTTGGATCAAATGGCCCTTTGGAGAGTCTTCTTCCTTATGAAGATTTGAAGGTGTTCAAGAACACAAGAACAAGTCAAAAATTCAACTACCCTCAAATCAACTCCAAATTGACTCAAATTTCGGATTTAAGTTCTCTTCAATGTAGAGAACAAAGCCCAATAGGTTTCAACCTTCAACTTCACCTTCTCCAACAAGACCCACTTTCAAGTTCTTGAAGCTTTGAAGCTCAACAATGGTGGAACACAAACCCTAACTCCAAATGGATTCGAAATTGAAGATTTAGACTCTAGAAACACTAAGAAACTCTAATCTAACACTAGATTCAACAAAATCAACAAGAAAATTCGATTTTTTTTTGTTCCCTACCAAAGGATTAGGGACACAAGACCATCAACTAAGGATCAAGAAATTTTTGTTTTGAGAAATGGAATCAAAGAGAATTAAAGTTGGAAAAACCTGAAATGCGCAACATGCGACACCGGTGCATCACATGCGACTCGCATGTTCAACATGCGAGGGTAATATGCGTTTCGCAGATGAGGCAGCCAAAGGATCAACTCTCTGTCACAGGATGCGACACGAGATGCGACTCGCATGCTCAACATGCGATGGAATATGCGAGTCGCACATGCTGCCACCAAAATCCCAACTCTCTGTCATCAAGTGCGACACAACCTGCGACTCGCAGGTTCAACATGCGACTCGCATGTAGTGTCGCATATGGGCCAATTCGATTTTTTTTTTCCGCAAAAATCAGAAAAATTTGACAACTTTTGGATCAAATGGCCCTTTGGAGAGTCTTCTTCCTTATGAAGATTTGAAGGTGTTCAAGAACACAAGAACAAGTCAAAAATTCAACTACCCTCAAATCAACTCCAAATTGACTCAAATTTCGGATTTAAGTTCTCTTCAATGTAGAGAACAAAGCCCAATAGGTTTCAACCTTCAACTTCACCTTCTCCAACAAGACCCACTTTCAAGTTCTTGAAGCTTTGAAGCTCAACAATGGTGGAACACAAACCCTAACTCCAAATGGATTCGAAATTGAAGATTTAGACTCTAGAAACACTAAGAAACTCTAATCTAACACTAGATTCAACAAAATCAACAAGAAAATTCGATTTTTTTTTGTTCCCTACCAAAGGATTAGGGACACAAGACCATCAACTAAGGATCAAGAAATTTTTGTTTTGAGAAATGGAATCAAAGAGAATTAAAGTTGGAAAAACCTGAAATGCGCAACATGCGACACCGGTGCATCACATGCGACTCGCATGTTCAACATGCGAGGGTAATATGCGTTTCGCAGATGAGGCAGCCAAAGGATCAACTCTCTGTCACAGGATGCGACACGAGATGCGACTCGCATGCTCAACATGCGATGGAATATGCGAGTCGCACATGCTGCCACCAAAATCCCAACTCTCTGTCATCAAGTGCGACACAACCTGCGACTCGCAGGTTCAACATGCGACTCGCATGTAGTGTCGCATATGGGCCAATTCGATTTTTTTTTCCGCAAAAATCAGAAAAATTTGACAACTTTTGGATCAAATGGCCCTTTGGAGAGTCTTCTTCCTTATGAAGATTTGAAGGTGTTCAAGAACACAAGAACAAGTCAAAAATTCAACTACCCTCAAATCAACTCCAAATTGACTCAAATTTCGGATTTAAGTTCTCTTCAATGTAGAGAACAAAGCCCAATAGGTTTCAACCTTCAACTTCACCTTCTCCAACAAGACCCACTTTCAAGTTCTTGAAGCTTTGAAGCTCAACAATGGTGGAACACAAACCCTAACTCCAAATGGATTCGAAATTGAAGATTTAGACTCTAGAAACACTAAGAAACTCTAATCTAACACTAGATTCAACAAAATCAACAAGAAAATTCGATTTTTTTTTGTTCCCTACCAAAGGATTAGGGACACAAGACCATCAACTAAGGATCAAGAAATTTTTGTTTTGAGAAATGGAATCAAAGAGAATTAAAGTTGGAAAAACCTGAAATGCGCAACATGCGACACCGGTGCATCACATGCGACTCGCATGTTCAACATGCGAGGGTAATATGCGTTTCGCAGATGAGGCAGCCAAAGGATCAACTCTCTGTCACAGGATGCGACACGAGATGCGACTCGCATGCTCAACATGCGATGGAATATGCGAGTCGCACATGCTGCCACCAAAATCCCAACTCTCTGTCATCAAGTGCGACACAACCTGCGACTCGCAGGTTCAACATGCGACTCGCATGTAGTGTCGCATATGGGCCAATTCGATTTTTTTTTTCCGCAAAAATCAGAAAAATTTGACAACTTTTGGATCAAATGGCCCTTTGGAGAGTCTTCTTCCTTATGAAGATTTGAAGGTGTTCAAGAACACAAGAACAAGTCAAAAATTCAACTACCCTCAAATCAACTCCAAATTGACTCAAATTTCGGATTTAAGTTCTCTTCAATGTAGAGAACAAAGCCCAATAGGTTTCAACCTTCAACTTCACCTTCTCCAACAAGACCCACTTTCAAGTTCTTGAAGCTTTGAAGCTCAACAATGGTGGAACACAAACCCTAACTCCAAATGGATTCGAAATTGAAGATTTAGACTCTAGAAACACTAAGAAACTCTAATCTAACACTAGATTCAACAAAATCAACAAGAAAATTCGATTTTTTTTTGTTCCCTACCAAAGGATTAGGGACACAAGACCATCAACTAAGGATCAAGAAATTTTTGTTTTGAGAAATGGAATCAAAGAGAATTAAAGTTGGAAAAACCTGAAATGCGCAACATGCGACACCGGTGCATCACATGCGACTCGCATGTTCAACATGCGAGGGTAATATGCGTTTCGCAGATGAGGCAGCCAAAGGATCAACTCTCTGTCACAGGATGCGACACGAGATGCGACTCGCATGCTCAACATGCGATGGAATATGCGAGTCGCACATGCTGCCACCAAAATCCCAACTCTCTGTCATCAAGTGCGACACAACCTGCGACTCGCAGGTTCAACATGCGACTCGCATGTAGTGTCGCATATGGGCCAATTCGATTTTTTTTTCCGCAAAAATCAGAAAAATTTGACAACTTTTGGATCAAATGGCCCTTTGGAGAGTCTTCTTCCTTATGAAGATTTGAAGGTGTTCAAGAACACAAGAACAAGTCAAAAATTCAACTACCCTCAAATCAACTCCAAATTGACTCAAATTTCGGATTTAAGTTCTCTTCAATGTAGAGAACAAAGCCCAATAGGTTTCAACCTTCAACTTCACCTTCTCCAACAAGACCCACTTTCAAGTTCTTGAAGCTTTGAAGCTCAACAATGGTGGAACACAAACCCTAACTCCAAATGGATTCGAAATTGAAGATTTAGACTCTAGAAACACTAAGAAACTCTAATCTAACACTAGATTCAACAAAATCAACAAGAAAATTCGATTTTTTTTTGTTCCCTACCAAAGGATTAGGGACACAAGACCATCAACAAAGGATTAGGGACACAAGACATCAACTAAGGATCAAGAAATTTTTGTTTTGAGAAATGGAATCAAAGAGAATTAAAGTTGGAAAAACCTGAAATGCGCAACATGCGACACCGGTGCATCACATGCGACTCGCATGTTCAACATGCGAGGGTAATATGCGTTTCGCAGATGAGGCAGCCAAAGGATCAACTCTCTGTCACAGGATGCGACACGAGATGCGACTCGCATGCTCAACATGCGATGGAATATGCGAGTCGCACATGCTGCCACCAAAATCCCAACTCTCTGTCATCAAGTGCGACACAACCTGCGACTCGCAGGTTCAACATGCGACTCGCATGTAGTGTCGCATATGGGCCAATTCGATTTTTTTTTTCCGCAAAAATCAGAAAAATTTGACAACTTTTGGATCAAATGGCCCTTTGGAGAGTCTTCTTCCTTATGAAGATTTGAAGGTGTTCAAGAACACAAGAACAAGTCAAAAATTCAACTACCCTCAAATCAACTCCAAATTGACTCAAATTTCGGATTTAAGTTCTCTTCAATGTAGAGAACAAAGCCCAATAGGTTTCAACCTTCAACTTCACCTTCTCCAACAAGACCCACTTTCAAGTTCTTGAAGCTTTGAAGCTCAACAATGGTGGAACACAAACCCTAACTCCAAATGGATTCGAAATTGAAGATTTAGACTCTAGAAACACTAAGAAACTCTAATCTAACACTAGATTCAACAAAATCAACAAGAAAATTCGATTTTTTTTTGTTCCCTACCAAAGGATTAGGGACACAAGACCATCAACTAAGGATCAAGAAATTTTTGTTTTGAGAAATGGAATCAAAGAGAATTAAAGTTGGAAAAACCTGAAATGCGCAACATGCGACACCGGTGCATCACATGCGACTCGCATGTTCAACATGCGAGGGTAATATGCGTTTCGCAGATGAGGCAGCCAAAGGATCAACTCTCTGTCACAGGATGCGACACGAGATGCGACTCGCATGCTCAACATGCGATGGAATATGCGAGTCGCACATGCTGCCACCAAAATCCCAACTCTCTGTCATCAAGTGCGACACAACCTGCGACTCGCAGGTTCAACATGCGACTCGCATGTAGTGTCGCATATGGGCCAATTCGATTTTTTTTTTCCGCAAAAATCAGAAAAATTTGACAACTTTTGGATCAAATGGCCCTTTGGAGAGTCTTCTTCCTTATGAAGATTTGAAGGTGTTCAAGAACACAAGAACAAGTCAAAAATTCAACTACCCTCAAATCAACTCCAAATTGACTCAAATTTCGGATTTAAGTTCTCTTCAATGTAGAGAACAAAGCCCAATAGGTTTCAACCTTCAACTTCACCTTCTCCAACAAGACCCACTTTCAAGTTCTTGAAGCTTTGAAGCTCAACAATGGTGGAACACAAACCCTAACTCCAAATGGATTCGAAATTGAAGATTTAGACTCTAGAAACACTAAGAAACTCTAATCTAACACTAGATTCAACAAAATCAACAAGAAAATTCGATTTTTTTTTGTTCCCTACCAAAGGATTAGGGACACAAGACCATCAACTAAGGATCAAGAAATTTTTGTTTTGAGAAATGGAATCAAAGAGAATTAAAGTTGGAAAAACCTGAAATGCGCAACATGCGACACCGGTGCATCACATGCGACTCGCATGTTCAACATGCGAGGGTAATATGCGTTTCGCAGATGAGGCAGCCAAAGGATCAACTCTCTGTCACAGGATGCGACACGAGATGCGACTCGCATGCTCAACATGCGATGGAATATGCGAGTCGCACATGCTGCCACCAAAATCCCAACTCTCTGTCATCAAGTGCGACACAACCTGCGACTCGCAGGTTCAACATGCGACTCGCATGTAGTGTCGCATATGGGCCAATTCGATTTTTTTTTTCCGCAAAAATCAGAAAAATTTGACAACTTTTGGATCAAATGGCCCTTTGGAGAGTCTTCTTCCTTATGAAGATTTGAAGGTGTTCAAGAACACAAGAACAAGTCAAAAATTCAACTACCCTCAAATCAACTCCAAATTGACTCAAATTTCGGATTTAAGTTCTCTTCAATGTAGAGAACAAAGCCCAATAGGTTTCAACCTTCAACTTCACCTTCTCCAACAAGACCCACTTTCAAGTTCTTGAAGCTTTGAAGCTCAACAATGGTGGAACACAAACCCTAACTCCAAATGGATTCGAAATTGAAGATTTAGACTCTAGAAACACTAAGAAACTCTAATCTAACACTAGATTCAACAAAATCAACAAGAAAATTCGATTTTTTTTTGTTCCCTACCAAAGGATTAGGGACACAAGACCATCAACTAAGGATCAAGAAATTTTTGTTTTGAGAAATGGAATCAAAGAGAATTAAAGTTGGAAAAACCTGAAATGCGCAACATGCGACACCGGTGCATCACATGCGACTCGCATGTTCAACATGCGAGGGTAATATGCGTTTCGCAGATGAGGCAGCCAAAGGATCAACTCTCTGTCACAGGATGCGACACGAGATGCGACTCGCATGCTCAACATGCGATGGAATATGCGAGTCGCACATGCTGCCACCAAAATCCCAACTCTCTGTCATCAAGTGCGACACAACCTGCGACTCGCAGGTTCAACATGCGACTCGCATGTAGTGTCGCATATGGGCCAATTCGATTTTTTTTTTCCGCAAAAATCAGAAAAATTTGACAACTTTTGGATCAAATGGCCCTTTGGAGAGTCTTCTTCCTTATGAAGATTTGAAGGTGTTCAAGAACACAAGAACAAGTCAAAAATTCAACTACCCTCAAATCAACTCCAAATTGACTCAAATTTCGGATTTAAGTTCTCTTCAATGTAGAGAACAAAGCCCAATAGGTTTCAACCTTCAACTTCACCTTCTCCAACAAGACCCACTTTCAAGTTCTTGAAGCTTTGAAGCTCAACAATGGTGGAACACAAACCCTAACTCCAAATGGATTCGAAATTGAAGATTTAGACTCTAGAAACACTAAGAAACTCTAATCTAACACTAGATTCAACAAAATCAACAAGAAAATTCGATTTTTTTTTGTTCCCTACCAAAGGATTAGGGACACAAGACCATCAACTAAGGATCAAGAAATTTTTGTTTTGAGAAATGGAATCAAAGAGAATTAAAGTTGGAAAAACCTGAAATGCGCAACATGCGACACCGGTGCATCACATGCGACTCGCATGTTCAACATGCGAGGGTAATATGCGTTTCGCAGATGAGGCAGCCAAAGGATCAACTCTCTGTCACAGGATGCGACACGAGATGCGACTCGCATGCTCAACATGCGATGGAATATGCGAGTCGCACATGCTGCCACCAAAATCCCAACTCTCTGTCATCAAGTGCGACACAACCTGCGACTCGCAGGTTCAACATGCGACTCGCATGTAGTGTCGCATATGGGCCAATTCGATTTTTTTTTCCGCAAAAATCAGAAAAATTTGACAACTTTTGGATCAAATGGCCCTTTGGAGAGTCTTCTTCCTTATGAAGATTTGAAGGTGTTCAAGAACACAAGAACAAGTCAAAAATTCAACTACCCTCAAATCAACTCCAAATTGACTCAAATTTCGGATTTAAGTTCTCTTCAATGTAGAGAACAAAGCCCAATAGGTTTCAACCTTCAACTTCACCTTCTCCAACAAGACCCACTTTCAAGTTCTTGAAGCTTTGAAGCTCAACAATGGTGGAACACAAACCCTAACTCCAAATGGATTCGAAATTGAAGATTTAGACTCTAGAAACACTAAGAAACTCTAATCTAACACTAGATTCAACAAAATCAACAAGAAAATTCGATTTTTTTTTGTTCCCTACCAAAGGATTAGGGACACAAGACCATCAACTAAGGATCAAGAAATTTTTGTTTTGAGAAATGGAATCAAAGAGAATTAAAGTTGGAAAAACCTGAAATGCGCAACATGCGACACCGGTGCATCACATGCGACTCGCATGTTCAACATGCGAGGGTAATATGCGTTTCGCAGATGAGGCAGCCAAAGGATCAACTCTCTGTCACAGGATGCGACACGAGATGCGACTCGCATGCTCAACATGCGATGGAATATGCGAGTCGCACATGCTGCCACCAAAATCCCAACTCTCTGTCATCAAGTGCGACACAACCTGCGACTCGCAGGTTCAACATGCGACTCGCATGTAGTGTCGCATATGGGCCAATTCGATTTTTTTTTCCGCAAAAATCAGAAAAATTTGACAACTTTTGGATCAAATGGCCCTTTGGAGAGTCTTCTTCCTTATGAAGATTTGAAGGTGTTCAAGAACACAAGAACAAGTCAAAAATTCAACTACCCTCAAATCAACTCCAAATTGACTCAAATTTCGGATTTAAGTTCTCTTCAATGTAGAGAACAAAGCCCAATAGGTTTCAACCTTCAACTTCACCTTCTCCAACAAGACCCACTTTCAAGTTCTTGAAGCTTTGAAGCTCAACAATGGTGGAACACAAACCCTAACTCCAAATGGATTCGAAATTGAAGATTTAGACTCTAGAAACACTAAGAAACTCTAATCTAACACTAGATTCAACAAAATCAACAAGAAAATTCGATTTTTTTTTGTTCCCTACCAAAGGATTAGGGACACAAGACCATCAACTAAGGATCAAGAAATTTTTGTTTTGAGAAATGGAATCAAAGAGAATTAAAGTTGGAAAAACCTGAAATGCGCAACATGCGACACCGGTGCATCACATGCGACTCGCATGTTCAACATGCGAGGGTAATATGCGTTTCGCAGATGAGGCAGCCAAAGGATCAACTCTCTGTCACAGGATGCGACACGAGATGCGACTCGCATGCTCAACATGCGATGGAATATGCGAGTCGCACATGCTGCCACCAAAATCCCAACTCTCTGTCATCAAGTGCGACACAACCTGCGACTCGCAGGTTCAACATGCGACTCGCATGTAGTGTCGCATATGGGCCAATTCGATTTTTTTTTTCCGCAAAAATCAGAAAAATTTGACAACTTTTGGATCAAATGGCCCTTTGGAGAGTCTTCTTCCTTATGAAGATTTGAAGGTGTTCAAGAACACAAGAACAAGTCAAAAATTCAACTACCCTCAAATCAACTCCAAATTGACTCAAATTTCGGATTTAAGTTCTCTTCAATGTAGAGAACAAAGCCCAATAGGTTTCAACCTTCAACTTCACCTTCTCCAACAAGACCCACTTTCAAGTTCTTGAAGCTTTGAAGCTCAACAATGGTGGAACACAAACCCTAACTCCAAATGGATTCGAAATTGAAGATTTAGACTCTAGAAACACTAAGAAACTCTAATCTAACACTAGATTCAACAAAATCAACAAGAAAATTCGATTTTTTTTTGTTCCCTACCAAAGGATTAGGGACACAAGACCATCAACTAAGGATCAAGAAATTTTTGTTTTGAGAAATGGAATCAAAGAGAATTAAAGTTGGAAAAACCTGAAATGCGCAACATGCGACACCGGTGCATCACATGCGACTCGCATGTTCAACATGCGAGGGTAATATGCGTTTCGCAGATGAGGCAGCCAAAGGATCAACTCTCTGTCACAGGATGCGACACGAGATGCGACTCGCATGCTCAACATGCGATGGAATATGCGAGTCGCACATGCTGCCACCAAAATCCCAACTCTCTGTCATCAAGTGCGACACAACCTGCGACTCGCAGGTTCAACATGCGACTCGCATGTAGTGTCGCATATGGGCCAATTCGATTTTTTTTTTCCGCAAAAATCAGAAAAATTTGACAACTTTTGGATCAAATGGCCCTTTGGAGAGTCTTCTTCCTTATGAAGATTTGAAGGTGTTCAAGAACACAAGAACAAGTCAAAAATTCAACTACCCTCAAATCAACTCCAAATTGACTCAAATTTCGGATTTAAGTTCTCTTCAATGTAGAGAACAAAGCCCAATAGGTTTCAACCTTCAACTTCACCTTCTCCAACAAGACCCACTTTCAAGTTCTTGAAGCTTTGAAGCTCAACAATGGTGGAACACAAACCCTAACTCCAAATGGATTCGAAATTGAAGATTTAGACTCTAGAAACACTAAGAAACTCTAATCTAACACTAGATTCAACAAAATCAACAAGAAAATTCGATTTTTTTTTGTTCCCTACCAAAGGATTAGGGACACAAGACCATCAACTAAGGATCAAGAAATTTTTGTTTTGAGAAATGGAATCAAAGAGAATTAAAGTTGGAAAAACCTGAAATGCGCAACATGCGACACCGGTGCATCACATGCGACTCGCATGTTCAACATGCGAGGGTAATATGCGTTTCGCAGATGAGGCAGCCAAAGGATCAACTCTCTGTCACAGGATGCGACACGAGATGCGACTCGCATGCTCAACATGCGATGGAATATGCGAGTCGCACATGCTGCCACCAAAATCCCAACTCTCTGTCATCAAGTGCGACACAACCTGCGACTCGCAGGTTCAACATGCGACTCGCATGTAGTGTCGCATATGGGCCAATTCGATTTTTTTTTTCCGCAAAAATCAGAAAAATTTGACAACTTTTGGATCAAATGGCCCTTTGGAGAGTCTTCTTCCTTATGAAGATTTGAAGGTGTTCAAGAACACAAGAACAAGTCAAAAATTCAACTACCCTCAAATCAACTCCAAATTGACTCAAATTTCGGATTTAAGTTCTCTTCAATGTAGAGAACAAAGCCCAATAGGTTTCAACCTTCAACTTCACCTTCTCCAACAAGACCCACTTTCAAGTTCTTGAAGCTTTGAAGCTCAACAATGGTGGAACACAAACCCTAACTCCAAATGGATTCGAAATTGAAGATTTAGACTCTAGAAACACTAAGAAACTCTAATCTAACACTAGATTCAACAAAATCAACAAGAAAATTCGATTTTTTTTTGTTCCCTACCAAAGGATTAGGGACACAAGACCATCAACTAAGGATCAAGAAATTTTTGTTTTGAGAAATGGAATCAAAGAGAATTAAAGTTGGAAAAACCTGAAATGCGCAACATGCGACACCGGTGCATCACATGCGACTCGCATGTTCAACATGCGAGGGTAATATGCGTTTCGCAGATGAGGCAGCCAAAGGATCAACTCTCTGTCACAGGATGCGACACGAGATGCGACTCGCATGCTCAACATGCGATGGAATATGCGAGTCGCACATGCTGCCACCAAAATCCCAACTCTCTGTCATCAAGTGCGACACAACCTGCGACTCGCAGGTTCAACATGCGACTCGCATGTAGTGTCGCATATGGGCCAATTCGATTTTTTTTTTCCGCAAAAATCAGAAAAATTTGACAACTTTTGGATCAAATGGCCCTTTGGAGAGTCTTCTTCCTTATGAAGATTTGAAGGTGTTCAAGAACACAAGAACAAGTCAAAAATTCAACTACCCTCAAATCAACTCCAAATTGACTCAAATTTCGGATTTAAGTTCTCTTCAATGTAGAGAACAAAGCCCAATAGGTTTCAACCTTCAACTTCACCTTCTCCAACAAGACCCACTTTCAAGTTCTTGAAGCTTTGAAGCTCAACAATGGTGGAACACAAACCCTAACTCCAAATGGATTCGAAATTGAAGATTTAGACTCTAGAAACACTAAGAAACTCTAATCTAACACTAGATTCAACAAAATCAACAAGAAAATTCGATTTTTTTTTGTTCCCTACCAAAGGATTAGGGACACAAGACCATCAACTAAGGATCAAGAAATTTTTGTTTTGAGAAATGGAATCAAAGAGAATTAAAGTTGGAAAAACCTGAAATGCGCAACATGCGACACCGGTGCATCACATGCGACTCGCATGTTCAACATGCGAGGGTAATATGCGTTTCGCAGATGAGGCAGCCAAAGGATCAACTCTCTGTCACAGGATGCGACACGAGATGCGACTCGCATGCTCAACATGCGATGGAATATGCGAAATATGCTGCCACCAAAATCCCAACTCTCTGTCATCAAGTGCGACACAACCTGCGACTCGCAGGTTCAACATGCGACTCGCATGTAGTGTCGCATATGGGCCAATTCGATTTTTTTTTCCGCAAAAATCAGAAAAATTTGACAACTTTTGGATCAAATGGCCCTTTGGAGAGTCTTCTTCCTTATGAAGATTTGAAGGTGTTCAAGAACACAAGAACAAGTCAAAAATTCAACTACCCTCAAATCAACTCCAAATTGACTCAAATTTCGGATTTAAGTTCTCTTCAATGTAGAGAACAAAGCCCAATAGGTTTCAACCTTCAACTTCACCTTCTCCAACAAGACCCACTTTCAAGTTCTTGAAGCTTTGAAGCTCAACAATGGTGGAACACAAACCCTAACTCCAAATGGATTCGAAATTGAAGATTTAGACTCTAGAAACACTAAGAAACTCTAATCTAACACTAGATTCAACAAAATCAACAAGAAAATTCGATTTTTTTTTGTTCCCTACCAAAGGATTAGGGACACAAGACCATCAACTAAGGATCAAGAAATTTTTGTTTTGAGAAATGGAATCAAAGAGAATTAAAGTTGGAAAAACCTGAAATGCGCAACATGCGACACCGGTGCATCACATGCGACTCGCATGTTCAACATGCGAGGGTAATATGCGTTTCGCAGATGAGGCAGCCAAAGGATCAACTCTCTGTCACAGGATGCGACACGAGATGCGACTCGCATGCTCAACATGCGATGGAATATGCGAGTCGCACATGCTGCCACCAAAATCCCAACTCTCTGTCATCAAGTGCGACACAACCTGCGACTCGCAGGTTCAACATGCGACTCGCATGTAGTGTCGCATATGGGCCAATTCGATTTTTTTTTCCGCAAAAATCAGAAAAATTTGACAACTTTTGGATCAAATGGCCCTTTGGAGAGTCTTCTTCCTTATGAAGATTTGAAGGTGTTCAAGAACACAAGAACAAGTCAAAAATTCAACTACCCTCAAATCAACTCCAAATTGACTCAAATTTCGGATTTAAGTTCTCTTCAATGTAGAGAACAAAGCCCAATAGGTTTCAACCTTCAACTTCACCTTCTCCAACAAGACCCACTTTCAAGTTCTTGAAGCTTTGAAGCTCAACAATGGTGGAACACAAACCCTAACTCCAAATGGATTCGAAATTGAAGATTTAGACTCTAGAAACACTAAGAAACTCTAATCTAACACTAGATTCAACAAAATCAACAAGAAAATTCGATTTTTTTTTGTTCCCTACCAAAGGATTAGGGACACAAGACCATCAACTAAGGATCAAGAAATTTTTGTTTTGAGAAATGGAATCAAAGAGAATTAAAGTTGGAAAAACCTGAAATGCGCAACATGCGACACCGGTGCATCACATGCGACTCGCATGTTCAACATGCGAGGGTAATATGCGTTTCGCAGATGAGGCAGCCAAAGGATCAACTCTCTGTCACAGGATGCGACACGAGATGCGACTCGCATGCTCAACATGCGATGGAATATGCGAGTCGCACATGCTGCCACCAAAATCCCAACTCTCTGTCATCAAGTGCGACACAACCTGCGACTCGCAGGTTCAACATGCGACTCGCATGTAGTGTCGCATATGGGCCAATTCGATTTTTTTTTTCCGCAAAAATCAGAAAAATTTGACAACTTTTGGATCAAATGGCCCTTTGGAGAGTCTTCTTCCTTATGAAGATTTGAAGGTGTTCAAGAACACAAGAACAAGTCAAAAATTCAACTACCCTCAAATCAACTCCAAATTGACTCAAATTTCGGATTTAAGTTCTCTTCAATGTAGAGAACAAAGCCCAATAGGTTTCAACCTTCAACTTCACCTTCTCCAACAAGACCCACTTTCAAGTTCTTGAAGCTTTGAAGCTCAACAATGGTGGAACACAAACCCTAACTCCAAATGGATTCGAAATTGAAGATTTAGACTCTAGAAACACTAAGAAACTCTAATCTAACACTAGATTCAACAAAATCAACAAGAAAATTCGATTTTTTTTTGTTCCCTACCAAAGGATTAGGGACACAAGACCATCAACTAAGGATCAAGAAATTTTTGTTTTGAGAAATGGAATCAAAGAGAATTAAAGTTGGAAAAACCTGAAATGCGCAACATGCGACACCGGTGCATCACATGCGACTCGCATGTTCAACATGCGAGGGTAATATGCGTTTCGCAGATGAGGCAGCCAAAGGATCAACTCTCTGTCACAGGATGCGACACGAGATGCGACTCGCATGCTCAACATGCGATGGAATATGCGAGTCGCATATGCTGCCACCAAAATCCCAACTCTCTGTCATCAAGTGCGACACAACCTGCGACTCGCAGGTTCAACATGCGACTCGCATGTAGTGTCGCATATGGGCCAATTCGATTTTTTTTTTCCGCAAAAATCAGAAAAATTTGACAACTTTTGGATCAAATGGCCCTTTGGAGAGTCTTCTTCCTTATGAAGATTTGAAGGTGTTCAAGAACACAAGAACAAGTCAAAAATTCAACTACCCTCAAATCAACTCCAAATTGACTCAAATTTCGGATTTAAGTTCTCTTCAATGTAGAGAACAAAGCCCAATAGGTTTCAACCTTCAACTTCACCTTCTCCAACAAGACCCACTTTCAAGTTCTTGAAGCTTTGAAGCTCAACAATGGTGGAACACAAACCCTAACTCCAAATGGATTCGAAATTGAAGATTTAGACTCTAGAAACACTAAGAAACTCTAATCTAACACTAGATTCAACAAAATCAACAAGAAAATTCGATTTTTTTTTGTTCCCTACCAAAGGATTAGGGACACAAGACCATCAACTAAGGATCAAGAAATTTTTGTTTTGAGAAATGGAATCAAAGAGAATTAAAGTTGGAAAAACCTGAAATGCGCAACATGCGACACCGGTGCATCACATGCGACTCGCATGTTCAACATGCGAGGGTAATATGCGTTTCGCAGATGAGGCAGCCAAAGGATCAACTCTCTGTCACAGGATGCGACACGAGATGCGACTCGCATGCTCAACATGCGATGGAATATGCGAGTCGCACATGCTGCCACCAAAATCCCAACTCTCTGTCATCAAGTGCGACACAACCTGCGACTCGCAGGTTCAACATGCGACTCGCATGTAGTGTCGCATATGGGCCAATTCGATTTTTTTTTTCCGCAAAAATCAGAAAAATTTGACAACTTTTGGATCAAATGGCCCTTTGCAGAGTCTTCTTCCTTATGAAGATTTGAAGGTGTTCAAGAACACAAGAACAAGTCAAAAATTCAACTACCCTCAAATCAACTCCAAATTGACTCAAATTTCGGATTTAAGTTCTCTTCAATGTAGAGAACAAATCCCAATAGGTTTCAACCTTCTCCAACAAGACCCACTTTTAAGTTCTTGATGCTTTGAAGCTCAACAATGGTGGAACACAAACCCTAACTCCAAATGGATTCGAAATTGAAGATTTAGACTCTAGAAACACTAAGAAAATCTAATCTAACACTAGATTCTACAAAATCAACAAGAAAATTTGATTTTTTTGAATTTCGGATTTTTTTTTTGTTGAATCAAAACCAAAGATTAGATTTGGTAGAACAAACCTAAACTAAGCTCTGATACCAATTGATACAGTATTCAAAACGAAAATGATGAAAAAAGGACAAGAAAAGTAAAGGATAGATAATTTGACACAACTCAAGACCCAAATTAGCAACCAAAGTTCTTGAATTAACTTGACCTCTAATTTAGGAACTAAAGAGCACCAAACTCTTAGGATGACCAATAGGGATTTGATACCCTAATAACCATTCCTCTCACAAGATTCACAATCACTAGCTTAGCAAGCTCTCAACACTCAAAAGAGTTCACAATTTCAAGATATCAATATTCAACATAGACTAAGTCTTCTAAATGAAAGAAACTACTATTTATACTAAGGCTGAAAAGAAGACAACTACTCTATTACACTTTTACCCTTAATGAAGTTAGGGCCTTGTTTGGGTGTCTTCTTTTGGGAACAAAGCTTGAATTTGCAAATCTTCAAGTAATGGCCACATTGCAAGTATGGTCATCTTCAAACCTCTTCTCTAAACCATCCTCCCATGCTATCATGAACACTTGCAATCCCCGGGAAGGTGCTAGAGTGTATTCAAGTATGTCCCTCCTCATAAACAATGCTTGCATCGCTTGAAGTTCCTTCGCTTGGCTCCTTGTAAAAGGTCTTGATGCCACTCGAATTGCATCAATATCGTACAGACACAGCTGAACAGAACTTATACACAACCCACACATATGTCTACAGACCTCTAAGAGTATCGATAGCGAAATGTGACGGGACAGGGCCCCGTCGTACCCCTGGATAAACATACATATATATCATAAGATCTGTACCAAAAGTCTAAACTCTGGAAAAATGGAGTTCTCCAAGACAGCTGAATAGAAGTCCTACGCTGAAGAGTCACCAAACCGACTATTTGTACCTGCGGGCATGAAACGCAGCCCCTCGAAGAAAGGGGGTCAGTACGGAATATGTACTGAGTATATAAAGCATGAAATACAGTAAAGAGGATCACAACTGAAATAAGTAGTACAGAAAACAAGTACAATGTCTAGAATACCAAAACACTTGCCTTTTGAAACATAAATCCTGCATGTCAATATCATATATCATACCCGGCCCAGTATTGGACTCGGTGAATAAAGTCATCATATGCCCTCCTGGCCGCCATAACATATCATCATATCATCATATATATATATACCGTACCCGGCCCTCTAGTGAGGGACTCGGTGAACAATGCAGTGAAACTGTGCACGATAACATACCCGGCCCGAGACTCGGTGAAAGACATATTTAGGCATGCACGAGCGGAGTAGTGAGCAACCATATGCAATTTAAAACATTATCAAGACTCAAACAGAATAAGAAGAAAGGATTAACACCTAAGTATCAACAGCGACAATCATATCAAGTATCCATCGAATGTCATTATAAATTATCAAAAGAGCCTTAGGAATCATAGACATGTATCAATATAATATGAAATAGCTTATAGAAGTCAAGAACATGAGTTATCGTAGAGACTTCCAAGAATAGAAGCTTATATTTATCGACTGCTATCCAACGATAGAAAACTTGAGAGGGAGGCTCAATCATTTCCAGAGTTCTAACATCAAGAAGTGAATAGGAATCATGAATCACACTCAAGACTTACGAATAGGATTACCCCAAAGCTCATATAATTTATCACTTAAATCTAAGACATGCCAAAAGAAAGAAGGGACAACTTTACATACCTGCTGAAGGTCATTCGTAATCTCGTTCGCTTCGTCGCCCCGTTAGCCTATTTAATATAAGAGTAACGCTATCGTCAGTAACTATACTTCCAAGCTCATAAGTCTGTAACCAATCGCCTATAGAACTTATTCTTTAACTTATACTTTCTCGATTAGGGTTTTCATCAGTTAAGGACTTAATAGAAATTGGGCAGCATTTCCCCTACATATTCGCCTAACCCGAACTTCCAATTATCCTCCTGTTATCACAGAAATACCAACAATGACAGTAATAACAATATTCATATAGAACCCTTACAATTCAGCCCATAAGCAACTCTAACAATCCAATAACCCCTTTTAATCCTTTTCAACCCACAATTTCGTATAACAACGATTTCATGCAATTTCTTACTTCCAATTTCATCCAATCCAATTTTAATCCTTCCATTACAACACCATTAATACAATTACACTATAAAACAAGAAAATCTTACCTTAATTTTCTCGAAGGAATTTCTACACTTAATTGCTCCAATTTCCCAATTTCTTCTTCCTCAATTCAATATCCAATGTTGCTATCACCTCCTTGGACTTGTAAATCACCTTGGAATTTTTAAAACAGCCATGGCTGGCTGTGAACAGTAGCAGCCATGGCTGCTCATGCTCTTCTTTCTCTCAACTTCATTAGATTTTGCTATTGAAATATGACTCACATTAGTCATGAATTGTGAACTTATATGTTGCATAACCATATGGAACGTGCCCCTCTATGATGAATCATCCCTCTTATTTCATTTCATTTTGTATTTATTCATTTAATATATATATGTTTTTTTTTTTTTTATAAAGGGATCGGGTGGGGCCCACTCAAAGTATAATAAATTTAATTAATCATTAATCCCCGCTTAATAATCTAATCATAATTAATTAGTTCCTAATCTCCAATAATATTTCTACACTAAATAAAATTTATAAACAATTTGTGTGATAATTAAAATTAAAAATTAAAAGTTCTTATTTCATGTCCAAAAATAATCCCGTCTTTAACTTGAGTCGATTTGCTTGCGAATAATTCGACGCATAAAAATACGGGGTATAACATCCTTCCCCCCTTTAGAACATTCGTCCTCGAATGTTAAACTGGTCCTGAACTCCCAATACTTTCTCAAGTGTTCTCCACCGATTCATTAAACTTTAATATCCTTGGAGTATTGCATGCCTCTGGTAACCTGTAGACCTTTCGCAGGTTTTACAAGTAAAAAGAAATTTCCCAGAGGGTAACATTTTTCCACTCCAATACCCTTGTTTTACTCTGTTGTTACAATCTGTATTCTGGAATCCTCAGCATCATGTGTCGCTCTTCGACTTTCTTTTAAAGGTTCTTAACTGTCACTTTGCTTTCAGATCTCGATCTCAATGTTTAGGGTTGGCTATCAAATAGCGCTAGGGTTCCCTCATTTTATAACCTCACTGTCATCCAGTAACCAGTAGCCCGCTTGTTCTGATTGTCTCGGTTAAATCATTTCGTAATTTCCTTTATACTAACTGGCAATACTTTAGGCATATTATCTCGTGTCGTTTCTCTATTTTTGGCTTAAACTCTTCTATTGCCGCTCTACTCAAATTTGCTCTTAGTTCTCCTATCATGCATCCTATTGTAATCTTTACACGAGTATGTGTAGGTGCTTAAATCAGCCCGAAAAATACCTCAGCGTCGCCACACTAGTCTTTATGCAGACCCTACATTCTTCTCTTATCTCTTTCCATTGATATCAAGGCTCAATTATGGTTTTTTCCCTTAGTACTAATTTCATCTCTGTAGTTTTGCCTCAACCATCTTATACCTTTCTTTGATATACCCAAAATATCGCAACCGCCTTGCTATTACTGAATCCTTACCCTTCTTATCAAGTACTCGCTTGGTCTCATCCTTAGCATACAAATATTCGTAGGTTTCATAACTATCTTTGTACAATTCGTACAAAGTGCATCCAATCTTAGTCATGGTCTTTCCTTCTCCTGGTTTATTCTGCTCTACATATCTTATACTTGCTTTCTATTTTGTCATACTCCCTTCCCTTCCGTTACTACTTATGGGTCACAATGTCATTAGTCAATAACTCTGTTGCCAACATCTTAACCTCTAATCCAGTATAGCCTTGCTATCCCTTATAATATCCTTTAAGTTACTCGTTACCATTCTCTTGTCGTATTCTTCCTTTTTATAAGCATCCACCTTCTGATGTCATATTATCCAAGGTCTTTACCAATGATTCTCAGCACTGTCTCAAATACCATCTTGGCTTTATCCGCTTATTGCTAGCCTTCAAATCTCACTAACTTGTTTCAGCAAGGGATCTCAATTATAGTTTGAGTGTCCATATTGGATATACTATAGTGTCAATTGATTTCATCTTACACTTGCATTTCTCTCATCCGCTACCCCCCTTTAGGGAGTACCCACATCCTTATCTATTTATATTCTACTCTATGTCCCCATTTCAAATTTTCAAATTCATATGATTCTTTTCCAATACATTTGGTATACTGCACCATATCCATGTCTTCCTTTATATCATCTATAATTTAGATTACCCATGTATGAAACTCCAACACAATCACGAGGCGATGAGAACTCTCGATATATAGTACAAAATTTTATTTGATGGTTAGTACTCGAGTAATATAAGTAATGTAGCCATTTATCCGAAGCCACATTCCATTCATTCTAATCAGTAATTAGCTAGTGCTTATAATCGTTTCAAATTCTCCATTCGGTAGCGCTTATATTCTAATGATAAGTGTCCCAAGCTTTCTTATGACACTATCTTTATCCCAACGGATATCACCTGTTTCCTCTAATAAACTCACAATACATCAGTTGTTTCGCAAATCTGCAATCCTTGTCCTTTAAGGATTTCACCATCTCCGAGGTGAAGTCACATACACGCAGTGCTCCTTTATGCCTCATGCTTTTTCACCCTTGTCGTGTACCCAACGCTAACTTCTAATCTTACTCAAAATCATATCAAATTTGTTTTAATAGTGGTCTTGTCTTATCACCTTTTCGTCATACTACACCTTAAGTTCGTAGCTATATATTTCCCTTTTGTCCTATACTCATACTTAATTAATTACGTCTATCTTGAGTGCTTCCTTTAGTATTCCTTTCATTCCTCCAGTCTATGTCCATCTTTTATTTTGTGCACGGGGAATCTCATGCTACTCCTGTATTCTTTGGAAAACACTACTTCTACATAACCCCTTTCTCATTTTCAAAACATATTCTATTCATCCCTGTTTGTTCTTATCATACCAGTCATTTCTGGCATTCATTCTGTCTTGTTGCTCATCTTCCTTTAGGTTTATCTTTCACAATTATGTCGCTTATATTACTCGTTTCCTTAGCTATCCACGTCATAACACATCGCTACACTGTAATCCCACTCGCTTTTTTCGTATCTTCTTCCTTCTATTAACTCCTTCTCTTCCTGTGCTCGCTTTCACTTTCGTCACCACTTGACCTCTATTCTGAACTTTCCCTATAGGACTTTGTAAGTTTTTTTTTTGGTTCTATATTTGCCTTTCCGTTTCACACTGATAATATCATATCCTTTAGTTACTTCCTTGCTAGGCTTTACTCATTTCTATAACAATTCTTATGGTATTCACATTACATCTTGTTCGTAATCCATCCTATAACGTAACACTTCTTAATCATATTCACGATTCTTACTATGTTTCAATTACACTCTGTGGACTAGGCGTACTTAACCCTTCACCCTTTCTGATCGATCCTACCCTTAGTATCTCGCACGCTGTCTCATCAATACCTTCATGACTTGTCATAACTCTTCCTTCTCCGTACTTTTATCTCAATCATACTATTACTCCTTTGAATTGTAAACTCGTCGTAATTTGTCCCTGCTTATCGGTTCACTCGATACCTTAATAAAATGTTCTGTTACGAGTTGCCACCTCTTTCTAAATCATCCCTTAGCATCCCAAGCCCTTCCAAATCATCCTAGCATTTCATCAACAATATATGAAATACATGATCCTAAACAGCCCACAAGTTTGAGCTTTCTTTCCACAAATTCCATCTCTAATTAGTTGATTAAGAACTAATAAAATGTCACCATGAAGCATTTTTCAACCACCACCCGAAGAAAAACTAGAATCCGACAAGCACCACAGGACTTCTTAATGCTTGATTTACATAGTTTATCTCCATATTTGTTCTTGGGTCGTGAGCGAACCATTTAGTTCACAAACTACTTGTTGTATGCTTTGTACTCTTCCAATAAATTGAAACTTAATTGCTGGACGTTTCTATCCTTCGACATGAGCTTTTTCTAAGGCAAAATGTGGTTGGAAAGTATTCTGGTCCGTTCAAATGAATTGCGAATTTGCTGCTCATATATGCTTCTTCGAAACAAAGTTTCCCCAATAAGAATGATGCCTCTTACGGATGACGTGGGGGGTATCTCTTAAAGCTTTAGCCCAGCATAATAAATTTTCCCTATCAGTATCGACTTTCAAGACATATTATGAACTTATATCTCATTCTCTTCTTTTTTTCTATTTCTAGCAAAATTTGGGCAGAGTTTCCTCTGTACTTCTTACTATCCCAAAACCTGCACGCACGAAATACCAACAATGCCTCACAGGGCCAACATATATACGCATATATCATATCGTATCATAGCCACATAGGGCTCCCGATTTCCAATAAAAGTGTAAAGGTGTCGAAACTTACCTCACATATCGCACCTCGAGACATACCTGATCCTTTAACAATCCGTCCTGTTATACCTTACTATCTACCTTCTCTTTCATTCTTCAACTTTACATTTCAATCATATTTCAATATTCTTACCTTATCCAACATGCCTCTTTCGCACCGTTACTTACCCGCGCACTGTATAGCTTCCAATATCATCGGTCGCTTTCTTCTGTCGATGTCGTTCTTCAGCTGAAATCAAAGGTTAGTATAAGGAATTTCATTTCCTATGGCTGGGCTCTATCGCACGATCTTAGATATGAAAGAAAGTAACATCCTAAATGTCCCGTAGCTTCCTGTTTATAGATGTGGTGCACAACACACCGATAAACAAGACTCTACTAGACACGGTCTGTAGACACTCCGAGGACAACCTGGCTCTGATACCACTTTTGTCACGACCCAACCCCGTGGGCCAAAACTAGTGCCCGAGCTGGACACCCGTATACGAACCTGTTACATATAATCAAACTGAATCTATGAACAATATGGAAACTAGCAAAAGAACTACAACGGTTCATTACGTCGTCATATATGTATATTCAGATAACTGTCTCCTGAGGAATCACAACTGATCAACTCATAAAATGATACGCAAGCCGACAAGGCTGCCACTACACATCAATATCATATCATATGCAAGCCGACAAGTCTGCCACTACAGACGGACATCTTATCATAGCATATCGTACAGACACAGCTGAACAGAACTTATACACAACCCACACATATGTCTACAGACCTCTAAGAGTATCGATAGCGAAATGTGACGGGATAGGGCCCCGTCGTACCCCTGGATAAACATACATATATATCATAAGATCTGTACCAAAAGTCTAAACTCCGGAACAACGGAGCTCTCCAAGACGGCTGAATAGAAGTCCTATGCTGAAGAGTCACCAAACCGACTATCTGTACCTGCGGGCGTGAAACGCAGCCCCTCGAAGAAAGGGGGTCAGTACGGAATATGTACTGAGTATATAAAGCATGAAATACAGTAAAGAGGATCACAACTGAAATTAGGAGTACAGAAAATAAGTACAATGTCTAGAATACCAAAACACTTGACTTTTGAAACATAAATCATGCATGTCAATATCATATATCATACCCGGCCCATTATGGGACTCGGTGAATAAAGTCATCATATGCCCTCCTGGCCACCATAACATATCATCATATCATCATATATATATATACCGTACCCGGCCCTCTAGTGAGGGACTCGGTGAACAATGCAGTGAAACTGTGCACGATAACATACCCGGCCCGAGACTCGGTGAATGACATATTGAGGCATGCACGAGCAGAGTAGTGAGAAACCCTATGTAATTTAAAACATTATCAAGACTCAAACAGAATAAGAAGAAAGGATTAACACCTGAGTATCAACAACGACAATCATATCAAGTATCCCTCGAATGTCATTATAAATTATCAAAAGAGCCTTAGGAATCATAGACATGTATCACTATAACATGAAATAGCTTATTGAAGTCAAGGACATGAGTTATCGTAGAGTCTTCCAAGAATAGAAGCTTATATTTATCGACTACTATCCAACAATAGAAAACTTGAGAGAGAGGCTCAATCATTTCCAGAGTTCTAACATCAAGAAGTGAATAGGAATCATGAATCACACTCAATACTTACGAATAGGATTACCCCAAAGCTCATATAATTTATCACTTAAATCTAAGACATGCCAAAAGAAAGAAGGGACAACTTTACATACCTGCTGAAGGTCATTCGTAATCACGTTCGCTTCGTCGCCCCGTTAGCCTATTTAATATAAAAGTAACGCTATCGTCAGTAACTATACTTCCTAGCTCATAAGTCTGTAACCAATCGCCTATAGAACTTATTCTTTAACTTATACTTTCTCGATTAGGGTTTTCATTAATTAAGGACTTAACGGAAATTGGGCAGCATTTCCCCTACATATTCGCCTAACCCGAACTTCCAATTATCCTCTTGTTATCACAGAAATACCAACAATGACAGTAATAACAATATTCATATAGAACCCTTACAATTCAGCCCTTAAACAACTCTAACAATCCAATTACCCTTTTTAATCCTTTTCAACCCACAATTTCGTATAACAACGATTTCATGCAATTTCTTACTTCCAATTTCATCCAATCCAATTTTAATCCTTCCATTACAACACCATTAATAAAATTATACTATAAAACAAGAAAATCTTACCTTAATTGTCTTGGAGGAATTTTGTTATATCCCGTATTTTGTACATTCGGATATTTCAACATAATTGGGAGAAGTTAAGGGCAAGGCTATATTTTGATCTTGTTTAACACACAAGTTTGTTGTGAACGTTATTGATGCGGAAATATTAAGAAAGGCTAGGGGCAAAAAGGGAAATTCACCAGATGGCTCATGGAAATATTAAGAAAAAATTTGGGGTTAAAAGTTAATTTTGGAAAGTTAATATTTCATGAAATAAAGGCCAAGTGGCCGTGCATGTGGTGTGGGCTATGGCCCACATGTATTCATAATATAGGTGAATAAAAGATGACAAATTAGTCATATTCATCACCTTCATCCTTTAGAACCTTGGAGAAACTTAGAGAAAGGAAAGAAAGAGAGGAGCTATTTGGCCATGGTAGCAAAAATTTGAGGTCCAAAAATCTTGATCAAAAAAATATTTTCTTCTAGCAAATCAACCAATTGGAAGGTCCTCTTTAACGTAGAGTAATTGTTAGGGCAAGTAAACCATTCATTCTTGCAAGAAGCAACCTTAGCCAAGTTGAGAAGTGTAGTTAAGAAAGGTAAGGTTTAATCCTCTTTTTCACATGTCATGAATGTTTTGTGTATGTTGTAGTATGTAGAAATGAATGAAGATCATGAAATATGGATGTTATGTTGTGGCCGTGTATGTGTTGTGTTGTGTAGGAATGATGAATCAATTTTTACTTAGTGCTTTGGGTTGTTGTTGTTGTGGATTCTATGGTGAAAATGAGAGTTTACTGATTCAAGTTGAAGTTGAAATTGTTGTGGGCAGTTTTAGAAGCCAATGTGATTTGAATATAGTCTCTTGCATTTATGGAAAATAATGTTGTTAGTGTGTGAATTGTTGGTGTAGTTCATGAATTTGAAAGAAGGAAATGTGTTGTTATTGTTCTTGTTGAATTTGGAAGGTTTCGGGTGGAGTGGAGTATTGGTTAGATTATCTTGAATATTATGCGGATTGTTTGAAGTGTTCTTGAATATTGTTTGAATGGTTTCGGATTAGTATTTGAGTGTGCGAGCATTGGTGTTAGCTTGATTGTATGTAGTTGAAGTGAATGTAAATAGAACGCCGTCGAATTATGTAAAAGGGAGCTGCTAATACTAGAATGTGTTTTGAATAAATTGTTGATGTCGTTAATATGGTTTTTGGTATTGTTGTTGATGATTTAGCCGAGTTGAATTCTCGGAGTTATTGAATTTACAGGGGAAATGCTGCCGAAATTTCTGTAAATGAAGTGTTAGTTAGGATTGGATTTTCAAGTGTCTATAGCTAATGTTGGATATATACTAATATTGTTGTAGATCTTGCGAAAGCCAAAGACCTAAATTCTGATTAGCTTAGAAAACGGGCAAGGTATGTAAGGCGTACCCTTTCTTTCTTTTGGCATGTCCTAGAGCTAAGTAAGTTATGATACGTATCTTGGGGTAACTCTATTCTTGATTCTGAGCTTGTTAATGATTCTTATTCACTTCTTGATATGAGTATACTTAGTATAGTCGATCTTATTGTATGATTGAATAACAAGCAAAGCATAAAGAGTTCTTGTTTTCTTTTAAAAGAGTTCTGTAAGTAGTAATGTTCCTAACTTTCGTGGATGGTCTCGGATTGTTTTGGAAATGTTCATAGAGGTTTCTATAAGGAATAACGTTCCTAACTTTCATATGCTAACTCGGATTGTTTTGGAAACGTTCATGGAGGTTTCTATAACGCATAATGTGATAACAACACGGTTAGCGGAAGACTTTAGAATTGAAAATTAGAAAGGGGGAAGGATTGATTCTTGAGAAAGAAGTTCACAAGTTCAAGTATTTGATACTTAAAATGTTGTTTAATAGTGAAAGAAGGAGTTGAATCAATTAAGAAGAAGAAGAAATGGAGGGAGGGAACTCAAACAAGGAATCTTACCATCGAAGAATCCGAGTTGCGGTTCAAAGTAGAACAAAAAGGGCATAACCCAAAAGAGAACCTCAAAGGTCTCCACAAGCACAAGGCTAATATTATTAATATTCAAACTTAGTTACAATGAAAAAGAAAACACCCCTTTATATAGGAGAAATGGTGGCTGCCACCCTAAATAAAATAAAGAACATTCTAGATATTAAAGTTGGTCAAACCAAATTAATTAAGGTGCAATTTCCAAGCTGCATAGAAGACCACCAATTCTTTGTTCCAAAGTGCATAGAAAACCACCAACATTTCACCAAACATTTGTTCCAATGTGCATAGAAGACCACCAACACTTTGTTCAATAAAAACATTAAATGTAGTCAACATAGCATTAAATGATCTTCTAGAAACACAAGTATGGGTTGCTGAACTTGTTCCTTCTTTGGGCATGTTTTGGGCCATAATCCAACTCATCTTGGTTTTCAATTGGGGCCTCCAATTAGTATTAAGACTTTCCCTAAAGATCTCCTTTGGGCTGGAGCTATTCCTCCATTACATGACATGTCATTACCAAATGAAGCCCATTAAAGCATCTTGATATTTTTTAGTCTTCAACAAAAATTAAGCTTCCTTGGTTGCTATCATTCTCCCCCTCTTATAGAAGATTCGTCCCGAATCTTGGTGGTGACCTTTTTTGATCCTTAATGCATTTGAGCCTCCATGGTTGCTATCATTCTCCCCCTCTTAAAGAAGATTCGTCCGCGAATCTTGACATTGACCTGCAACCAACATGATAATCACAATACGTAGGGAGCAAACAAAGGAAACAAAACAAGCATTTGGTAAAAACAACACAAGGTAGTGATCATGCAACCACTTAACCCACTTAGTTATTTTATGCACAAACACCCCTTTTAAATATCCAAGCATTACATCATCTAATAGAACAATGTAATTTCCAACACAAGAACTAAAAACACAATTCATTAGAACTTGATAACAACGAGGTTAGGGAGATCCCAAATTTATAATTAAAATATAAGAAGTGCGGAAGCAAATATAGAAAAGAATCTAAAAACTAGAAAATAAAAGATATGGGAAATTCGAAGGAACAATCCACGAATTTCCAAGAACGTTAGTTCTACAGTCTTGGCAAGATCCAAGTAACAACGTATAGATTTATAGGAAGAAATCTAACGCCTTTACTTGAGATAACAAATCAAAAACAGTACATTAGGATCCTGACCGCTTTGTGAGTAACTTAAGACAACAATTACTATTTAGAACTAACCACCTTCGAAAGAATACCAAAAAGAAATCAAAGATATCAAGGAAGAAATTATCTTACTACCTTGAACTAGGAACTAGTTAGGTTGAAAGATAAATCCTAAAGTAATGCCACAAAGGTTCAAAAGAACTCTCAATATAATATATTCTTCAAAATCTGACTTACAATGAATGACAATCACCCCTATATATAGTTGTAAAGGAAGGAACTAGTCAAAATAGAAATAAATGGGAATTATCTTCCCTAGAAACATAGAAGACTTCCCACACTAGGACCAATGTAGTCAACATAGATTAAAACAACCTAGAAGACTACCCACACTTGGACCAATGCAAGTCAACATAGATTAAAACAACAATTAATTATTTATTCTAGAAACTAATTTGGGCAAATTTGGGCTGCTGGAAACTTCTTCTTTTGGGGCTGATTTGGGCCTCATTTCATCTCACTTTGGACTTTAATTTGGGCCTCCAAATAGGTGTAAGACTTGAGGAAAAAAATCTGAATAGGGCTGGAGGTCTTCTGCCATCACAAGACAATTTTTTTAATTGCTAATTGAAGCCCGTTGATCTTGACATAACATTTCCTTGTCCTTCAATGGAGTTGAGCTTCCATGGCTGCTATCATAATGTCCATAACTTTCTTGTGCTAACTCGGATTGACTTGAAACGTGTTCATGATCCTTCAAATGTCGATTAGTGTACTTATCCGTTGAGTCCATAAAAATTGATTTATATGCATATGGTTTTACTAATGATTTTGAGAAAATTAACTTTATACTAAGGAAACATAAAGTTAGATTTTCAAAACCACTCCGAAGGGGGTGCGAGATTTTACTATTTAGACTTTCAAAACCACTCCGAAGGGGGTGCGAGATTTTACTATTTAGACTTTCAAAACCACTCCGAAGGGGGTGCGATATTGTACTAGTTAGACTTTCAAAACCACTCCGAAGGGGGTGCGAGATTTTCAAGCCCAAGCTACTAGATGATTTCATGACGTGACTAAGTGTGCTATATAATATATGGCCTCAGCTTATGCCTGAGTGTGCTATGGCCTCAGCTTATGTCTGAGTGTGCTATATAACATATGGCCTCAGTTTATGTTATGGATCATTCAAAGTGATACATGATAGTTTTGAGAAAATAAGGAAGAAGTCCCCATTTTTAAGAGAAAGGGAAGAAGTTCCCGTTTTGAAACTAAAGTTGCTCCAAAGGGAGTCTTTAGATGGTTTTCAAAGATTTTCATGCATTTGCATATTTACATACATGCACGACATTATTATTATGCCGGAAGCGGCATGCCCGAAGGGGCCAGCATCATTATTATTATGCCGGAAGTGGCATGCCCGAAGGGGCCATCATCATTATTATTATGCCGGAAGCGGCATGCCCGAAGGGGCCATCATCATTATTATTATGCCGGAGGCGGCATGCCCGAAGGGCCCATCATTATTATTATGCCAGAAGCAGTATGCCCGAAGGGGCCATCATTGTTACTATGCCGGAAGCGGCCGTCCGAAGGGACTATTGTGATGCTATATTCACATTGTGTATTCTAGAATTTGGGTATGCTGTACTTATATTGTGTATGCTAGAATTTGGGTAAAGGCCACAGGACTTGGTTCAAAATGCTGTTGCAGGTTACTCCCGGGTTGCCTCCAAACTGGTTTACTGTTACGCCTTTCCTTGTTTTTGATTCAGTAATGCTTTACATATTCAGTACAGATTCCGTACTGACCCCCTTTCTTCGGGGGCTGCGTTTCATGCCACGCATGTGTATACAGAAAAGTGGAAGACATTGGCTATAGGATGTTCCTATGCTACCAGCTGGATTGGCAAGCTCCATCTCAGTTCGGAGTGTTGTCGGGTCAAAGTACTTATGTCATGGTATTTTGTATATGTTAAAGACTTTGCAGACAGTGTCCTGTGGATAGGGCGTCGAGAAGTGCGAATCATTTGTAGATTTTTAAAAAGTATGTATGTTACACGATTTCAATTGGTTTAAAGTACTTAATCGATTGAAAGTTTTCATAATCATTATAAAGATAATGATCTCTGTGTGAAAGAGTTTCATGTTTTTAAAGGTTTTTGAAATGACAGGTTTTGATGGAGCGAATGCTTAAGGGTTCGATCGACTCTGATGAGAGTCGGGTGCCCGTCATGCCCTATCAAGATTAGGGTGTGACAAATTTCTACACTTAATTACTCCAATTTCACAATTTCTTCTTCCTCAATTCAATATCCAATGTTGCTATCACCTCCTTGGACTTGTAAATCACCTTGGAATTAAATCAAAGCAATTTTTTTTTTCTAAAATAGCCATGGCTGGCTGTAAACAGTAGCAGCCATGGCTGCTCATGCTCTTCTTTCTCTCAACTTCATTAGCTTTTGCAATTGAAATATGACTCACATTAGTCATGAATTGTGAACTTATATATGTTGCATAACCATATGGCATGTGCCCCTCTATGATGAATCATCCCTCTAAATCATTTCATTTTGTATTTATTCATTTATTATATATTTTTTTTATTTTTTTATAAAGGGATCGGGTGGGGCCCACTCAAAGTATAATAAATTTAATTAATCATTAATCCCCGCTTAATAATATAATCATAATTAATTAGTTCCTAATCTCCAATAATATTTCTACACTAAATAAAATTTATAAACAATTTGTGTGATAATTAAAATTGAAAATTAAAAGTTCTTATTTCATGTCCGAAAATAATCCCGTCTTAACTTGAGTCGATTTGCTTGCGAATAATTCGACGCATAAAAATACGGGGTATAACAATGTGCCACGATGTTCCAGTGTGGAAAGTTACATTAGGGTCCATGCCGATTGGGTTCAGAGGTTTTCTATTCATGTGGTCGACCAGGCCATATTATGCATGATTGCCCCTCAGTTCATGGTAGAGGTAGGACCCAGCCTTCAGGGTCGGTAGCCGGATCTTTATCATCTGTATGCCCTATGGGGCCAGGTTCACATGGGCCAGTCAGCCATGGTAGAGGCAGAGGGAGAGTCCCAAGTTCTAGCGGTCCTCAACACCGTATTTATGCTTTGGCTGGACGCCAAGATCTTGAGTCTTCTCCTGATGTGGTCACATGTATATTATCGGTATTTTCTCATGATGTATATGTTTTGATAGATCCAGGCTCCACGTTGTCATATGTTACTCCGTATATTGCGGGTTAGTTTAGAGTCGAACCGGAGTCGATCAAACCTTTTGAGGTGTCTACACCTGTTGGTGAATCGGTAATAGCTAGCCGAGTATATTGAAACTGCATAATCGTGATTTGTGACCGTCGTACTATGATTGACTTGCATGAGTTAAAAATGGAAGACTTTGATGTTATTATGGGCATGTCACGCCCCGAACCTGAGCCTTGACGTAACACGGCACCCGGTGCCTGACTGCATGTGACCAAGCGAACCAACTGGCTGGCTGAATCAACGTGTGATACCAAAACATAACTAATGTATAAAATAAAACTAACACATGCTGATTAACTAAACGTCCGACTGAAGTATCATAATGCGGAAATACATAGACAATCTGAACATATCTGAAAGTAGCCAACATGGCTAAACCAAAACAACTGAATGACTGAGTATAACTGTCTACAAGGCCAACATAACAAATATCTGACTGTCTGAACTGTGTCTATGAAGCCTCTAATGAATACAAGAAGGTAATTGTCTAGAAAGCTGTGAGGACTGCATGACTGATATCGCCCCGAAGGAAACTGGGCTTACCACACTAGCTGATACGAACACTCCTAAGTAACGGGATCGTCAACCTGTATGTCGTTACTTGCATCGCGAGATGCAGGCCCCCAAGCAATAAAAAGGGACATCAGTACATTTGAATTGTACTGGTATGTAAAGCAACTGAAGCAATAAAATACTGGAACTGAAACTGAAACTGAACTAAATAGGAAAGCAAGAAGCTGAAGTACTCCCAGTTCTGGATGAAGAATCACCTGTAAAACTGTAAATATAACTGTGGCCTAGGGCCCAAATAATGTGCACAAAAGCTGTGGCCTCAGGCCCAAGCAATACGTATGCATAAACTGTGGCCTAGGGCCCAAAAATACAGATACAGGTGTTCAACATTAACAATTTACAAGACTGAGACTGGCTATAGCTAATAGCATGATAACTGTTTCTGATTATGGGACTCATGCAATTAACGGGTTATACACTGACTGAGACTCATGTGATAACAATGCATAAGTCTATAAAGATTACATGCTGAGTTCATGATGTTCAAAGTGACAACCATAAATGAATTCTGTAACTGTAGCCCTAGAAGATAACAGCTCTATATCATATCATGAAACTGGGGCTAAACTATATTCTGAGTCAAATTGCTAACAAGTATGAAGAATGAGGCGTAGGGAGAATCATGAATATTCCCTAACGTAGATAGTTAGCCTCCCATACCTTAATTCCAGCCTTTGAGCATAATACAATATTCGTCAACCCTTTCAACTTTGATCTATATTAATACAAGTCAAAGGAATTCTATATTAGCAATAATATTCATGCTTTGGTCATCTAAGCATTTTATCAAACACTTAGTGGGCATGAAGCTCCACAGTCTCCCTTAATGGTGATTTCTTCACCCAATTCTCATTCTATTACTTCTTGGTGATTCTACAATCTTAATTAGATGTAATTAACATCATTCGTCATCACCCATATGAATACAACAATCCCAAGTCAACAATCCAAAAACCCTAGCATAGTTCATATAATTCTCTTTATCAAACCCATTTACTATTCTCCCAAGAACTTATCAACACTTTAATCATCATGAGAAAGTCATGAAACTTACCTTAGATATTGGTTGAACAAATCTTGAGTGGAATTACTCCTCTAGCACCAAAACCCTATTTCACTTCCCTCGTATTTTCTTGAATTAAATGGACTTTGAAGTGTTTCTCACAGTTAGTTTTGTGGATTGATGAAGTGGATCTTTAGTTTCACTTGGATTCTTGCATATGAAGTGTTTGGAAGGCTCTAGAGAACTCTTGAGTCGTGGAGGAGAAATGGGAATGAAAAAAATGAGCTTGGGTCTCTTATTAACATCTTAAAATCTGACCCGTCGGGCAATTCTACGCCAGTTTTTACGGACCGTCAAAATGACCCGTAAAACTGCCCAGAAAAATATGGGTGTCTGTGACCATTTTACGCTGGCCTGAGTCAATTTGACGGACCGTCAAATTGTTTTACGGCCGTCAAAATTTCCTACGGACCATCAAATGGTCCGTAGAAATTTTCTGCTCGGACTGTCTGTCGTATAATGGCCATAACCTTTGATCCCGATATGCTGTGAGGGCCCACGACCTATGGCTGGAAAGATATTTCAATGGGCTAAAACTTTCATCAAGTAAGTTATCCCAAATTCCAAATTTATAGAGGGTGTATGGTCATTGGAAGTAAGACCTTCTATAAACTCACTTGCAAACATGCCCCGTAGAGTGGCTTCCAACTTTTCTTTGCCCAAAGACATTTCTTATGACTTAATTGGTTTTCAAAACACTTCCTATAACCCTCATATTGGTTCCATTATATTATCATCTTATGAGTCAAACTTTCGCCCGAAGCTACGAGGTGTTACAATATCTCCCCCTTGGGATCATTCGTCCTCGAATGATAAACATTCGGGATTCTACAAAAATTTCGCCAGAGTTTCCCCTGTAATATGTCACTACCAACCTGTCACAACAACCCACAATATCATTGCCTCACAGGGCTACATCACAATAGCACTATAAATTGGCCACACACGACCAAAAGCATGAAAAGAAAGCTTACATACCTCAAAATCTTGGTGCTTTATCAAAAATCTCTTCTGCGGGCTGAAACAAATGCGGGTACATGGATTTCATATCCTCCTCGGCTTCCCATGTAGATTACTCAACTTTCTGACTCCTCCACAGGACTTTCACTAAGGCTACTTCCTTAGTTCTCAACTTACGAACCTGACGATCAAGAATGGCTACAGGGATCTCCTCATAGGTGAGGCCATCCTTAACTGTTATAGCATCAGCAGGAACAACAAACAAAGCGTCTCCTACACACTTCTTTAACATGGATACATGAAACACTGGGTGAACAGCAGCTAACTCTTGTGGCAACTCAAGTTCATAAGCTACTAGACCGACCTTTCGTGAAATTCTGTAAGGTCCAATATATCTGGGACTAAGCTTCCCTTTCTTGCCAAATCTCATAACACCCTTCATGGGTGAGACTTTAAGGAACACCCAATCATCAACTGAAAATTCTAATTCCCTTCGCCTCACATCTGTGTAAGACTTCTGGCGACTCTGAGCCGTTTTCAAACGCTCTTGTATTAACTTGACTTTCTGCATAGCTTGGTAAACCAAATATGGTCCTAACAACTCTGCTTCACCAACTTCGAACCAACCAATTGGTGATCTACACCTTCGCCTATAGAGAGCTTCAAACGGTGCCATCCCAATGCTAGCATGATAACTATTATTATAGGAAAACTCTATAAGAGGCAAGTGATCATCCCAATTACCTTTGAAATCCAAAACGCATGCTCTCAACATGTCCTCCAGAGTCTGATTAGTACGCTCTGCCTGGCCATCTGTTTGTGGATGAAAAGATGTCCTGAGGTTCACCTTGGTACCCAATCCTTTCTGAAAGGATTTCCAGAAGTTCGCTGTAAACTGAGCACCACGATCTGAAATAATGGACACTGGTGTCCCATGCAATCTGACAATCTCATTAACATACAGCTGGGCATAATCTTCTGCTGAATCTGTGGTCTTGACTGGCAAAAAGTGCGCTGACTTAGTAAGCCAGTCAACGATCACCCAAATAGAGTCATGTCTCCTAGCTGAACGAGGTAGACCTGATACAAAGTCCATATTGATAATTTCCCATTTCCAGACAGGAATATCAATGTTCTGAGCTAAGCCACCAGGCCTCTGGGGTTCGGCTTTCACTTGCTCACAATTCGGGCACTTAGCTACAAAATCTGCCACATTCTTCTTCATATCGTTCCATCAGTAAATCTCCTTAAGATCATGATACATCTTAGTGGAACTTGGGTGAATGGAATACCTGGAATTGTGAGCTTCTGACACGATTCTCTCTCTGAGCCCATCTACATCTAGAACACACAATCTACCTCGGTACCTCAAGGTACCATCATCTCCCCCTTGTTCGAAAGTCGTCGTCTTATGCTTGTGAATCCCCTCTTTCAGCTGTTTCTCCTTGACTTCCACGACTAAAGAGGAAAGAGCTCTATTCTGGACAACTACACCCCCATCCTCGGAATCCAAAAGTCGAACTCCAAGATTGGCCAAACGGTGAACTTCCTTTATCACAACTCTCTTACCTACGTCCACGTGGGCTAAACTTCCCATGGAACGCCGACTAAGAGCATCAGCTACAACATTCGCTTTCCCCGGATGATAGAGAATATCCACATTATAATCCTTAAGCAATTCGAGCCATCTTCTCTGCCTAAGATTCAACTCTCTTTGCTTAAAAATATATTGCAGGCTTTTATGATCGGTGAAAATATCCACATGCACTCCATATAAGTAGTGCCGCCATATCTTGAGTGCAAAAACCACAGCTGCTAACTCTAAGTCATGGGTTGGATAATTCTTCTCATGAGTCTTAAGCTGTCTGGACGCATAAGCAACAACCTTACCATGCTACATTAAAACACATCCGAGACCAACTCCCGAAGCATCGCAATAGACAACGAATCCCTCGGTTCCCTCTGGTAGTGTCAAAACTGGAGCAGAAGTCAATCTCTTCTTCAACTCTACTCACATACCTCTGACCATTGGAATTTGACTTTCTTCTGAGTCAGCTTAGTCAGCGGAGCTGAGATAGAGGAAAATCCCTCAACAAAACGCCTATAATAACCTGCCAGACCCAAGAAACTTCTGATGTCTGATGATGAGGTGGGTCTGGGCCAGTTCTTGACAGCGTCAATTTTCTGAAGGTCCACCTTAACACCTTCACCTGAAATTACATGGCCTAGGAATGCCACTGACTTGACCCAAAACACGCACTTTGAAAATTTTGCATAAAGCTCACGATCCTTGAGTGTCTGCAACACTATCCTGAGATGCTATGCATGATCTGTCTCACTGCGGGAATACACCAATATGTCATCAATAAACACAATGACGAATAAATCAAGATAAGGCTTGAATACTCTGTTCATAAGATCTATGAAAGCTGCTGGTGCATTCGTCAACCCAAACGACATGACAAGAAATTCAAAATGACCATAACGGGTTGTGAAAGCGGTCTTCGGAATGTCGACTTCCTTAACCTTTAACTGATGGTAGCCTGATCTGAGGTCAATCTTGGAATAACACTGAGCACCCTGAAGTTGATCAAATAGGTCGTCTATTCTGGGAAGAGGATAATTATTTTTAATAGTGACCTTGTTCAACTGGCGGTAGTCTATACACATACGCAAGGATCCATCCTTTTTTCGAACAAACAAGACCGGTGCGCCCCAAGGTGAGACATTTGACCTTATAAATCCCTTCTCAAGAAGATCCTTCAACTGAACTTTTAACTCCTTCAACTCTGTTGGGGCCATCCTATACGGTGGAATAGATATCGGCTTAGTGCCGGGAAGCAGGTCAATTTCCCTATCGGGAGGGACTCCAGGTAGGTCATCTGGAAAGACTTCTGGAAATTCACTGACAACTGGTACTGACTGAAGAGTTAGAGCCTGGGCGTCTGCATCCCTGACTCGAACTAAGTGGTAAATATACCCCTTGGAGATCATCTTTCTAGCTCTAAGGTAGGAAATAAACCTACCCCTAGGTGCTACTGAATTACCTTTCCATTCTATAAGTTCATCGAGAAAATCAAATGTCACAGTTTTGGTTCTACAACCCACAGAGGCATAACAGGACTCTAACCAATCCATACCCATAATTACGTCAAAATCTACCATCTCCAATTCTATTAAGTCTGCTATTGTGCTGCGATGGTAGATTAACACTGGACAACCCCTATAGATACGCTAGCTATAACTGATTCCCCGACCGGTGTGGATACTTCGAAAGGTTCTTGCAACTTTTCGGGTTCTATCCCAAATTTCTTAGCAATATACGGGGTTACATAAGATAGAGTGGATCCTGGGTCCATAAGAGCGAATACATCGAAGGTGAAGACTGTTAGCATACCTGTGACAACATCTCCACGAGCCTTTGTATCCTGGTGACCTGACAGTGCATACAGACGATTCTGACCACCGCCCGTATTACCGGACTTTGCTGCTCCGCGCCCCTACTGGGCTTGGGAATTTTGGGGAGTTGCAGAATTTGTGGATTGAGCTACATTATTGTTACCTCCGGTATTCTGTCATGCGGACGGACAATCCCGCAGAAAATGACCCGGCTGACCACACCCAAAACAACCATCCATGCCCGAACGGCATACTCCTGAATGTCTCTTACCAGAAGTGTTGCAAGTAGGGTGTTGAAAACCACGGTCGGTCACGCTGGCCTGTGAATGTGAGCCTGCCGTTCTGAAGTTTCGGCCTCTCTGGTTAAACTTGGACCTCTGAAATGGAGCACTAGCTGTTGAGGGAGCAGGTCTTGATGACCTATTCTAAACAAACTGACGGTTGCCTTCACCTTGAGATCCTCCATGACTGAAATTACCAGCAGACTTAGCCCTCTTGCTGAACTCCCTATCTTTTTGCTTCAGCAGGGCTTCTTCTTCCTTCATTCTTGTCTCGGTACCTTGCACGAATGCCAGTATCTTAGAAATAGTCATCTTGTCGTTCTGAGCAGCTGTGTTGGAATCCCTGTGCAACTCGGGTTTAAGCCTAAGTACAAATATTCTAACCACGGCTCTCATATCAGGAACCATGTGAGGGGCATTTCTGGACAATGACACGAACTTGAGGTAATAGTCCTGAACAGTCTTGTCCTTTTGCCTTAGATTCTCAAACTCTATAGCCTTGGCTTCTCTAACCTCAATTGGCATGAAATGTTCAATAAAAGCGCCTGCAAATTCGTCCCAAGTAGCAGAAGGTGCATCCTCCCCTCGGGACTGTTCCTATGTCTCATACCAAATATGGGCCACATCTTGCAGCTGGAAAGCCCCGAATTCTGCTGCCTCTGTATCAGTACCATGCATCACACGAAATATTTTCTAGTGTCCATCAATGAAATTCTGGGGGTCTTCCTCCTTCTTTGACCCTGTGAACACTGGCGGCTTCATCCGCATAAACTCCTGAGTCCTAGAACTGTTTGACCCACTACTAGCACCTGAGCTAGGGGCCGTTTCCTGTCGCTGGGCCTGATTTGCCAAAATTTGAGTGAGTAGCTGAATAGATCCTCTAACATCTGCATCCGAAGTATTGGGAGGCGTAGCAGCGGCATTAGCTGTGGCGGCTGCCTGGGCCTGAGTGCCCCCTTTTGTTGCTGCGTCCACGGTAGCCCTCTGGCTAGTAGCCGTATTTTTCTTGTTGTACTTCCTTTTTGGAGCCATTTCTGAAATACGTAATTCGCACGAGTTAGAAGAATTCCTAAAAGCATTACTCTATCTGCACGAACTAGAGTATGAAAGAAGTGAAACAAATCCTGAATGTCTTGGTGGTCAACTGTTTATATGTTTGGGGCCCTCACACATATCAAAGAGACCCCACTGGACACGGCTTCATAGACTCCCTAAGACACTTGAACCTAGGGCTCTGATACCAAGCTTTGTCATGCCCCGAACCTGGGCCAGGACGTAACACGGCACCCGGTGCCTGACTGCATGTGCCCGAGCGAACCAACTGGCTGGCTGAATCAACATGTGATACCAAAACATAACTAATGTATAAAATAAAACTAACACATGCTGATTAACTAAACGTCCGACTGAAATATCATAATGCGGAAATACTTAGACAATCTGAACATATCTGAAAGTAGCCAACAAGGCTAAACCAAAACAACTGAACGACTGAGTATAACTGTCTACAAGGCCAACATAACAAATAGCTAACTGTCTGAACTGTGTCGATGAAGCTTCTAATGAATACAAGAAGGTAATTGTCTAGAAAGCTGTGAGGACTGCATGACTGATATCGCCCCGAAAGAAACTTGGGCTCACCACAGTAGCTGATACGAACACTCCTAAGTAGCGGGATCGTCAACCTGTATGTCGTTACCTGCATCGCGAGATGCAGGCCCCCAAGCAATAAAAAGGGACATCAGTACATTTGAATTGTACTGGTATGTAAAGCAACTGAAGCAATAAAATACTGGAACTGAAACTGAAACTGAACTAAATAGGAAAGCAAGAAGCTGAAGTACTCCCTGTTCTGGATGAAGAATCACCTGTAAAACTGTAAATATAACTGTGGCCTAGAGCCCAAATAATGTGCACAAAAACTGTGGCCTCTAGCCCAAGCAATACGTATGCATAAACTGTGGCCTAGGGCCCAAAAATATAGATACAGGTGTTCAACATTAACAATTTACAAGACTGAGACTGGCTATAGCTGATAGCATGATAACTCTTTCTGATTATGAACTCATGCAATTAACGGGTTATACACTGACTGAGACTCATGTGATAACAATGCATAAGTCTATAAAGATTACGTGTTGAGTTCATGATGTTCAAAGTGACAACCATGAACGAATTCTGTAACTGCAGCCCTAGAAGATAACAGTTCTATATCATATCATGAAACTAGGGCTAAACTATATTCTGAGTCAAATTGCTGACAAGTATGAAGAATGAGGCGTAGGGAGAATCATGAATATTCCCTAACGTAGATAATTAGCCTCACATACCTTAATTCCAGCCTTTGAGTGGAATACAATGTTCGTCAACCCTTTCAACTTTGATCTATATCAATACAAGTCAAAGGGATTCTATATTAGCAATAATATTCATGCTTTGGTCATCTAAGCATTTTATCAAACACTTAGTGGGCATGAAGCTCCACAGTCTCCATTAATGGTGATTTCTTCACCCAATTCCCATTCTATTAATTTTAGGTGATTCTACAATCTTAATTAGATGTAATTAACACCATTCTTCATCACCCATATGAATACAACAATCCCAAGTCAACAATCCAAAAACCCTAGCATAGTTCATATAATTCTCTTTACCAAATCCATTTACTATTCTCCCAAGAACTTATCAACACTTTAATCATCATGAGAAAGTCATGAAACTTACCTTATATAGTGGTTGAACAAGTCTTGAGTGGAGTTACTCCTCTAGCACCAAAACCCTACTTCACTTCCCTTGGATTTTCTTGAATTAAATGGACTTTGATGTGTTTCTCACACTTAGTTTTGTGGATTGATGAAGTGGATCTTTAGTTTCACTTGGATTCTTGCATATGAAGTGTTTGGAAGGCTCTAGAGAACTCTTGAGTCGTGGAGGAGAAATGGTAATGAAAAAAAATGAGCTTGGGTCTCTTATTAACATCTTAAAATCTGACCCGTCGGGCAATTCTACGCCAGTTTTTACGGACCGTCAAACTGTTTGACGGACCGTCAAAATGGCCCGTAAAACTGCCCAGCAAAATATGGGTTTCTGTGACCATTTTACGCTGGCCTGATTCAATTTGACGGACCGTCAAATTGTTTTAGGGCCGTCAAAATTTCCTACGGACCGTTAAATGGTCCGTAGAAATTTTCTGCTCGGACTGTCTGTCGTATAATGGCCATAACCTTTGATCCCGATATGCTGTGAGGGCCCATGACCTATGGTTGGAAATATATTTCAAATGGCTAAAACTTTTATCAAGGAAGGTTTCCCAAATTCCAAATTTATAAAGGGGTTATGGTCGTTGGAAGTAAGACCTTCTATAAACTCACTTGCAAACATGCCCCGTAGAGTGGCTTCCAACTTTTCTGTGCCCAAAGAAATTTCTTATGACTTAATTGGTTTTCAAAACACTTCCTATAACCCTCATATTGGTTCCATTATATTATCATCTTATGAGTCAAACTTTCGCCCGAAGCTGTGAGGTGTTACAGGGCATGGATTGGTTGGCTTCTTGCTATGCCAATGTTCATTGTAGAATAAAAATGGTTCGTTTCAAATTTCCGAAAGGACCAGTTTTAGAATGGAAAGGGAATACTACATCACCAAAAGGTAGGTTTATTTCCTATCTAAAGGCAAGGAAAATGATCACGAAAGGATGCATTTATCATCTAGTTTGGGTTCAAGATGTAGAAGCTGAACCGCCGACTCTTCAGTCAGTTCCTGTAGTGAATGAGTTTCTGGATGTGTTCCCGGAAGAGCTTCCAGGCCTTCTTCCCAAGTGGGAGATTGATTTTACTATTGATGTGTTTCCAGACACTAATCCTATATCTATTCCTCCTTATAGAATGGCCCTCGCAGAATTGAAAGAGTTGAAGGAGAAATTGAAAGACTTTCTTGAGAAAGGCTTTATTAGGCCTAGTTCATCCTCATGGGGAGCCCCCGTATTGTTTGTCCGAAAGAAAGATGGCTCCTTGAGAATGTGCATTGACTATCAGCAATTGAATAAGGTGACGATTAAGAACAAATATCCTCTTCCGAGGATTGAGGACTTATTTGATCAATTACAAGGTGCCAAATGGTTTTCAAAGATGGATTTGAGGTTCGGGTATCATCAAGTGAGAGTTAGGGAGAAAGATATCCCTAAGACAGCGTTCAGAACAAGATATGGCCATTTTGAGTTCCGGGTAATGTCATTTGGGCTAACTAATGCACCAGCAGTATTTATGGATTTGATGAACAATGTGTTTAGGCCCTTCCTAGATATATTTGTGATTGTATTCATCGATGATATCTTGGTGTACTCTAGATCCGAGGCAGAACATGCGAATCATTTGCATACTGTCCTTAGAGTTCTTCAAACTTGAGAGTTGTTTGCAAAATTTTCTAAGTGTGAGTTTTGGTTGAACTCAGTGACATTTCTGGGGCACATTGTTTCAGCCGATGGTATTTGGGTAGATAGCCAAAAGATTGAGGCCGTGAAGACTTGGCCAAGGCCCACAACTCCTACGGAGTTTCGTAGCTTTCTGGGTTTAACAGGTTATTACAGGAGATTTGTTAAAGGTTTTTCTTCTATTTCTGCACCACTCACAAAGCTGACCCAGAAAACAGCAAAGTTTCAATGGACAGATGCTTGTGAACGTAGTTTCCAAGAGTTAAAAGATAGATTGACTTCTGCCCCAGTCCTGACACTTCCAGAGGGATTGGAAGGATATGTTGTTTATTGCGATGCCTCAGGCATTGGGCTAGGCTGTGTGTTGATGCAACATGGTAAGGTGATTGCGTATGCTTCAAGGCAAATACGGAAACATGAGAAAAATTACCCAACCCATGATCTAGAATTGGCTACAGTGATTCATGCATTAAAGATGTGGAGACATTATTTATATGGTGTCCATGTGGATATTTATACCGATCATAAGAGCCTTCAGTATATTTTCAAGCAGAAAGAGTTGAATTTGCGGTAACGACGATGGTTGGAATTGTTAAAAGATTATGATGTTGATACCTTATATCACCTCGGAAAGGCAAATGTTGTGGCTGATGCTCTTAGCCGTATATCTATGGGATGTTTATATGATGTACGACCAGAGAAGAGAGAAATGGCTCGTGAGCTCCAGCAGTTAGCTTGCCTAGGAGTTCGAGTAGTGGACTCAGGGAGCAGGGGTACTACCATTTAGAATTCAGCAGTTTCGTCGCTAGTAGCGGAAGTGAAAGAGCGACAATACGAAGATTCCATGCTAATGCATTACAGAGATACACTCCCTCAGAAGGAAGAGGACTCATTTGAGATTTGAGGAGACGGAGTTCTCCGATGCCAAGGCAGATTATGTGTTCCTGATGTGGCAGGTCTACGCCACCAAATATTGAGAGAAACCCATTGTGTTATAGCCCGTATTTTGTACGTTCGGATAATCCAAGATAATTGTGAGAAGTTAAGGGCAAAGCTATATTTTGATCTTTCTTAATACACAAGTTGTTTATGAAAATTTTCGATGTGGAAATGTTAAGAAAGGCTAAGGGTAAAAAGGGAAATTCACGAGGTGACTCATGAAAATATTAAGGAAAATTTGGGGTTAAAAATGGAATTTTGGAAAGTTAATATTTCTTGAACAAATGGGCCATGTGGCCGTGTAACATGGTGGGCCTTGGCCCACATGGGTGTATTATATAAGTAGATAAAGATGGCAAATTTATTATATTCTTCATCGTCACCCTTAGAAGATTCAAGAAACTTGAAGAAATAGGGAAGAGGCCATTCGGCCATGGTCTTGGCCGAACAAGTCCATACAAATTTTATCCAAAAAAATATTTTCTTCTATCTTTTCTACCAATTGGAAGGTCCTCTATAACGTGGAGTGGTAGTTGAAGCAAACAAATCATTCATTCTTGCAAGGCACAACTCTAGCCAAGTTGAAGAGCTAAGTAGAAAAGGTAAGGTTTAACCCTCTTTCATATGTTATGGATGGTTTATGCATGTTGTTGAGTGTAGAAATGGATGAAATTCATGAAATATGTGTGTGTAGGGATGTGGCCGAATAGGGGTTGAATTGGTGAGATGTGATGAATTGATTTTATTTAGCATTTTGATTGTTGTTGTGTTGTGGATTCTATGGTGTTAAATGAAGATTTAATGGTTTGAAATGAAGTTGTAATCGTTTGTGGAATATGGAAGAAGTTAATGTGATATTAGTATGGTTCCTTATAATTATAAGAATAGAGTTGCTAATGTGTAGGTTGTAAATATAATTCATGAATTTGAAGGTGAGACATGTGTTTGGAAGATTGTAAGTTGGGTTGTTGTAATTGAATTTGAAAGAAGGAAATGTGTTGTTATTGTTCTTGTTGAATTTGGAAGGTTTCGGGCGAAGTAAAATGTTGATTGGGTTGTTTGGAACATTATGTGAATGGTTCGAAGTATTCTTGAATCATGTTAGAATGATCTCGGATTAACACTTGAATATGAGATCATTGGTATTGGCTTAATTATATGTGATCGAATTGAATATAAATGAAATGCCGTTGAATTGTGTGACGAAGGTTGTTAATGTTAGAATATATTTTGAAATAGTTGTTGAAGTTGGAGATGTGATTGTTGATATTGTCGTTGATAATTTGGCCGAGTTGAATTCTCGGATTGTTGTTGATAAAATTGGCCGAGTTAGATTCTCGGGGATGGTGTATTTACACGGGAAATGCTGCCGAAATTTCGGCAGATTATAAACGAATTCATTTGAAAGACTAAGACAAGTATATGTCGATGAGTCTAATGATTATGTCAATTCTCTTGAATGTAGACTAGCAAGTTGGATGAATAAGCATAGCTAATTGGACGTGGGACAGGTATGTAAGGCTTACCCTTTTCTTTCTTTTGGCATGATCTTTATGAAACGAGCAAATGACGCATATGTATGATTTCAAAGAAACTCTTATTCTTAGAGCCACTAGGATGGCTAATATTCTTGACTTCCATAAGTTGTTTCATATGGTTTTGATGCGTATCTATGATGTCCGAAGTTCTGTTTGATATGTTTCCGAATGGCATTCGAAAGATAATTGATATGACTAAAATTTTGATCTTCAAATGCTAGCACGTTCGATTATTCTATTGAGTCTTTGATATATTTTGAGGTGTACATATGATTCCAAAAGCTATATTTGATTTGATCCATAACGATATCCGAAAGGTACTTGATATGATTGTTGCTTTGATTTTCCAAAAATGGCTTCTGAAACATTCGTAGAAGGTTCTGTACTTCAAACGCTCATAACTTTCTTATACTAAGTCGGATTGACCCGAAACTTGTTTCTGAGCCTTCAGGTGTCGGTAAGTATGCTTATCTATCCAAGTCTTGATTTATATGCATATAGTTTCTCACTAATCTGCTCGTGCACGCCTCAATATGTCTTTCACCGAGTCCCGGGCCGGGTATGTTATCGTGCGCACTCCACTGCATTGTTCACCGAGTCCCTCACTAGAGGGCCGGGTACGGTATATGTATATGATGATATGATGAGATGATGATATGTTATGGTGGCCAGGAGGGCATATGGTGATTTGATTCACCGAGTCCCTCACTAGAGGGTCGGGTACGGTATGTATATGATATATGATGTTCACATGCTTGATTCTATCCACCGAGTCCCTTAACGGGCCGGGTACGACATGATTTCATTCACCGACTCCCTCACTAGAGGGCCGGGTACGGTATATATATATATGTATATGTATATGCATGCATGATGATATGAAAGTATGATGACATGATTTTATCTACCGAGTCCCATAACGGGCCGGGTACGCTATGTGATAATGATATGCATGATCGATGTTCTAAAGGCAAGAGTTTTGATATTCTGGATATTGTATATGTTTCTGCACCCCTTATATCAGTTATGATTCTTTTACTGTGGTTCTTGCCTTACATGCTCAGTACATTTTCCGTACTGACCCCCTTTCTTCGGGGGCTGCTTTTCATGCCGCGCAGGTACACCCAGATGAGTAGAAGTCATTACAGAAGATGTTCTAGCGGAGTTGGCAAGCTCCATTTGCCCTGGAGTGTTGCCGAGTCAGAGTATATGTGCTATGATTTCTGATTGATGTTAGAGACTTTGCAGACAGAGTCGTGGGTATAGGATGTCGGTTTTGTAAGTGGCTCCATCAGCCGATGTGTCATTCTGTGTTATGATATAAATTCTATATGATTACAGATTTTGTTTGATTTGAGAACGATGAAAAAGAAAGTTTATGAAAGCTTTGTTATGTATGTCATTCTTATTTGATTTAAGAGTTCAATGAGATTGTGTATGTAATAAGAGTTAGCGGGTTCACTCGGCTCCGAATATGGGGTCGGGTGCCCATCACACCCTAGCAAGGTTAGGGTGTGACACATTGCTCTCATTATTCTGTCCACGCCGGAGCAACGAAAATTTACCATGATCTTAAATCTATATATTGGTGGAATGGGATGGAGAAAGATATAGCAGAATTCGTAGCTCAATGTCCCAACTGTCAACAAGTGAAAATCGAGCACCAAAAGACGGACGGATTGCTACAAGCTATAGAAATTCCAACTTGGAAGTGGGAAGTAATTAACATGGACTTCATTACAGGCTTACCCCGTTCTCGACGTAAGTATGATTCTATATGGGTGATTGTGGATAGACTCACGAAGTCAGCCCATTTATTACCAGTCAGAACGACCTATGTGGCGGAAGAATATGCAAAGCTTTATGTTAAAGAGATAGTGCAACTCCATGGTGTCCCAGAGTCTATTATCTCTTATAGAGGGACTCAGTTTACAGCTAATTTTTGGAAGTCCTTCCAAGAGGGTTTAGGGACTCAAGTGAGCCTTAGCACGACATTTCATCCGCAGACCGATGGACAAGCTAAACGCACCATTCAGACTCTTGAAGATATGTTACGGGCATGTATGGTAGATTTTAGAGGTAATTGGGATGATCACCTACCCCTCATTGAATTTGCTTATAATAATAGTTATCATTCTAGCATTAAAATGGCACCGTATGAGGCTTTATATGGGCGAAAGTGCAGATCCCCAATTGGGTGACTCGAGGTAGGAGAGACTAAATTGATAGAGACTTGGTCCAGCAAGCCATAGAGAAAGTCAAGCTCATACAAGATCGGTTATTTGCATCTCAAAGTCGTCAAAAGTCCTATGCGGATAATCGTCGAAGGGACTTAGAGTTCCAAGTGAAAGATTGGGTATTCTTAAAAGTGTCACCAATGAAGGGTGTAATGAGATTTGGCAAAGAGGGGAAACTTAGTCCTCGATACATTGGACCTTATGAGATTGTGCGAAAGCAAAGTGGCCTATGAGTTAGATCTACCTCTTGATTTAGAGTCTGTTCACCCAGTTTTTCATGTCTCGATGCTTCGTAAATGTGTTAGAGATCCTGCTAGGATCGTGCCAGTAAATGATGTTCAAGTGACAGAAAATTTGACTTATAAAGAAGTACCCATTGTCATACTAGATAGGCAAGTACGGAGGCTTAGAAACAAAGAAGTAGCCTCAATTAAGGTTTTATGGAGAAACAATTATCGATAAGAAATGACGTGGGAAGCGGAAGGAATTATGAGATCCAAGTACCCGCATTTATTTTAGCCCTTGGAAGAAATCCAAGATGAGACATCAAGATCATAAGGTATGTATGTTTTCCTTTTACGCTTTTGGGTCGTGTGTGGCCAAATTCTATTGCTATTATGTTGTGGCCCTGTGAGGCATTGTTATTATGGGTTGTTGTGACAAAATGGTAGTGCCATATTACAGGGGAAACTCTAGTGAAATTTTTATAGAATCCCCGAGGACTTAACATTCGAGGATGAATGTTCTTAAGGGGGGGGGGGGGGGGAGAATGTTACACCTCGGAAAATTTTCCGTTGATGCACAGTGAATAGACTAACGAAGAGTATGACTATACGATATTTCAATAAGAAAGGAATGATGTTTGATGACCCTAATTAATATTTCAAAGGCATTCGAGATAAGAGAAGAAAGATTGCCGAGAGAAGGCAAGGCATACGATGTGCATCGGAAAGAAATTACGAGTAACGAGTTAATGATAACTAAATGGTGCTTTGGAGAAGAGTTATAACATCCCTTAGATTTTAATGTGGTGATAAACAAGTGCTAATAAGGTTCCCTAAGGATTGGAGATCAAACGAAGTGACAAGAAAAAAGATCAGTGGAAAGATGAGTTATACGGTCCGTATAATGTTATACGGTCATATAATGGACCGTAGGATTGTCACAGTGAAGTCCCTCGTGGGTGAGATTGTACGGTCACTTATACAGACCGTATAAAATTATATGGCCCGTATAAGGTACCGTCAAATGGTCACAGAAGCGAGTGCAAAGAGGGTCAATTTCACGGTCACTTATACGGACCGTATAAGTTTAAACGGACCGTATAAGTGTCCGTATAATTACCCGACCGATCAGATTTTCACGATATTAAAAAGGGACCAAGTCATTATTTTCATTTCATTTTTCATCCACACTTCAAGAACTCTCTAGAAACCCTTTCCACTCTTCATCTACAAGAACACAAGAGAAATCTCTGATCTACTTCATCAAGCTAAGAAAACCAAGTGTAAGAAACTCATTAAAGATCATCCAAGTCAAGAAATATCATTGGGGGTGAAACTAGAGTTTTGCTGAAGTGAAGTATTTCCACCCAAAGCTTATTCCTACACCATCTAAGGTAAGATTTATGGTATTTCCATATTGTTTAAGGTATTTGAAAGTTGAAACACTTTGATTGTAAAAGGATATAGAAAATGGGTCTTGAATATGGGAATAGTGTCATTTTTGAGTAATAGCTTAGATTAAGTCATGATTCTTGATGTGTTATGATATGGATATGTTATAAATGATGTTAAGAACACGGGATAGGAAATGTATATGAATGAACGTAGTCGTGTGTTATGACCGTGGATATAGGTGATTGGAAGTGAATCGAGAAATATAGATAATGTGGATAAATAAAGACTATTGTTAAGATATTGTGAATGTATTATTGACGTTTGGTGAGTTGGTTTACGATATGGAGGAATGTCGTATAAAATAATAGGAGATGCTGTCCAATTTTCTCTAGCCTTAGTCATGTATGCTAGCTATCGGTTTTCTAATGGTAGTATAACTTTAATAAAGGTAGAAACGTGAGCGTTGAAGGAGAACATGCAAGTGATAAAATAGTTGAATGGAAAGGTATGTAAGGCTAACCCTTCTTTCATAAGGCATGGTTCTTTGGCCAAATATCTATTCTCTATGAGCCTATGATGCGCTACAAATGATTCTATCTTCAAAAAGCTACGAAGCTTATAATCCTTGATATGTATTACAATTGTACTAAATTCCTCATATGACGATTAATCCTATAAGGATAGATGCAAAGAACGACGATGATAGTGATAACGATAATGATGACGACGATGATAGTGATAACGATAATGACGACGATGAAAATGGTAATGATGTCAAAGATGCTTATGAGCTATTATGTATGTGTGTCTATGTATGACTATTATGGAACCCCCAGCTTATAAGGCCGGGTAGAATATGTAAATATTTATGTAATGCGCGCGCACTTCTGCAGTTGGGTACGGATAACCCTGAAGCCTTGGTAGGGCCAGGTATGTGAAACCCTGAAGCCTTGGTTGGTCAGGTATGTATGAAACACCAAACCTTTGTGGTCGGGCATGCTATGTAAATGCTATGTATATGATATGGTTATGCATATGATATAGCTATGAGTACGGATACGAATACGGTTGTATGAACACAACCTCGCATTAGAAATGGAAAGTCCCTATGAAAAGCAAGTAAGTGCTTACGACGATGAATCTACTATCTCCCATCTTATGTTATTTCTTATGTTGCTTATTATGCTTTTATATTGATATTGATCATGCATTACCTACTCAATACATTCTTCGTACTGACATCCTTTTGTTTGTGGATGCTGCGTCATGCTCGCAAGTTGCCAGGGAGACAGACTTGATTCATAGCTACATTACTCAGGGAATATATAGCGGAGCTCCACTTCATTCAGAGCTATAACATTTGGGTATTGATTCTTTTGTGTACATATTTATGGGCATAGCGGGGTCCTGTCCCGCCTATATGATATTGCATACTCTCCTTAGAGGCTCGTAGACATGTGTATGTATTTAGATGTGTTTGGCCTTGTCGGCCTATATTTTGGATATCATTTTGTTACCCTCGTCGGCTTATGTACATTGATATGGGCATAGTTGTTAATGATGATATAAATGTATTGATGGTCCAATGGGATTAGTACGATTAATGAATAGAATGTATGATTGATATGTGGCTCACCTAGATGTAAATGAAAATGTATGTTGAGAGGTGCTCGGGTGGGCTAGCACCGGGTGCTCGTCACGGCCCTCTGATTGGGTCGTGACATAAAGGGACCGCTGGGGCGGCGCCGCTGAATCAGTATGAGTCACCACGGAAGTGGTGATCAGGCAGTGATCGGGGTATTTAATGATATAAAACCCCAAGTCTTTTCATTCTTTTATTATTCCGAAAGTGGTTCATATGGCGAGAAATTCTAGAGGATTCTTGGAGAAGATTTTGGGGGGTAAGTCATCCTAATCTCCTTGCTAATTCATTATTCCTAATCATCTTAGAACCCCTTTCCCTTGATTAGTTCATTAGTAATGGAAGATTAAAAGTGTGTTTTGATGGATTTTCTATCTAGGCTTGTTAATGATGAAATTGATTGGGTTTATGCTAGATTATGATGTATCTAACGTTGTTAATCATATATCTCCCATTATTAGTGTTGAATTCTTGAATCTAAGAGTTAGGGTTTATACCAAAATTGAGGGTTTTACTTGAGTTTTGAAATTGGGTGAACCTTTGAGTTAAATTTGCAATTAGTTGATGGGTTTTGATCACCTAGTGTTTAGTTTGATGTTTTACCCCCGAATTTCCCGTTTTGCCCTTGTGGGCCCCGTTTTCCCAAATTCTAGGGTTGGTTTTTGACACAACTTGAATGATAGCAATATAAGTATAAATCTTCATGATTTCTAATCTAGATTTCGAACAGAATAGACTTTCTTGATCTTGAGGCTCAAAGGTAGGGAAAGGCTAAGGTGTGATTGTTGGTGATATTGCTTTTTGGTCTTTTAGGTAGGTTACGGTTTACCCTTGTGGTGAGACTTCGACTAGCGAAGCGTATATTTAGATGACATTGTCGGAGATTCCATGCAAACCTTTGGGTATGAAGTTGGGTTGGATGTTGCCTTAGGGATTGGTATTGCTTGTGACTTGTTGATCGGGCTTGTGGCATGTAGACTCCATCGGATTTTGTTTGGTGCGTTGTGTATAAATTGGTGGATTGTATGTGAATTGGGAGTCAATTGGAAGGATGAATTTACTTGATATTGATTTTGGTACTTAGTGTACACCCCGTTATTGGTAGAGCCATTTTGCGATAGTTGGATCTTTTTGTTATGAAAATTGGAGATTCGTTACCATTACTGTGTGGATCAATTGTTCATTGATTGTGGGGCATGACACCCCATTGTGTTGATTTACTTGTTGGCTCATCGCCAAGCTTAGATATTGATATTAGTATTGCTGTGTGGATCACTTGTTGATGATAATTGTGTGCTATGTGTGGCACAACTTGAACTTGATATTATTCATTGTTGTACTTGCATCATTCCATATTCATTTCATATCATCTTATTATGTTATGTGATTGACACTGTTGATGGAAACGAGAAGGAACATTGATGATTATGGAACATGATAAGCCACTTCTGAGCTGTGTGCGGAGGGGCTGGTTATGGAATATGGTAAGTCACCTCTGAGCTGTGTGCGGAGGGGCTGATTTGGAACACCGATATTGCGACACTGACTGATAATTGAGTCCTTTGTGCTGTGTGTGGAGTGATGGTGCTTGGATTTCGCAGGCCCCTCATGGGTTTTGCTGCCGAGACGTGGAGGTATTCCGCTTTCGTAGTAAAAGAGTACATGCATTGCATTGCATTCATATCTCATATTGCATTGCTTGATTATCTTTGGTGGTTGCTTATGATTTGTATACTTTGTTGGTCATATTCTTGGACTGTATTGATTTAGGCTATGTGCTGATTTGACTTGATAAGACTTGGTTTTCGGTATACTTGGATATCTGTTTCACTTGGGGTTAGATGTTACATTGGGGCATTGATTTTGTGAGTCGATTACTTGTGAGCATGACTTGTACTCTATGGTTTGATTGTTTTCTCTTCCCTTATTGTCTTCATATATGTCAACTAGTCTTAGTCGACCTATGATACCTACCAGTACTTTTATTTTGTACTGACCTACGTTTGATGCATTTTTTTTATGGATGCAGAGTATTAGACAGGTTCCACTATTTCCCCTCGTGGCTGATTGGCAAGGCTGCTGTAGAGTAATTCCAGGTTGAGTACAATGACGGCTGCTACCCGGATGTTCTTTCTTTTACTTACTTGTCTTATTCTTATTTCGAGACAGTTGTATGATGAGACTTTATCATCTTTCAGACTGGTAATATTTAGTTAGTGCTCTTGTATGACTAGACTAGATCTATGGGGTTGTATTTAGTATTTCCGCACTTTATCTTATATAAATGATTTGAGACTTATTCTGTATTTACTTCTTCTGCCTTTACTTAAATTGGTTATATTGGGATAAGGGTTCGGCTATCGCGGTGGAAATGATGGGTGCCCGCGTGGCCTAGCAAAGTGGGTCGTGACAACGAAAAGGCAAAGGGAGGTAATAATGCTCAACTTAACTTCCCTCGTCCATCTACCATTCAATGTTTCAAATGCCAAGGTAGAGGACATATTGCAAGTAATTGTCTCAATACGAGGACAATTGTGGTCTTACGTGATGGGTACCATACCGATAATGAAGAAGAGGGTAGGATTGATCATGATGAGAATGAGCGAGCTAGTGATCATGAGGGACATTTTTATGATGGGGTTGAAGAGCGGATGGAAGAGATATTGAACTTTGCCATTATAGTTAGGACAACCATGGGTGCATTATCTAGAGAAGGGGATGATCAAAGGGAGAATCTATTTCATGCTAGATGCAAGATAGTGGATAAGGTTTGTTCATTGATCATTGATGGTGGAAATTGTATAAATGCGGTGAGCTAATTCTTGGTTGAAAACATGAAATTCCCCACAAGAAAACATCCTATGTCACGCCCCGAACTATGGCCTAGGCGTAACACGGCACTCAGTGCCTTACTGCATGTGACCGAGCGAACCACATGACTTGCTGAGTCTACATGGGACATGAAATGATGTGGAATATAAAGTAAACATGCATGAATTGTGAAAACATGGAGTTCAGTAATCATAAGTCTGAAAATATTATTATTATATCATGAACGCGGAACTATGGTAATGTAGCCATTGAGGCTAACTCAACTGAACATGACAACTGACTAGTCTATGAAACCTCTAACACGAATCTGACTGCTAAACTATTCACCGGGACAAGGCCCCCGGCATACCTTAAATGCATAACTGACATAAATAGAAGTAATGACACAACCCCGAATGAGATGGGGCTCACCAAAAGCTGATACGAGCAATGTCCTAATGAGCAAATATGATGTCCCATAAATCAATACCTACATCGAGAAATGCAGGCCCTCGGGCAATAGAAAGGGGACGTAAGCACATTGAATGTACTGGTATGTAAAGCAACTGAATGAAATAAACGTGGCACATGAAAGTAACATGATAAGGGCGGAAACTGAAACTGAAACCTGGTAATGAACATGAGTATCTAACACGAACATGAATGCATATATAACATGAGTAAAAGCATTTTAAGTTGGGAGAGCATTAATTTAACCGACATGTAACCACCACGTTAACACGTGGCGTCTCATCTCTGCCCGACCAGCTAAGCCATCTTATACCTTGCCGGGGTACAAGCATAACATGAAATGAATGGATCCATGTTCCTTAATGGGAGAAACATGAAGGAATCGTCCTAACTAGGCGGAGCGATCCTTATCCTACAGTGGCAAACGTAGTTTCAGGCTGTCTGAGCCTTCTCGGTAATCTGTGCAACTCCCAAAAAATATGAACATGATATAGTTGGCTAAGAAGCGCATGATTTTAGTGAAATAACTTGTAAACAAATTGTAATCATGATTTCACGAAATAACTTGTAAACATGGTTTCATGAAATAACGTATATTTAGCATTTATGTATCTTGAATCATAGCATGAAGATAATTATATAATACATTTTCATGAAAACTTTTAGACATGTAGGATATTCATGAAATAAGCATTTTTATTTAAAAACATGCATGCAAGAACCCATGGAATACGAGATATGGCTTTCATGGATTACGGACAGATTCTCAATAATCAATATGAAATATCAGGAACACAACAACGAGATTATATCACAAAGCTTAATATAATATATTACATGGACCTAGAGCTATCATGAACATTGCTACAACCCTAGTTTTTGGAGAACTTGTGTGTAATCATGGAAGAAGGGCGTGGGGAAGAACAATGATGTTCCCACATGTAGATAAAGCCCCTACATACCTTAGTTGCTCCAAAACTTGAAGCAAAGGTCTTGACTTTGAAGAAGAAACCAATTGAGAAGAGTTTTCACTGATTTTCGTAGCTACTGTTCGTGGCTCAAAGGGTACTGCTCTAGACCTTCAAATCCAATCTTCACCCTTCATATATTATACTTATGTGTTATGAACACTCAGTTAAAATATGGGCTCGAGCCAACGGTTAGATTATCGGGAAACACCACATTAATATGGCTGGTCGGAATGAAACTCAACAGAAAATACTAGAGTTTTCTCCAACTTTTTACAACTCTTGATTTTTATAGGGTAACGGGATGGATGGATTTATTCTACTCTTTATAAATGATAAATCTTGTAGAATACAAAGGTTCTTGATTAAAATATGTACCTTGGAGGAAACCTCAAGAAACAAGATTGTCAAACCAAACTGTTGAAGATTTCTTGATTTTTCTTGATTGCAAAAATCAGTTTCTTGAAAGATTGAAGTGTCTAGGTTCTTTCGGGATGGAGGTAGAGAGATAAAGAACAGTCTCCTAGGGTTTGAAATAGTGTTATGGACGTTTTTTTTTCCTAAAATAATAAAATAGGGAGTCCCGATTCGAGTAGGAAAATGCTAAAAAACGTAACCCAAAATCTTAAAATTCTGCTCTAATCAGCTTTAGTAAAATAGGCATAACCCTTAGCACAGAGCTCTGTTTAAGTTCCACAATATACCGTTAGAAAGATATTTCAAAGGGATACAATTTTCATGTTTTAAGTTTTCTTAAATTATCAAATAATCAGGGAGTTACGGGTGCCCCAAGTAGGCTGGTCAACCAGTTTCGTAATACATACAAACTTTCAAATTTTTCCCTAAAACTCTAACGAGACGAGTCTAACATGAGTTCTAAGATACGGGGTGTTACAATATCTCCCCCTTGGGATCATTCGTCCTCGAATGATGGGTCTTGGTTAGGTATGGGACTAGACATGGCATAAATACATGAACGTGATGAAAATGACATGAAATATAAGATCTTGACATGATTACATGAAAACATGGTCATAGATCATGAGAATTGAATACGTGACTACATATAAACATTTACATGGGAACATGAAACTAAGTAATACCTAGATGAACTAGAATCATGAAACATTTTTCCTCGATTTATGAATAGTGGTTAAGAATTACTACTAACTCAGGAATTTACAAAAATTGTGGCAAGACTGCCTTCGTAATTCGGATTCTAACAACATTTCTCAAGCGCCCGCCAATTAACTAAAGTACCAACACAAACCTCACGGGTATCTTAATACGCATGATGCGATATAACGTCATTACTGAATTTTGAATGTGGCTAACATGAATACTGAGCTGACCTAAACATATGGATATTGGCTGAATGATTACATGATTATATACATGGGGTTCGGAAGAGAATTTGTAGGCACGAATGACTTGAGTATTGGAAAATAGCACAAAAATTACGTGATTATCTGGGCATGAGGAGCATGACGTGGGACATAAATACAAGAAACCTGTCTGGCATGAATACATGAGTGCTAAACTATCATGAGATACGAATAGGTGTAAACATGGATATCATAACACGGGATCTAAATGTCAAAAATATGATTGTTACAACATGAGGGTTGAAATACTGAGCGTGGGTAAGATCTGAACACTTCATGAGCATAGATGTTCGTATGTCACCAAGGTAGACATACGAGATAAGAGTATGATTTAGGCCTTGAATGAAATCGCAATTGGTGTAAATGAGTCTGACATAAGTCATAAAAGACAAATAGAATCCCAACATATAGTGTGAAACTCGAGCATGGCATGACATGAGTACATCAAATGTGAGTAGAGTACTCCCAAAAATAAGCACCATAAAGTGTAGGAAATGAACTATTGTTCGCTCTGAAACTTATATCTGAATACCTTAGATTATCTTGCTTTTTGCTCATGAATCCCACTATCGTGAACGGGTCATAAAGGATCATAGAGGAAAGGAATTTATAGGTACAAATCATGTGACATGCTTCATTTTAGAATATAAGCGGGACATGGGTACATTGAACATGAAAGACGTAACTTGGAGCTTGAGTACATGGAAACGTGATTAATATGACATGAAACACAAATATGCGAATAACATGACATAGGGAATAGGGACATAAGCAACATGTCATTTACATGAACACTTCGTTCGTCAAGCATCTATGACGTGAGTAGAAAGTCACCTTGAACATAAACAAGGTATAGGTACTTCAAAAAAAGAGAAGGGCATCCTATAGAATTCATAATCTTTAAACTCTTATATTACCTTCCCTTCGATCATTATCTAAGTCAACATCATAATTGGAAAGTACTTAGAAGCTAGAACGTGGACATGGATATAAAAGCACGATAGATACGTGGGACATGAATGCGATATTTAACTTTAGACATCAGCATAACCTGATGTGCGAAACATGAAAGGATATTTCCTTTGCGTAGCTTGCCATCTTATGGTGTCTTAATTCTTGTATTTTAAACGTGGAGTGTAAAGCTCTAACATGGGCATGATATAGGTACGAAAGGCACCACTAGAGTACATTTGGGAATTAGTACCACATAGTGCATGAATTACTATGGAATTAGAACCTTACGCACTTCAACCTGTTATTCGATCTAGAACTTTATCTCATAACATATTTACCTAGTACTTGATCTCAAAGGCATGACAAAAGATGAATTCTATGCACTTTATCTTAGCTACATGAAACTGTGATCCTTTAACATAATCCTCCGACTCCTATCAACTTATGAAACACGAAATCTATGTCAACACCTTATAATATGATCTCCCCCTTAGTTCAAAAGCAGACGTCTAAAGCATATGGATCTCTTAAGGTAGTGATAAGTGGTCATCTAATCATTCCACTTATTTCTCTAAATTTTATTCTATCTCTAAGACAATCCCATAAAACGTATCTCATTATTTCCTTACCTACCTCATCTATTACCCATCATAATACTATTCTTATGGCAACTTACACCCTGCTCCCTAACTCGGCCTAAACTACATAAACAAGTTAGAACTATGCCAAGAGACTCGACATTATCTTATCACATCTTCTGGTCGAACACTACCCTCTTTCAGTCACTTACCCAGTCACACTCTACGTCTTTGAAGGAAATATTAAAATACTCTACTCTGACTTACTTACCATTCCCTTTTAAACACCTGTTAGCATCATGTTTTCTTATTCTGTTATGAACGCTAAAGTAAAACATAGATTACTCCTAACTTCCCTTATCATGACCCTATTCTGCGTTGGTATACTATTTCTTCTGTCCTATAGACATGGATTAAACTTAGTGAAAATCTCGTCAGTCTTAAATGATAGATTGAAATACTTAACCCCGAACTTTCTATACACTTTAAAATCATGTCATATTATGCACATCAGGGGGTAAACACTTAATCACCTAATCTTAGAGGGAACTGTCACATCTTGTCATCTGATAGTAGTATCTACTCCTTGTAGTAACTAACTAATGTCATACTCTCTGTGTCTGATCTAAATAAACTTAAATAATATAAAACTATCCCTAGAAATTCAATATTGTCTACTTACGATTTTCTTATCGAACTCAATATCTTCTTAGTCATGAGCATGGGTCATATGAAAAAATATGCATATCTTTGAAAAACAAATAGAGACATTCTAGTATTACAGGTGGTTTGCTCTTAGAATTTCTTGCTCAAAACTATCGTGGACAATTTATGTTTGCTGCAGCTAACTTCATAACAGGTTATCTTGTAGGGTCTTAAATCTGAACTACCATCCTTATACTATAGCTTTATGGTTAAAGAATCCAAATAAACTTATTCTATAAGGTATATAACCTACGTGTACTACTATACCGAAACTTATCTTTAAAATGGTACTATCACTTAATAAACATACCATGCACCATTTGGTAAGCCTTGGGTCTCGAATTTTCTTTCTCGCTGCTTACACATTCGATACGTTCCAAATTCGATGGAAAGAGAATGCTACTTATTGCTCTAAGCTTTATGGCACGACTTAAAATAATCCTAATGACTACATTTGAAAGCAACACATCAATAATGATTAGCTTTGCATCTTCCTCAACCATCGGGACGAGGTGTATTTGGTAGAATGGGAAAAAAACACACGACTTTGAGTGATTTCTTAGAACATAGCTCTAATGCACGATCTAGAGTTGAAATAAGTGAGACAATCCTAGATGTCTTGGTGGTCAACTGTTTATATATGTGCCACGCATACACATATATAACTGACCCCACTGGATACGGTTTCATAGACTCCCTAAGACACCTGAACCTAGCGCTCTGATACTAAGCTTTGTCACGCCTCGAACTATGGCCTAGGCATAACACGGCACGCGATTCCTTGTTGCATGTGACCGAGCAAACCACATGACTTGCTGAGTCTACATGGGACATGATCTGATGCAGAATATAAAGTAAACATGCATGAATTGTGAAAACATGGAGTTCAGTAATCATAACTCTGAAACTATTATTATTATTATATCATGAACACGGAACTGTGGTAATGTAGCCATTGAGGCTAACTCAACTGAACATGACAACTGACTGGTCTATGAAACCTCTAACATGAATCTGACTGCTAAACTGTTCACCGGGACAAGGCCCCCGGCATACATTAAATGCATAACTGACATAAATAGGGGTAAAGACACAACCCCGAATGAGATGAGGCTCACCAAAAGCTGATACGAGCAATGTCCTAAAGAGCAAATCTGATGTCCTGTAAATCAATACCTGCATCGTGAAATGCAGGCCCCCGGGCAATAGAAAGGGGACGTCAACACAATGAATGTGCTGGTATGTAAAGAAACTGAATAAAATAAACGTGGCACGTGAAAGTATGTTATAAGGGCGGAAACTAAAACTGAAACCTGTTAATGAACATGAGTATCTGACACGAACATGAATGCATATATAACATGAGTAAAAGCTTTTTATGTTGGGAGAGCATTAATTTAACCGACAAGTAACCACCACATTTACACGTGGTGTCTGATCTCTGCCCGACCAGCTAAGCCATCTTCTACCTTGCCGGGGTATAAGACATGAACATGACATGAAATGATCCAAGTTCCTTAATGGGAGAAACATGAAGGAATCATCTTAACTGGGCGGAGCGATCCTTATCCTACGGTGGCAAACGTAGTTTCAGGCCGTCTGAGCCTTCTCGACAATCTGTGCAACTCCCAAAAAACATAAACATGATATAGTTGGCTAAGAAGCCCATGATTTTTGTGAAATATCTTGTAAACAACTTGTAATCATGATTTCACGAAATAACTTGTAAACATGGTTTTATGAAATAACTTGTATTTAGTATGTATTTATCTTGAATCATGGCATGAAGATAATTATATAATACAATTGCATGAAAACTTGTAGACATGTAAGATATTCATGAAATAAGTATTTTTATTTAAAAATATGCATGCAAGAACCCATGGAAAACGAGATATGGGTTTTCACGGATTACAGACAGATTCTCAATAATCAAAATGAAATATCAAGAACACAACAACGAGATTATATCACAAAGCTTAAAAAAATATAGTACATGGACCTAGGGTTATCATGAACATGCTTAGAACCTTAGTTTTTGGAGATCTTGCGTGTAATCATGGAAGAAGGGCGTGGGGAAGAACAATGATGTTCCCACACGTAGATAGAAACCCTACATACCTTAGTCGCTCCAAAACGTGAAGACAATGTCTGAACTTTGAAGAAGAAACCAAAGCTTTGAAGTTGAAACCGTGAGAAGAGTTTTCACTGATTTTCGTAGATACTGTTCGTGGCTCAAAGGGTACTACTTCGGACCTTCAAATCAAATCTTTACCGTTCATATTTTAGACTTATGTGTTATGAACACTTAGTTACAATTTGACCTCGATCCAACGGTTAGATTATTGGGAAACACCAAATTAAAATGGCTGGTCGGAATGAAACTCAACAGAAAAATACTAGAGTTTTCTCCAACTTTTTACAACTCTTGATTTTTATAGGGTAACGGGCTGGATGGATTTATTATACTCTTTATAAATGATAAATCTTGTAGAATACAAAGGTTCTTGATTAAAATATTTACCTTGGAGGAAACCTCAAGAAACAAGATTGTCAAACCAAACTCTTGAAGGTTTCTTGATTTTTCTTGATTGCAAGAATGAGTTTCTTGAAAGATTTAAGTGTCTAGGTTCTTTAGGGATGGAGGTAAAGAGATAAATAATAGTCTCTTAGGGTTTGAAATAGTGTTATGGACGTTTTTTCTTCATAAAATAATAAAATATGGAGTCCCGATTCGAGTAGGAAAAGGCTAAAAACGTAACTCAAAATCTGAAAATTCTGCTCTTACCAGCCTTAGTAAAATAGGCATAACCCTTAGCGCAGAGCTCTATTTGAGCTCCAGAAGATACCGTTGGAAAGCTATTCCAAAGGGCTACAACTTTCATGTTTTATGTTTTCTCAAATTATCAAATAATCAGGGAGTTACGGGTGCCCGAAGTAGGCTGGTCAACCACTTTCGTAATACATACAAACATTCAAAATTTTCGCTAAAACTCTAACGATACGAGTCTAACATGAGTTCTAGGATACGGGGTGTTGTTACATCCTAGTCCCTACAAAGTCCTATGGTTCAATGAATGTGGTGAGATGAGGCTAACCAAGCAAACCGGTATCAAGTTTAGTATTGGTAGGTACCAAGATGAGCTCTTATGAGATGTAGTACCAATGCAAGTGTGTCACCTTTTTCTTGGGAGGCCTTGGAAATTTGATAGGGATTCTCAACATAGTGGAAGATCCAACAAATACTCGTTTGTGTTGGATGGTAAGAAATTCACCAGTGCTCATTGACTCCCTACAAAGTGAGAGAAGACTATATAATCATGAAGGAACTACGTGAGAAGGCTAAAAAATGAGGCACCTAGGTAATTGAAAAGGAGACCTTGGTTGCTCAAGGAGAACAAGGTTCAACTCAAGATAAGGGTAAAAGGTGTATAGTAGCCAAACCAAACTTTTGTTCGAAGAGTATGTTGGGATGAGAGGTTATGTTTAGTGATGTGACGGAGTTGTTACCTACTCATAATAACCCCTCTAACCTTTCTACCTCTTCTAGTTATCTTGTTTTTTTTGTAGGTACTCATGAGGATAATCATTCCAAAGAAGCAATGGCCAAAATTGTCCAAGTTTCTTTGGGAGGTGAAATAGTCCAAACCTCTTCCAAAGAGGAAAGCCAATGCAAGGAACTTGATTGAGGTAACGAATGGTATGTGCTTGAACTCCAAGGTAACGAAGCTAATCCTTATACTCTAATGAACTTGGAGGAACATGTTGTGATTAGTAGACAATTGAGTAAGGATAGAGTTTTCTCTTGTATGGAGCATAGTGACTCGTTGCTAATTAATGATGATGTCCTTGTTGAGAGTGCTTACACACTAGTTGATCCTTATGATGACCAAATTGACTCTTCTTGCAACATCGATTGCGTCCACCTAGTGTTGGCACTTGTGTTTCTATTCCCTTTTGAGAGTGAAATTAGTTGTCTTGATTCTCATCTTTTGGTTGAAAATACTCCCTTTAAGGTTACTGTTTTGCTTGATAGTGACATGAATGTTGATAGTGATATGTGTAGCACTATGTCTTGTATCATGGAAAATGTTGCCACATTTAGGGCTCACAAAATAAATGAGACACATATCTTAAGGGAATATAACATGCTTGTTGGAAAGATTGTCTTAAAAGGAAGAATGAAACTTGTTTACGAATTTCTATTCATGTCTTGTGTGATGCCTTCCCTTACTACCTCCTTGCATGTGATTCTCTTCTTGTGATAATACTCGAGCTAATGGTGGACTTACATGGGGGATGTAGGCCAAATGACTTGGAGCATTTTTTTGTCTATGACCCCGGTGTTTTGTTCTCTTGTCAAGATTTGGTGGTGAGACCATTCTTGGATGGGACTAGTGTTGTTACACCTCATAAGTCTTGCACATTAAGGCTCAGTAGGTGTTAGTGGTTTTATTACGGACATTCGAGGTACCTCCAAGGATGTACAAGATTCTATGTGCTTAACTTATGATTATTTTGGCCCAACTTGGAGAAAAGATATCTCTTAGTATATGAAGGGTTTTGAAGAAGAGCAAAATCCTAAGATGAAGTTCGGGAACTTTAGTTTCTAACGCAACAAATCGTGCATCGATCGGACATCGGGATCAAGCGTTATGGTCATTTTAAGATAGGCTGCCAGAGCAGGGATTAGCTCTGCACGAACGTGCCTGGGGCTGGCGCGAACGCGCAGAGGAGACAGGGGACAACTCAACGCGAACACGCTGAGTAATTTTTATGTTAGTTTGGACAGAATCTGGAAATTATATAAGGGGGCTTACCCCCTCATTTCTGATCCAAAACACTCCCAAAACCTCTCTAACTTTCTGGAAATTTCTCCCAACTTCCATATACCAAATTTCAACCCAAATCAAGTTTAATCTCCGGATTTGGGTTCGGACAGCGTATAGTTGCTGTTATAAAATTGTATTATGGCGAATCTTGGCTGGAATTCAAGGCGAATATTGAAGATATCTCGGTTCTAGCGGTATTAAGGTATGAATCTTCCTTTATTAGTATTGATTTAGGTTTAATTATGGAGATAAAGTTATTAAATAGTCGTATAATGAATTTATTGGTTGAGAAATTGGAGAAACACCGTGTGGGGTGTTTTATGGAGCATTTTGGTATTGAGGATGATGTTATTGGTGTTATTGTGTTGGTTGTTGGATTATGATTTCAGGCTAGGCACATAAACAGGAGAGATGCTGCCCGATTTTCGGCAGGATATGAAGTAGTCTAATTTGAAAGCTTACTATAAGTATACGACGATAAGTCTAACGATAGTATGAATGCTCTCAAATGTAGATTTGCGAGCTCAGGAGGATAAGCGTAAGTAGTTGGAGACAAAAAGGTATGTTAAGGCTAGTTCCTTTCTTTCTAAAGGCACGACTCCTACGTTATGACTCAATATATGTCTTCCGTAACATCCTTGTTCCCGAAAAGCTAGAAGTTCATGATTTTCAAGGTTTTTATGATATTAAAGATAAGATGTTTTCTATAAGGACCATGATGACTTCTTTCTTGTGAATCGATACATGTCTTCCATAATGTCTTTATTTCAAAAAGCTAAAGAGTCATGATTCTTAAAGTTTCTTATGACGCTAAAGATAATTATGTTTTCATGATGAAAATAATGATGATGATGATGATGATTCCGTTTCTAGAAGTTTTAAAGTTTATGATTTTAAATGCTATGATGAAATTATTGAGTTTATTTCATGATCTCTTTAATTCGTCTCATTGTTGTTGATCTCACCTTATAATCATTGTTCCTTCAAGGTGAGATATAGCGATGATGATTGTTCCATAACATAAATCTGAGGTTACCGACCTTACGTCACTCCGATAAGTCGTAGCTTTTATTTGGGCTCTCATGCATGCAACTTATATTATATATTTATATGATATATATATATATATATATATATATATATATATATATATATATATATATATATGTATATAGGGGATATGGGAAAAGGGCGAGGTGTTATATACGCATAGCCACCTGATCAGTTGGTATGTTATGACATCATCCCGGACGCGGAATATATAGATATGGATCGGGCTGCACGTTCCGTAGCAATATCAAATATTTATGGATCGGGCTGCACGTTCTGCAACAATATCAAATATTTATGGATCGGGCTGCACGTTCCGCAGCAATATCAAATATTTATGGATTGGGTTGTACGTCCCGCAGCGCTATTATTTGTACAAGTATGAAAAAAGTTTTTATGAAAAGACTAAGCATGCATGATAGTTTCCCTAAGAGGCAATCAGACATACAAGTTACCCTTATCTCATGTTTTGTTCTATATTTCTTATTATGTTATTGTTCATGCCTTACATACTCAGTACACTATTTGTACTGACGTCCTTTCCTTATGGACGCAGCGTTCATGCCCATAGGTAGATAGGTAGATGGGTCAGATCCCTAGGAGCTCCATCAGTGGCATCTTAGAAGCGCTCCAGTTATTTCGGAGCTGCAGTCTTTTGGTACTACTCCTTTGTACATGCATACTTGGGCATGGCGAGATCCTTCCCCGTCTTATGGATTCGTGTATTCTACTTAGAGGCTCGTAGACATATGTATGCTGTTAGATGTTCAAAAGCTTGTTCAGTTCTTATTGTTGTATAATATTTCGATAATCTCGTTGGCTTATGCTTATGAACACTGTGTTAGTCGTTGTACCGAGTATGATATTCACAAGCTGTCTATTTGGCCCACTTAGAATGGTTATGGAATGTTAGACTAGAGGTGCTCGGTAGACTAGTACCGGGTACCCGTCATGGCCCTCTGGCTGGGTCATGACAAAGTGGTATTAGAGCAGTTCGTCCTAGGGTATGTCTATGAGCCGTGTCTGGTAGAGTCCTGCTTATGGGTGTGAAGCGCGCCACACTTATAAACAGGAGCCTGCAGGGCATTTATGAATAATTGACCTTCTTTCCTATCTTAGATCGTGCAATAAAGTTGTGTTATCAGGATCCCTTTTTCCTAATCGTATGTTCTGATTTCAGCAAAGCCTATGAAGAGGAAAGCTACAGTGGCCCAGAGGGGCAAGACGGTGGCAGGAAGGAGGACTGAACGGGAGCCACCGGCAGAGATAGAAGAGGGTGAGTCTCAGAATGAGGTTCCATCTTAGACCTCTCCTACTCCACCCTTACCAGAGGAGCACGAAGGGGCTACAGTACCTCCAGTTTCTCCACCAAGCACCTCAGGCCAGCAGATGACCGAGACCTTTCAATTGCTGACCCAGTTGGTTGCCGCTCAGGCATAGCAGCAGGGTGTGAGCCTGGGTGATAGAGCGGTCAGCGTGACAGCCTGTGATTTATTAGTCTAAATCCTCAAGAATTCTACGGGTCGAAGCCGGATAGAGACTTGCAGGGTTTTATAGATGAAATGCTGAGGACGCTATGAATAATACATGCTTCTGATACCGAGTCAGTTGAATTGGCTTCTAATAGACTGCAGGATATTTCCGTCCATTGGTACAAGACTTGGATGTCTTCGTGAAGGGTAAATGCACCTCCCCCAGTATGGCAGGAGTTTGTGGATGCCTTTTTGTGACATTTCTTACCACCAGAGGTTCGACGAGCCCGAGCCGACAAGTTCTTGAATCTTAGGCCAAGGAATATGAGCACTCGGGAATACAGTCTCTGCCTTAATTCCTTGGCTAGGTATGCCCCAACCATGGTGATCGACATATGGGATCGTGTACATCGGTTCGTGAGTGGTTTGGGTCCGCATTTGGTTAAGGAGTGTTTGACGGCCTCCCTCCAGGACAGGATGGATATTACTCGTATTCAGGATCATGCTCAGAATTTGGAGGAGCAGCAGTAGCCGCAAAGAGACGAGCGTGATTATGACAGGAGGCACAGTAAGAGGGCCAGGTCTTCCGGTGCCACTAGCTAGTTCAAGGGAGTCAAAGGCAGCAATATTTCAGTTATTTAGGCCAATTGGCGGCCAGTGCACCTCCTCGGTTCGCGAGCAAAAGGTTTGATCGTCCTATTTATTCTGGATCGGGTTAAATGTCACAACCCAAACTGATGGGCCATGACCAGTGCCCGAACTGGACACCCGTATACAAACCTACTCGATATGATCAGACCGAAACTGGAAACAATATTGAAATCCGTAAAAGCATGCTGTAAACTCCTCATATCATACATCAAAAAGAACCTGTCTCTTGAGAAGCCACAGCTAACCAAACATAACAAAATATGCAAGCCGATAAGGCTGCCACTATGCACGGGAATTTCCAAAATGAACTATATCTGCATAGCTGATCAAACCGTATATACGCAACCCACATATGTCTATAGACCTCTAGCAGTATAACAAAGCCTATGTCAAAGGATCTCTACCAAAACGACTCGAGCTCCGGAACACTAGAGCCCTCCAAGCAGCTGAGCTGAAGTCCTAAACTGGAGGATCACCAAACTGAGTGTCTGTACCTGCGGGCATGAAACGCAGCCCCCGAAGAAAGGGGATCAGTACGAATATTGCACTAAGTATGTAAGGCATGAAATCAACATGTACATAAAATCCAAGAAAACATTTGAGATATGCCAATGAATGGGCAACATAAATGCATCAGTACAACTATATCAAAGAAACACATATATCCATAGAAATATCACAACAAAGGCCATAGCATCACCCGTTGTCAACTGTGCCATCTATATACACACCACAACAAAGGCCACAACGTCACCCCCTGTAAACTGTTCCATACATATATACATCACAACAAAGGCCACAACGACACCCCTTGTCAACTGTGCCATACATATACACATCACAACAAAGGTCACAGCGTCACCCCTGTCAACTGTGTCTTATATATACATGAAGAATGAAAATAAGTGCAGTGCATAATCAAAATGAAATAATAGAACTCTGTAATGTCACAAAATAGCTATATACATATATTATACTCATGGCATGCATAGGAGTTCAAATAAAAACTATCCCTCTATCCCACCTTGAAGGAACAATTTATAAGGTGAGATCAATGACAATGAAATAAATCGAGAAAATCATGAAATAGCTTAACATTTTTACATCATCGTTGAAATCATGTTTGAGACCTTTAAGTATAAAATCATCCTCAACGTAATCCTCATAAAAACATTCTCATTTTTAACATCATAAGAAGCTTTAAGAGTCATAAACTTCTAGCTTTTGAAATCAAGGAGGTTATGGAAACACTTATGGACTCATACCATAGGAATCATGCCTTTGAATGAAAAGGGATGAGCCTTAACATACCTGTTCAACCTCCAATTATCTACACTTATTCGTCTGAGCTCGCAAGTCTACATTTTAGAGGATTCACACAATTGTTAGACTCATCATAGTATATTTGTGCTAAGCTTTCAAGTCAAACTATTTTATATCTTGCTGAAAATCGAGCAACATCTCCCCTGTTTGTATGCCAAGCCCGGAATCTCAATTCAGCAACCAACAACCACAACAACAATACTAACATCAATAACATCATTTCTAACACCAATATGTACCATAAAACAGCCCACACGCTGTTTTCCAACTTCCATAACTAACAAACTTACTACACAATTATTTAACGACTTTGTCTCCGAGAATAAGCCTTAAATAATACCAAAAGAGAAAGGTTCATACCTTTTTTTCTTGGCTGCGGTTATCCATGCACTGAAGATGTGGAGACACTATTTGTATGGCGTTCATGTGGATATTTATACAGATCATAAGAGTCTCCAAAATATTTTTAAGCAAAAGGAATTAAATTTGCGGCAAAGGCGGTGGTTGGAGCTATTAAAAGACTACGATGTGACTATCTTATGTCATCTTGGAAAGGCGAATGTGGTAGTCGATGCTCTTAGCAGCAATCCATGGGCAGTTTGTGTGATGTTCGATCGGAGAAGAAGGAGTTAGTCCGTGAGCTTTGACAACTAGCCAACATAGGAGTTCGCTCAATGGACTCAAGCGGTACGGGAGTTGCTGTCTAGAATCCAACGGTGTCATCTTTAGTAGAGGAGGTAAAGAAGAGCCAATATGAGGACCCCATGTTAGTCCATTATAGAGATTTGCTTTCTCAGAAAGAGAAGTCACCATTTGAAGTTCCTGCGGATGGAGTTCTCAGGCATCAAGGCCGATTATGTGTTCCAAATGTTCTAGGATTACGTCGACAGATCCTGGAGGAAGCCCATCATTCTCGTTATTCTATCCACCCAGGAGCGACAAAGATGTATCATGATCTTAAATCTGCATATTAGTGGGATGGAATGAAGAAAGATATAGTGGAGTTTGTAGCTCAATGTCCTAATTGTCAATAGGTGAAAACTGAGCATCAAAAGCGTGGAGGATTACTGCAAGCTATAGAGATTCCGACTTGAAAATGGGAAGCGATTAATATGGACTTCATTACAGGCTTACCTCGTTCTCAGTGTAAGTATGATTCTATATTGGTGGTTGTGGATAGACTCATAAAATTAGCTCATTTCCTGCCGGTTAGAACTACATACTCAACAAAAGATTATGCAAAGGTATATCAAAGAAATAGTGCGACTTCACAGTGTTCCAGTATCAATTATTACTGATAGAGGAGTACAATTTACAGCTAATTTTGGAGATCCTTCCAAGAAGGTTTGGGGACACAGGTCAGACTCAATACAACGTTCCATCTACAAACTGATGGACAGGTTGAGCTCACCATCCAAACCCTTAAAGATATGCTGAGAGCATGTGTGTTAGATTTTGGTGAAAATTGGGATGACCTTCTGCCACTCATTGAATTTGCATACAACAATACCTATCACTCCAGTATTCAGATGGCCCTATACGAAGTTCTATACGGGAGGAAATGTAGATCACCTATTGGGTGGTTCGAAGTAGGAGAGACAAAGTTAGTAGGCCCAGATCTGATCCAGCAAGCAGTAGAGAAGATCAAGCTTATTCGAGATCGACTACTAACCGCTCAAAGTCGTCAGAAATCCTATGTGGAGAATCATCGACGAAACTTGGAATTCAAAGTTAATGAATAGGTATTCTTAAAGGTATCGCCGATGAAAGAGGTGATGAGATTTGGCAAGAAAGGGAAGCTTATTCCTCGGTATATTGGGCCTTACAAGGTTGTGCGCAAGGTAGGCCAAGTAGCCTACGAGTTGAAGTTGCCTTCAAAAATAGAGTTAGTCCACCTAGTGTTTCATGTGTCAATGCTTCAAAAATGTGTGGGAGATCCTTCTATAATTATGCATTTAGATGATGTCTAAGTAACTGAAAAATTGTCCTATGAAGAATTACCCATCGCCATTCTGGATAGGCAAGTTCAAAGACTTAGAACCAAATACATAGCTTCAGGTAAAGTCTTGTGGAGAAACAATAACAGAGAGGAAATGACTTAGGAAGCAGAGAAGGATATGAAGTCCAAGTATCTGTATCTATTTCCACCTCTAGAAGAGCTCCAGACAGAGATATCATCGCTTTTAGGTATGTGATGCTTCTTTGAATGATTTCTTGGTCGTGTGTGGCCAATAGGAGTATCGATGTTGTATCCTTGTGAGGCATTGTATTTTTTGGGTTTCTGTGACAGGATGGAAGTGGTACAATTACAGGGGAAACTTTGGCAAAATTTTCGTAGGAACCCCTAAGAGCTTAACATTCGAGGACGAATGTTCCTAATGGGGGAGGAATGTTACATCTCGTAAGTCTTGCACATAAAGGCTCGCTAGGTGTTAGTGGTTTTATTGCAGACATTTGAGGTACCTCCAAGGATGTACAAGATTCTATGAGGGGAAATTTTTGCCCAACTTGGAGAAAATATATCTCTTAGTATATGAAGGGTTTTGAGGAAGAGCAAAAGCCTAATATGAAGTTCGGGAAGTCTAGTTTCTAACGCAATTATGTTGTACAAGTATGAAAAAGGTTTTAATGAAAAGACTAAGCATGCATGATATTTTCCCTAAGAGGCAATCAGACATACAGGTTACCCTTATCTCATATTTTGTTCTATATTTCTTATTATGTTGTTTTTCATGCCTTACATGCTCAGTACACTGTTCGTACTGACATCCTTTCCTTGTGGACGCTGCGTTCATGCCCATAGGTAGACAGGTAGATGGGTCAGATCCCTTGGAGCTCCATTAGTGGCATCTCATAAGCGCTCCAGTTGTTCCGCAGCCGCAGTCTTTTGGTACTACTCCTTTGTACATATATACTTGGGCATGGCGAGATCCTGCCCCGTCTTATGGATTCGTCTATTCTACTTAGAGGCTCGTAGATGTCACGACCCAAGTCCATGAGTCGTGACGAGCGTCTGACCTCTAGCGACCAAACACCCCTATACTCATATCTGAATCTTACTAAACATCAAGGGCCCATAATGGCATAAACTGATCTCATAAAAGGGAAACATCAAAACTCTGCATATATACAGAACATGCTGAAGAACAGTGTAAGCCAGCTAGGCCGCTACATATACTGTACACAAAAGAATAGAAACCGACAAGGCTACATCATCTGACTAGTACATACAACTGTCTACAGACCTCTGCTGGAATGAAAGTCTTGTAGAAAGGACGGGACAGGGTCCCATCATACCCATATGCATACACATCTCAAAAGGGTGGCATACCAAAACTGACTGCAGCTCCGGATCAAATGAAGCGTACTGACCACTTCTAGATCTAGAGGTCCTACTGAGCTGAACAACCTGTCTGTCTACCTGTACCTGCGGGCATGAACGCAGCCCCCCGAGCAATGGGGAGTCAGTACGGATAATGTACTAAGTATGTAAGGCATGAGAACAACATATATATATATATCTATAAGAATCATGAATAAGATCTAAACTAATAAACTGAAATGACTATCTGCATGTACTTGTATGAACTAATATATGTCTATATTTTCATAAAACTGTGTAACTAACAATGCCACTGTGGCGAATAATATGCATGCTCATGCCTATCAATGAAGGTCATACATCTTATATACATGTGCATATATAACGCCTGATATCTGTGCGTATATAACACTTGTCTCTTTTCTCATATCATATCGGCCTCTCTGCGGCAATCATTATATACATTGTTGCGGTACTTGCAGCCTGATTCTATATCATCATCATAGTGGTAATGCGTATATAATGCCTCTATCTCTTCTCATACTTTACATATATCTAATATTCGCGTATATAACGCCTTCTGGTCACAGGTCAATGTACATAAATATATAATGAATGTAATGCATGAATAAACTATATGCATAGAACTGGCTACATAAGACTGGACCCATGAACAAAAGGATCACTCATAAACGGGGTACATAAACATCAAAGACTGAAGTACTCCTAATGCTTCTAGGAGTAGAGTAATATGGAAGGTCTCTTACTCGCTTGTTGGATCAAATCATAGGATCATGTCAAAGGAAAGAAAGGATAGCCTTAACATACCTTGAAGTATATCCAATCGTCCAACTTCTACGTCTCGAACTAGCAAGTCTACAATTAAGATAACATAGGCCTTAATTAGGCTATTTGCCTCGCTTACTAACCATATTTAAACACATATAGAGCTTAACAAATTAGAGACAATAATTTCCCTTGTAAGCTTACAACTCTTCGACTTCCTATTCAATCCAACATTAACCACAACAACAATAACAACACTTATATATAAATATATACTCAAATTTATCCCCAATCATCTCTTAAAATAGCCTCAAGTCACTACGTTGCCCTTAATCAACATACTACTTCCACAAATACCTTCTCTTTACTTAAAATCACTAAAACTCTTGATAATAAACTCAAATACAAGGGTAGAAATCATTTACATACCTTGAGGGGTCCAAGATTCAAAGAATCACTTCAACTCCAACTTTCTAAGCTTCCAAACCTTGAAGAAACCCTTGAATCAACCTTCTTCTTTACAAGCACAGGTTCACGGGGCTAGGATCTTACCAAATCTCCACTTATATGGTATAAAATGTTAGGAGAGAAATATTAGGGTTCTTCTCTGACTTGGAATGGAGGAAAATAAGAAATTGGGTCGTGAACCACATATTTATATTCGAAATTAAAAAGGCTACAGCGGTGAGGTTCGACGAGCGGGTCGATGACCCGTCGACATGTCGACGGTACGTCGACTTGCTCCATCAACTTGGGCCTGCAGATGCAAGGCTGCGAAACCTTGTCGATGCCGTACAACAACGGTCCTTAGAACATGTCGACGACCCGTTGACGATGGCTGGTGTCTGCAGATTTTCTCAGGTTCAGTTCAGATAGCGTCAATTTGATTCGCTCAACTTCTAATCCTGCAAATTGCCAAGAATACCTGCTGGTACCCTTGTACACGAGGATAGATACTTTCTACCTCCAAACTCGGGTTCGGGTCTCTATTCCAAAAGCCTACCCGACTAGGAAACCATAGGTTCTACTATGATGAAAATGAGGGGTGTAACATTCTCTCTCCCTTAGGAACATTCATCCTCGAATGTTTGAACAATTATGGGTTATAAAAATTTTGGCAGAGTTTTCCCTGTAAATATACAACCCAACCTGCATTCAACAACCCAAAACACTGCCACACAGGGCCACATAATATAACATACAATACTAGGGCCTCACACGACCAATCAGGATAACTGAAATGAAATAATACCTGGGGGAGATGATGCCTCAGACTGCACTTCCTATACTGCTGGGAACAAATGCGGGTACTTAATCTTCATTGCCTCTTCCGCTTCCCAAGTTACCTCCTCAACATTCTTATTCCTCCATAAAACTTTAACTGAAGCTATATTCTTGGTTCGTAACTTATGAACCTGTCTATTCAATATAGCCACTGGAACCTCTTCGTATGATAACTACTCGGTCACCTGGATATTATCCACTGGTACTACTCTTGAAGGATCTCCGATATATTTACGAAGCATAGACACATGAAATACCGGATGTACCGACTCTAACCCAGAAGGCAATTCTAACTCATATGCCACCGTGCCCACAGTATGAATGATCTTATATGGACCAATATATCGAGGGCTCAACTTACCCTTCTTGCCAAACCTCATCACTCCTTTCATAGGCGAAACTTTCAGGAACACCCAATCGCCTATCTGAAACTCTAGCTTGCGTCGCTGATTATCCGCATAGGATTTCTGTCGACTCTGAGCTATTAGCAACCTCCCTCTAATCATTTTCACCTTATCAAATGCTTGCTAAATTAAGTCTGGGCCTACTAATTGATTCTCCCCGACATCAAACCATCATATGGGCGATCTGCATCTCCACCCATATAAGGCCTCATAAGGAGCCATCTGAATACTGGAATGGTAACTGTTGTTGTATAAAAACTTGATAAGAGGAAAATGATCATCCCAATTTCCTTGAAAGCCAAGTACACAAGCTCTAAGCATATCCTCAAGGGTCTGTATAGTACGCTCTTCCTGCCTATCTGTCTGCAGGTGAAATGCAGTGCTAAGACTCACCTAAGTCCCCAATCCCTCCTGAAAAGACTTTCAGAATTTAGCTGTGAACTGTGCTCCCCTATCTAAAATAATGGTCGTAGGAACACCATGAAGTCATACAATATCCTTGAGATAAAGCTTCACATAATCCTCGGCTGTATAAGTAGTTCCGCCAGGCAGAAAGTGGGCTGACTTTATGAGCCTATCAACTACAACCCATATGGAATCGTACATTCACGGAGTACGGGGAAAACCAATAATAAAGTACATATTAACTACCTCCCATTTCCATGACGGAATCTCCATATCCTGCAATAGACCTCCGGGCTTCTGGTGCTCTATTTTGACCTGTTGACAATTTGGACACTGGGTAACAAATTCAGCTATATCTCTTTTCATACCATCTCACCAATAAACTTCCCTGAGATCACCGTACATCTTTGTTGAGTTTGGATGAATAGAATAGCGGGAGAAATGTGCCTCCCCCATAACTTGTCGATGGAGTCCTGCAACATTAGTAACACATAACCTACCTCGATACCTGAGTACTCCATCACCTGTAATCACAAAGGGTGTCTTTTCCTTCTGAGGTGTTGTATCTAGATAACGAACTAAAACAGGATCCTCGTACTGACGCTCCTTTATCTCTACTATAAAAGATGAGACCGCTGTGTCTTGAACAGTAACTCCTGCATCACCTGAATCTATCAATCGAACTCCGAGGCTAGCCAATTGATGAATTTCGTGGAGCATTTCTCTTTTCTCTGGCGGCACACAAGCTATCTATGGATTTATGACTAAGGGAATCGGCTACTACATTAGCTTTCCCAGGATGGTACAGAATGTCTATATCATAATCCTTTAGCAACTCTAGCCATCAGCTTTGACGTAAGTTCAAGTCTTTCTGCTTAAAGATGTACTGGAGACTTTTATGATCAATATAGATATCAACATGGACACCGTATAAGTAGTGCCTCCATATCTTCAAGGCATGAATCATTGCCGCTAACTCAAGATCATGGGTTAGATAATTTTTCTCATGCTTCTTCAACTGTCTAGAAGCATAAGCAACAACCTTATCGTGCTGCATCAACACACGGCCCAATCCAACACCTGAAGCATCATAAAATACCACATAGCCATTTGTTCCTTCTGGAAGAGTCAAAACTAGTGTTGAAGTCAACTTATCCTTCAACGTCTGAAAACTCTGCTTACAAGCATCTGTCCATTAGAACTTAGCTGGTTTCTGAGTCAACTTAGTCAATGGTGCTGAAAAAGAGGAATGTCCTTCTACGAACCTTCTATAATAACCTGCCAACCCTAAGAAATTGCGTATCTTCGTTAGTGTTGTGGGCCTTGGCCAATTCTTCACATCCTCAATCTTTTGGGCATCCACTCTAATGCCTTCTTCTGAATAACGTGACCCAAAAAAGCTACAGAGTTCAACCAAAACTCACACTTAGAAAACTTGGCATACCACTCTCTTCCTCGAAGAATTCCAAGCACTGTTCGTAGATATTCTGCATGATCAGCCTCTGACGGCGAATAAACCAGAATATCATCAATAAACACAATCACGAAAAAATCTAGGAAGGGTCTAAATACACGATTCATTAAATCCATGAATACGGCTAGGGCATTAGTTATCCCAAACGACATAACATGAAACTCATAGTGGCCATATCTAGTCCGGAATGCCGTCTTTGGAATGTCCTCTTCCTTTACCTTGACCTGGTGATATCCTGATCTCAAGTCTATCTTCGAGAAATATTTAGCGCCTTGTAACTGATCAAATAAATCATCGATTCTCGGGAGCGGATAATTGTTCTATACAGTCACTTTATTCAATTGCCTATAATCAATATACATTCACAAAGAGCCATTATTCATTCTTACAAATAACACCGGTGCTCCCCATGGCGATGTACTAGGCCTAATAAAGCCATTATCAAGCAAATCTTTCAACTCCGCAGGTGCCATCTTATAACAAGGAATAGATATTGGCTGAGTGTCTGGCAATAGGTTAATAGTGAAATCAATCTCCCCCTCTGGGAAAATGCCTGGAAGCTCATCTGGAAACACTTCTGGGAACTCATTAACCACAAGAACAGACTGAAGAGTCGGTGACTCTACTTGCATATTTTTAACTCGAACTAGGTGAAAAATATACCGTTTTTTGATCATCTTCTCTGCCTTAAGGTAGGAAATAAACCTACCCCTAGGCGAAGCAACATTGCCCTTCCACTCTAAGACTGGCTCTCCTGGAAACTTAAATCGAACCATCGTTGCTCTACAATCAACATTAGTATAACAAGAAGCCAAACAGTCCATGCCTATAATAACATCAAAATCAATAATATCTAACTCGATCAGATCTGCTATGGTATGGCGATCAGGAACTATAACAACACAGTCTCGGTATACTCGCCTAGCTATATTCGGGTCACCAACTAGCGTAGACACCTCAAAAGGTTTAATCAACTCGGGCTCTATCCCAAACTTGCCGGTAACAAAGGGCGTAATATATGATAAAGTGGAACGTGGATCAACTAGTGCATAACATCATGCGAGAAAACTGATAATATACCTGTAACAATATCAGGGGACATCTCACAGTCCTGTCTACCAGCTAATGCATACACGTGATGTTGAGGACCGTTCGAGCTGGATGCTCCACTCCTCCCTCTACCTCGCCCTGCTAGCGTCTGAAAAACTTTCCCTGAAGGGCGCACTGCAGAAGAAGAGCCAGCCACAGAGCCTGTAGGCTGAACCATACCTATACTAACCCCCATCGGGCACTCCCTCATCTTGTGGCCTGGCTGCCCACAAGCATAGCAACCATCTAAGCCCAGCCGACACTGACCTGCATATAACTTGCCACACTGGGTACACCGCGGAAAAGGGGGCCTCATCTAGCCTGACTCCGATCTGTACTGAGAGCCTAATGCCCTGGAACTCTGGACCGCTCCGAAATAAGAAGACCGATTAAACCTCGAACTTGAAAACCGCGGAGGTTCACGCCCTGCTAAATGGAACGGATATCGAGAATAATGCGGTCTCTGTCCTCTCCTGAACTCACCCCCGATCTCTAAAGTCCTAGCCCACGTGCCATGGCCCCGGTCACGGTCACGATCTGTCCTCCTCTGATGCTTGCGATCTTCCAGATTCTGTGCATATGCCTGTTTACGGGACATATCCATGTCTGGCTGTAATGCAGCAGTCGTTCAAGAATCTATCAAATGTGGCCCTAGACCAGCCGCAAAGCGATGAACTCTATACTCCATCTCAGCCACCATGGCTGGGGGATGTCTAACCAAGGAATCGAAGTACACGCAATACTCCTGGACACTCATACTGCCCTGCTCAATACGTAGAAATCTATCTGCTCGGGCTCACCTGACCTTAGGAGGTAGATAATGGTGAATAAAAGCATCTGAGAACACTCGCCACACAGCTGGAGGGGCATTTTCTGTTACACCTCAGAAATTTCTCCGTGAACGTACCACGAATAGACTAACGAAGAATAGGGGTATATGTGTTTTAAGGAGAAGGGAACGACGTTTGACGACCTTAAGTAAGATTTCAAAGGTAATGGGGACAAAAGATAGGTTATGCTCCACAATGACTAATTATAGGTTTTGAAAATATGAAAAGTTGCAGATTTGCACTTTGGCCCAGTCGGTCGTAAAGTGAAATACGGACCGTAAAGTGGTATACGTCCCGTAAACCACCATGTCGTATTCCAACTCACAAAACTTCAACTTTCTGCTAAATGGTTAAATACGACTTGGAATACGGACCGTAAATTGAAATAAGGCCCGTAAAGTGCGATCGTAAATTACCATGATCCCCAGCATACCTTTCTGGTTTTGATATGCTTAAATACGACCACGATATACGGCCCGTAAACTGGAATACAGACCGTAAACTGGGTTTACGACCACTGCGCACTTCAGTCACTGTTCATTCCGGATTAGATTTTAAGTCATTAAAAGGAGACCTAAGCTCATTCAATTCATTTCATTTCCACGATATTTCACTCTAGAAACCTCTAGAATGCTCTCTACTCTTCATCACAAGAAAACCAAAGGAAATCCATGATCAATAACACCAAATCCATGAAATAAAGTGTATGAAACCTAGCTAAAGTTCATCTCTCTCAAGAAAACCCAAAGGATTGAAGTAGGGTTTTGGTGCTAGAGGAGTAATTCCATTCAAGGCCTGTTCAACCATCATCTAAGGTAAGTTTCATGACTATACCATGTTATTTAGGGTATGGAAGAGTTGAAACACTTAGATTATAGAAGGATGTAAGAAATGGGTCATGAAAGTGTGAATAATAGCAATGTTGAGTAAAGGTTTGAATTGAGCCATGATCATTAATAATTTGTGATTATGAAAATGCTATGAATGACATTTAGAACTTCGAATAAGTGCCCTATGAAAGAAAAATGCAACGATGAACCATTACCATGATTATGGAGAAATTGAAGACAAATTGTGAAATACGGATGTTGGAAACGAATGATGAGTGTTGTCCATCATATTGAGAATGTTGTTATGAACGTTTGGGAGTTGATATAGAATATGGGAAAAGTAGTATAAACAAAGGAAGCGCTGTCCAATTTTCTCTAGAAATAGTAGCGCGTCCTTATAGTCGAATTAATTAACGTTAGTGCGAATTCTCTCTTGAAGGTAGAAACGTGATATCGAAGGAGAACAAGCAAGCGATAGCTTAGTTAAACATCAAAGGTATGTAAGGCTTATCCCTTCCTTCAAAGGCATGAATCTTTCGAGCTTTTCATGATCCTCCTATATGATGGAACTTATGAGTCCTTAAATATACTAAATTACATACGAGCATGATAATGATGATCCCATAACGCTGATGATGTCATTATTTGTAACACTCACCTTATGCACTATTTCCTTCAAGGTGAGGCAAAGTACTCGTAAATGTTCATAATATAATCGAGGGTTTACGACCTTACGTCACCCCGACATAGCCATGGTTGTCTTCAAAGTCTATTGTGTGCTCCTAATGCTAAATGTGAAATAATGCTAAATCATGATATGTCTATAAGACGATTAATGATGCTAGCTTATTGTCATGACCCAGCTAGGGGCCGCGATGGGTACCCGGAGCTAACCACCAAGCACCGCTCGTACTATTACTTCTTAGACTCATTCAACAATCATTTATCGATTTCATGCTCATTTTACAAAAGAAACTGTTTTTCATTGCAAAACATAATGCTTTTTATACAATAACATATATCAATATATTTGCACAATATCCACGTCGCGAAACCACGTAACCCACATTGAGTATCTACGAGCCTCTATTGGATTACACATTCAACTGTACACAAAAGATTCATCATAAGCACCTCTGGTACAAGGGATTGTTTTCAGTCAGCTAACAGCTTCTAAGAGTCCGGAGCAAGATCTCCTCCCTATCTACCTGTGGGCATGAACACAGCCTCCAAAGAAAACGGACGTCAGTACAAACATTATACTGAGTATGTAAGGCAGGAATGAAATGAATAATGTCATAGAAGCATCATGAATCATAACAAAAGATATAACCTGCTCGAGTGTTATAAGCAATATACTTTTTACATATATCATTTTTTACATCATCATAATATATGTTTTATCACATCCCATATATCATCACATTCATCATCACATACATCATTACATACTTCATCACGTACATCGTCACATCGTACTCCGCATCATTACCCGCGTCCGGGTAATCCTCATATGCCGCCCACTAGTGGTGATCATGCCCGGCCCTCTAGGCTCGGTGTAAACATAGCAGCCCGCATTAGCGGTGACATACCCGGCCAAATAGGCACGGTGGAATCTTATCATCACAAAATCAATCATAACACATCACTATTACACATCTCATAACATAGCATCATCTTATCATTTCTTGGTATCTTATACATATCATTATCGTATTACAAACTAGCATTGTTAATCATTTTATAGACAGATCATATATTAGCATTAAGAGCATACGTTAAGCTTTAAGGGCAACAACACTATGTCGGGGTGACGTAAGGTCGTGAACCCCCGACTATATTATGAACGTTTATAGGTATCGTGCCTCGCCTTGAAGGAAATAGAGCATAAGGTGAGTGTTAACAAAGATAACATCGTTAGCCTTATAGGAACATCACGCCACAATTTCTTGAATCGCTATACTCTAGCTCATTATCATCACCATCATATTCATATATAATTCAATATATTGAAGGACTCATAGGCTTCGTTTTGTAGAAGGATTATATAAGACTTGAAGAATTCATGCCTTTTGAAAGAAAAGATAAGCCTCACATACCTTTGTCGTTTCACTATTCTATCGTTTGCTTGATTTCCTTTGATGTCACGTCTCTACCTTCAAGAGAGAATTCGTACCATCGTTAGTCAATCGACGAGAAGAACGCGCTACTATTTCTAGGGAAAATTGGGTAGCATTTCCTTTGTTTCTACTACTTTTCCCTTGTTTCATTTCAACTACCAAACATTCACAACAACACTCACAATATCGTATCAACAATCGTCATTTATCTACATTTACCACATTCCACCATTTTTCTCCAATTTCTCCACATTTATGGGTTTTAGCTCATCATCACATTTTCTCATACACCACACCTATTTCATGGTCTACACGTCATTTATAACATATTTATACTCCCAACTCATCAACATTCATAATTCAATCCAATTATCATTCAACTATGGCACTATTCACATTTTATGACCCATTTACTACACTCTTCTATAATCCAAGTGTTTCAACGTATAAATACTTCAATCATCATGAGAAAGTCATAAAACTTACCTTAGATGTGGTAGGAACAAGCCTTGATTAGCAATACTCTTCTATACCAAAAACCCTACTTCACTTCCTTTGAAATTTCTTGGTGTAGATGAACTTTGATGAGTTTCACACTCTTGATTTCATGGATTTGGTGTTGTTGATCTTTATTTTCCTTTGATTCTCTTGTGGATGAATACTAGAGAGTATTCTAGATGTTTCTTGAAGTGTGGAGTGAAAATGAAATGAATGGAATGAAAAAGGGTCCCTTATACTTAACTTAAAATCTGATTTTTATGAACAGTAGTCGAAGTGCACAGTGGTCGTAAACCCAGTTTACGGGCCGTATTCTGGTTTACGGTCCGTCCTTCACGACCATATTTAAGCATAACAAAACCAGAAAGGTTTGCTGGAGTCATGGTAGTTTACGGTCACAGTTTACGGGCCGTATTTCGATTTACGATCCGTATTCTGAGTCGTATTTAACCATTTAAACATTTTTGGCAGAAAGTTGAAGTTTTGGAATGTTGAAAGACGATAGCAGTTTACGGTCCGTAAACCACTTTACAGGCCGTATTCTATTTTACGACCAACTGGGCCGAAGTGCAAATCTGCAACTTTCGCATTTTCAAAACTCATAAGTAGTCATCCCCTTCTTAGTAACACATCGTACACTCATACTCTTGGTTGGTCTATTCATTGTACGTTCACGGAGAAATTTCCGAGGTGTAACACTTATAATATGCCTATATTATGTATGAAATTGCCAAGCTATGATAAGATTGTGATACGTTCATGAAATGTGCAATAGTGATGGGTTATGATTTATTATGTGATGATGAAATTACACCGAGACTAGATGGCTGGGCATGTCACCGCTAAGGCAGGCTGCGATGTTACACCGAGTTTAGATGGTCGGGCATGTCACCGCTAAGGCAGAGGGCCGGGCATGATCACCACTAGTGGGCGGCGTATGATGGTTACCCGGACGCGGGATAACGATGAGGATAGTGATGTGACGAGACATCTGATGTGACGAGATATGTGATGTGATGACATGTGTACTATGATTATGTAAAGTATGATATATGTACGAAATGTATTTGTTTATGACACTCTTGCAGGCTATATCTTTCTCTTATGGCTCACAGTCCTCCTATTATTATTATTATTATTATTATTTCATTCTTGTCTTACATACTCAGTACAATATTCGTATTGACGTCCGTTTTCTTTGGACGCTGTGTTCATGCCCACAGGTAGACAGGGAGGCGAGCTCGAGCCAGACTCGTAGGAGCTGTTAGCCGATTGAAAGCACTCCTTTGTTTCGGAGGTGCTTGGTTATTCTTTTGTGTATATTTGTATATGTTGGGCTCGACGGGGTCCTGTCCCGTCTATGCATTTTGTACTTCAGTAGAGGCTCGTAGATACACGGTGTGGGTTATGTGGTCTGATAGGGTCACTATGGTATAATTGTATATATATTATTTTGATAGCCTAAAGGGCTTATTGTCACACCCTAATCTCCCTAGGGTGTGATGGGCACCCGACCCTTACTTAGGGCCGAGCGAACCCTCTGACTCTTAGTACACACATAATCTCTTTGGACTTTTAAATCAAACACAAATGAAATTCATAGTAAATGCTTTCAGAATATTCTTTTCATCTTTCTCAAATCAAATAAAATCTGTAATCATATGGAATTTATTTCATAACACAAAATGACACATCGGCTGATGGAGCCGCTTACAGACTGACTTCCAATACCCACGACTCTGTCTGCAAAGTCTCTAACATCAATCCAGAAATCAGAACATACATATACTCTGACTCGGCAACACTCCAGGAGCAAATGGAGCTCGCCAATCCTGCTGAAACATCTTCTGACAAATATTCTACTCATCTGTATGTACCTGCGTGGCATGAAACGCAGCCCCCGAAGAAAGGGGGTCAGTACGGAATATGTACTGAGCATGTAAGGCATGGAATACAGAGAACAAAACCATAACCGGAACAAGCAGCACAAAAGTAAGTACATTTTTCAAAATACTGAATGCTTATTTTCCAAACACAATTCATGTATGCTAAAGTCATATGTCAGAGGAAGTACAGAAGGTAAGTAGCTTATCCAGAATGTCAGAATGCTTATCCAGAATGTCATCATACTTTCAAATCGTCATGCATGCATATGCATATACATATACATATATATACCGTACCCGGCCCTCTAGTAAGGGACTCGGTGAATGAAGTCATGTCGTACCCGGCCCATGAAGGGACTCGGTGGATAGGATCATGCATGTGCACATCATATACCATATACATACCGTACCCGGCCCTCTAGGAAGGGACTCGGTGAATCAAATCATCATATGCCCTCCTGGCTACCACCATAACATATTATCATCTCATCATATCATCATATACATATACCGTACACGGCCCTCTAGTGAGGGACTCGGTGAGCAATGCAGTGGAGTACACACGATAACATACCCGGCCCGGGACTCGGTGAAAGACATATTGAGGCGTGCACGAGCAGAGTAGAAACTATATGCATATAAATCAAGATTCAATAGATAGACACGCAAATCGATACCTGAGTCAATCAGAGTTCATATGAAAAAGTTATGGTCGTTTTAGTACAGAACTTTCTTCAAACGTTTCAGAAGCCATTTTTGGGAAATCAAAGCAACAATCATGTTAAGTACCTTTCGAATATTGTTATGGATCAAATCAATATGCCGACATCATATACCATATATACATATAACAGATTCATGCATGCATACTCACAGAACATCAAACAGTGTATTGCTGCGGAACGTGCAGCCCGATCCATACAATATATTGCTGCGGAACGTGCAGCCCAATCCATAATATAATGTATTACTGCCGAGGAACGTTCGGCCCGATCCATAAATACAATATATTACTGCCGAGGAACGTTCGGCCCGATCCAAGACTGTATGCAAAAGTTAGGAACCTTAATACTTACAGAACCATTTTAAGGACATGAACTCTTATACTTGACTCATTATCCGATTATGCATTAATCTCAACCATACTAAGTATACTCATATCAATAGGCCAATAAGAATCGTAGACGAACTCGGAAACTTATCAAATAGAGCTTCGGAATCATGGATACGTAACGAAACCATATGAAGTGACTTATGGAGATCAAAAATATTAGCCATCCTAGTGGCTCTAAGAATGGGAATTTCTTTGAAATCATACATATACGTCATTTGCTTGTCTCATAAGGATCATGCCAACGGAAAGAAAGGGTAAGCCTTACATACCTGTCCCACGTCCAGTTAGCTACGCTTATTCGTCCAAGCTTGCTAGTCTACAGTCAAGCGAATTGACATAATCATTAGACTCGTCGACATACACTTGTCTTAGTCTTTCAAATGAATTCATTTATATTCTGCCAAAATTTCGGCAGCATTTTCCCTGTAAATACACCATCCCCGAGAATCTAACTCGGCTAATTTATCAACAATCAACAATCCGAGAATTCAACTCGGCCAAACTATCAACAACATTACCAACAGTCACACTTAACAATATCAACAATCAATTCAAGACGCATTCTAACATTAACAACCTTTGTTATACAATTCAACAACATTTTCATTTATATTCAACTCAATCACATATATTCAAGCTAACACCAATGATCCCACACTCAAGTATTAACCCGAAATCCTTCTTACATGATTCAAGAACACTTTAAACAATTCTCATAATATTCCAAACAACCCAATCAACATATTTCCTTCTCTCAAATTCAAACACAAAAACCCACTTACAATCTTCCAACCACATGTCTCACTTCCAAATTCAGGAATTACACCAACAATTCATACACTAACAACATTGTCTTCCATAATTACAAGAAGACTATATTCAAATCACATTAACTTCTAAAGTAACTCTCCAATTATTACAACTTCACTAGAATCATTAAACTTTCACTTTCATCATAGAATTCATTACAACAACACCCAAATTGCTAGATAAAATTAGTTCATCATCTCTATACAACACAACACACACACACGGCTAAACATAGCATATACACGGCCAAACACCAACACACCAAATCTCATGAATTTCATTCCTTTGTACATACTACAACATACACAACCATCTATAACATATAAAAGAAGATTGAATCTTACCTTTTTCCCTTAACTTCTCACTTGAATAGAATTTGTAGCTTGCAAGAATAAATGTTCTACTTGCTCCAATGACCACTTCACCTTGCTAGGGACCTTCCAATTGGTAGAAAATAATTTTTGAACAATTTGTTTCCATGGTTCTTGTTTGGTTGCCCTTGGCCGAATGGCCCTTTAATTCTTGCCTTCTCCAAATTTCTTGAATCTTCTAAGTGGAAGTGATAATATGATGACTTAGTCATCTTTTGGGTCTTATTTATTTTGCTTCCACATGGGCCTTGGCCCAATTGTTTTGGACGGCCAAATGGCCCCTTTAATTTCCAATCCCACTTTTTTTTTTTGGTCTTGCAATTCATGAAAAACTATTTTTAAAATTCCGAATTTTCCCTTAGCTTTCTTCAATATTACCATGAACCATCTTGTGAAATTCCCTTTTTGCCCCTATCCTTTCTTAATTTTCCATACAAATAATACTTACAAGCAACTTGTGCGTTAAGTCAAAACCGGAATATAGCCTTGCCTTCAACTTATCGTAGTTATCTTGAAATAATCCATATGTAAAAAATGCGGGATATAACACTTATGTATATAAAACTATTTATGTTTACAAATGAAACATGACTTTCTCATGATTCGAGTATAAAAATCGATAAAAGAGTAGTTAATCAGTATGATGAGCAGTAGAACGAGCGGTGCTCGGTGGTTAGCCCCGGGTACCCGTCGTGGCCCCTAGCTGGGTTGTGACAAAAGTGGCATCAGAGCAGTTTAGTCCTAGGAAGTGTCTACGAGCCGTGTCTAGTAGAGTCTTGTTTAGGGTGTGTTGCGCGCCACATCAATAAACAAGAGGCTACAGGGCATTTAGGAAAAATGACCATCTTTCTTCTCATGAGATCGTGCGATAGAGCCATGTATAAGATTTAATCTTCCCGAAAAATTTTGCGCTACCTAGACTGTAGACAGCTTAGTGTGAGCCCGAACAAGAGTAAGGTCATGCGAGGATTAAGGAGAAAGGTTATATTATAAGAGTGAATAATGGCATATATATGATATGTGACAAATAAGACCATATGGGGTGAATCGGTGCGTATGCCACTTGCCGAAAAGCCCTCGTTGCTGTAAGCCAAGTGGAGCCCACACGTCGGAGTTTCATGAAGGACATGTGAAGAGACATATGAGTAGCATATGGAAAGTTGAGCAAGTTCTAAGAAGGACCCATAAGCCAAATATGGGCATAAGCCCTCCAAAAGGACGATTTAAGGAAACATTTTCGAATGATCTGACTTGCAGGGGTCAAAACGATATTATAAGTTTGGAACTTGGAAAAACACAAAGAACTAAAGTTGTAGATAATTTAAAGAGCCTTCTAACCATAGGTCGTGGGACCTTACACGATATCGGGAGCAAGAGTTATGACCTTTTTACCGAAAGAAGGTGCAGGCAGAAAAAATAAGCCAGCGCGAACGCGCTGAAGGAAATATATGTCGGTCCAGGCAGAACCTGGACCGTTCTATAAAAGGGGGAGGCCGCCTATGTTTCAACCAAACACACCCAAAACCTTCCCAAATCTTCAAAAATATTCCCCAACATTCTCACACCCACTTTTTAGCCCAAACCAGGTATAATTTCCAAATACCGATCCGGATAGCGCATAGTTATTGTTGCAGAATCATGTAGCGGCGTGTTGTGGCCTAAACTTAGCATGGAAAAGTGAAGATACAATAATATTAAAGAGAGAAAGGTATGAATCTCTTCCTATTTATGTTAATACTGGCTTATTCATGGAAATAGAACGGTAAAATGATTGTATGGTGAGTTGAGTAGTTATGGAAGTTGGAAAACAGCGTGTGGGCTATTTTATATAATAATTTGGTAGGGGAAATTATGTTATTAATATTGGTATTGTTATTGTGGTGTTGGTTGTTGAATTGAGAATTCGGGCTAGGCATATAAACAGGGGAGATGCTGCCCGATTTTCGGCAGAATATAGAATAGTTTGATTTGAAGCTTGGAATAAGATTGTGGTAAAGAGGATAATGTTAATGTAAATCCTCTTAAATGTAGACTTGCGAGCTCGGATGAATAAGCGTAGCTAATAGGAGGTCGAACAGGCATGTTAAGGCTTGTCCCTTTCTTTCAAAGGCATGATTCCTAAATTATGATCCCATAAATGTTTTCATAACCGCCTTATTTTCAAAAGCTCGAAGTTCATGACTCTTAAAGCCTCTTATGATGTTAAACGGAATAATTTCTTTGATGATTGTGATGATGATGATGATTCTCTTCTTTTGAAACTTCGAAGCTATGGTTTGAGGGCATTATGAGATTACTGAGCCATTTCATGAATCCCTTAACCGTATTTATTGTTGATGGTCTCACCTCATGTTACTCGTTCCTTCGAGGTGAGATATAGCGATGATAACGATTCCATTTCCAGTGCTACCTAAGTTCATGATTCTCGAGACTCCCGTGACGTCGTCAATTTCGTCTTGCGACGGTTGATCCTTCAAGGACTGATATGACGATAATGGTAATGCTAATGATGGCGTTGATTTCATTTATGTATTTTCATGTGTATGTATGTATGTATGCATTGCATCCCACTGATCAGTTGGGTATACCACCGAGACCCGAAAGGGCCGGGTAAGATGCCACCAAGTCACGAAAGGGCCGGGTAAGATGCCACCGAGTCCCGAAAAGGCCGGGTAAGATACCACCGAGTCCCGAAAGGGCCTGGTAAGATAACAACATGTGAAATGCTATATGTATATAAATATTTGTATCTAGATATATATTACCGCGCCTTAACGACCGGATGAGATACTATATACGTATGGACATGTATGGAAAAGTTCTTAAAAAGCTAAGCATACACGACATTCGCCTTAAAAGGGCATCCAGAGGCACAGGTTGATCTCTTTTATATTGCTTTATCCCCATACGTCCATTATATTATTTTCCGTGTTCGGTATTTCTTACTATGTCGTTGTTCATGCCTTACATACTCAGTACATTGCTCGTACTGACGTTCCTTCTTGTGGACGCTGCGTTTCATGCCACGCAGGTGTATACAGTGAGTAGAGGATATTGCTAGAAGATGTTCCAGCGGGATTGGCGAGCTCCATTTCCTTCCGGAGTGTTGCCGAGTCAGTGTATCTGTGTTATGGTATATTGATTTATGTTAGAGACTTTGTAGACAGAGTCACGTATATAGCATGTAAATCTTGTAAGCGGCTCTGCAAGCCGATGTATCATTATGCATTATGTTAGAAATTTCATATGATTATAGATTTTGCTTGATTTGAGAACGACGAAAAGAATGTTTTTGAAAATCTTTCATTATGCATTTCATTTCATGATTTAAGAGTCCAGTGAGATTATGAACATAACGAGAACCAGCGGGTTCGGTCGGCTCTAAGTAAGTGGTCGGGTGCCCATCATGCCCTATCCGGATTGGGGTGTGACAAATTGGTATCAGAGCAGTTCGTCCTAGGGGTTGTCTGCAAAGTCGTGTCCAGTAGAGTCCTGTTTATGGTGTGAAGCGCGCCACATTTATAAATAGGAGGCTACGGGGCATCTAGGGTGGTTACTCTTCTTTCACATCTAAGATCATGCGATAGAGCCAAGTCATAGGAAATGAGATTCCTTATACTAACCTTTGATCTCAGCAGAAGCACAGTATCGACGGGAGAACATGAGTGATGATATGGGAAGTCACAGAGGTAAGTCACTTCGTTGAGGCAACGTTATCAGAATATATATATATATATATATGATAATGGATCGGTTGACATAGAGGTAAATCAGTGTAAGTACATGTATAGAAATTGATTAAATGTATCTCTTGATGATGAGTTCAGTCATGAGTTTGTGAACTGGACAATTGAATGAATCAGTACAAAGTAAGCAATGGCACGAAAGATGTGTGTCGGGTAAGGTAAGAATATTGCATGTATGATTTAGATGTAAAGATGAAGAATAAAAAGGGAAGGTAAACAAGAAGATATAACAGGGCAGATCACTAAAGGATCAGGTACATCTCGAGGTGTGATATATGAGGTAAGTTTTGATATGTTTGTTCTTTTACCGGAAATTGGGAGCCCTAGGTGGCTAGGATATGTCGAGCATATATATATATGCCCTTTGAGGCGTTGCTGGTATTTGTTGCATACAGGTTTTGCATAGTAAGAATTACAAAAGAGACTCTGCCAGAATATTTCAAAATTAGGTCATTTGGTTAGGTACACCTAACAGGTAGAAGCGTGAAAAGGAAATATCATAAATAGATAATAAGTGGGATGTGTTTCTTTAGAGGAGTTATGGATTTGGCATGGCCTGAAGAATGATCTGTGAGGAAGGTGAGTTATACAAAGAGAAGGTTATTATGACAAATTCAAAGATATTAAAGTATCGAAAGAATTATGGTATTAATTATACATTTAAGTCAAGTTAAAGAGTGTTACCGCATATAGATACGGCCTAATCTTGCCATATTATAGATGTCGAAGCTCTGGAGATAGTTGTATACAAGTTGGATTGAGGGGAATAGTAGAGTTGCGTTAATAAGGTGATATAATATGAAGGGGCTAAATTTCATATGATTATAGATTTTACTTGATTTGAGAACGATGAAAAGAATGTTTTAGAAAAGCTTTCATTATGCATTTCATTTCGTGATTTAAGAGTCCAGTGAGATTATGAACATAACGAGAACCAGCGGGTTCGCTCGGCTCTAAGTAAGGGGTCGGGTGCCCATCATGCCCTATCAGGATTGGGGTGTGACATCCAGCTCCAGTCCCTCCATCGGTTGCTTCGGGTCAACTAGTGACCGAGGCCATTCAGTTATTGACACAATTGGTTGCCGCACAGGCACAACGACAAAATGCGAGTTCAAGTGATCGGGCAGTAAGTAGCAAAGCCCGTGATTTTATGAGTCTAAATCCTCCGAAATTCTTCTGGTCAAAGCCGGATGAAGACCCGCAAAGTTTCATAGATGAGATGTTTAGGACATTGAAGATTGTCCATGCCTCCGAAACTGAATACGTGGAGTTAGCATCTTATAGACTCCGGGATGTGGTAGTTTTATGGTACAACAATTGGGTATTATCAAGAGGAGAGAATGCGCCTCCTCCAGTTTGGCAAGAATTCGTGGATGCATTTATTCGTCACTATTTACCACCCGAGGTCCGCCGAGCTAGAGCAGATAGATTTCTACATCTGAGGCAAGGGAATATGAGTGCCTGGGCGTATAGCATGCAATTTAATTCCTTGGCTAGATATGCCCCGACTATGGTGGCCGACATGGGAGATCGTGTACATAGATTTGTGAGTGGCTTGGGGCCACATTTGTTCAATGATTTCTTAACGACCTCTTTGCAAGAAGGGATGGATATTTCTCGAATACAAGCCCGTGCCCAGAACATAGAGGGACGACAACAACCACAAACGGATGATCGCGACAGTGATAGAAGACAAAGCAAAAGGGCTCGATCTATGGGCACAGGCAGTGATTATAGAGGGGGATCGAGGCAGACCTATTCCCGACATTCAGGTCAGTCAGTGACTAGTACGCCTCCACGATTCGCGGATAGGGGGTTTGATCGCTCTTTTCCTTCAGGACAGGGTCAGAGTTCGAGAGCTTGGGGTCTCAGTTTGGGGGTGATTACAATAGAGGAGACCACCAGTTCCACGATGTTGCCGGTGCCGGAAATTGCACTCAGGGCCATGTCGTCAGGACACAGATGCTTGTTATGTTTGTGGACAGACTGGACATTTGATGCAAGATTATCCCTCGCGGTATGGTAGAGGTGGGGTTCAGCCCACAGGCTCAGCAGGTGGTTCTTCATCAGTACGCCCGGTAGGACATACTTCTCAGATGTCAGCAGGTCGAGGTAGAGGCAGAGGGGCAGCATCTACTTCAGGTGCCACTCAGCCCCGTGTATATGCTTTAGCCGGACGACAGGATCTTGAGTCTTCCCCGGATGTGGTTACAGGTACATTGTCTATATTCTCCCGTGATGTATATGCATTGATAGATCCGGGTTCTACATTCTCTTATATTACTCCATATGTTGCTGGTTGTATTGGGGTGAAACCTGAGCCAATCAAACCTTTTGAGGTATCTACTCCGGTTGGTGATCCCGTGATAGCAAGACAAGTGTATAAAAATTGTGTAGTTGTGATATGTGATCGCCAGACCACAACTGATTTGATTGAAATGGAAATGATAGATTTCAATGTAATTATGGGCATGGACTGGTTGGCGTCGTGCTATGCTAATGTTGATTGACGATTAAAAGTGGTTTGATTCCAATTTCTGGGAGAGCCCGTGCTGGAAAAAGGGTAATGCAGCATCTCCAAAGGGTAGGTTTATTTCCTACCTTAAGGAAAGGTAGATGATAGCCAAGGGTTATATTTATCATTTAGTTCGGGTTCATGAAACCGAGTCAAAGCCGCCAACTTTCCAATCAGTTCCAGTAGTGAATGAATTCCCAGATGTGTTTCCAGACGAACTTCCAGGTCTTCCTCCAGAAAGAGAGATTGACTTCGCCATTGATGTGTTGCCGGACACCAAGCCTATTTCTATTCCTCCTTATCGGATGGCTCAGGCAGAGTTGAAAGAGTTAAAGGCGCAGTTGAAAGATTTTCTTGAAAAGGGGTTTATTAGACCCAGTTCATCACCGTGGGGAGCACCGGTCTTGTTCGTGAGGAAGAAGGATGGATCTCTACGAATGTGTATCGACTACAGGCAATTGAACAAAGTGACGATAAAGAAAAAATATCCTCTTCCAAGGATTGATGACTTATTCAATCAATTGCAAGGTGACAAATGGTTTTCAATAATAGATTTGAGGTCGGGTTATCATCAAGTGAGAGTTAGAGAAGAGGATATTCCCAAAATGTCCTTCAGAACGAGATATGGCCACTATGAATTCCGAGTGATGTCGTTTGGGTTGACTAATGCTCCGGCCGTGTTTATGAACTTGATGAACAATGTATTCAGGCCTCTCTTGGACTTATTTGTGATAGTATTTGTTGATGATATTCTGGTGTATTCTCGCACGGAATCAGAACATGCAGATCATTTGCGAATTATTCTTGGCATTCTTCAAGCCCGAGAACCCAACTAAGGGGCCGCGATGAGCACCCGGTGCTATCCTATCCGGGCACCCCTTGACAGACTTTTGCATAATATCTAGGTGAGCCATATATTTAAAACATACATTTCTATTCATCCATCATATTAGTCCCTTTGGACAACAAGATTCTGTATATCATTATAGGAATTTATGCCACCTCAATGTACATGGGCCGACGAGGCCAACAAAATGATATACAAAATATAGGCCGACAAGTCCAGACATATCTACCCATATACACACGACTACGAGCGTCTAAGGAAAGTATAACATAACACATAAGCGGGACAGGACCCCGCTATGCCCATAATATGTACACAAACGAATAAGTACCCAAAGCTATGGCTCCGAATAAAATGGAGCTCCGTTATGTAATCACTAAGAATGTAGCTACGAATAAACTGTCTCCCTGGCCACCTGCGGGCATGACGCAGTGTCCACAAACAAAAGGACGTCAGTACGAAGAATGTACTGAGTATGTAAAGCATGATCATCATCAATATAAAAGCGTAATAGATAACATACGAAACAGCATAGGAGGGAAGACAATAACATCGTCGTCATGGCACTTACTTTCTTTCCATAGGGACGTTTCTTTCTTATCGCGCATCCGTATACATAATCTTATTCATTCGTATTCATACTCATATTCATATCGTCTACATCTCATACACATTGCATATACATAGCCTTTGCGCAACATTTACATATACTCAACATATTCGTACTCATATTAATGTCATATATATACATATACATATAGCCTTTATATAGCGTACCCGACCACGAAGGATCGGTGTTTCATACATACTTGGCCAACCAAGGCTCAAGGTTATACCTACCTGGCCTTACTAAGGCTTCAGGGTTATCCGTACCTTCTGCAGAAGTGCGCGCGCGTTTCATAATCATATACATAATCTATACATATTCATATACATACATTCTACCCGGCATCATAAGCTCGGGGTCTTATTATAGCCCTTCATAGGCACACGTACATACAATATCCCGTAGGCACCTTCATCATCATGTTATTCTCATCATTATTACTATTATCGTCATTCGTCACGTCTATCTTTCTAGGTGTACTCGTCATACGAGGGATCTAGTAGAATCATAGTGTATCGAGGATCGTGAGCTTACTATCTTGGAAGATCAAGTCATTTGAAGAAATCATAGTCGTATAGAAGATTTAGATATTTGGCCAAAGAACCATGCCTTATGAAAGAAGGGTTAGCCTTACATACCTTTCCGTTGCACTATTCTACACTTGCGCGTTCTCCTCAAATGCTAGCGTTTCTACCTTCATTGAAGTCATACTATCATTAGAATCGATAGCTAGCATATATGACTAAAGCTAGAGAAAATCGGACAGTATCTCCTCCATAACGTATCTCAACTCCCAAACGTCAATAATAAATTCACGATGCCATAACAATAGCCATTACTCATTCACATTATCCATATTTCTAGACTTACATTCAATTCATCCATAACCATGGCCATAACACACACGACGTCCATTTACATACATTGTTCATCTCATGCTCTCAACATCATTTATATCATATTTACATCACAATACATCAAGACCCATAGATCAATTCATACTATTTCTCAAAATGACACTATTCCATATTCATTACTCATTTTTCTATACTTTTCTACAATCCAAGTATTTCAACTCTTAACTACCTTAAACAACATAGAAATATCATGAATCTTACCTTAAATGTTGTAGGAATGCTTTAGTTGATAATACTCCACTTGAGCAAAACCCTAGTTTATCTCCATTTGGATTTCTTGACCTTCGATGATCTTGATGGTTTTCTTACACTTACTTCCCTTGATTTATGTTGTTGATCACCAAATATCCTTGAATTCTTATGGAATATATGTAGAGAGATGTTCTAGAGAGAAGGGGTGTGATGTAGAAGAGAAATGAAATAAGCCTTGGTCCCCTTATTTAATGACTTAAAAATCTGATTTGAAGTGCACAGTGGTCGTAAACTTGGTTTACGGTCCGTATTTCAGTTTACGGACCGTCCTTCGTGGTCGTATTTAATCATATCAGAACCAGAAACTCAAACTGAGATGTGGTGATTTACGGACGCAGTTTACGGGCCGTAAAGCACTTTACTGTCCGTATTTTGGGTCGTTTTTAACTATTTGCTCGTTTGGCAGAAAGTTGAAGTTTTGGAAGCCAAAATACGACATGGCAGTTTACGGACCGTATACCACTTTATGGTCCGTATTTCATTTTATGACCAACTGGCCAGAATGCAAACTTGCAACTTTTCACATTTCCAAGACCTATAATTATTCATTATGGAGCATAACCTCTCTCTTATTGTGATTGCCTTCAGAATCTCACTTAGGGTCGTCAAATGTTATTTATTACTCGCGGTAACATCGTTCACTCGTACTCATCACTAATTCATTCACTTGCGTACCAACGGAAGATTTTCCGAGGTGTAACATTCTTCCCCCCTTAAGAACATTCGTCCTCGAATGTTAAAGTCTTCGGGGATTCTATAAAAATTTCGCCAGAGTTTCCCCTATGATATGGCACTACCATCCTGTCATAACAACCCATGATATCGATCCCTCACAGGGCCACAACACAATAGCATACAAATTTGGCCACGCACGACCCAAAAAGCATAAAAAGGAAAACATACACACCTTAAAATCTTGACGTCTCATCTTGGACTTCTTCCAAGGGCTGATATAAATGAGGGTATCTGGATCGCATACTTTCTTCCGCTTCCCATGTCATTTCTTCTCGTTTGCATCTTCTCCATAAAACCTTAACTGAGGCCACTTCTTTGTTTCTAAGCCTCCGTACTTGCCAATCTATTATGGCAATGGGTATATCTTTATAAGATAACTTTTCTGTCACATGTACATCACTTATTGGCGCGATCTTAGTAGGATCTCCTACACACTTCCGAAGCATCGAGACATGGAAAACCAGATGGACTGACTCCAAATCCGGAGGTAGATCTAATTCATAGGCTACCTTGCCCACTTTTCGTACAATCTCATAAGGCCCAATGTATCGGGGACTGAGCTTCCCCTTTTTGCCAAACCTCATTACACCCTTCATAGGCGACACTTTCAAGAATACCCAATCTTTCACTTTGAACTCCAAGTCTCTTCGAAGATTATCCGCATAGGACTTTTGGCGACTTTGGGCTGCTAACAATTGATCTTGTATGAGCTTAACTTTCACTACAGCTTGCTGGACCAAATCTGGCCCTATCAATTTAGCCTCTCCTGTTTCAAACCACCCGATTGGGGATCTACACTTTCGCCCATATAAAGCTTCATACGGTGCCATTTGAATGCTAGAATGATAACTGTTATTGTAAGCAAATTCAATGAGTGGCAAATGATCAGCCCAATTTCCTCCAAAATCTATCATACATGCTCGTAACATATCTTCAAGGGTCTGAATAGTACGTTCAGCTTGTCCATCGGTCTGTGGATGAAATGCCGTGCTAAGGCTCACTTGGGTCCCTAAACCCTCTTGGAACGACGTCCAGAAATTAGCTATAAATTGAGTCCCTCTATCAGAGATAATAGATACTGGAACACCATGGAGTCTCACTATCTATTTAACATATAGCTTTGCATAATCTTCTGCCACATACGTCGTTCTGACAGGTAAGAAATGAGCTGACTTTGTGAGTCTATCCACAATCACCCATATGGAATCATACTTACGTCGAGTAGCCTGAATGCCCGGGAAACTGCTACCTGCGCCCACCTCCAAGTTGGGATTTCTATAGCTTGCAACAATCCATCCGGCTTTTGGTGCTCGATTTTCACTTGCTGGCAATTTGGACATTGAGCTACGAATTCCGCTATATATTTCTTCATTCCATTCCACCAATATATAGACTTAAGGTCATGATACATTTTCGTCGCTCCGGGGTGGATAAAGTAGCGGGAGCAATGGGCTTCCCTCATTATTTGGTGGCGTAAGTCTGCCACATCGGGAACACATAACCTGCCTCAACAGCGGAGAACTCCATCTCCTGAAATATCAAATAATGACTCCTCTTTCTGAGGGAGTGTATCTCTGTAATGCATTAGCATGGAATCCTCATATTGTCGCTCTTTCACTTCTTCCACAAGCGACGAGACTGCTGAATTCTGAATTGTAGTTCCCCTGCTACCTGAGTCCACCACTCGAACTCCTAGGCTAGCTAACTACTGGAGCTCACGAGCCATTTCTCTCTTCTCTGGTCGTACATTACATAAACTTCCCATAGATCTGCGGCTAAGAGCATCAGCTACAACATTCGCCTTTCCAGGGTGATATAAGATATTAACATCATAATCTTTTAGCAATTCTAACCATCGTCGTTGCTGCAAATTCAACTCTTTCTGCCTGAAGATATACTGAAGGCTCTTATGATCGGTATAAATATCCACATGGACACCATATAAATAATGTCTCCATATCTTTAATGCGTGAACCACTGCAGCCAATACTATATCATGGGTCGGATAATTCTGCTCATGTTTCCGCAGTTGCCTTGAAGCATATACAACCACTTTACCGTGTTGCATCAGTACGCAGCCTAGCCCAACACCTGAAGCATCACAATAAACAACATATCCTTTCAATCCCTCTGGAGGTGTCAAGACTGGGGCAGAAGTCAATCTGTCTTTCAACTCTTGGAAGCTACGTTCACAAGCATCTGTCCAATGAAACTTAGCTGATTTCTGGGTCAACTTTGTGAGCGGTGCAGAAATAGAAGAAAAGCCTTCAACAAACCTCCTATAATAACCTGCTAAGCCCAAAAAGCTACGAACCTCCGTAGGAGTTGTGGGCCTTGGCCAAGTCTTCATGGCCTCAATCTTTTGACTATCCACTCGAATACCATCGGATGCAACAATATGCCACAGAAATGCAACTGAGTTCAACAAAAACTCGCATTTGGAAAACTTTGCAAACAACTCTTGAGTCTGAAGAAATCCAAGGATAGTGCGCAAATGATCCGCATGTTCTGCCTCGGATCTAAAATACACCAAGATATCATCAATAAATACGATCACAAATAAATCCAGAAAGGGCCTAAACACATTGTTCATCAAATTCATGAATACTGCCGGTGCATTAGTTAGCCCAAATGACATCACCCGGAACTCGAAATGACCATATCTTTTTCTGAAGGCTGTCTTAGGGATATATTTATCTCTAACCCTCACTTGATGATACCCGGACCTCAAATCAATATTTGAAAACCATTTGGCGCCTTGCAATAGATCAAATAAATCATCAATCCTCGGAAGAGGATATTTATTCTTAATCGTCACCTTATTCAATTGCCGATAATCAATGCACATTCTCAAGGAGCTGTCTTTCTTTCGAACGAACAATACGGGTGCTCCCCACGGGGACGAACTAGGCCTAATAAATCCTTTATCAAGCAAATCTTTCAATTGCTCCTTCAACTCCTTCAATTCTGCAGGTGCCATTCTATAAGGAGGAATAGATATAGGCTTAGTGTCTGGCAATACATCAATAGCAAAGTCAATCTCCCGCTCGGGAGGAAGGCCTGGAAGCTCTCCCGGGAACACATCTCGAAATTCATTTACTACGGGAACTGACTGAAGGGTTGGCGATTCAGCTTCCATAACTTGAACTCGCACTAGGTGATAAATACATCCCTTTGTGATCATCTTCCTTGCCTTTAGATAGGAAATAAACCTACCTTTGGTGATGCCGTATTCCCTTTCCATTCTAAAATTGGTTCTCCCGGAAACTGGAAACGAACCATCTTCTTTCTACAATCAACATTGGCATAACAAGAAGCCAACCAATCCATGCCCATAATGACATCAAAATCTACCATCTCTATATACTCGGCTATAGTTCATGCAAGTCAACTATAGTACGACGGTCACATATCACAACTACACAATCTCTATATACTCGGCTAGCTATTACCGATTCACCCACGGGTGTAGACACCTCAAAAGGTTTGATCGACTCCGGCTCGACTTTAAATCGACCCGCAATATATGGAGTAACATAGGACAATGTGGAGCCCAGATCAATCAAAGCATATACATCATGAGAGAATACCGATAATATACCTGTGACCACGTCAGGAGAAGACTCAAGATCTTGGTGTCCAGCCAAAGCATAAATACGGTGCTGAGGACTGCTAGAAGTGGGAGCTCTCCCTCTGCCTCTACTATGGCCGACTGGCGCAGGTGAACCTGGCCCCATAGGGCACATAGAAGATGAAGATCCGGCTACTGGCCCTGAAGGCTAGGTCCTACCCCTACCATGAACTGATGGGCAATCACGCATGATATGGCCTGGCCGACCACATGAATAGCAACCATCTGAACCTGATCGGCATTGTCCCCAATGCAACTTCCCACACTGGGAACATCGTGGCACGGACGGCCTTGCTTGACCCGAATCACCTCTAAACTGGGACCCTGAAGAACTCGGACTCGGCCCCGCACAAGCAGATCTATCAAATCTCTGGCCTGAAAACCGTGGAGGTGCACTGGTCATAGAGTAGCCTGAATGCCCGGGAAACTGCTACCTGTGCCCACCTCTAATTTCACTCATCGGACCCGAAGATCTGGCCCTCTTGCTATGGCCCTTATCTTGCTCACGTTCCCTTCTTTGTTGTTGCAGGCTTTCTTCTAAGTTTTGAGCATGGGCCTGAATGCGTGCAATATCCATACCGTCCTGAAGGGACGCAGTCAAGCATTTATCCATCAAATGTGGCCCTAGGCCTTTCACAAATCGGTGTAACCGGTCACCCATATAAATTACCATGGCCGAAGCATACCTAGCCAAGGAATTGAAGCGGAGACTATACTCTAGAGCACTCATGCTACCTTGCCTCAAATTTAAGAACTTATCGGCTCTAGCTCGCCGAACTTCTGGAGGCATGTAATGTCGGAGAAAAGCATCAACAAACTCTTGCCATACCGGGGGAGGTGCATTGGCTCCCCGTGAAGCCATCCAGACTGTATACCATTGGATCGAGACATCTCTCAATCTATATGATGCTAACTCCACCGATTCGGTGTCCGAAGCATGTATCAATCGAAGCGTCCTCAACATACCATCAATGAAATCCTGAGGGTCCTCTTCCAGCTTTGACCTAAAGAATTCCGGAGGGTTTAAAGTAATGAAGTCACGGGCCCTTGCACTAACAACCCTATCACCTTGCCCTGAACTTTGCCTCTGAGTCTGGGCCGTAACCAATTGAGTCAGCAAATTAATGGCCTCTTTCACATCTTGGCCCGGAGCATCCGGTGGAGGAGCTGGAGGTGTTGGAGCTGGGGCTGAGGCTCCCTCACGCTCCTCTAATATAGGCATTGAACGGGAGGACCTGGATTGAGCCGCACTCTGGGACTCACTTTCCTCTACTACCGGTGGCGGTGCTTTTTCAGCCCGCTTTTCTGCCACCGTCTTGCCCTTTTGGGCAGCTGTAGCTTTTCTCTTTCTAGGCATTTCTGAAATACACAACACGTGATTAAGGAACAAGAATTTCTTATATCATAGCTCTATCGCAAGATTCTTATGAAGAAATAAGGTCATTCATTCCTAAAATGTCCGCAACTTCTTGTTTATAAGTGTGGTGTGCAACACACCCATAACCAAGACTCTACTAGACACGGCTCGTAGACACACTCTAGGACTGAACTGCTCTGAAACCACTTTTGTCACGACCCAACTAAGGGTCCGCGACGAGCACCCGATGCTATCCCATCCGGGCACCCCTTGACAGACTTTTACATAATATCTAGGTGAGCCATATATTTAAAACATACATTTCTATTCATCCATCATACTAGTCCCCTTGGACAACAAGATTCTATATATCATCATAGGCATTTATGCCACCTCAATGTACATGGGCCGACGAGGCCAACAAAATGATATACAAAATATAGGCCGACAAGGCCAGACATATCTACCCATATACACGCGACTACGAGCCTCTAAGGAAAGTATAACATAACACATAAGCGGGACAGGACCCCGCTATGCCCATAATATGTACACAAAAGAATAAGTACCCAAAGCTATGGCTCCGAATGAAATCGAGCTCCGCTATGTAATCACTGAGAATGTAGCTACGAATCAACTCTGTCTCCCTGGCCACCTGCGGGCATGACGCAGCGTCCACAAACAAAAGGACGTCAGTACGAAGAATGTACTGAGTATGTAAAGCATGATCATCATCAATATAAAAGCGTAATAGATAATATTATGAAACAACATAGGAGGGAAGACAATAACATCGTCGTCATGGCACTTACTTTCTTTCCATAGGGACGTTTCTTTCTTATCGCGCATCCGTATACATAATCTAATTCATTCGTATTCATACTCATATTCATATCGTCTACATCTCATACACATTGCATATACATAGCCTTTGCGCAACATTTACATATACTCAACATATTCGTACTCATATTAATGTCATATATATACATATACATATAGCCTTTATATAGCGTACCCGACCATGAAGGATCGGTGTTTCATACATACTTGGCCAACCAAGGCTCAAGGATATACCTACCTGGCCCTACCAAGGCTTCAGGGTTATCCGTACCTTCTGCAGAAGTGCGCGCACGTTTCATAATCATATACATACTCTATACATATTCATATACATACATTCTACCCGGCATCATAAGCTCGGGGTCTTATTATAGCCCTTCATAGGCACACGTACATACAATAGCCCGTAGGCACCTTCATCATCATATTATTCTCATATCATTACTATTATCGTCATTCGTCACGTCTATCTTTCTAGGCGTACTTGTCATATGAGGGATCTAGTACAATCATAGTGTATCGAGGACCGTGAGCTTGCTAGCTCGGAATATCAAGTCATTTGAAGAAATCATAGTCTTATAGAAGATTTAGACGTTTGGCCAAAGAACCATGCCTTATGAAAGAAGGGCTAGCCTTACATACCTTTCCGTTGCACTATTCTACACTTGCGCGTTCTCCTCAAATGCTAGCGTTTCTACCTTCATTGAAGTCATACTATCATTAGAATTGATAGCTAGCATATATGACTAAAGCTAGAGAAAATCGGACAGCATCTCCTCCATAACGTATCTCAACTCCCAAACGTCAATAATAAATTCACGATGCCATAACAATAGCCATTACTCATTCACATTATCCATATGTCTAGACTTACATTCGCTTCATCCATAACCATGGCCATAACACACACGACGTCCACTTACATACATTTTTCATCGCATGCACTCAACATCATTTATATCGTATTTACATCACAATACATCAAGACCCATAGCTCAATTCATACTATTTCTCAAAATGACACTATTCCATATTCATGACTCATTTTTCTATACTCTTCTCCAATCCAAGTATTTCAACTCTTAACTACCTTAAAAAACATAGAAATATCATGAATCTTACCTTAAATGTTGTAGGAACAAGCTTTAGTTGATAATACTCCACTTGAGCAAAACCCTAGTTTATCTCCATTTGGATTTCTTGACCTTCGATGATCTTGATGGTTTTCTTACACTTACTTCCCTTGATTTATGTTGTTGATCACCAAATATCCTTGAATTCTTATGGAATATATGTAGAGAGATGTTCTAGAGAGAAGGGGTGTGATGTAGAAGTGAATTGAAATAAGCCTTGGTCCCCTTATTTAATGACTTAAAAATCTTATTTGAAGTGCACAGTGGTCGTAAACGTGGTTTACGGTCCGTATTCCAGTTTACGGACCGTCCTTCGTGGTCGTATTTAATCATATCAGAACCAGAAACTCAAACTAAGATATGGTGATTTACGGACGCAGTTTACGGGCCGTAAACCACTTTACGGTCCGTATTTTGGGTCGTTTTTAACCATTTGCTCGTTTGGCAGAAAGTTGAAGTTTTGGAAGCCAAAATACGACATGGCAGTTTACGGACCGTATACCACTTTACGGTCCGTATTTCATTTTACGACCAACTGGCCAGAATGCAAACTTGCAACTTTTCACATTTCCAAAACCTATAATTATTCATTATGGAGCATAACCTCTCTCTTATTGCGATTGCCTTCGGAATCTCACTTAGGGTCGTCAAATGTTATTTCTTACTCGCGGAAACATCGTGCACTCGTACTCATCACTAGTTCATTCACTTGCGTACCAACGGAAGATTTTTCGAGGTGTAACATTTCTGTTCCTCCTTGGCGGATGGCTCTGGCAAAGTTGAAAGAGTTAAAGGCACAGTTGAAACATTTGCTTGAAAAGGGGTTTATTAGACCCAGTTCATCAGCATTGGGAGCACCGGTCTTGTTCGTGAGGAATAAGGACGGATCTCTACGAATGTGTATCGACTACAGGCAATTGAACAAAGTGACGATAAAGAACAAATGTCCTCTTCCAAGGATTGATGACTTATTCGATCAATTGCAAGGTGACAAATGGTTTTCAAAAATAGATTTGAGGTCGGGTTATCATCAAGTGAGAGTTAGAGAAGCAGATATTCCCAAAATGGCCTTCAGAACGAGATATGCCCACTCTGAATTCCGAGTGATGTCGTTTGGGTTGACTAATGCTCCGGCCGTGTTTATGAACTTGATGAACAATGTATTCAGGCCTCTCTTGGACTTATTTGTGATAGTATTTATTGATGATATTCTGGTGTATTCTCGCACGGAATCAGAACATGCAGATCATTTGCTAATTGTTCTTGGCATTCTTCGAGCCCTAGAATTGTATGTAAAATTTTTAAAGTGCGAGTTCTAGCTAAATTCTGTGACATTTCTGGGCCATGTTATTTCAAATGATAGCATTCGAGTTGACACTCAGAAGATTGAAGCTGTGAAGACATGGCCAAGGCCTACGACGCCTACAGAAGTTCGTAGTTTTCTTGGTTTGGCAGGCTATTATAGAAGATTCGTAGAGGGCTTCTCATCTATTTCAGCCCCATTAACGAAATTAACCCAGAAGTCAGCCAAATTTCAATGGAATGATGCTTGTGAACGTAGCTTCCAAGAGTTGAAAGACAGATTGACCTCAGCTCCGGTCTTAATACTTCCAGAAGGATCAAACGACTATGTTGTGTATTGTGACGCTTTCGGTGTGGGATTAGGCTGCGTATTGATGCAGCATGGTAGAGTTATTGCCTATGCTTCGAGATAATTGCGGAAACATGAAAAGAATTATCCAACTCATGATCTCGAATTAGCTGTGGTTATTCACGCCTTAAAAATGTGGAGACATTACTTGTATGGTGTGCACGTTGACATTTACACAGATCACAAGAGTCTTCAATACATTTTCAAACAAAAGGAGTTGAACCTGCGGCAGAGGCGGTGGTTGGAATTGTTAAAAGATTATGACGTGAACATTCTGTATCACCCCGAAAAAGCGAATGTAGTAGCCGATGTGCTCAGCCGCCGATCAATGGGCAGTTTATGTGAAGTCCCTCCGAAAAAGAAAGATATAGTTCATGAGCTCCGCCAACTAGCTAATCTTGGAGTACGTGTAGTCGATTCGGGTAATGTGGGGATTAGTATCAATAACCCCACAATTTCGTCCTTGGGCATGGAAGTAAAAGAACGGCAATACGAAGATCCTCAATTATGTCGTTACAGAGACACATCTTATAGACAAGAGAAGTCTTCATTTGAAGTTTCTATGGATGGGATTCTTAGGTACAGAGGCAGACTATGTGTGCCGAATGTTGCAGAATTGCGCCGATGAATTCTAGAAGAAGCACATTGTTCTCAGTATTCTATTCATCCAGGTGCAACCAAAATGTATTATGATCTCAAGGTGATGTATTTGGTGGGATGGCATGAAGAGAGATATAGCGGAATTTGTAGCCCAGTGTCCAAATTGCCAGCAGGTAAAGATTGAACACCAAAAGCCAGGAGGCTTATCAAGCATTGGAAATCCCTACTTGGAAATGGGAAACAATTAACATGGATTTTATTGTGGGGTTACCTCGTTCCCGCGGCAGGTATGGTTTTATATGGGTGATCGTGGATAGATTGACGAAAGCGGCCCATTTTCTCCCAGTTAGAACCACATACTCAGCCGAAGATTATGCAAGGTTATATCTCAAGGAAATTGTGCGACTTCATGGTATTCCATTATCTATTATTACAGATAGAGGAGCATAGTTTACAGCCAAGTTTTGGAAGTCCTTCCAAGAAGGTGTAGGCACTCAAGTGAAGCTTAGCACGACATTTCATCCGCAGACCGATGGACAAGCCGAGCGTACTATTCAGATCTTGTAAGATATGCTACGACGATGTGTGCTGGATTTCGGTGGAAGTTGGGATGATCATTTACCGTTAATCGAATTTGCGTATAACAATAGCTATCATTCCAGTATTCAAATGGCTCCATATGAAGATTTATATGGAAGGAAATGTAGATCTCCAATCGGATGGTCTGAAATAGGACTTACAACTAGTAGGCCTTGAATTGATTCAGCAAGCGGTGGAAAAAGTTAAGGTGATCCGAGATCGATTGTTGACAGCCCAAAGTAGCCAAAAGTCTTATGCAGATAATCGCCGACGAGACTTGGAATTTCAAGCTGGTGATTGGGTATTCCTGAAAGTATCGCCAATGAAAGGGGTGATGAGATTTGGCAAGAAAGGGAAGTTAAGTCCTAGATACATTGGGCCCTATAGAATTATCCGCAAGGTGGGTCATGTAGCCTATGAATTGGACTTACCCTCGGAGCTTGAATCAGTCCATCCAGTCTTCCATGTTTCGATGCTCCGCAAGTGTGTTAGAGATCCCACAAATATTGTTCCGATAGATGATGTGCAAGTGACAGAAAATCTAATCTATGAAGAAGTACCTATTGCTATTCTAGACAGGCAAGTGCGAAGACTTCGGAATAAAGAGGTAGCTTCAATCAAAGTCTTGTGGCGAGACAATAACCGGGAAGAAGTGACTTGGGAGGCGGAAGAGGATATGAAGTCCAAGTACCCGCATTTATTTCAACCCCCAGAAGAGACTCAAGATGGAACGCCAACAATATAAGGTAAGTATGGTACTGGAAAACCCCTATTTCTATCATTACTCAGATATTATATCCCCTGCTTCTGAGAGCTTTCATAAGTCTTTCTTAGAATTTTATGTTGAAGCCTTGTGAGGCAATGATATTATGGGTTGTTGTGACAGGTTGGTAGTGTCATATTACAGGGGAAACTCTGGCGAAATTTTCATAGAATCCCGAGTGTTTAACATTCGAGGACGAATGTTCCAAAAGGGGGGAAGAGTGTTACACCTAGGAAATTTTCCCGTGAACGTACCACGAATACACTAACGAAGAATACGGGTATATGATGTTTTAAGGAGAAGGGAACGACGTTTGACGACCTTAAGTAAGATTTCAAAGGTAATGGGGACAAGAGATAGGTTATGCTCCACAATGACGAATTATAGGTTTTGAAAATATGAAAAGTTGCAGATTTGCACTTTGGCCCAGTCGGTCGTAAAGTGAAATACGGACCGTAAAGTGGTATACGGCCTGTAAACCACCATGTCGTATTCCAACTCACAAAACTTCAAATTTTTGCTAAATGTTTAAATGGTTAAATACGACTTGGAATACGGACCGTAAATTGAAATACGGCCTGTAAACTGCGATCGTAAATCACCATGATCCCCAGCATACCTTTTTGGTTTTGATATGCTTAAATACGACCATGATATACGGCCCGTAAACTGGAATACAGACCGTAAATTGGGTTTACAACCACTGTGCACTTCAGTCACTGTTCATTCCAGATTAGATTTTAAGTCATCAAAAGGAGACCTAAGCTCATTCAATTCATTTCATTTCCACGATATTTCTCTCTAGAAACCTCTAGAATGCTCTCTACTCTTCATCACAAGAAAACCAAAGGAAATCCATGACCAATAACACCAAATCCATGAAATAAAGTGTATGAAACCTAGCTAAAGTTCATCTCTCTCATGAAAACCCAAAGGAAGTGAAGTAGGGTTTTGGTGCTAGAGGAGTAATTCCATTCAAGGCTTGTTCAACCATCATCTAAGGTAAGTTTCATGACTATAACATGTTATTTAGGGTATGGAAGAGTTGAAACACTTAGATTATAGAAGGATGTAGGAAATGGGTCATGAAAGTGTGAATAATAGCAATGTTGAGTAAAGGTTTGAATTGAGCCATGATCATTAATAATTTGTGATTATGAAAATGCTATGAATGACATTTAGAACATGGAATAAGTGCCCTATGTCAGAAAAATCCAACGATGAACCATTACCATGATTATGGAGAAATTGAAGACAAATTGTGAAATACGGATGTTGGAAACGAATGATGAGTGTTGTCTATCATATTGAGAATGTTGTTATGAACGTTTGGGAGTTGATATAGAATATGGGAAAAGTAGTATAAACAAACGAAGCGCTGTCCAATTTTCCCTAGAAATAGTAGCGCGTGCTTATAGTCGAATTAACTAACGTTAGTGCGAATTCTCTCTTGAAGGTAGAAACGTGATATCGAAGGAGAACAAGCAAGCAATACCTTAGTTAAACATCAAAGGTATGTAAGGCTTATCCCTTCCTTCAAAGGCATGAATCTTTCGAGCTTTTCATGATCCTCATATATGATGGAACTTATGAGTCCTTAAATATACTAAATTACATACGAGCATGATAATGATGATCCCATAACGTTGATGATGTCATTATTGGTAACTCTCACCTTATGCACTATTTCCTTCAAGGTTAGGCAAAGTACTCGTAAATGTTCATAATATAATCGGGGGTTTACGACCTTACGTCACCCCGACATAGCCATGGTTGTCTTCAAAGTCTATTGTGTGCTCCTAATGGTAAATGTGAAATAATGCTAAATCATGATATGTCTATAAGACGATTAATGATGCTAGCTTATAATATGCCTATGTTATGTATGAAATTGCCAAGCTATGATAAGATTGTGATACGTTCATGAAAAGTGCAATAGTGATGGGTTATGATTGATTATGTGATGATGAAATTACACCGAGCCTAGATGGTCGGGCATGTCACCGCTAAGGCGGGCTGCGATGTTACACCGAGCCTAGATGGTCGGGCATTTCACCGCTAAGGCGGGCTGCGATGTTACACCGAGCCTAGAGGGCCGGGCATGATCATCACTAGTGGGCGGCGTATGATGGTTACCCGGACGCGGGATAACGATGAGGATAGTGATGTGATGAGACATGTGATGTGACGAGATATGTGATGTGATGACATGTGTACTATGATTATGTAAAGTATGATATATGTATGAAATGTATTTGTTTATGACACTCTTGCAGGCTATATCTTTCTCTTATGGCTCACGGTCGTCCTATTATATTTATTTCATTCTTGTCTTACATACTCAGTACAATATTCATACTGACGCTCGTTTTCTTTGGACTCTGTGTTCATGCCCACAGGTAGACAGGGAGGCGAGCTCGAGCCAGACTCGTAGGAGCTGTTAGCCGATTGAAAGCACTCCTTTGTTTTGGATGTGCTTGGTTATTCTTTTGTGTATATTTGTATATGTTGGGCTTGACGGGGTCCTGTCCCATCTATGCGTTTTGTACTTCAGTAGAGGCTCGTAGATACACGGTGTGGGTTATGTGGTCTGATAGGGTCACTATGGTATAATTGTATATATATTATTTTGATAGCCTAAAGGGCTTATGTATATAAAACTATTTATGTTTACAAATGAAACATGACTTTCTCATGATTCGAGTATAAAAATAAATAAAAGAGTAGTTAATGAGTATGATGAGCAGTAGAACGAGCGGTGCTCGGTGGTTAGCCCCGGGTACCCGTCGCGGCCCCTAGCTGGGTCGTGACATTTTCTCCCCTAGATAACTCCTAAGTCTAATACCACTGTACTGCAATATCGCAAAGCCTATATGAAGCTAACTCCACAGACTCGACCTCATCCGCGTGCATAACCCTCAAAGTCCTCGGCATACCTTCAATAGAATCTTGGGGGTCCATATTTTGCTTTATCATTGAGAACTCTGGAGGACCTAACCCAAGGAAGGTCTTAACCCTTGAACTACAAGTCCTATCTGCCTGGTCAACACCAACTCCCTGTCGCTGAGCCTGGGTGGCTACTAATCTAGTCTGTAACTATATAGCATCCCTCACATCCTGGCCCGGTGCATCCGACTGAGGGATTGGGGCAGGTGGTGGGGGCGGGGTACTCGATGTCTCAGATGGCCCCTCACTCTGAATCTCATCCTGGGCCCTCGTAGCCTACCGAGTGCAGCTAGTGGCCTCACCTCTCGCTCTCTTGCCCTTCTGGGTAGCTGTAGGTTTCTTCCGAGGCATCGCTGAAATCATAACAATTTATCAGAAGCGAACGCTTAACACATGGCTCTATCGCACAATCTAAGAGAGAAAGAATGACATTATCGTAAATGTCCTGTAGCCTCCTGTTTATAAGTGTGGTGCACAACACGGCCATAAATAAGACTCTACTAGACACGGTCTGTAGACAATCCTAGGACGGAACAGCTCTGATACCACTTCTGTCATGACCCAAGCCGATGAGTCGTGACGAGCATCTGACCTCTAGCGACCAAATACCCCTATACTTATATTTGAATCTTACTAAACATCAAGGGCCCATAATGGCATAAACTGATCTCATAAAAGGGAAACATCAAAACTCTGCATATATACACAACATGCTGAAGAACAGTACAAGTCAGCTAGGCCGCTACATATACTGTACACAAAAGAATAGAAGTCGACAAGGCTACATCATCTGACTAGTACATACAACTGTCTACATCCCTCTACTGGAATGAAAGCTGTAGAAAGGACGGGACAGGGTCCCATCATACCCATATGCATACACATCTCAAAAGGTTGGCATACCAAAACTGACTGTAGCTCCAGATCAAATGGAGCGCACTGACCACTACTAGATCTAGAGGTCCTACTGAGCTGGACCACCAGTCTGTCTACCTGTACCTACAGGCATGAACGCAACCCCCAAAGCAACAGGGAGTCAGTATGCTAAGGCTCGTCCTCCTTCCCCCTTTAGAAACATTTGTCCTCGAATATTTAAACTAGTCTTGTACTCTGTCCCTGATCCCATTCTCTGGTACATCCCCTTATCGAATCATTCTTCCCGTTAACATGTCACATTTAATCGTACCATCACCATAACAAGTCTCTATTGGTTATTTACTCGCTCTTTCCTACGCTTACTTCTGTCCTTCCCGAAATCTTGTCGTCCATTCCCCGACTTTTAACCTGTTTAGATCCGCTCATACCCTTCATAACCTTCTACAGAATTTACTAACATCATAGGTTTACAAACCTTTCTCTACTCTCGTAACTAATCTCTTTGCTCTCGAAACTCATAAGTCGGAAAACATGCTTCTGAAGAAATCACTAACATACCTGGATACCGAACCACGACGCTTCTAGCCTCTTAACTGAGGTCTGAACCAATTATGAGCTCATGTACTCCAATAGCTCATATCTTCCTCATTTTCACCTTACTGACCTTTAAATCTCATAACTTGCCTCTTGATACTCTCATAACCCTCGCTCTGCAATTATGTTAACTCTCTAACTAGTCATAGCTCTACTCAACGTAATCATCTCTGCATCAATGGAAAACATAAGTTCTGACTATGCTTCGTTTTACCAACAAATCCCGATCTGTGGGAACTAAGTAACCCGAATTCACTAATCTAACTTGTATAAAATCATCTTAATATTTCCAGCATCCTAAAGTATAAAAGGAACAAGCCATATCTTTATGACATCCTTTAACTCAACCTTAACATATAATCAATTCCAGAATCCTTTCTATAAATCATTTCTTTTGAGTTAGTCGTGAAAACCTTCTCTTTATATTAAGCCACAGTAGAACTCATTTGTCGACGTTCCCTGAATCCCCCAATAGACCTTGTTCCTACAAAACCTCAAATGTAACCCATTTTAATCCTTCGGACTACTAATCATCTTCCTTATAAACCATTCTTCATGCACACCACGATTATCTTAAAACCCCCTTGCATTCCCTTCTATTTTCTTGGCATATCCTTCCTATTTTGTGGACATTAAGTTCCGCTACTAGAATATCGTTCAATTTCTTTTCTTCCCCACAAATTATTTTCAGTCCAGTCTCAAAAGATACTCTTTCGTTACTCTATTCATTTGCGGACTTGCCTTCAGATTTTGTTAATCTTATTCCCACAACAATTCTTACTTCGAACTATCTCTATAATCCATTCACAATACAACATCTACCACATATTATTTCAGTCCTTGTGCTCGTACCCAAGCTTACTCGCTTCCCCCCTTAAAGGCTTTACCTTATGGTGTTGTATTCCATTGCCATTCTCGATCGAAATTTCATCCCATAATGATCCTTTCGTCATCGCTTTTGTTCTTTCACTTACGAATCCTTCAAGTTCCCTACTTGTCATTACCCAAAAATACTACTTTAAATCCCAAATCTTGCCTATAATAATCCTTAGGGATACTCAAAATAATGATGTACCCAACTATCTGTCCAGCCAGAATAGTACTTTTTATTCCAATCATTAATGCCTAATGTCAACTTGTAGTGTCATCTTCATCTTATCATTCCATATCATCTTGTCCCATACTTTCCCATTAATCAATTTGTAACAATTATAGACGTATAATCTTCGTGATCTTCTAAATCTTTGGTCCTTGTCCTTCAAATTTTTTTGGAGAATTTTGGCAAAGTGCCCATTATATTTCTTACTATCCCAGACCTACACGCAGCCAAGAAAATACATACAGTGCCTCACAGGGGAAAATATATACATACTTAGCACACCTTAGCTATACAGGGCTCTCAATATCGAACAGAAATGCAAAGATGATGAAACTTACTCTTGCCACAACTAGGAATATACCCGATCCTTTAACGATCGTCCTTTTGTACTTTCCTAGTCACTTCCTCTTCCATTCATTAGCTATACATTTCAATCATACTTGCAACATTCTTACCATATCTGACATATAATACTTACCTCTATACTGATTCCTTCAACTTATATTATCCCTGCTATCCCAATATCATCATTCAGTCCCTTTGCCAGTACCATTCTTGCACTGAAATCAAGGGTCAGTGCAAGGAATTTCACTTCCTATGACTTGATTCTTATCGCACGATCTTAGATACGAAAGAAGGGTAACCATCTTAAATGCCCTGTAGCCTCCTGTTTATAAATGTGGCGCGCAAGACACTATAAACAAGACTCTACTGGACACGACTTTGCAGACAACCCCTAGGACGAACTGCTCTGATACCACTTCTGTCACGACCCAAACCGAAGGGCCGCGACTGACACCCAAGACCCTACTCGGCTGAGTGCCATACTACTGTTCCATCCAGGAGTCACAACTTTTTGTGAACCTTTAATCTACCAAATGACGCTTCCGTCAGGTAAAAAGAAACTTTTCAATAAAACTCTTTCGTCAAATTAGGGACTTCTCCCTTATCGTTAATTTAAAGAAAACCTTTAGTCACAATAAAATCTTTAAAAATAAAGCATAAAAAACATCGACCTATATGGTCACTTTACACAACTGTCGACATCTCGACGCACTATCCAGAGGACACTATCTGTTAAAGTCTCTAACATACACAAGATACCATAACATAAGTACTCTGACTCGGCAACACTCCAAACTGAGATGAAGCTCACCAATCCAGTTGATAGCCTGGGAACATCCTATAGCCAATGTCTTCTACTCATCTGTATATACCTACGTGGCATGAAACGCAGCCCCCGAAAAAAGGGGGTCAGTATGAATCCATATATATCTATAGAAATGCCACAACATAATCCACATCGTCACCTCTAAAACATCCCACATAGGCTACTGTGTCACCCCCTGTCAACTGCGCCTCTTATAGATAAACATCATATCATAGGCCACAGCGTCACCCCCTGTCAACTGTGCCTTATATATATACATCACAACAAAGGCCACAGTGTTACCCTCTGTCAACTGTGCCTTATATATATATACACATCACAATAAAGACCACAGCGTCACCCCTTGTCAATAGTGCCATATATATATATATATATATATATATATATATATATATATATACACACATCACAACAAAGACCACAGCGTCACCCCGTGTCAACTGTGCCTTATACATATCACAACAAAGGCCATAGTGTCACCCCCTATCGACTGTGCCTTATATATATACACATCATAACAAAGGCCACAGCGTCACCCCCTATCAACTGTGCCTTATATATATACACATCACAATAAAGGCTACAGCATCACCCCTGTTAATTGTGCCTCATATATATATATATATACATCACAACAAAGGCCACAGCGTCACCCCCTGTCAATTGTGCCTTATATATGTACATGAAGATTGAGAATGAGTGCAGTGCATAAGCAAAATGAAATAATAGAACTCGGTAATGTCAAAAAATAGCTATATACATATATTATACTCACAGCATGCATGGGAGCTCAAATAAAAGCTACTACTTTAGCGGAGTGACGTAAGGTCGGTAACCTCCGATTATGTTGCGGAATAATCATCATCCCTCTATCTCACCTTGAAGGAACAATTATTATAAGGTGAGACCAACAACAATGAATAAAATCGAGAAAATCATGAAATAAGCTCAATAATCTCATAAAAGCATTGATCTCATAACTTGAGACTTTTAACCATAAAAGCATCATCATCATAATCATCATAGAAAATATTCTCATCTTTGACATTATCATCGTAAAAACATGTTCATCGCTGTTATCATAAGATCTCACAGAATCATAAATCTCTAGTTTGGAAAATACGGGCATTTTGGAAAACATTTATGGATTATCGGGAAAAGAATCATGCCTTGGGGTCATAAACTTCTATCTTTTGAAAACAAAGAAGTTATGGAAGCATTTATGAAATCGTAGCATAGGGATCATGCCTTTGAAAGAAAGGGATATGCCTTAACATACCTGATTGATCTACTACGAATTAACGCTTATTCTTTCGAACTTTCAAATCTACACTCAAAAGAAGTTATACTACCGTTAAACTTATCGTCATATGCCTTTCTCAAGTCCTGAAACCAAACTCCTTTAGAATCTGCCAAAATTTGGGCAGCGTCTCCCCTATTGATATGCCTAGCCCGAAATCACAATCCAGCAACCAAAAACAACAACAACAATATTATCAATACCAATATATTCCACAAAACATCCCACACGATGTGTCAAGACCCGACTAGGGGGCCGCGACGAGCACCCGGTGCTAGCCCACCCGGGCACCCCTTAGCATACCTTTACACTTACATCTAGGTGAGCCACATATTTAAACATACATTTCTATCCATCAATCATAATAGTCCCATTGGACAACAATACCTTTATATCATCGTTGACATCTATGCCCATATCAATGTACATAAGCCAACGAGGCTAACAAAATGATATACAAAATATAGGCCGACAAATCCAAATACGTCTAATCACATACACATATCTACGAGCCCCTAAGGATAGTAGGTCATAACGGATAGGCTGGACCCCGCTATGCCCATAATTATGTACACAAAAGAATAAGTACTCAAAAGCTATAACTCCGAATAAAGTGGAGCTCTGATATATAGTCTCTGAGAATGTAGCTATGGATCAAGTCTGTCTCCCGGGGCACCTGCGGGCATGACGCAGCGTCCACAAACAAAAGGACGTCAGTAAGAAGAATGTACTAAGTATGTAAAGCATGATCAACATCAATATAGAAGCATAATAAGCAATATGAGGAATATCATAGGAGGGGAGAAAGCAGTATCAACGTCATAGGCACTTACTTGCTTGTCATAGGGACTTTCCATTTCTAGCGCGTATTCGTGTCCATACATCCATATCCGTATCCGTACTCATATCCGTATTCATTTACATTGCGTCCATAATCGTATTCATTGTCACGACCCGGCTAGGGGCCGCGACGGGTACCCGGGGCTAACCACCGAGCACCGCTCGTACTATCATTTACCTAACCCATTTAACAATCATTCATCTATTTCCGGTTAACTTTAAAAAGAGGATTTGCTCTTCATTACAAAAATATAATGCGTTGATACAAAAACATATTTCAATATACTTATACACATGTGTACTACCTACGTTGTGGAACCACACAACCCACATCGAGCATCTATGAGCCTCTATTGAGTGGCATACAAATATATACACAAAAGGAACAACCAATTAGCACCTCCGGAAGATGGAGTGCTCTTCAGCTCGGCTAGTGACTCCTATCAGTCGCGACCGCTTTCCCGTCTACCTGTGGGCATGAACACAGCATCCAAAGAAAAGGATGTCAGTACGAGCATTGTATTGAGTATGTAAGGCATACATCAAGAAATAAAGTAAGAATAAGAAAGTAAAGTAAGTACAAGGAGGTAATCGATAACTGCTTGCCTCTTAAGGCGGATCCATGCATGCATACTCATAAAGCATCATATAGTAAATTGTTGCGGAACGCGCAGCCCAATCCATATGTCATCATATGTTAGTGCCGAGGAACGTACGACCCGATCCATAAATATAATAAGTTAGTGCCAAGGAACGTACAGCCCGATCCATAACCCATATATCCCGCGTCCGGGATGAAATCATGATATGCCAGCTGACCAGGTGGCTATGCGTCTATAGCGCCTCACCTTCCGCATATCCCCTGAATACATATACATATCATATACTTATACCATATACTTAGCATGCTTGAGAGCCCAAGGAAAAGCTGTAAGTACGTCGGAGTGACGTAAGGCTGAAAGCCTCCGATTATGTTATGGAGTAATCATTGTCGCTTTGTCTCACCTTGAAGGAACAATTATCAATGAGGAATAACATTAAAAGAATACATAGGATAAAATCATGAACTTCATAAGGCATCCATTCATATACTTTGGAAGATTTAGAAATAAAGTCACCATCCATGAATAAATTGAGAAATCAGTAAATAGCTCGACGTTCTCATATAGTCCTTGAAATCGTAAACTTGAAACTTTTAATCATAAAATTTGGTCTCATCATGGTCAGCGTAATAATATTCTCATTTTTGACATCATCATTGTTATTGAAAACAATATCCACGGTCGTTATCATAAACGCTCACATAATCACAACCTTTGATTTTGGAAAATGGGAGTACGTTGGAAAACATTTATGGAATATCAAGAAGGAAATCGTGCTTCAGAATCTTAGACTTTTTAACCTTTGATAGCAAGGAAAAGATGAGAGCATTTATGAAATCGTAAGCTAGGGATCATGCCTTTGAAAGAAAGGGAATAGCCTCACATACCTTGGTCGTTTAGCTAAGATATCGCTCACTTGTTCTCCATCGATATCACGTCATTACCTTCATAAGAGAATTCGTATCAACATTAGTAAACTAACTACAAGAACGCATCGCTAATTCTAGGAACAGTCGGACAACGCTTCCTTCTCTCATACCATTTTTCTCATGTTTTATATCAACTCCCAACATTCATAATATTACTTGCAATATCATCATCGACAATCGTCATTTACGTACATTTGGAAAAATCCACCATTTTCCTCCAATTTTCCCTTATTTCTACTTCTAGCTCATCCTTGCGTTTTCATGCATTTAATGCTTGTTTCATGATACAAACATCATTTATAACTTACTTGTATTCACAACACTTCAATATTCATAGTTCAATTCCACTGTCATTCATTTATGTCACTATTCACTCAAACATTTCAAGTGTCTAGGCTTTCCAATACTACAAACAACATGGAAAAATCATGAAACTTACCTTGGGTGATGGTTGAACAATCCTTAAGTTGAAATACTTCAATTAGCCAAAACCCTAGTTCCACCTTCTTGGGAATATTTTTGATTTAGAAGATCCTTTGATGTGTTCTTACACTTATTTTCATGAATTTAGTGGTGATGATCTTGATATTCCCTTTGATTCTCTTGAATTCTTGTGGAGGAAATATTTGGAGAGTTCTAGAATGTCCTTGAGTTGTATGGATGAATAATGAAATGAATTGAAGTCCAAGTCCCTTTTAATAATCACAAAAACTAATCTTTAATGAATTCTTGTCGGGATGAAAAGTGGTCGTAAACCACCATATACGGACCGTATTTTGATTTACGGTCCGTCCTCCATGGCCGTATTTAACCATTTCAAAGACAGAAAATTTTGGCTGAGGAACATGGCAGTTTACGACTGAGGTTTACGGTCCGTAAACCAGTTTACGGGCCGTCCTCCAAGTCATTTTTAACCATTTTCACAATTTACAGAAAGTTGAGATTTTGGACAAGCTAGAGGACGATTGCACTATACGGTCCGTAAATCACTTTACGGGCCGTATAGTGCCATATACGACCACTGGACAGAAAATTTTCCGCGACTTTCTTATTTTCCAAAACTTCTTAACTAGCCATTCCCGCCTTAACAAAACACCATACACTCAAACTTTTCATCATTCCACTCATCATACAAGTACGGAGAAATTTCCGAGGTGTAACATTTTCCCCCCCTTTTGGAACATTCGTCCTCGAATGTTCGACACTTGGGAATTCTAGAAAAATTTTGCCAGAGTTTCCTTTGTAATTTGGACACTACCTTTCCATTACAACAACCCACAATATCTTCGCCTCACAGGGCCATATAACAATATTAACATATTTATGGCCACACACGACCAAAAACATAAAATTAAAACATACATACCATCATGAACTTTTCCTGGAGATTCGACTAGGTGCGGATACTTGGCTTCCGCATTCACTTTGGCTTCCATAGTATTTCTTCCCGATTATTGTTTTTGCCATCAAACTCTGATTTAAGCCACCTCCTTATTTCGAAGTCCTCGCAGTTACCTATCTAATGTGGCAAAGGGTACTTTCTCATACATCAACTTTCTTGTCATTTGGGCATCATTTTATTGACATGCTCCTAGTGGGAGTTCTAACATATTTATAAGCTACCATGCTTGTTGCCTACGATCTTATAGGATCTAATGCCTCGGAACCTAACTCCCCCTTTATTCCGTGATTCTATCGCTCTCGTAGGTTGTCATATCCTCGGGCTTCTATTGTGAGTATGTAACCTGTACTTATACTATGCCCCAAGCAATTATTCCATTCGTCTCTCACAGCAATTCCAACTCGACATTTCAGTTTCATTTACCATATACCCTCCTTCAACTTACCCCGGTCATCATGACTCTCTCACCCTTACTTTACCTCTTACTCCTCTCCTAAGTGTTCACTTGGTCTCATTGGCGACGCGTAAATATCTACGAATTACATACTCTTTTTGCGCGATTCGCATTCGTACCCATCCATCCGTATACCTGTATCCATGTATGTCTTCGCATCCATAGTCATATTCATCGGTATGCCGTATCCATGGTCATATTCATCTAAGTGTCAATATCCTTCTCAATGACCTTTTCTCTAACGCCCTTACCTCGAGAACGGGGTAACTTTATAATAAGACCCATGTTAATATCATGAATTATTCTGTGTCTCAGGCCTGCATGCCTTCTTCTTGGGGATACCATCACCCACTATATTTACAACATTCTCCGGGGTTATATTTTCATTTAGGCTAAAAGAGTATTCAATCCCGGAAGTCATTAAATCAATATAAGGACAGAGAAACAAGAGTTTCCATTCTGCTGGAAGAGTAATAGTAACTAATCAATACTCCCTAAACTGATTCCAACTCTCCTCTAACCATGTCACGCAATCAGAGTTTCGCAATTTTATTCCTCGTTTTGCGCCACTTGGGACCTTATGGGACACAACGTCTCACAGATCGGCCTTATACTTCGCTACAAATTCATTTGAGATTTATAATTTAGAGGGACGATGAGGTGGTATAATCTTAGAGAATTGTGGGTCCACCTCTGCCCGTCACCAGTGTTTCACTATCTTTGCCGACTCACGGCTCTTCTTCTTCCCCCTTCTTCTTGCTTTTGCGTGTCCTTATTCTACCGCTTTTAGTCAATACACTCCCGTAGGGTTCATCATTTCAACCTTCACACTGGTGTCCTCTCTATTTGCTTCCCCCCTTTTAAGGGTTTCACTCGTACCTTTAAATCTTGAATCCACGTACTCCTGGCTACACTACGCCTTACTTATACCGTCCCCTACAGTCTATGGCTATAACAATTCATACGTGGAGTCGTGGAGTCTTAGTGTACTCGCCTTACAGTCTTATAACCAAGAAATGCACCCGATATAACACTCCGAGCAAAACGTACGTTACTTAGCTCATCTAGTAGTTATGTGTCTGTATCTGAATCTGCTCCGATTAACAACTTCCTGCCCCATAGGGATGCTTACATTAATAGTGGGTCTAGCTATCCATGCCACCCATCTAATGTCACTTGCCCTCTTCTTCGGCGCTCAAAATTTGCTTGTAACGCCATCTTCGTTTTCCTAGGGCGTAGGTCTCTCTTACGCCGCTAATGCGCCCCATGCCTCCTTATTCTCTTACTCTTGTTTGCGCTTGGAACCGATTTCATATCCGCATTGTACCACTATCATTATTAGTTATAACTCTACTTCATCGCTTCATCGTCGTACAGTAGACCCATAACTCATGATCATCTTTTCCTCTTCAACTCTTTACCTCATTCACTTCACTCGTTCTAACTTGGTATGGGATATTTGTAGGAGATATGTTCTCCTTTAACTACCACGCCACTATTCTTTAGGCACTCGTACTTCGTACATTTCCTCTTTGCTATCTTATCTCCTCCCACTTAATAATCGATCCTTGACTCTTCGCATGAGGAACCATATTCTTAACTTAGTACCGCGTTGTTCTTTAGGATACACCACCTGTGTCAATCCGTCCCTTGCTGCCTAAAACTAATTTCTATCCGTCCTGATCATCCCCCATCTCGCTCCTATCGCGTTGACCTTCCTCCTACTAATTATCCTACTTTCATTACTTATCTTTACCATAGTCTCTGCCTTATACGCCCAACTAAAGATATCATCCATGCCCTTAGGCGTCTTCTCGCTATACTTTACACAACAATTCTTGTTACGGCTCATTGTACCCAGATCATAATCCACCCTATAGAGTGACACTTCTTGATCTCGTTTGCAAACCTGCTCATAACATAGGGTAGCCTCATGAAGCAGGCATACTCAACCTGTTATCCTTTTTAGTCAGTTACATTACATTTACCATATGGCTTATTTGCACACGTATTCGCATTAATCATAAAAGGGTGCTAGCAATATACCTGGAGTAATATCAGGGGAAGACTCAGGATCCCGTCGTTCAGCTAACGCCTGGGTATGATGCTGGGATCCGCTTGGACTAGGCGTTCTTCGGTCTCTACCACTGCTTACTAGTCCCTGTGGCCCTGACCTTGGAGGGCGTGTCGATGATGAAGAGCCCGTTACCATTCCCGTAGTCCGAACCTCACTTTTACCACGTAGCGATGGACAGTTTCGCTTTAAATGGCCTGGCCTAGCATAGGCATAACAAACATCCGAGCCCCGACGACACGGTCCCCAATGTAACCTGCGACACTGAATACATCGTGGTACTAGTGACCTCTTCTGACCGGAATCACTCTGAACCCGAGAACGAGAAACTCTGAGACTCTGGGATGACCTTGAATAAGCAGGTCCAACAAATCTGGGTCTGGGAAACTGTGGAGGTGCATCTCTAATCTCACGGTCAGACCCAAAGGAATTAACTCCCTTTCTCCAACCCCTGTCGTCGTGACTCGTATTCTGCCGCTGAGTCTGAGCGGCTACCAATTGAGTCAGTAAAAGAATGGCCTGTCTCATCTCTTGGTCCGCGGTATCTTGCGAAGGAACGGGGGGACTGGAGCTAAGATCGAGGCTTCCCTCTGATCCTTAATAGTGGGCGAGGTATGGGAAAATCGAAGTGGGGCGTTATTCTGGGGTTCGCCCTCCTCCATATCCGTAGACGGCTCTCGATCAAGCCCTTCTTCACATCCTGCCCTCCTGGGCCGTCGTAGCTTTCCCCTTCATCGGTTTTGTTGAAATGACAACGCACCGTTAGGGGAGAGATAGTCTTATAACACAGCTCTATCGCACGATCTATTAATAAGAAAGATGGTCATATTTCCTAAATGCCCGGTAGCTTCCTGTATATAGATGTGGTGCACAACACACCGATAAACAAGACTCTACTAGACACGGCTCGTAGACATTTCCTAGGATGAACTGCTCTGATACTACTTCTGTCACGACCCGGCTAGGGGCCGCGACGGGTACCCGGGGCTAACCACCGAGCACCGCTCGTACTATCATTTACCTAACCCATTTAACAATCATTCATCTATTTCCGGTTAACTTTAAAAAACGGATTTGCTCTTCATTACAAAAATATAATGCGTTGATACAAAAACATATTTCAATATACTTATACACATGCGTACTACCTACGTTGTGGAACCACACAACCCATATCGAGCATCTATGAGCCTCTATTGAGTGGCATACAAATATATAAACAAAAGGAACAACCAATTAGCACCTCCGGAAGATGGAGTGCTCTTCAGCTCGGCTAGTGACTCCTATCAGTCGCGATCGCTTTCCCGTCTACCTGTGGGCATGAACACAGCATCCAAAGAAAAGGATGTCAGTACGAGCATTGTACTGAGTATGTAAGGCATACATCAAGAAATAAAGTAAGAATAAGAAAGTAAAGTAAGTACAAGGAGGTAATCGATAACTGCTTGCCTCTTAAGGCGGATCCATGCATGCATACTCATAAAGCATCATATAGTAAATTGCTGCGGAACGCGCAGCCCGATCCATATGTCATCATATGTTAGTGCCGAGGAACGTACGACCCGATCCATAAATATAATAAGTTAGTGCCAAGGAACGTACGGCCCGATCCATAACCCATATATCCCGCGTCCGGGATGAAATCATGATATGCCAGCTGACCAGGTGGCTATGCGTCTATAGCGCCTCACCTTCCCCATATCCACTGAATACATATACATATCATATACTTATACCATATACTTAGCATGCTTGAGAGCCCAAGGAAAAGCTGTAAGTACGTCGGAGTGACGTAAGGTCGAAAGCCTCCGATTATGTTATGGAGTAATCATTGTCGCTTTGTCTCACCTTGAAGGAACAATTATTATAAGGTGAGACTATCAATGAGGAATAACATTAAAAGAAGACATAGGATAAAATCATGAACTTCATAAGGCATCCATTCATATACTTTGGAAGATTTAGAAATAAAGTCACCATCCATGAATAAATTGAGAAATCAGTAAATAGCTCGACGTTCTCATATAGTCCTTGAAATCGTAAACTTGAAACTTTTAATCATAAAATTTGGTCTCATCATGGTCAGCGTAATAATATTCTCATTTTTGACATCATCATTGTTATTGAAAACAATATCCACTGTCGTTATCATAAACGCTCACATAATCATAACCTTTGATTTTGGAAAATGGGAGTACGTTGGAAAACATTTATGGAATATCAAGAAGGAAATCGTGCTTCGGAATCTTAGACTTTTTAACCTTTCATAGCAAGGAAAGATGGGAGCATTTATGAAATCGTAAGCTAGGGATCATGCCTTTGAAAGAAAGGGAATAGCCTCACATACCTTGGTCGTTTAGCTAAGATATCGCTCACTTGTACTCTGTCGATATCACGTCGTTACCTTCATAAGAGAATTCGTATCAACATTAGTAAACTAACTACAAGAACGCATCGCTAATTCTAGGAACAGTCGGACAACGCTTCCTTCGCTCATACCATTTTTCTCATGTTTTATATCAACTCCCAACATTCATAATATTACTTACAATATCATCATCGACAATCATCATTTACGTACATTTGGCAAAATCCACCATTTTCCACCAATTTTCTGTTATTTCTACTTCTAGCTCATCCTTGCGTTTTCATGCATTTAATGCTTGTTTCATGATATAAACATCATTTATAACGTACTTGTATTCAAAACACTTCAATATTCATAGTTCAATTCTACTATCATTCATTTATGTCACTATTCACTCAATAATGACCCATTTCTATGTTCTTCTACATTTCAAGTGTCTAGGATTTCCAATACTTCAAACAACATGGAAAAATCATGAAACTTACCTTGGGTGATGGTTGAACAATCCTTAAGTTGAAATACTTCAATTAGCCAAAACCCTAGTTCCACCTTCTTGGGAATTGTTTTGATTTAGAAGATCCTTTGATGTGTTCTTACACTTATTTTCATAAATTTAGTGGTGATGATCTTGATATTCCCTTTGATTCTCTTGAATTCTTGTGGAGGAAATATTTGGAGAGTTCTAGAATGTCCTTGAGTTGTATGGATGAATAATGAAATGAATTGAAGTCCAAGTCCCTTTTAATAATCACAAAAACTGATCTTTAATGAATTCTTGTCGGGATGAACAGTGGTCGTAAACCACCATATACGGACCGTATTTTGATTTACGGTCCGTCCTCCATGGCCGTATTTAACCATTTCAAAGACAGAAAGTTTTGGCTGAGGAACATGGCAGTTTACGACTGAGGTTTATGGTCCGCAAAACCAGTTTACGGGCCGTCCTCCAAGTCGTTTTTAACCATTTTCACAATTTACAGAAAGTTGAGATTTTGGACAAGCTAGAGGACGATTGCACTATACGGTCCGTAAATCACTTTACGGGCCGTATAGTGCCATATACGACCACTGGACAGAAAATTTTCCGCGACTTTCTTATTTTCCAAAACTTCTTAACTAGCCATTCCCGCCTTAACAAAACACCATACACTCAAACTTTTCATCATTCCACTCATCAAACAAGTACGGAGAAATTTCCGAGGTGTAACATTCATATACATAGTATTATTCATATTCATATCCGTATCATGTTCGTATTCATACCCATATCTATATCGTATACATAACCATATCATATACATAACATTTACATAGCATGCCCGACCACGAAGGTTCGGTGTTTCATACATACTTGGCCAACCAAGGCTCAAGGTTACACATACCTGGCCCTACCAAGGCTTCAGGGTTACATCTACCTGGCTCTACCAAGGCATCACGGTTATCGGTACCATCAGCAGAGGTGTGCGCGTGTTATGTAAATAGACACATATCCTACCCGGCCTCATAAGCTCGGGGTTCCATAATAATCATACATATATAATAGCTCATAAGCATCTTATTATTATCATCACTATCATTATCGTCATCGTTATCGTCATCGCTATTATCATCGTTATCATTATCGTTATCACTATCATCGTTGTTCATTACATCTATCCTTATAGGGGTTACTCGTCATATGAGGAACTTAATACAATCGTAATACATATCGAGGATCATGAGCTCAATAGCTCGAAAGATAGAATCATTTGAAGGATATCATAATCTTATAGGAGGTTTAGATGATTGGCCAAAGAACCATGCCTTATGGAAGAAGGGTTAGCCTTACATACCTTTCCGTTCAACTATTTACCACTTGCACGTTCTCCCCCGAAGCTCACATTTCTACCTTCATTAAAGTCATACTATCATTAGAATCGATAGCTAGCATACACGACTAAAACTAGAGAAAATCGGACAGCATCTCCTTTATTTATACGACATTCCTCCATACCGTATATCAACTCCCCAAACGTCAATAATACATTTTCAATATCATAACAATATTCATTATTCATCCACATTATCTATATTTCTCACTTCGCTTCCATTCACCCATATTGGGGTCATAACACACGACTACGTTCATTCACATACATAGCCTATCCCATGTCCTCAACATCATTTGTAACATATTTATATCACAACACATTAAGAATCATGACTCAATTCAAACTATTACTCAAAATGGCACTATTCCACATTCATGACCCATTTTTCTATATCCTTCTACAATCCAAGTATTTCAACTCTACAATACCATAAACAACATAGAAATACCACAAATCTTACCTTAGATGTTGTAGGAACAAGACTTGGTTGGTAATACTCCACTTGAGTAGAAACCCTAGTTCATCTCCAATGAGATTTCTTGACTTGAATGATCTTTAATGGGTTCTCTTACACTTGATGCACTTAATTATGTTATTGATCACTAATAACCCTTGAATTCTTGTGGAATAAATGTAGAGAGATGTTTTAGAGAGAAGGGGTGTGATATAGGAATGAAATGAAATAAATCTTGAATCCCTTATTTAATGAGCAAAACTATCCCCGACCATATATACGGACCAACATATGGTCCATACATTTTATACGGGCCGTATGTTTAGCCGTATGTTTGGTCCAGAAAGGTAAGACATTCTAGACTGATTATACGGTCCCAACATATGGACCGTATAATTTATACGGCTAGTATGTTTGGCCGTATAAACCCCAGTGATTCCGAAGCTCGTTTCGTCGACTCGTTTGATCTACAATCCTTATGGAACCTTCTTAGCACTTTTTCAACACCTCAATACCAATCTAAGGGACGTTATCACTCTGTTCCAAGACATCATTAAGTCCTTGTTAACTCGTTACTCGTAATTCCTCTCCGATACCTATCGTATGCCTTACCTTCTATTGGCCAACTTTCTTCCCCCATCTCTAACATCTTTTAAATCTTAACTACGGTCATCGAATGTCATTTCTTACTTATTGAAATAACGTATACTCGTACTCTTCACTAGTGCATCAACGGAAAAAATTTCGAGGTGTAACATTCTCCCCCCCCTTAAGAATATTCGTCCTCGAATGTTAAGTCCTCGGGGATTCTATAAAAATTTCTCTAGAGCTTCCCCTATAATATGGCACTGCCATCTTGTCACAACAACCCATAATAACAATGCCTCATAGGGCCACAACATAATAGCAATAGAAATTTAGCCACACACGACCCAAAAGCATAAAAGGAAATCATACGTACCTTATGATCTTGACTTCTCATCTTGGATCTCTTTCAAGGGCTGAAATAAATGCGGGTATCTGGATCGCATACTTTCTTCCGCTTCCCATGTCATTTCTTCTCGTTTACTGCTTCTCCATAAAACCTTAACTGAGGCCACTTCCATGTTTCTAAGCCTCCGTACTTGCCTATCTAGTATGGCAATGGGTACCTCTTCATAAGTCAACTTTTCTGTCACTTGTACATCATTTATTGGCACAATACTAGTAGGATCTCCAACACATTTTCGAAGCATCGAGACATGGAAAACTGGATGAACTGACTCCAAATCCAGAGGTAGATCTAATTCATAGGCCATTTTGCCAATTTTGCACACAATCTCATAAGGTCCAATGTACCGGGGACTAAGTTTCCCCTTTTTGCCAAATATCATTACACCCTTCATTGGTGACACTTTCAAGAATACCCAATCTTTCACTTGGAGCTCTAAGTCTCTTCGGCGATTATCCGCATAGGACTTTTGATGACTTTGAGTTGCTAATAACCGATCTTGTATGAGCTTAACCTTCTCTATGGCTTGCTAGACCAAGTCTGGCCCTATCAATTTAGCCTCTCCTGTTTCAAACCACCCAATTGGGGATCTACACTTTATCCCATATAAAGCGTCATACGGTTCCATTTGAATGCTAGAATGATAACTATTGTTATTGTCACGACCCAACCCCGTGGGCCATGACTAGTGCCCGACCTGGACACTCGTATACGTACCAGTTGGATATAGTCAAACTGAATCTAAGAGCAATTTGGAAACTTGCAAAATAACTCCAAGGTTCATAACGTCGTCACATACATACATATCCAGATAAACTGTCTCCTGAGGAGTCACAACTAATCAAATCATAAAATGATATGCAAGCCGACAAGGCTGCCAGTACATATCAATATCATATGCAAGCCAACAAGGTTGCCGCTACAGACGAACATCATATCATAGCATATCATATAGACACAGCTGAACAGAACTTATACACAACCCACACATATGTCTACAGACCTCTAAGAGTACTAACAATGAAATATGATGGGACAGGGCCCCGTCGTACCCCGGGATAAACATATATATATATATATATATATCATAAGATCTGTACCAAAAGTCTAAACTCCGAGACAACAAAGCTCTCCAAGACAGCTGAGTAGGAGTCCTATGCTGAAGGGTCACCAAACCGCCTATCTGTACCTGCGGGCATGAAACGCAGCCCCCCGAAGAAAGGGGGTCAGTACAAAATATGTACTGAGTATATAAAGCATAAGAACATCAAGTACAGACGAATCATGAAAACCAGTCTCAATAATTGAATGCATCTGTGGCTAACATCTGAGAATATCTGCGTAACTCTATATGACAGAAACTGACTCTACGGCGTATGATAGGCATAGATTATAATATAGATAGTGCTGTGGAACGTACAACCCGATCCATATATAATATAGTATGTTAGTGCCGAGGAACGTACGGCCCGATCCATAAATATAATATGTTAGTGCCGAGGAACGTACGGCCCGATCCATATATAATACAATATGTTAGTGCCGAGGAACGTACGGCCCGATCTATATATAATATAATATGTTAGTGCCGAGGAACGTACGGCCCGATCCATATATAATATAATATGTTAGTGCCGAGGAATGTACGACCCGATCCATATATAATATAATATATTAGTGCCGAGGAACGTACGGCCCGATCCATATATAATATAATATATATAAATACATGTAGAACTCGGAAAAGGATACTCTGAACCCTTCTGGTGACATAAGAAGCTAATATGAAAAGTCTCTGGGAGTTATGGACATAAAACATAGGAGGCCAACGATACAAATACTTCTACACTCTCTAAGAATAGAGTCTTTGGAATTCGCTTGCTCACTGTATTTGTTCATATGATAAGGATCATGCCAAAAAGAAAGAAAGGATAACTTTACATACCTTATCCGCTTCTTAAGCTAATCCAAACCTAAGTCTCGGGCTTCCCAAGATCTACAACAATGTCAGTAACTACCAAACATTAGCTAACGGTACTTAGGAATCCAACCCTAAGCTAGCACGTCATTTATAGAAATTCGGACAGCATTTCCTTTATATATTCAACAAACCCCGAGAATTTAACTAGGCCAAATCCTCAACAACAACACCAACAACCATATAATTAAGTCATTTCTTAAGGGTCCCCATCATTAACAATTCAAGAATATGATCAAACAACCCCTATATACACAATATATCATTATGTCGTATAACTTCTCCTTCTTCATAAATATGTAAAAACATCAATCAAAATTTCAACATCAATATAATAAAATATGTTCCAACAATTCTAGCCATAAATAGCTCAAGAACACCTTCAAAACAGTCCACAAACAACCCATGAACCAGCAACAATATCACATACGATTTACGGTATAATTTTTCGTATTTCTCGTCCCATGATTTAGCCATGACTTCAGTGGATTTAAATATACTTAGAGGAGGATAATTCTTACCTTATATGCCAAGAAATATTCTTCTTCCACACTACTTCACCTTGAATAAATTCCAAATTCAACAACACGACAAAACGGAACAACGAGATTGAAGTAGAGAGCAAAGCCCGTATGTCGTTCTTGAGATGAAATATACATCTCTTCCTTAAATTCCAACATCACTGGCTGCATATAAAAGGGCAGATCGTTGCTGCCTTAGAGCAAGCAGCCCCCTATGTTTTCTTCAACAAGAGAAAGCTTTTTGATTTTGGTTTATTGAACATACTTGTTATATGAATTGAACAAGTGAGCTTGTTGTGGAATTCACGTATGCATCACACCTAGCAGCATATGTGTACTATTTTAAGAGATACTTAGCTCTTTTGGTGCCACCTAAAAAGTATGTGGTCCTTGTTTCATATGGCTGCCACCTCACGATTTCATGTGGGTTTCTATAAATAGCAATTATCCATGTTATTCAATTAATACCATAATTAATTTCTTGATCTCAATTCACTTTAATGGCAATTATTTTAATACACTTCATATACTCATTGCCATGATTATATGACATAGGACTAGTCCATAGTCCCTTTTGGTACACACAAAATATTATTTCTAATCACCGTCATTCACTTTCGAGTCTTAAATAATTTCGGGACTTCATTCCTTTTACACATTGTTCTCTTGATTCTCATACTTGAATATGACTAAATCCTTCGGGATCGAGTAAATTTGCTCATGTTGGGCGGTTCAATTTCCTAGTCCAAAAATACGGGGTATTATAGCTGGGACCGTATTTCACTCAAATAAACGTTGGACCTTAATGACGATTATTTTATCCAATTCACTTGACTTCTAAACCTTTCAATACATCTGTACCATCACTCTAACCACCTATGAGCTAGAGGGACAACCTTGCTTCCGTTACCAATGTCATTTAACTTGCACGCTTTCCAACGCACAAAAATACGGGATGTAACATCCTTCCCCCCTTTAGAACATTCGTCCTCGAATGTTAAACTGGTCCTGAACTCCCAATACTTACTCAAGTGTTCTCTTATTTAATTATGCCTCTCAACTGCCTCTTTCATTGGTCGATTCGCTATAATTCATTATAACGCATTCCAGGTCTCTACATAGTCATTCCCGTAATATTTCCTCCTTCTATTGCTTCTCAGGGTAATTATTTCACGTCGTTGTCTTTGCTCTCCTTTTCATTTCGCAGTTGGTTGTCAGTTGTATTTCGAGCTCTTCTGCTGAAGTGTTACTCTTTCTCTTGTCTGCATACTGTTCAGTTGTACTGTCACTAATTGATTCGGACTTGTATTCATGGTGCACTTAGCCATAACTCGACTCTTTCTTCTTCTACAGTTACTCCCTTAAGATGATGTATCGTTCACTTCACTTTACTTCTAACCTTTAAGTAAGACCTTGTAACGTGCAGACATCCCTCATCGATTTATTAGACTTTACAATTCCCTGGGGTATTTCATGCCTCTGGTAACTTGTAGACCCTTCGCAGACTTTACGGATAAGACGAAATTTCCCTTGGTGTAACATTATTTTTCTTCAATAACCTTACATTGCTCTGTGTTACAGTCCATACTCTAGAATCTTCAACATCATGTATCACTTCTCGACTTCCTCATTAAAGGTTTTTAACTGTCACCTTGCTTTTAGCTCTTGATCTCGATCTTTAGGGTTGGCTATCAAGTAGCGCTAGAGTTTCCTCATTTTATAACTTCACATAGCTGCTCTGTGATCTATCTATTATTGACTGGTATAATTCTGGAAGAATTTCTCTTGATTTGACATATAAATTCACTGTCACTCAGTAACCAGCTCGTCCTGCTCGTCTCGCTTAAGCTATTCCACAATTTATTTTAACCCATCTTGTAACACTTTAGGCATATCATCTCGTGTCGTTTCTTTATCTTTAATTCAAACTCTTCTATTGCCTCTTCATTCAGATTTTTCTCTTAGTTTTCGTATCACGCATCATGTTGCAATCTTACAAGAATATATGTGGGTTCTCAAGTTAGCCCAAGAAATACCTTAGCGTCGTCTCACTAGTCTTTATGCAGACCTTACATTCTTCTCTTGTATCTTTCAGTTGATGTCGGGGCTCAACTATGGCTTTTGCCCTCAGTACTAATTCTATCTCGGTACTTTGATTCAAACCATCCTACACCTTTCCTTAATGTATCCAAAATATCACAACTGCATTGTTATTACTGAATCTTTACTCTTCTTATCAAGTACCCACGTGGTCTCATTCTTAGCATACAAATATTCGTAGGTTGCATAACTATTCTTGTACCATTTGTACAAAATAGATCCAATCTTAGTCATAGTCTTTCCTTCTTCTGGTTCATTATACTTTACATAACTCATCCGTACTAAAACTCGCTCGTAGCCTATCTTGTCATACTCCTTTCCCTTCCTTTATTTACTCTTTGATTTCTCATATCCTGCTGTAGGAGATTTTTCTGTCCCTTCTCCTTTGCTACTTGTAAGTCACAATATCATTAGGAAACAACTCTATTGCCAACATTTTAGCCTCTAATCCAATATAGCATTGCTATCCTTTATAATATTTCTGACGTTACTCGTTTGCATTTTCTTGTTGTATTCTTTCTTTTTATAAGCACCCATTTTCTAATGTCATATCATTCAAGACCTTTACAATGATTCTCAGCACTGTCTCAAACACCATCCTGGCTTCTATCCATTTATTGCTAGCTTTCAAATTTTACTAACTTGTTTCAGCAAGGGATCTCAATTGAAATTTAAGCATCTATATCAAGTATATTTCAGTGTCAATTGCTTCCATTTATACTTACTTTGCTTTCACTCGCTTCCCCCCTTTGGGGTTGTACTTATACCATATCCATGTCTTTTCTTTATCATTTATAACTTTGATTACCCATGTGCGAAACCTTAACACAATCACGAGGCGATGAGAACTTTTCTATGTACAGTACAAAATCTCATCTAACCATCTATACTCGAGTAATGCAACCCATGTAGGAAGTCATCTAAGGCCACATTCCACTTACTCCGATCAGTAATTAGGTAGTACTTATATTCCAATGATCAGTATCCAAGGCGCTCTTGTAACATTATCTTTACCCCAACCTATATCATCTATTTCCTTTAATAAATTCACAACACATTATTTGTTCCTCAGGCCTACAGTCTTTGTCCTTTAAGGATTTCACTATTTCCGAGGTGAATTCATATACGCAGTACTCCTTTGTGCCTTATGCTCTTTTACCTTTGTTGTATGCCCAACACTGGCTTCTAACTTACTCAAAATCATACCAAGTTCGTCATAATCATGGTCTTATCTTATCACCTTGTCGCCGTATTACACCTTTAATTTCATAGTTATATATTTCCCTTTTGTTCTATACTCGTACTCAATTAATCACGCCTATCTTAGGTGTTTCCTTTCGAATTCTCTTACCATTTCTCCAGTCTTTGTCCATCTTTTATTCTGTACACGAGGAATCTCATGCTACCTCTGTACCCTTCGGAAAACACCACTTCTGCATAATCCCTTCTCATTTAAAACGTATTTTGTTCAGCTTTTTTTGTTCTTATCATACCAGTCATTTTCCTGCACTCATTCTGCTTCGTTGCTCGTTTTCCTCTAGTTTGGTCTTTCACAAGTTATGCCATTTGTATTACTCATGTTCTCGGCTATGTCATAACCTGTTACTACACTGTTATCTCGCTCACTTCCTTCCTATTTCCTTCTTTCAATTAACTCTTTCTTCTCTTGTGCTCACTAGGCTTTACTCATTTTTATAACAATCCTTGTGGTATTCACATTACATCCTGTTCGTAATCCATCCTATAACGTAACACTTCCTAACCTTATTCACGATTCTTACTATGTTTTAGTTGCACTCTGTGGAGTAGTCGTATTTAACCCTTCACCCTTTCCAATCAAACTTATCCTTAATATCTCACAAGCTGTCTTATTAATACCTTCATAATTTGTCATAATTCTTCCTCCTCCGTACTTTTATCTCAATCATACTATTACTCATTTTAGCTGTAAACTCATCGTAATTTATCCCTACTTATCAGTTCACTCGATACCTCAATAAAATGTTTTGTTAAGATTTGCCACCTTTTTCTAAATCATCCCTTAGTATCACAAGCCCTTCCGAATTATTCTAGCATTTCATCAACAAGATATGAAACACATATCCTAGACAGCCAACAAGTTTGAGTTTTCCTTACACAAATTCCATATCCAATTAGTTTATTAATAACTAATAAAATGTCACCATGAGGCATTCTCGAACCACCACCAGAAGAAAAACTAGAATCCGACAAGCACCACAGGACTTCTAGTGCTTGATTCACATGGTTTACCTCCAGATTTATTCTTGAGCCGTGAACGAATCATTTAGTTCATAAACTATTTGCTGTATGCTTTGTACTCTTCCAATGAAGTGAAACTTAACTGGTGGACGTTTTTGCTCTTCAACACGAGATTTCTCTGAGGTAAAATGTGGCTGGAAAGTATCCTGGTCCGTTCAAATGAATTCCAAACTTTGCTACTCATATTTGCTTCCTCGAAATCAAATTTTTCCAAATAAGAATGGTGCCTCTTACGGATAACATGGAGGGTATCTCTTAAAGCTTTAATCCGACATAATGAATTTACCCTATCGGTATCGACTTTCAAGACATATTATGAACCTATATCTGATTCTCTCTTTTCTACTTCTGGGAAAATTTGGGCAGAGTTTCCTCTGTACTTGTTACTATCCAAAAACCTACATGCAGGAAATACCAACAATGCCTCACAAGGCCAACATATATGCGTATATATCATATCATATCATAGCCACACAGGGCTCCCAATTTCAAGTAAAAGTATAAAGATGTCGAAACCTACCTCACATATCACACCTCGAGACGTACCTGATCCTTTAACGATCTTTCTTGTTATACCTTCCTATCTACCTTCCCTATCATTCTTCAACTTAACATTTCAATCATACTTCACTGTTCTTACCTTATCCGACATGCATCTTTCGCACCGTTGCTTACCTGTGTACTTTGTAACTTCCAATATCGTCAGTCACTTTCTTCTGTCGATGCCGTTCTTCAGATGAAATCAAGGGTTAGTGAAAGGGATTTCATTTCCTATGGCTGAGCTCTATCGCACGATCTTAGATATGAAAGAAAGGTAATATCCTAAATGTCCTGTAGCTTCCTGTTTATAGATGTGGTGCACAACACACCGATAAACAAGACTCTACTAGACACGGTCTATAGACACTTCGAGGATGAACTGCTCTGATACTACTTTTGTCACGACCCAACCCCGTGGGCCATGACTAGTGCCCGACCTGGACACTCGTACACGTACCTGTTGGATATAGTCAAACTGAATCTAAAAGCAATATGGAAACTTGCAAAAGAACTCCAAGGTTCATAACGTCGCCACGTATATACATATCCAGATAAACTATCTCCTGAGGAGTCACAACTAATAAAATCATAAAATCATACGCAAGTCGACAAGGCTGCCATTACATATCAATATCATATGCAAGCCGACAAGGCTGCCGCTACAGACGAACATCATATCATAGCACATCGTATAGACACAGCTGAATAGAACTTATACACAACCCACACATATGTCTACAGACCTCTAAGAGTACTAACAGTGAAATATGACGGGACAGGCCCCGTCGTACCCCTGGATATACATACATACATATATATATATATATATATCATAAGATCTGTACCAAAAGTCTAAACTCCGGAACAACGGAGCTCTCCAAAATAGCTGAGTAGGAGTCCTATGCTGAAGGGTCACCAAACCGCCTATCTGTACCTGTGGGCATGAAACGCAGCCCCCCGAAGAAAGGGGGTCAGTACGGAATATGTACTGAGTATATAGAGCATAAGAACATCAAGTATAGACGAATCATGAAAACCAGTCTCAATAATTGAATGCATCTGTGGCTAACATCTGAGAATATCTGCGTAACTCTATATGACAGAAACTGACTCTACGACGTATGATAGACATAAATTATAATATAACTGATAGTGTTGTGGAACGTACAGCCCGATCCATATATAATATAGTATGTTAGTGCCGAGGAACGTACGGCCCGATCCATAAATATAATATGTTAGTGCTGAGGAACGTACGGCCCGATCCATCAATATAATATGTCAGTGTCGAGGAACGTATGGCCCGATCCATATATAATATAATATGTTAGTGCCGAGGAACGTACGGCCCGATCCATATATAATATAATATGTTAGTGCTGAAGAACGTACGACCCGATCCATATATAATATAATATGTTAGTGCCGAGGAACGTACGACCCGATCCATATATAATATAATATATATATAAATACATGTAGAACTCGGAAAAGGATACTCTGAACCCTTCTGGTGACGTAAGAAGCTAATATGAAAATTGCAAGTATTTATACGTCGCAAATGAAACCAATTGGGTACTTAAAAAGAGGAGTAAGAGGTAGACAAGAATATTGTGGACGTGATACTCCGGGTCAGTTGAAGGAAAATATATGGTGAATTGAGTTGAAATGTTGAGTTGGGATTATCGTTAAGGATAAATAGGACAATTACATGGAATATGATATAAGTACATGCTATATGTGTCCTACGGTAGCCCTGCGGTGTGACAACTTACGAATGTAAAAAGATCACTGAATGAAGGGGGGGTTCTACTAAAAGAACATTACACCCAGGAACGTTCATTCTTGCATCATTATGGTTATAGCGAAATTTAAACAATTACCAGAGGGCTATGAAATTCTAAAAAATTATGAGGCCTTTGATGGGTCGACGACGGCCACCTATGACAGGACACCTCGGACTGAATTTATCTAGACTCTACATATGTGAATTAATACCATTATCATGATCATATGGAACAGATTTGCAAACCATGTGAGGCTTAATGCCATAGCCCGAGTATCAAGGAGGATCATATCAGGAAAGTGACTCACTTATGTCCCTCGAAATGATGTTTCTGAGGAATCAAGGGAATTTTATAGATAGTGCATGTCAGAGGATTAAAAGGGATGACTTCAAGAAGGATGATGGAGGTAGACCTATAAGAATTGTAAGAGAAAACGAGAGACTAATATGCGGTGGAAAACCTACCTAAACAGCTCCGACTCTACAGTGTTACTGAAAAAGATCACTTCAGAACAAGAAAGACTCAACTTAAGTTTTAAGTGTAGATGGATATAGTAAGTGGTAGTCAACTACGGAAGTAGCTAAATTATAACCACTTTTTTTGGAAATACAAAATAAACTGAAGTCAGGTGGAGAATGGTATTAAGTTAAGCAAAGAGGGGTACGACATGATAGACGAGTCCTAGTTAGAATTGATTCGTTATAAGATCATCATAACCAGTATACTTATACAGGGTCGGTTCAACATTCGAGGACAAATGTTCCAAAAGGGGGGGAGAATATTACACCTCAGAAATTTCCCATTAACGTACAGTGAATAGACTAACGAAAGGCACGACGTATACAATGTTTTAATAAGTAAGAAATAACATTTGATGATTCTAAATGATATTTCAAAGACATGTGAGGTAGGAGACAGAAGTTGTTAAGGAAAGCAAGGTATAGGTTGTGTCGGGCAAGATTTACGAACGGCCCAATCCATTTATCCCATATATCATGCGTCCGGGAATCCCACGTCTGGGACGATATCATAATATGCCAACTGATCAGGTGGTTATGCGTATATAACTCCTCATCTTTCCCCATATCCCACATGTACATGTCTAATATAAAAATATAATATAAGTAGTATGCATGACAGCCCAAATAAAAGCTACTACTTTATCGGAGTGACGTAAAGTCAGTAACCTCCGATTTATATTTTGGAACAATCATTATCGCTATATCTCACCTTGAAGGAACAAGTAACGTAAGTTGAGATCAACAACAATGAATGAAATCAAGAAAGTCATGAAATAAACTCAATAATCTCATAATAGCACCAAAACCATAAGCTTTGGAATCTCTTGAATGGGATCATCATCATCATTATCATCATGGACCATATTTATCTTTAACATCGTAATAAACTCTAAGAATCATGAACTTCTAGCTTTTAGGAATAAGGATGTTATGGAAAACACGAATAGGTTCATAAGAAAAGAATCATGCCTTTAGAAAGAAAGGGACTAGCCTTAACATACCTTTTCAGTCTCCTTAACTACCTAACACTTGTCCTCCTAAGCTCGTATATCTGCATTCAAGAAAATTCATACTATTGTTAGGATTGTCGTCGTATGCTTATCTTAAGCCTTCAAATTAATCCTCTTTAGAATCTGCCGAAATTCGGGCAGCATCTCCCCTATATCTTCTACTCCCTCCAATCTTCAAAACTACTCCCAAAGCACAATAAAACTTCAACAATTCCATTATCAAAAGATTACATTCAAACTATACTCAATTCAATCCCAAAACTTCTTTTCATAGTCAATCCATAACAACTTCATACAACCCCTTATCCACTCGTATACAACAATTCCTTAACATCATTACTATATCTCATAACAAGATTATGCTCAAAACATACTAATAATTATAACTCAAGTTAATTCACAACTAAAAATATCATCAAATATATATTTGAACTTTTACTCCAATTTTCTTCTCCTTAAATCTTAACATAATTACCAAACAAACTCATAAACATGAACTAAGATGAAATCGTACCTCAAAATGCAAGAACACTTCAATTCCATGGTTACTCCACCTTAAAAATACTCACCCAAACATCTTTAAGAAGAGGAGACAAGTGTAGACCTCACTTGGAAACCTTAACCACTTTAATCTTCACTTTGATCCTTGTTTTAGGCTTGAAAATATGTTGGAATATGTTTGGAGAGGTTTCTAGGGCTTTCTATGACTTAGGGTTATGTTAAAAATGACCAAAATTGTCATATAGACTTGTAGGAATATATGTGCGTGTTGTGGAGGTTGGGGGAATGTTCTATAGGATTTGCGATATGTTTAGGGGTGTTTGGATGAAAAAATAAGGGGTAAAACCCCTTTTATAGCGCTCTAGAGTCGGTTGGCACCAACCTAGAACTTTTTGCGCACTGTAGCTGCGCGTTTCTGCTCTACCAGCTGACTTGTAACGTCCATAATTCTCTACTCCGACGTCGTATCGATGAGCGGTTTGTTGCGTTAGAAACTAGACTTCATGAACTTCAATTGAGGATTTTTCCTTACATTAAAACTCCTCATATACTAAAAGATATTCTTTCCCCAAGTTGGCTCATACTTTGTTGTTCAAAGTAACGCTCATCTTTTTCCAAAGTCATACTAACTCAACTCCTTCCACTCAATTCCTTATAGGACCTTCTGGAATTCCTCATACACATCCTTTACTCATAAAATATACTTAATAATGCTTCATCCCTTATAATCCAAAGTTGTTTTACTTAGCGATTGTTCAACATACTTACGCTCAAATTTGATCAGTGTTTCTCCGCAAGTACGGGGTGTAACAATAGGCATACATCGAATCATCTCAGTTAGAAAACTTGTTTCATTTCTTTAAAAAAGTTTCAAGTGCAACACAATCCATTATAGAGCATTCACATGAGATAGTCAAGCTCTTAAATTATCAAGTTTAAACATCCCTTATGGGGTAATCCATGTTCAAATGCCACAGCTTTATGTCTCAAATTTTCAATCATCCTTTAAAGAGGGAAACAATCATGAATATGTATATCTAATATTATGCAAATGTCACGACCCAACCCACCATGACTGGCACCCACACTAACTCCTAGTGGGCAAACTAATAGGCTTAACCATCTACTCATTCTCGTCCATTTTTACTTAGCCAATTCATTATGTTCATAATAACAAAACGCAAGATTAATCAAAAGTAGTCATGCCATAAAACAATAATGTAAATGCGGAAGTCCTAACTATTAAAACCTCAAAATCTAAAAGTCACCGTACAAGGACTCTAATCAAAAACATGTCTAAGGAATCCGTACTGTCTGAAATAAATAATTTTGCTATTGATGTGTTGCCAGAAACTAAGCCTATATCTATTCCTCCCTATAGAATGGCACCCGCAGAATTGAAAGAGTTGAAGGAGCAATTGAAAGAGTTGCTTGATAAATGCTTCATTAGGCCTAGTTCATCCCCGTGGGGAGCACCAGTATTATTTGTCCGAAAGAAAGTGTTACACCTCGGAAAATCCTCCGTTGGTACGCAAGTGAATGGACTAGTTAGGGCTATGAGTATTCGACATGTTCATGAGTGAGTGATGACGCTCGAAAAACTCTAGAAAAGATTTCAAAGATGTTAGAGATGGGAGAAGAGGATTGCCAAGATAAGGCAAAGTATTTGTGATAAGCATCGGAAAGGAATTTCGAGTAACGAGTCAGCAAGGACTTAATGAAGTCTTGGAGAACAGTAATAACGTACCTTGGATTGGTATTGAAGTGTTGAACAAGTGTTAAGAAGGTTCCATAAGGATTGGAGATCAAACGAATCGACGAAACAAACTTCGGATTCACTGGGGATTATACGGCCAAAAATACTGGTCGTATAATTTATACGGTCCGTATGTCTGGACCGTATAATCAACCCAGGTTGGCCAAAAGTTTCTGGACCAAATGTACGGCCAGACATACGGCCCGTACAATTTATACGGACCGTATGTTGGTCTGTATATTTGGTCGGGACGGCTTTTGATTCAATAAATGTAAGGGACCAAGGTTATTTCATTTCATTTCCTTTGACAACCCTTCTCTCTAAAAACATCTCTCTACATATAGTATACAAGTTTTCAAGGGTTTGTAGTGATTAACAACACTAAACAAGTGAATCAAGAGTAAGAACCCATCAAAGATCATCTAAAGTCAAGAAATCCAAATGGAGGAAAACTAGGGTTTTTGCTCAAGTGGAGTATTATCCACTAAGGCTTGTTCTTACAACTTCTAAGGTAAGATTCATGATATTTACATGATTGTTTAAGGTATTTGGAAGTTGAAATGCTTGGTCATTAGAATAGTATAGCAAAATGGGTAATGTATGATGAATACTGACATTTTGAGAAATAGTTTGAATTGAATCATGATTGTTGTTGAATTGTGATAAGAATGTGTTGTAAACGACGTTAAGACCATGAAATAGACATTGTAAACGAATGGACGAAGTTGGGTGTTGTGACCATGAATATGGATGAATGAAAGTGAATTGAGAATGTCGATAATGTAGATTATTAACGGCTATTGTTATGATATTGTGAATGTATTGTTGACGTTTGGGAGTTGAATTATGACATGGGCAAACGTGGTATAAGTAAAGGAGATGTTGCCCGATTTTCTCTAGCCTTAGCCATTTGTGGTAGTTATCGATTCTAACGATAGTATGACCTTAATGAAGGTAGAAACGCGAGCATCGGAGGAGTACGTGCAAGTGTAGAATAGTTCACCGGAAAAGGTATGTAAGGCTAACCCTTCTTTCATAAGGCATGGTTCTTTGGCCAAATTTCTAAATTCTCTATACGAGTATGTTGTCTTCAAATGATTGGTCTTCCGAGCTAGTAAGCTCACGATCCTTGATACGTACTACGATTGTACTACGCCCCTCATATGACGAGTAAGCCTATAATATAGACGTAACGATAACGATGATGATAGCAATGATGTCAATAATAATAATGATGCTAAAGGTGCCTAAGGGATATTTTACTATGTGTGCCTATGAAGGGCTATAATGAGACCCCGAGCTTATAGTGGCGGGTAGAATATATGTATATGATTACGTAACGCGCACACACATCTGCAGATGGTATGGATAACCCTGAAGCATTGGTAGTGCCAGGTAGATATGACCTTGAGCCTTGGTTGGCCAATTATGTATGAAACACCGAACCTACGTGGTCGGGTATGCTATGTATCTATGTATATATGTGTATATGCTATGTATATGACATCATTAAGGTTACGAATATGTTGTGTATATGAGATGTGAATGATTATGAGAGTAATTAAGTACGGATGTGGATGTATGTACGCGGATACGCAATAGAAACGGAATGTCCCTATGGAAAGCAAGTAAGTGCCATGGCGATGATATTATTGTCTCCCCTCCTATGTTACTGCATATGTTGCCTATGATGCTTCTATATTGATGTTGATCATGCTTTACATACTCAGTACATTCTTCGTACTGACGTCCTTTTGTTTGTGGACGCTGCATTATGCCCGCAGGTGCACAGGGAGACAAACTTAATCCATAGCTGCTTATCGAGAGATTGCATAGCAGAGCTCCATTTTCTTCGGAGCCATAACTTTTCGGTACTTATTCTTTTGTGTATATAATTATGGGCATAGCTGGGTCCTGTCCCGCTCATGTGATATGTTATACTCTTAGAGGCTCGTAGTCACGTGTATGTGGGTAGATATGTCTGGCCTTGTCGGCCTATATTTTGTATATCATTTTGTTTGCCTCGTCGGCCCATGTACATTGTTGTGGCATAGACGCCTATGATGATTAAGAATGTTGTCGTCCAATGAAACTAGTATGATTGATGCTTAGAAATGTATGATTAATGATGTGGTTCACCTAGATACAAGCATGAGTGTAAGCTAAGGGGTGCCCGGGTGGGCTAGCACCTGGTGCTCGTCGCGGCCTCCCTAGTCGGGTCATGACAAAAGTGGTATCAGAGCAGTTCAGTCCTAGGGTGTGTGTACGAGCCGTGTCTAGTAGAGTCTTGGTTATGGGTGTGTTGCGCGTCACACTTATAAACAAGAAGCTGCGGACATTTTAGGAATGATTGACCTTCTTTCTTCATGAGAATCGTGCGATAGAGCTAGGATGTAAGAAATTCTTGTTCCTTAATTGTGTGTTGTGTATTTCAGAAATGCCTGTAAAGAGAAAGGCTACGGCAGCCCAAAAGGGCAAGACGGTGGCAAAAAAGCCGGCCGAAAAAGCCCCACCACCGGTAGTTGATGAAAGTGAGGCCTAGAGTGCGGCCCGATCCCAGTCCTCCCAGACAGTGCCTATTACTGAAGAGCGAGAGGAAGCTCCAGCTCCTCCACCAGATGCTTCAGGCCAAGATGTAAAAGAGGCCATACATTTTCTTACACAGTTGGTTGCTGCCTAGACTCAACGGCAGAGTACAGGGCAGGGTGACAGGGTTGTTAGTGCAAGGGCCCGTGATTTCATTACTTTGAACCCCCCGGAATTCTTTGGGTCAAAGACGGAGGAGGACCCTCAGGACTTCATTGATGGTATGTTTAGGACACTCCGATTGATACATGCTTCAGACAGCGAGTCGGTGGAGTTAGCGTCATATAGGTTGAGAGATGTCTCTATCCAGTGGTACACAGATTGGATGGCTTCACGGGGAGCCAATGCGCCTCCCCCGGTATGGCAAGAGTTTGTTGATGCTTTCCTCCGTCATTATATGCCTCCAGAAGTTCGGCGAGCTAGGGCCAATAAATTCTTGAACTTGAGGCAAGGCAGTATGAGTGCCCTAGAGTATAGCCTCCACTTCAACTCCTTGGCTAGGTATGCTTCGGCCTTGGTAGCAGATATGTGGTGACCGGGTACACCAATTTGTAAAGGGCCTAAGGTCACACTTGATGGATAAATGCTTGACTGCGTCCCTCCAGGATGGTATGGATATTGCACGCATTCAGGCACTTGCTCAGAACTTAGAAGAAAGCCTACAACAACGGAGAAGCGAGCGTGAGCAGGATAGGAGTTATAGCAAGAAGGACAGATCTTCAGGCCCGATGAGTGAGTCCAGAGGCGGGCACAGGCAGCAGTTTCCCAGGCATTCGGGCTATTCTATGACCAGTGCACCTCCACGGGTTTCAGGCTAGAGATTTGATAGATCTGCTCGTTCAGGGCCGAGTCAGAGTTATTTAGGACCTCAGTTCAGAGATGATTCAGGCCAGTCAAGGCCACCCGTACCACGGTGTTCCCAGTGTGGTAAGTTGCATTGGGGTCAGTGCCGATCAGGATCAGATGTTTGCTATTCATGTGGTCGACCAGGCCATATTATGCGTGATTGCCCCTCAGTGCATGGTGGAGGTAAGACCCAGCCATCAGGTTCGGTAGCCGGATCTTCGGCATCTGTACGCCCTACGGGGCCAGGTTCACATGCGCCAGTCGGCCATGGTAGAGGCATGGGGAGAGCTCCCAGTTCTAGCGGTCCTCAGCACCGTATTTATGCTTTGGCGGGATGCCAAGATCTTGAGTCTTCTCCTGACGTGGTTACAGGTATATTATCGGTATTCTCTCATGATGTATATGCTTTGATTGATCCGGGCTCCACATTGTCATATGTCACTCCATATATTGCGGGTCAATTTATAGTCGAGCCGGAGTCGATCAAACCTTTTTAGGTGTCTACACCCGTGGGTGAATCGATAATAGCTAGCCGAGTATATAAAGATTGTGTAGTTGTGATTTGTGATCGTCATACCATGATTGATTTGCATGAGCTAGAAATGGTAGATTTCGACGTCATTATGGGCATGGATTGGTTGGCTCCTTGTTATGCCAATGTTGATTGTAGAATGAAGATGGTTCGTTTCCAATTTCCGAGAGAACCAGTTCTACAATGGAAAGGAAATACGGCGTCACCAAAAGGTAGGTTTATTTCCTATCTAAAGGCAAGGAAAATGATCACGAAAGGGTGCATTTATCATCTAGTTCGGGTTTAAGATGTAGAAGCTGAGTCGCCAAATCTTCAGTCAGTTCCCGTAGTGAATGAATTTCCGGATGTGTTCCTGGAAGAGCTTCCAGGCCTTCCTCCCAAGCGGGAGATTGATTTTTCTATTGATGTGTTGCCAGGCACTACACCTATATCCATCCCTCCATGCAGAATGGCACCCGCAGAACTGAAAGAATTGAAGGAGCAATTGAAAGACTTGCTTGATAAAGGCTTCATTAGGCCTAGTTCATCCCCGTGGGGAGCCCCCGTATTGTTTGTCCGAAAGAAAGATGGCTCCTTGAGAATGTGCATTGATTATCGGCAGTTGAATAAGGTGACGATTAAGAATAAATATCCTATTCCAAGGATTGATGATTTATTTGATCAATTGCAAGGTGCCAAATGGTTTTCAAAGATCGATTTGAGGTCCGGGTATCATCAAGTGAGAGTCAGGGAGAAAGATATCCCTAAGACAGCCTTCCGGACAAGATATGGTCATTCCGAATTCCGGGTGATGTCATTTGGGATAACTAATGCGCCAGCGGTATTTATGGATTTGATGAATAATGTGTTCAGGCCCTTCCTGGATTTATTTGTGATAGTATTTATCGATGACATCTTGGTGTATTCTAGATCCGAGTCAGAACATACGGATCATTTGCGTATTGTCCTTGGAGTTCTTCGAACTCGGGAATTGTTTGCAATGTTTTCCAAATGTGAGTTCTGGTTGAACTCAGTGGCATTTTTAGGGCATATTGTTGCAGCCGATGGTATTCGAGTGGATAGTCAAAAGATTGAGGCCGTGAAGACTTGGCCAAGGCCCACAACTCCTACAGAGGTTCGTAGCTTTCTGGGCTTAGCAGGTTATTACAGGAGGTTCGTTGAAGGTTCTTCTTCTATTTCTGCACCACTCACAAAGCTGACCTAGAAATTGGCAAAGTTTCAATGGACGGATGCTTGCGAACGTAGTTTCCGAGAGTTAAAGGGTAGATTGACTTCTGCCCCAATTTTGACACTTCCAGAGGGATTGGGAGGGTATGTCATTTATTGCGATGCTTCAGGCGTCGGGCTAGGATGTGTATTGATGCAACATGGCAAGGTGATTGCGTATGCTTCAAGGCAATTGCGGAAACATGAGAAGAATTATCCTACCCATGATTTAGAATTGGCTGCAGTGGTCCATGCATTAAAAATATGGAGACATTATTTTTATGGTATCCACATGGATATTTATACAGATCACAAGAGTCTCCATTATATCTTCAAGCAGAAAGAGTTGAATTTGCGGCAACGACGATGGCTAGAGTTGCTAAAGGATTATGATGTTGATATCTTGTATCACCCCGGAAAGGCGAATGTTGTAGTTGATGCTCTCAGCCGCCGATCTATGGGAATTTTATGTGATGTACGACCGGAGAAGAGAGAGACGGCCCGTGAGCTTCAGCAATTAGCCAGCCTAGGAGTCCGAGTAGTAGACTCAGGTAGCAAGGGAACTATTATTCAGAATTCTGCAGTTTCGACGCTAGTAGCAGAAGTGAAGGAGCGACAATATGAGGATCACATGCTAATGCAGTACAGAGATACACTCCCTCAGAAAGAGGAGTCATCATTCGATATTTCAGGAGACGGAGTTCTCCGATGCCGAGGCAGATTATGTGTCCCTGATGTAGCAAGTCTACGCCACCAGATTTTGAGAGAAGCTCATTGTTCCTGTTATTATATCCACCCCGGGGCAACAAAAATGTATCATGACCTTAAGTCTATGTATTGGTGGAACGGAATGAAGAAAGATATAGCGGAATTTGTAGCTCAGTGTCCTAATTGTCAACAAGTGAAAATCGAGCACCAAAAGCTATGTGGATTGTTGCAAGCTATAGAGATCCCAACTTGGAAGTGGGAAGTGATTAATATGGATTTCATTACTGGGTTACCCCGTTCTCGACGTAAGTATGATTCTATATGGGTGATCGTGGATAGACTCACTAAGTTAGCTCATTTCTTACCGGTCAGGACGACCTATGTGGCAGAAGATTATGCGAGGCTTTACCTTAAAGAGATAGTGAGACTCCATGGCATTCCGGTATCTATTATCTCCGATAGAGGGACTCAGTTTACAGCTAAATTTTGGGAGTCTTTCCAAGAGGGTTAGGGACCCGAGTTAGCCTTAGCACGACATTTCATCCACAGACCGACGGACAAGCTGAACGTACTATTCAGACCCTTGAAGATATGTTACGAGCATGTATGATAGATTTTGGAGGAAATTGGGATGATCATTTGCCACTCATTGAATTTTCTTACAATAATAGTTATCATTCTAGCATCCAAATGGCACCGTATGAAGCTTTATATGGGCGAAAGTGTAGATCCCCAATTGGGTGGTTCGAAACAGGAGAGGCTCAGTTGATAGGGCCAGACTTGGTTCAGCAAGCCATAGAGAAAGTCAAGCTCATACAAGATCGGTTATTAGTGGCTCAAAGTCGTCAGAAGTCATATGCGGATAATCGTCGAAGGGACTTAGAGTTCCAAATTAAAGATTGGGTATTCTTGAAAGTGTCGCCAATGAAGGGCGTTATGAGATTTGGTAAAAAGGGGAAGCTTAGTCCCCGGTATATAGGGCCTTATGAGATTGTGCGCAAGATAGGCAAGGTGGCCTATGAGTTAGATTTACCTCCAGATTTGGAGTCAGTTCATCCAGTTTTCCATGTCTCGATGCTTCGTAAATGTGTTGCAGATCCTACTAGGATCGTCCCAGTGAATGATGCGCAAGTGACAGAGAAATTGACTTATGAAGAGATACCTATTGCCATATTAGACAGGCAAGTACGGAGGCTTAGAAACAAAGAGGTGGCCTCAGTTAAGGTTCTATGGAGAGGCGGTAAACGAGAGGAAATGACGTGGGAAGCAGAAGAAATTATGCGATCCAAAGACCCACATTTGTTCCAGCCATTGGAAGAAGTCCAAGATGAGACGTCAATATCCTAAGGTATGTATGCTTTCCTTTTATGCTTTTGGGTCGTGTGTGGCCAAATTTTTATACTATTGTTTTGTATCCCTGTGTGGTATCGATATTATGGGTTGTTGTGACAGGTTGGTAGTGCCATATTACAGGGGAAACTCTGGCGAATTTTTTATAGAATTCCCGAACCCTCCAACATTCGAGGACGAATGTTCTTAAGGGGGGAAGAATGTTACACCTCGAAAAATCCTCTGTTGGTACGCAAGTGAATGGACTAGTGAGGGCTATGAGTATTCGACATGTTCATGAGTGAGTGATGACGCTCGACGAACTCTAGAAAGGATTTCAAAGATGTTAGAGATGGGGGAAGAGGATAGCCAAGATAAGGCAAAGTATTTGATAAGTATCGGAAAGGAATTTCGAGTAACGAGTCAGCAAGGACTTAATGAAGTCTTGGAGAAGAGTAATAACGTCCCTTGGATTGGTATTGAAGTGTTGAACAAGTGTTAAGAAGGTTCCATAAGGATTGGAGATCAAACCAATCGACGAAACGAACTTCAGATTCACTGGGGATTATACGGCCAAAAATACTGGCCGTATAATTTATACGGTCCGTATGTCTGGACCGTATAATCAACCCAGATTGGCCAAACGTTTCTGGACCAAATGTACGGCCAGACATACGGCCCGTACAATTTGTACGGACCGTATGTTGGTCCGTATATTTGGTCGGGACAGCTTTTGATTCAATAAATGTAAGGGACCAAGGTTATTTCATTTCATTTCCTTTGACACCCCTTCTCTCTAAAAACATCTCTCTACATATATTATACAAGTTTTCAAGGGTTTGTAGTGATTAACAACATTAAACAAGTGAATCAAGAGTAAGAACCCATCAAAGATCATCTAAAGTCAAGAAATCCAAATGAAGGAAAACTATGGTTTTTGCTCAAGTGGAGTATTATCCACTAAGGCTTGTTCCTACAACTTCTAAGGTAAGATTCATGATATTTACATGATTGTTTAAGGTATTTGGAAGTTGAAATGCTAGGTCATTATAAGAGTATAGCAAAATGGGTCACGTATGATGAATAGTGACGTTTTGAGAAATAGTTTGAATTGAATCATGATTGTTGTTGCATTGTGATAAGAATGTGTTGTAAACGACGTTAAGACCATGAAATAGACATTGTAAACGAATGGACGAAGTTGGGTGTTGTGACCATGAATATGGATGAATGAAAGTGAATTGAGAATGTCGATAATGTAGATTATTAATGGCTATTGTTATGATATTGTGAATGTATTGTTGACGTTTGGGAGTTGAATTATGACATGGGCAAACGTGGTATAAGTAAAGGAGATGCTACCCGATTTTCTCTAGCCTTAGCCATTTGTGGTAGTTATCGATTCTAACGATAGTATGACCTTAATGAAGGTAGAAACACGAGCATTGGAGGAGTACGTGCAAGTGTAGAACAGTTCAACGGAAAAGGAATGTAAGGCTAACCCTTCTTTCATAAGGCATAGTTCTTTGGCCAAATTTCTAAATTCTCTATACGAGTATGTTGTCCTCAAATGATTGGTCTTCTGAGCTAGTCAGCTCACGATCCTTGATACGTACTACGATTGTACTACGCCCCTCATATGATGAGTAAGCCTATAATATAGACGTAACGATAACGATGATGATTGCAATGATGTCAATAATATTAATGATGCTAAAGGTACCTAAGGGCTATTTTACTATGTGTGCCTATGAAGGGCTATAATGAGACTCCGAGCTTATAGTGCCAGGTAGAATATATCTATATGTATGTATATGATTACGTAACGCGCGCGCACATCTGCAGATGGTATGGATAACCCTGAAGCCTTGGTAGGGCTAGGTAGATATGACCTTGAGCCTTGGTTGGCCAAGTATGTATGAAACACCGAACCTACGTGGTCAGGTATGCTATGTATCTATGTATATATGTGTATATGTTATGTATATGACATCATTAAGGGTACGAATATGTTGTGTATATGAGATGTGAATGATTATGAGAGTAATTAAGTACGGATGTGGATGTAGGTACGCGGATACGCAATAGAAACGGAATGTCCCTATGGAAAGCAAGTAAGTTCCATGGCGATGATATTATTGTCTCCCCTCCTATGTTACTACATATGTTGTCTATGATGCTTCTATATTGATGTTGATCATGCTTTACATACTCAGTACATTCTTCGTACTGACGTCCTTTTGTTTGTGGACGATGCGTCATGCCCGCAGGTGCACAGGGAGACAGACTTGATCCATAGCTGCTTATCTAGAGATTGCATAGCAGAGCTCCATTTTCTTCGGAGCCATAGCTTTTGGGTACATATTCTTTTGCGTATATAATTATGGGCATAGCGGGGTCCTGTCCCGCTCATGTTATATGTTATACTCTTAGAGGCTCGTAGTCACGTGTATGTGGGTAGATATGTCTGGCCTTGTCGGCCTATATTTTGTATATCATTTTGTTGGTCTCGTCGGCCCATGTACATTGTTGTGGCATAGACGCCTATGATGATTAAGAATGTTGTCGTCCAATGAAACTAGTATGATTGATGCTTAGAAATGTATGATTAATGATGTGGTTCACCTAGATACAAGCATGAGTGTAAGCTAAGGGGTGCCCGGGTGGGCTAGCACCGGGTACTCGTCGCGGCCCCCCTAGTCGAGTCGTGACAGAAAGATGTCTCTTTGAGAATGTGCGTTGATTATCGGCAATTGAATAAAGTGAAGATTAAGAACAAATATCCTATTACGAGGATTGATGACTTATTTGATCAATTACAAGGTGCCAAATGGTTTTCAAAGATTGATTTGAGGTCCGGGTATCATCAAGTGAGAGTTAGGGAGAAAGATATCCCTAAGAGAGCTTTCAGAACAAGATATGGCCATTTTGAGTTCCGAGTAATGTCGTTTGGGCTAACTAATGCACCGACAGTATTTATGGATTTGATGAACAATGTATTCAAAGCCTTTTCTGGCTCTATTCGTGATTGTATTCATCGATGATATCTTGGTGTATTCTAGATCCGAGGCCGAGCATGCGGATCATTTGCGTATTGTCCTCGGAGTTCTTTGAACTCGAGAGTTGTTTGCGAAATTTTCTAAATGTGAGTTTTTGTTGAACTCAGTATCATTTCTGGGCCATATTGTTGCAGCCGATGGTATTCGGGTAGATAGCCAAAAGATTGAGGCCGTGAAGACTTGGCCAAGGCCCACAACTCCTACGGAGGTTCGTAGCTTTCTGGGCTTAACAGGTTGTTACAGGAGATTCGTTGAGGGTTTTTCTTCTATTTCTGCACCACTCACAAAGCTGACCCAGAAATCAGCTAAGTTTCAATGGACAGATGCTTGCGAACGTAGTTTCCAAGAGTTGAAAGATAGGTTGACTTCCGCACCAGTCTTGACACTTCCAAAGGGATTGGAAGGAAATGTTGTTTATTGTGATGCCTCAGGTATTGGGCTAGGCTGTGTATTGATGCAGCACGGTAAAGTGGTTGCATATGCTTCAAGGCAACTGCGGAAACATGAGCAGAATTATCCGACCCATGATTTAGAATTGGCTGCTGTGGTTCATGCATTAAAGATATGGAGACATTATTTATATGGTGTCCATGTGGATATTTATACCGATCATAAGAGTCTCCAGTATATCTTCAAGCAGAAAGAGTTGAATTTGCGGCAATGACGATGGTTAGAGTTGCTAAAAGACTATGATGTTGATATCTTATATCACCCCGGAAAGGCAAATGTTGTGGCTGATGCTCTTAGCCGTAGATTGATGGGAAGTCTAAGTGACGTACGACCAGAGAAGAGAGAAATTGTTATACCCCGTATATTTATACTTCGAATTATTCACAAGTAAATCGACTCAAGTTGGAGGCGGAATCATTTTCGGACACGAAATAGAAATCTTTAATTTTCAATTTTAAGTAGAACATAAATTGTTTATAAATTTATTTAGTATAAAAATATTATTGGAGATTAGGAATTAATTAATTGAGATTAGATTATTAAGTAAGGGATTAGTGAGTAATTAAGTGGGCCCCACCCGATCGAAAAAAAAAGAATTTGGTTGGCAAGGGGCTGCCACGTGGCAGAAATTGGTGTATACTTAAGGGAAAGAAAACGTGTCAAGCAAATGGTCCCTTAAAAGGGAATTTGTACACGTACATACTTGGAAATTGGAATATGAAAATTCCATGGTTAAGAATTCATTTGGCATTGTTCCAAATCTTGTATGAACAAAAGAGAAATTCGGCCAAGGGTGATTGGATGGAAAAAAATTGTTTCTTGCTTTGATTAAAAATTCCAAGGTGATTTACAAGTTCAATGAGGTAAGAGCAACATTGGATATTGAATCGAGGAAGAAGAAATTGCGAAATTGGAGCAATTAAGAGTAGAAATTCCTCCGAGAAAATTAAGGTAAGATTTTCCTGTTTTATGGTGTAGTTGTGATAATAATGTTGTAATGAAATTATTAAAATTGAATTGGACGAAATCGGAAGTAAAAAAAATGCATGGAATTGTTATTATGTGAGATCGTGGGTTGAAATGGATTTTGAATTGTTATGGGCGGAGTTGTGAGAATTTTTTTTGTATGTCATTATTGTTGGTATTTCTGTGTTGACAGGAGGATAATTGGAAATTTGGGTTAGGCGAATATATAGGGGAAATGCTGCCCGATTTTCGTTAAGTCCTTAATAATGAAAAACCCTTAACGAGAAAGTATAAGTTAAAGAATAAGTTATATAATCGATGGGCTACGAATTTATGAGTTAGAAAGTATAGTTACTAACGATAACGTTACTCTTATATCAAATAGGCTAAAAGAGCGACAAGGCGAACGGGTTTGCGAATAGTCGCTAACAGGTATGTAGCTGTCCCTTCTTTCTTTTGGCATTTCTTAGATTTAAGTGATGAATGATATGAACTTTGGGGTAATTCTATTCATGAGTCTTGAGTGTGATTCATGATTCTTATTCACTTCTTGATGTTAGAACTCTTAAGTGATTGAGTTTCCCTCGAGTCCTCTATACGTTGGATAATAGTTGATGCGTCAAAGTTCTTATTCTTAAAGACTATACAATGATTAATGTCCTTGACTTCCAATAGCTGTTTTGCATTATCTTGGCACACGACGTATAATTCCTGAGGCTCTATTTGATATAGTTCTTATTGACATCCCCATGACTATTGTCTTGATACTCGAGTGTTAGTTAGTCCACTGATTCTATTGAGTCTCAGATGATGATGTAGTGGCATATGGTTGCTCATGATATTCTACTCGTGCATACTGTTATTGTATCATTCACCGAGTCCCGGGCCGGGTATGTATTCGTGCACAGTTTCACTGCATTGTTCACCGAGTCCCTCACTAGAGGGCCGGGTACGTTATATGATGATATGATGATATAATGATATGATGATGTGATGATATAATTATGGCACCGAGTCCCATGATGGGCTGGGTACGGTATACGTGTACACGACTTTATTCACCGAGTCCCTCACTAGAGGGCCGGGTACGGTATATGTATAGGATGATATGATGATATGATTTTATTCACCGTGTTGTTGTGAACTCTATGATGCCAATGAAAGACTAATGGTTCAAGTTGGCATGGAAATTGGTTGTAGGTTGTTGAAGGAAATTATGTGATTTTAATATGGTTTTATGTAATTGTGGAAATGGAGTTGCTAAAGTGTGCATTGTTGTTGTAGTCTGTGAATTTGAAAGAAGAAAATGCGTCGTTGTAGTTTCGTTGCATTTGTAGAGGTTTCGGGTGGAGTATGGTGTTGGTGGAATTGTTTGAATATTTTGTAGATTGTTTGAAATGCTCTTGAATTGTGTTTGAATGATCTTGGATTAGTAATGAATATGTGAGCGTTGATATTGGCTTGAATGTACGTAGTTGAATTGAATGTGATAAGCTACGTAGAGGAGAAGGTTACTAATGTTAGAATGCAATTTACATTGATTCTTGATGTTATTAGTATGGTTGTTGGTATTGTTGGTATGGTTGTTGATGAATTTGGTCGAGTTAAATTCTCGGGGATGTTGAATTTACAAGGGAGATGCTGCCGAAATTTCTGTAGACAAGTACTAGTTAGAATTGGATTTTTAAGTACTTGTAGCTAATGTTTGGTAATTGATAACGTTATTGTAGATATTGGGGAGCCCGAGACTTGAGTCGGGATTTGGTTAGCGAGCGATCGAGGTATGTAAAGCCTACCTTTCCTTCTTTTGACATGACCTTATGAAATGAACAAATAACGTACATGTATGCCTCTAAAGAAAATCCTATTCTTAGAGCCACTAGGATGGCTAATATCTTTGACTTCCATAAGCTATTCCATATGGCTTGATACGTATTTATGATGTTTGAAGATTCTAGTTGTTATGTTTCCGAATGTTGTTCGAAAGAAAATCGAGATGACTAAAGTCTTTGATGAATACTTTGATACGTAAATATGGTCTTAAAGTCTCTATTTGATTTGTTCCATAATGTTATTCGAATGTTTCCTAGTATGAATGATACTTGAATTTCCAAATATGGCTTATCAAATGTTTTTAGAAGGCTCTGTACTTAAAAAGTTCGCAACTTTCTTATACTAATTCCGATTGACCCGATACTTGTTTCTGAGCTTTCTGATATCGGTATATATATATATTTATTCATCGAGTCTTGGAATTTAGTTACTTATATGCATATGGTTTCCTCACTACTCCGCTCGTGCATACTACTATTACATCGTTCGCCGGGTCCCGGGCCGGTTTTATCATCGTGCGCACTATGTTATATTCGGCAGTATGATGTGTTACGGTTCCCGAGTTCCTCGCCATAGGGCCGGGTACCGCTTATATACGGCGTTATGATGTGATATGGCATATGATGTGTTCTGATGTTGTGATATGTTAAGATGATACGATATGTTGGGGGATTGTACGGAGATTTGAAACCTTCTGGAGTATGATGTGCTATGGCGCCAGCGTCGGAGTGGCGACCACGTTCCAGAGCCCTATGCATTATTTTTTTTATTTGCATTATTTATGTCTTCAGCACAGGTTTTGATATACAAATTCTGTATCCATTTTCCGTACTTCTCACTTCAGTTATGCTTCGGATTACTGTATTTCATGCTTTACATACTCAGTACATATTTCGTACTGACCCCCTTTCTTCGGGGGCTGCGTTTCATGCCCGCAGGTACAGCCGTTTGTTCTGGTGACCCGCCAGTGTAGGATCCTTATTCTGCTATTTGGAGTACTCCTTTGATCCGGAGCTCATATTTTTGGTACATATCTTTTGTTATACATGTTTCTGTAAATACGACTATTTGGGGTACGGCGGGGCCCTGTCCCGTCATATGTTTCTGTTATGGTTTGTAGAGGCCTGTAGACATATATGTGGGTCATGGATCGTGTTTGTTCGGTTATGTCCGTGACTTATGCCTTAAGCGGTCCCATTTGCTATTATGGCCGAAATGGCCCATATGTTTGTATATGTATGTGTATTCGGGCGATGTGTATTCCGCCAGCCTACCGGCTTTTGTATGATATTTCTGTTACAGGTGACCGCTTAAAATGATGTCTGTTCTCAGTATCTGTGCAAAATAACGTATGTTAAATTTGAATAAGTCTTTGATATGTCGATTTAGTAAGCGAATGGGTTTGGGTGTCCAATTAGGACACTAGTCACGGCCCACGGGGCTGGGTCGTGACAAAAGTGGTATCAGAGCGGTTTGTCCTCGGAATGTCTACAGGTCGTGTCTAGTAGAGTCTTGTTTATCGGTGTGTTATGCACCACATCTATAAACAGGAGGCTACAGGACATTTAGGATGTTACCTTTCTTTGGATCTTAGATCGTGCGATAGAGCTGTGCTATTAGGATGACTTCTTTTTGACCAATTGTTATGTTTTCGGTGATGCCTCCGAAGAAGGCGACGGCTGCCCAGAAGGGCAAAGCGGTGGCAGGAGAGACCAGCCAGATACAGAGAGTCACTCGGGCTCGTGCTGAGACTATACCCGATATTGTACCCCAGTCGGAAGGTTCTGCTACACCCCCACCATTGGAGGAGCCTGGAGCAGCAGCCGCTACCACCATGGATTAGGGGGCGGCTCCACCAGTAGCTCCAGAGGCTCCAGCGCCCGAGCCTCCAGCTCCCTAGCCACGGGCGGAGGACAGGGCGATGAGGGATGCTGTGCAGTTATTGACGAGATTGGTAGCAGGACAGGCTCGCAGACGCGAGTTAGGGGGTGATGATGTGGACAGACGTGACAGTTTTAGGGTCCGTGATTTCTTGACCTGTAATCCCCCAGAGTTCTACGGGTCTAAGCTCGAGGAGGACCCCAGGATTTCATTCGACAGATGCAGCGCACACTGAGACTGGTTAGGGCTTCTGAGACTGAGTCTGTCGAGCTGGCTTCACACAGATTGCGGGACGTAGCGATTAATTGGTACGAGTCTTGGGAGCTGTCCAGAGGCGAGGATGCTCCTCCAGCTGTGTGGGATGAGTTTACAGCAGCTTTTCTCAGCCACTTTTTGCCTCCAGAGTTGCGGCGGGCGAGAGTTGATAGATTTTTACAGTTGAGGCAGAGAGGCAGGAGTGTCTGAGAGTACAGCTTAGAGTTTGATTCTCTGGCCAGATTTGCGCCCGCCATTGTAACTGATATGGCCGACAGGATACACCGGTACGTGATGGGTTTGGATCATTACTTGGTTGATAGTTGTATGGCGATGGCATCGCAGACTGGTATGGACATTGCCCGGTTACAGGCATATGAGCAAGGGATGGAGGACCGGCACAGAGGGTGTCAGCCCGATAGAGACCGTGACAGGAGGCAGCCCAAGAGGGCTAGGTAAGCTGGTTATTCTGGGGAGTCTCAAGGCGGGCAGCCTCAGCAGCAGTATAGCAGATATCCTCCTTAGTCAGGCCGGAGTGCACATTCACAATCTACAGGCAGACGATTCGATGGTGCGGGGCACTCAGGAGCAGGCCAGAGTTCCAGAGCCTCAGGTTCGTAGGTGAGCAGAGGTTCCAGCCAGGCGAGGCCACCTATGCCTCGATGTTCTTATTGTGGGAGGTCTCACCCAGGAGAGTGTTATCGAGATACGGGTGCCTGGTTTTCTTGTGGCCGTCATGGCCATATTATGAGAGATTGTCCATTGGCGGGTGGTTCTGGTGGCGCAGCTCAGCCGATGGGATCAGCTGCTGGTTCATCTTCCACTCCTGTTGCTATGCGCCCTATGGGGCGGGGTACGTCAGCACCAGCGGGCCGCGGTAGAGGCCATGGCGGGGTTTCTGATTCTAGCGGTCCTTTGAACCGCATATATGCCTTGGCTAGCCGACAGGATCAGGAGGCGTCGCCAAATGTAGTCACAAGTACATTATTGGTTTTCTCTCGAGCTGTATATGAGTTGATAAACCCAGGTTCTACTTTATCATATATTTCTCCCCTCGTCGCTAGTAAAATTGGGATAACACCTGAACCTATTGAGTCGTTCGAGGTAGCTACGCCGGTCGGGGATTTTATTATAGCGAGGCAGGTATATAAGGATTGTTCTATGATTATATGTGGCCGTTGCACTAAGGCCGATTTGGTAGAATTAGATATGATGGAATTCGATGTTATCATGGGCATGGATTGGTTAGCCTCTTGTTATGCTAATGTTGACTGTCATAAAAAGGTAGTTCGTTTCCAGTTTCCAGGGGAACCAATTATAGAATGGGCAGCAAATACAGCATCGCCGAGAGGTAAGTTTATTTCATACCTCAAGGCCAGGAAGATGATTCAGAAAGGGTATATTTATCATTTCGTCCGTGTGCATGATATTAAAGCAGAAACACCTACTCTCCAGTCAGTTCCGGTTGTTAATGAATTTTCAGATGTATTTCCGGATGAGCTTCCAGGTCTTCCACCTGAACGGGAGATCGATTTCACGATAGATGTGCTGCCAGATACTTAGGCTATATCTATTCCTCCTTACAGGATGGCACCTGCAGAATTGAAGGAATTGAAGGAACAGCTGAAAGACTTATTAGAAAAAGGCTTCATCAGACCCAGTACGTCACCCTGGGGAGCACCGATATTATTTGTAAGAAAGAAAGACGGGTCGCTGCGGATGTGCATTGATTACAGACAGTTGAATAAGGTGACTATAAAGAATAAATATCCCCTCCCCCGGATTGATGATTTATTTGACCAGTTGCAGGGTGATAAATATTTTTCAAAGATAGACTTGCGCTCGGGTTACCATCAGGTGCGGGTACGAGAGGCAGATATTCCAAAGACTGCTTTCAGGACCCGATACGGGCATTATGAGTTCAGGGTGATGTCTTTTGGGCTAACTAATGCTCCAGCAGTGTTTATGGATTTGATGAATCGGGTATTCAGGCCGTTTTTAGACATGTTTGTGATCGTATTTATTGATGATATTCTGGTTTATTCACGATCAGCAGAGGAGCATTCAAATCATCTGAGGACAGTACTTGTCACACTTCGACAACAGAAATTATATGCTAAGTTCTCCAAATGTGAATTCTGGTTAACCTCAGTGGCATTCTTGGGGCATATCGTCGGAGCAGATGGTATTCGGGTCGATACACAGAAGATCGAGGCTGTACAGAATTGGCCTAGGCCTACGACGCCGACTGAGGTACGCAGTTTTCTGGGATTAGCAGGGTACTACAGGAGGATTGTGGAGAATGTTTCTTCTATTGCAGCACCATTAACGAAGTTAACTCAGAAGGTAGCAAAATTTCAGTGGACCGATGCTTGTGAACGCAGCTTCCAGTTGCTGAAGGAAAAGTTGATTACAGCTCCAGTTCTAACTCTTCCCGAGGGGCCAGATGGGTATGTTATCTATTGTGATGCTTCCGGTATTGGGATAGGTTGTGCATTAATGCAGCATGGTTGAGTTATAGCCTATGCTTCCCGGCAGCTCAGACCGCACGAGAAGAATTATCCTACTCATGATCTGGAACTAGCCGCGGTAATTCATGCTTTGAAAATATGGCGGTATTACTTATATGGGGTTCATGTTGATATTTATACGGATCACAAAAGCCTTCAGTATATTTTTAAGCAAAAGGAGCTGAATTTGCGGCAAAGAAGATGGCTCGAATTATTGAAAGATTATGACGTCGACATTTTATATCATCCGGGAAAAGCCAATGTTGTAGCAGATGCACTTAGCCGCAAGTCTATGGGCAGTTTGACCGACGTGCAGCCAGGAAGGAAAGAATTAGTTCGTGAAATTCATCAGCTAGCCAGTCTTGGAGTCCGTTTGGCCGATTCTGGAAATATTGGGGTTTCTGTCCGAGAAGTTGCTGAATCGTCTATTATGGAAGAAGTGAAACGACGCCAATATGAGGATCCTATTTTGGTACAGCACAGAGATGCGGCCCTTGATAAGGAGAAGACCCAATTCGAGATTTCACCTGACAGGGTATTACTATATGGAGGTAGGTTATGTGTACCTGACGTTGCAGGGCTGCGGCGACAGATTATGGGAGAGGCACATTATGCTCGGTATTCTGTTCATCCTGGATCTACTAAAATGTACCATGATCTCAGATGTTTATATTGGTGGGATGGTATGAAAAGAGATATCGCAGAGTTCGTTGCTCAGTGCCCAAATTGCCAACAGGTTAAAATCGAGCATCAGAAACCCGGTGGATTGTTACAGGAAATGGAAATTCCAGCTTGGAAATGGGAAATAATTAATATGGATTTCATTACAGGTTTACCACGTACTCCCCGAATGTATGATTCTATATGGGTTATTGTCGATAGGCTGACAAAATCAGCCCATTTTCTTCCGGTCAGGACCACCTATTCGGCTGAGGATTATGCCCGGTTGTATATTAAAGAAATAGTAAGGCTTCACGGAGTTCCTACATCTATAATATCCGACAGAGGTGCACAGTGTACAGCTAACTTTTGGAGGTCATTTCAGGACGGATTAGGGACCTAGGGGAGCCTTAGTACAGCATTCCATCCTCAGTCTGACGGACAGTCCGAGCGTACTATTCAGACGCTGGAAGATATGCTACGGGCTTGTGTTATTGATTTCAGAGGTAGCTGGGATGATCATTTGCCACTTATTGAATTCGCTTATAATAATAGTTATCATTCCAGCATTCAGATGGCGCCGTATGAAGCCTTATATGGTAGAAAATGCAGATCTCCAATTGGTTGGTTCGATGTGGGTGAAACTAAATTGATTGGTCCAGATATGATCCAGCAAGCAGTCGATAAGGTGAAACTCATTCGGGAGCGGTTATTAGCAGCCCAGAGTCGACAGAAATCATATGCAGATAAACGACGTCGACCTTTAGAGTTCCAGATTGGTGACTGGGTATTCCTGAAAGTGTCGCCTATGAAGGGTGTAATGAGATTCGGCAGAAAAGGAAAGCTCAGTCCGAGATATATTGGGCCTTATCAGGTTGTTCGAAAGATAGGCAAGGTCGCTTACGAGGTAGACTTACCATCCGATCTGGAAGCAGTACATCCGGTATTTCATGTATCGATGCTCCGTAAGTGTATTGGTGACCCTTCCAGAATATTCCCCATAGAAGATATCCAGGTAACAGAGGAACTGTCCTATGAAGAACAATCTGTAGCTATCTTGGATCGTCAGGTGAGGAGACTACGTACCAAAGATGTGCCTTCTGTTAAGGTCTTGTGGCGGAACAATAACCGAGAAGAAATGACCTGCGAAGCGGAGGACGAGATGAAGAAGAAGTATCCTCACTTGTTTCCTAGGCCTACAGGTAATCTAAATTCCTTAATTGGTTATATTAATTGGTGAATGAATTACATGCAGTCCATAAAAAGAAACTCCCTCGAAATGCTTGCAAGACCCTATAAGGCTAGTTTAACATTCGAGGACGAATGTTCTAAAGGGGGGGGGGGGGGGGGGGGGAATGTTATATCCCGTAATTTCGCACATTTGGATAAATCGAAATAATTATGACTAGTAAGAGATAAGGAAATATTTTGATTTTATTACATATATAAGTTGTTCATGAAAAATATTGATGCGGAGATATTGAGGAAGGCTAAGGGAAAAAATTGGAATTTTGGAAATTAGTTTCATGAATTACAAAATATTAACCATTAGTAAGTGGGCTTGGAAATTAAAAAAAAAAGGATTTTGGGCATGAAAAAAAAGGCCAAGTGGCCGGCCACCATAAGGTGGGCCTTGGGCCACATGGGAGCCCAACTTTAAATCATAAAAGATGAGGACTTGGGCATTATTTTTCATTCTTATCCTTAGAGTTTTCAAGAACATTCAAGAGAGAGAAATTTGAGAACAACAAACAAAGGCCATTCGCCAAGAACAAGAGAAAGAAAAAAATTTGAGGCCATCAATCTTTGATCCAAAAATTATAATTTTTTAGTATTCTTACTAATTCAAGGGTCCTCTTCAACGTGGTATAATTATTTGAACAAGAAAACCACTCTTGGTGGCAAGTGGGAAATTGAAGAAAAGGTAAGAATTTCTATCCTTTCATATGTAATGGAAGGTTTATATATGTTGTAGTGAGTAGAATTGAACGAAAATCATAGAAATGTTATGTCTTGTGTGTGGGTCGTGTGGGTGTGTTGTGTGTGTGTGGGGGGGCCGTGTGGTGGTATTGGGTGGAGGAAGATGAATTAATTTTATGTAGTATGTTAGTTGTGTTGCTGTGAACTCTATGATGCCAATGAAAGACTAATGGTTCAAGTTGGCATGGAAATTGGTTGTAGGTTGTTGAAGGAAATTATGTGATTTTAATATGGTTTTATGTAATTGTGGAAATGGAGTTGCTAAAGTGTGCATTGTTGTTGTAGTCTGTGAATTTGAAAGAAGAAAATGCGTCGTTGTAGTTTCGTTGCATTTGTAGAGGTTTCGGGTGGAGTATGGTGTTGGTGGAATTGTTTGAATATTTTGTAGATTGTTTGAAATGCTCTTGAATTGTGTTTGAATGATCTTGGATTAGTAATGAATATGTGAGCGTTGATATTGGCTTGAATGTACGTAGTTGAATTGAATGTGATAAGCTACGTAGAGGAGAAGGTTACTAATGTTAGAATGCAATTTACATTGATTCTTGATGTTATTAGTATGGTTGTTGGTATAGTTGGTATGGTTGTTGATGAATTTGGTCGAGTTAAATTCTCGGGGATGTTGAATTTACAAGGGAGATGCTGCCGAAATTTCTGTAGACAAGTACTAGTTAGAATTGGATTTTTAAGTACTTGTAGCTAATGTTTGGTAATTGATAACGTTATTGTAGATATTGGGGAGCCCGAGACTTGAGTCGGGATTTGGTTAGCTAGCGATCGAGGTATGTAAAGCCTACCTTTCCTTCTTTTGACATGACCTTATGAAATGAACAAATAACGTACATGTATGCCTCTAAAGAAAATCCTATTCTTAGAGCCACTAGGATGGCTAATATCTTTGACTTCCATAAGCTATTCCATATGGCTTGATACGTATTTATGATGTTTGAAGATTCTAGTTGTTATGTTTCCGAATGTTGTTCGAAAGAAAATCGAGATGACTAAATTCTTTGATGAATACTTTGATACGTAAATATGGTCTTAAAGTCTCCATTTGATTTGATCCATAATGTTATTCGAAAGTTTCCTAGTATGAATGATACTTGAATTTCCAAATATGGCTTATGAAATGTTTTTAGAAGGCTCTGTACTTCAAAAGCTCGCAACTTTCTTATACTAAATCTGATTGACCCGATACTTGTTTCTGAGCTTTCTGATATCGGTATATATATATATATATATTCATCGAGTCTTGGAATTTAGTTTCTTATATGCATATGGTTTCCTCACTACTCCGCTCGTGCATACTACTGTTACATCGTTCGCCGGGTCCCGGGCCGGTTTTGTCATCGTGCACACTATGTTATATTCGGCAGTATGATGTGTTACGGTTCCCGAGTTCCTCGCCATAGGGCCGGGTACCGCTTATATACGGCGTTATGATGTGATATGGCATATGATGTGTTCTGATGTTGTGATATGTTAAGATGATACGATATGTTGGAGGATAGTACGGAGATTTGAAACCTTCTGGAGTATGATGTGTTGTAGCGTCGGAGTGGCGACCACGTTCTTGAGCCCTATGCATGATTTTTTTATTTGCATTATTTATGTCTTCAGCACAGGTTTTGATATACTAATTCTGTATCCATTGTCCGTACTTCTCACTTCAGTTATGCTTCGGATTACTGTATTTCATGCTTTACATACTCAGTACATATTTCGTACTGACCCCCTTTCTTCGGGGGCTGCGTTTCATGCCCGCAGGTACAGCCGTTCGTTTTGGTGACCCGCCAGTGTAGGATTCTTATTCTGCTATTTGGAGTACTCCTTTGATCCGGAGCTCATATTTTTGGTACATATCTTTTGTTATACATGTTTTTGTATATACGACTATTTGGGGTACGGCAGGTTCCTGTCCCGTCATATGTTTTTGTTATGGTTTGTAGAGGCCTGTAGACATATATGTGGGACATGGGTCGTGTTTGTTCGGTTATGTCCGTGACTTATGCCTTAAGCGGTCCCGTTTGCTATTATGGCCGAAATGGCCCATATGTTTGTATATGTATGTGTATTCGGGCGATGTGTATTCCGCCAGCCTACCGGCTTTTGTATGATATTTCTGTTACAGGTGACCACTTAAGATGACTTCTGTTCTCAGTATCTGTGCAAAATAACGTTTGTTAAATTTGAATAAGTCTTTGATATGTCAATTTAGTAAGCGAATGGGTTTGGGTGTCCAATTAGGACACTAGTCCCCACAGGGCTGGGTCGTGACAAAATTCCTCGGAATCTGTAAGACTTCAATTTGCTCTAGATCATGTAATAAAGGTCATATGAGGAAGCGGACGCAATTATATCAGCATTAAGGCACCGGATTCCATCGAAGTTTTGGGGTTAAGCGTGCTTAGGTGGGAGAAATTTTAGGATGGGTGACCCCCCTGGGAAGTGTACTAAAAGTTCCATAAATGTGGGCATGAGAGACAAATGAGAAGTTAGAGTAGCCTAAGGGAAACTAGAGTATACGGGATGGTTGGAGACCATAAGAGGACGCGTAAGAGGAGGCAGACTAGACTGGTGGAGAGACAGAATGTGCATCACAGCTCTGGAATTAAGATGGGCTTGAATAGCGTTTAGAAGTATTTTGTGGGCTAGTTGATAGTAATTATATATATATATATATATATATATATATATATATATATATATATATATAAATGCTTATGATATCTCATATGTGATTGTATCGGTGGACATGTGAGTCCCAGCAACCGGCGCTGCGGTAGAGAAGACATCAATCGAGTAAGGGTACCGAAACTCAAGTGACAACAAAAAAATAAACGGTACAAGTGTTGCAAGGTAAGCTGATGTTATATCCACTACCGGTTAAGATTGGAAAGTCCTAAGACAACGACATTTGGAAAAGAAGGAAAGTGAGTAGATAGAAGGTAAGGAGATCAAAATGTCGGAGAAAGCTGAAAGGTAAGAAACCTTAGTGAGTGAAGCCCCCGAGAGAAACTACAGGCAAGGCGCGAGACTAGTTGAGTAAAAATTTGAAAGTAGGCATGTGAAAGGGGTACAGTGTGGTAAAATGAAATAAAAGAGGAACGTGTGGGATTCGAGAACCGATTTAAATAAGTGGGGCTAAAAGAATAATGACCACGACAAGGAACGTGAAGTAAGAGAAAGAACACTTAGGCCTTGCGACGAGTCTATTAGTAAAATGAAGTAACAACGTGATGGGGACAGGGGCATAGAATACTAAGGTTTGTAATGAATGCGAACAACTTGGTAAGACAACTGTGGATCGGGCTGCACGTTCCGCAGCAATATATATATGGATCGGGCTGCACTTTCCGCAACAATATATATATGAATTGGGCTGCACGTTCCGCAGCAATATATTTATGGATCAGGCCGAACGTTCCTCGGCACTAATATATTATATTTATAGATCGGTCCGAACGTTCCTCGGCACTAATATATTATATTTATGGATCGGGCCGAACGTTCCTCGGCACTAATATATTATATTTATAGATAGGGCCGAACGTTCCTCGGCACTAATATATTATATTTATGGATCGGGCCGTACGTTCCTCAGCTCTATTGTATTGATTTATGGATCGGGCTGTACGTCCCACAACACTATCAGTTATATGCACGTATGATATATATGCATGTATGATATATGATGTCGACATATATGATGACTCCATTCTCCGCGTCCCTCACTAGAGGGCCAGGATCTGTTATATGTATACATATATGATGACATATGATGTCGGCACGCATGATCTGTGTTTCGAAAGTAAGTATTTTGGTACTCTGGAGGATTTACTCATTTTTTGTACTTCTTCTGACATATGACATCGGTATGCATGATTTACGTTCGAAAAATAATGCACCTTGGTATTCTGGCTAATGTACTTACTTTTTGTACCGTTGTTCCGGTTATGTTTCAGCTTTCTGTATTCCATGCCTTACATGCTCAGTACATATTCCGTACTGACCCCCTTTCTTCGGGGGCTGCGTTTCATGCCAAGCAGGTACACCCAGATGAGTAAAGGACATTGCTAGAAGATTCTTCAGCTGGATTGGCGAGCTCCACTTCCTTTCGGAGTGTTGCCGAGTTAGAGTACATATGTTATGATTTCTAATTAATGTTAGAGACTTTGCAGATAGAGTCGTGGGTATAGAAAGTCAGTCTTGTAAGCAGCTCTGTAAGCCGGTGTACTAATATGCTTTATGTTACAGATTCCATGTGATAACAGATTGTACTTAACTTAAGAACGATGAAGAGAATGTTTCTGAAAGACTTTCCTATGTGTTTCATTCTGATTTGATTTAAAAGTTCGAAGAGATTATGTGTGTACTAAGAGTCATAGGGTTCGCTCGGCCCTAAATAAGGGTCGGGTGCCCATCACACCCTAGTGAGATTAGGGTGTGACAACGTCGATAGATTCTGGGGGAAGCCCATCATTCCCGTTATTTTGTTCATCTAGGATCGATAAAGATGTACCATGATCTCAAATCCATATATTTGTGGGATGGAATGAAGAAAGACATAGCAGAGTTTGTAGCTCAATGTCCTAACTGTCAGCACGTAAAGATTGAGCATCAAAAGCCTGGGGGATTGTTGCAAGCTATGGAAATTCTAACTTGGAAATGTGAAGTGATTAATATGGACTTCATTACAGGCTTGCCTCATTCTCAGCGTAAGTATGATTCTATATAGGTAATTGTGGATAGACTTACGAACTCAACTCAATTTCTACCAGTCAGAACTACGTACTCGGCTGAAGATTATGCAATGTTGTAGGTCAAAGAGATAGTACGACTCCATGGTGTTCCAGTATCCGTTATTTCTGATAGAAGAGCACAATTTACAACTAATTTCTGGAAGTCTTTCCAAGAAGGTTTGGGAACTCAGGTAAGACTTAGCACAGTGTTTCATCCACAGACTGATGGACAAGCTGAGCGTACCATTCAGGCCCTCGAAGATATGTTACGGGCATGTCTGTTAGACTTCGGAAGTAGCTGGGATGATCATTTGGCGCTCATTGAGTTCGCATACAGTAATAGTTATCACTCCAGCATTCAGATGGCCCCGTATGAGGCTTTGTATGGGCGCAAATGTAGATCAGTAGTTGGATGGCTTGAAGTAGGAGAGAAAAAGTTAGTAGGCCCAGACTTGATCCAGCAAGCAGTGGAGACGATCGAGCTTATCCAAGACCAGTTGTTGACAACCCAGAGCCGACAGAAGTCTTATACGGACAATCGCCGCCGAGATATGGAATTCCAAGTTAATGGTTCGGTATTCTTGAAGGTGTCACAGATGAAGGGTGTGATGAGATTTGGTAGGAAGGGCAAGCTTAGCCCTCGGTACATTAGACCTTAAAAGATTGGGCACAAGATAGGCAAGGTGGCTTATGAACTAGATCTACCTTCGGACTTAGAATCAGTCCACCCAGTTCTCCATGTGTCAATGCTTCGCAAGTGCATTGGAGATCCTTATTGTACCTGTAGATGATGTTCAGGTCACAGAGCAATTATCCTATGAGGAAATGCCATTGCTATTCTAGATAGACAAATTCGGAGACTCAAAACCAAAGATGTAGCTTCAGTTAAAGTTTTATGGAGAAATATGTTACACCTCAAAAAACAATTCCGTTCATGCACAGTGAATAGACTAACGAAGGGCACAAAGTATACGATGTTTCAATAAGTAATAAATAACATTTGAGGATCCTAATTGAGATTTCAAAGACATTCGAGGAAAGAGAAAAGAAGTTCGCCAAGAAAGGCAAGGTATACGTTATATATCGGAAGAGATTTACGAGTAACAAGTTAATGATGACTTAATAATATCTTGAAGAAGAGTTATGAAGTCCCTTATATTGGTAATGAAGTGTTAAACAAGTGTCAAGAAGGTTCCATAAGGATTGGAGATTGAACGAACGATGGAAATCATTTCAGGGAAATGGGGTTATACGACCGACTTATACGGTCCGTATAACATTATACAGTTCGTATAAGGGTCCTTATAACACCCAACAGAAGTGATATTTTGCCTGATGGTGAACCACGACCACTTATACGGACCGTACAATCTTATACGGACCGTATAAATGTCCGTGGAAGTCCCGACGAGCTGAGTTAAGTTCAATTATATATATGTATTTCCACTTCTTTAATTTCATTTCCACACTTCTCCACCTCTTTCGCAAGGCTTCTAGAGGGTTCCACACACTTCATATACAAGAATACAAAGGAAATCAAAGATCAATATCAATAATTCAAGTGAATCAAGTGCAAAAAGCTCACTAGGGTTCCTCCAAGTCAAGAATTCTCTTGGGAGTGAAGCTAGGGTTTTGGTTCAAGTGAAGTATTTCCACTCAAGGCTCATTCCCACACTATCTAAGGTAAGTTTCATGATCATTCCATGTTGTTTAATGTATTGAGAGGTTGAAAGACTTAGATTAACAAAGATGAAAATAATGAGATTTTGAGTAGTAGCTTGAGATGAGTCATGATCTTTGATATGTTGTGCTTATAAAAATGTTATGATTGATGTTGAGAACATGGGATGAGCATTTTATGTGAGGAAACATATTAGTGTACTATGACTATGATTATGGATGAATTGAAGTGAAAATTGTGAAATGTAGATAATGTAGATGAATGAAGATTGTTGGTTATAATGTTGCGAATGTTACTATAGATGTTTGGGAGCTGATAGATGATATGGGGAAAGTTGTATAAACAAAGGAAATGCTGCGCAATTTTCTCTAGCTTTAGTGAGCATGTTCATGTAACCGAGTAGCTAACGTTAATACGAACTCTCTTGAAGGTAAAGACGTGAGCATTGAAGGAGAACGATCAAGCGGTAGAATAGCTAAAGGAAAAGGTATGTAGGGCTAGTCCCTTCTTTCTAAGGCATGATTCTTATGACATGATATTCCCTATCTCTTCATGACTTTCCTACATCCCGAAAATTATGAGTCAATCTTAGAAAGAGATTCATATGAGATAAGATAAGAGATAAGTTACGAGCATGATAAGGATGATGATGAGTCTAAGTCTAAAGACCCTAAGGCCCGTGATATTATGTTTCTACCGAGCTAATGATTATAATTATGATCCATTGATGTTGTTCATTGTATACACTCACCTTATATGCTAATTCCTTCAAGGTGAGGCAGAATACTTATGCATGCTCCATAACGGAATCGGGAGTTCACGACCTTATGTCACCTCGATAGCTATATAGTTTGTCTTGAGTCTTATGCATGATTCATGATAAGTATGTGATGATCATATTACACCGTGCTTACATGGCCGGGCAGGCACCGCTAAGGCGGGCAGCGTATACACCATGTCTAGATGGCATAGGCAGACACCACTAGTGGGCGGCATGAGATGGTACCCTGGACGCAGGAGGCCTGGATGCGGGCTAATGATTATCACACCGTATCTATATGGTTGGGCAGCTTATACATATACGCATACATGATATGATGATGATTATGGAGTAAGACATCACGCATTATTTCTTTTATAATTGATAGTCAGTTACAAGTTGTTCCTCATTTGATGCTTCCTTATTTCATTGGCGTATTGTTATTGTTGATGCCTTACATACTCAGTACAATGTTCGTACTGAGTATGTCCACAGGTTGACAGGGACACGGTGCAGATCCATAAGAGCTACCAGCAGATTTACAGGAGCACTCCATTATTCCGGAGGTGCTATTTGGTTATTTGTCCATTTTCTTTGGACGTTGTGTTCATGCCCACAGGTTGACAGGGACACGGTGCAGATCCATAAGAGCTACCAGCAGATTTACAGGAGCACTCCATTATTCCAGAGGTGCTATTTGGTTATTTATTTTGTGTACATATTTGGGCACGGCGGGGTCCTGTCCCGTCCCTATGTCTAGCACTCTAGTAGAGGCTCGTAGATACGTATGTGTGGGTAGTATAGTCTCACGATGTCCTTATTGTATATATATTATTTTGATAACCGAGAGGGCTTATGTATATAAAGGTAAGCATGTTTCAAATGAAAAATGGTTTTAAGTATAAGATTAATAAATGAATGCTTGATGAGTACGATGGGTATTGTATGAGCGGTGCTCGGTGGTTAGCCCCGGGTACCCGTCATGGCCCCTAGTCGGGTCGTGACAAAAGTGGTATCAGAGCAGTTCAGTCCTAGGAAGTGTCTACGAGCCGTGTCTAGTAGAGTCTTGTTTGTGGTGTGTTGCGCGTCTCGCTAATAAATAGGAGGCTACAGGGCATTTAGGAAAAATGACCATCTTTCATCTTAAGAGATCGTGCGATAGAGCTGTATTATAAGAGTATCTCCTCCTTAATAGTGTGCTATGATTTCAGAAATGCGGCCAAAGGGAAAAGCTACCGCCGCCCAGAAGGGCAAAACTACAATGAAAAGGCGAGTAGATAGAGAGCCGCCAATGAATGTAGAAGAGGGCGAGTCACGTAATGAGGCTCCATCTAATACTTCCTCCGCTCCACCTATTATAGGAGAACAGGAAGGGGCATCAGCTCCAGCTCTTATGCCTCCAGTTCCTCCACCGGCTGCTTCGGGTCAACAAGTGACCGAGGCTATTCATTTATTGATGCAGTTAGTTGCCGCCCAGGAACAGCGGCAGAATGCTAGTCCAAGTGATCGGGAAACTAGCACCAGGGCTCTTGATTTTATAAGTTTGAATCCTCCGGAGTTTTTCGGGTCAAAGCTGGATGAAGACCCGCAAAATTTTATTGATGAGATGCTGAGAGCATTGAAGATTATACATGCCTCTGAAACAGAATCTGTGGAGTTGACATCTTATAGACTCCGAGATATGGCGGTATTATGGTACAATAATTGGCTATCATCAAGAAAAGAGAATGCGCCTCCTCCCGTTTGGCAAGAATTTGTAGATGCCTTCGTCCGCCACTATTTGCCACCCGAGGTCAGCCGAACTAAAGCGGATAGATTTTTAAATTTGAAACAAGGAAATATGAGTGCCCAGGAGTATAGCCTTCAGGTTAATTCAATGGCTAGATATGCCCCGACTATGGTGGCCGATATGGGAGATAAAGTACACAGGTTTGTGAGTGGCTTAGGGCCACATTTATTTAAGGATTGTTTGACGGCTTCGTTACAAGATGGGATGGATATTTCCCCCATTCAAGCCCATGACTAGAATTAGAAGGACAACAACATCCGCAAAGGGGTGATCGTGATAGCGATAGAGGGCAAAGCAAGAGGGCCAGATCTATGGGGGGCAGGTAGTGATTATAGAGGGGGATCGAGGCAGACATATCCCAGACACTCAGGCCAGTCGGCGACTAGTGCGCCTACACGATTTGAGGGTAGGAGATTTGATCGCTCCTTTCGTTCAAGACAGGGTCCGAGTTCGAGGGCCTCGAACTCTCAGTTTGGGGGAGATTATAGCCAGAGGAGACCCCCAGTACTGTGATGCAGCCAGTGTGGTAGACTACATTCCGGACAGTGTTGCCAAGGTTCAGATGCTTGCTATGCCTATGGCCAGGTTGGGCACATGATGCGAGATTGCCCGTCGATGAGCTATAGAGTTGGGGTTGAAGCCTACAGGATCAGCGGCTGGTTCCTCTTCAGTGCGCCCGGTAGGGCAGACTCCCTAGATCCCAGCAGGTCGATGTAGAGGCAGAGGGGGAGCATCTACTTCAGGTGCCACTGAGCCCCGTATGTATGCTTTAGCCGGACGACAGGATCTTGAGTCCTCCCCAAATGTGGTTACAGGTACATTATCCGTATTTTCCCATGATGTGTATACATTGATAGATCCGGGTTCTACCCTATCTTATATTACTCCACATGTTGCTGGTCATATTGGGGTGAAACCTGAGCCAAGTAAACCTTTTGAGGTATCTACTCCGGTTGGTGATCCCGTGATAGCTAGACAAGTGTACAAAAATTGTGTAATTGTGATATGCGACCACTAGACTAAAGCTGATTTAGTTGAGCTGGAATTGTTAGATTTCGATGTTATTATGGGTATGGATCGGTTGGCCTCATGTTATGCTAATGTTGACTGTCGAATGAAAGTAGTTCGATTTCAATTTCTGGGAGAGCCCGTGCTTGAATGGAAGGGTAATATAGCATCTCCAAGAGGTAGGTTTATTTCCTACCTTAAGGCAAGAAAGATGATAGCTAAGGGCTACATTTATCACTTAGTCCGAGTTCATAACACCGAAGCAAAGTCGCCAACTCTCCAATCCGTTTCGGTAGTGAATGAATTTCCAGATGAACTCCCAGGCCTTCCTCCGGAAAGAGAGATTGATTTTGCTATTGATGTGTTGCCGGACACCAAGCCTATTTCTATTCCTCCTTACCGCATGGCTCCGGCAGAATTGAAAGAGCTAAAGGTACAGTTGAAAGATTTGCTTGAGAAGGGATTTATTAGACCCAGTTCATCACCGTTGTCACGACCCGTCTAGAGGGCCGCGACGAGTGCCCGGTGCTAGCCCACCCCGAGCACCCCTTGGCTTACACTTCACTTATATTTAGGTGAGCCACATAATTAAACATACATTTCTAATCACCATTTATGCTAGTCCCATTAGACGATAATTCTTTCATATCATGGTTGGCATCTATACCACGTCAATGTACATGAGCCGTCAAGGCTATCAAACTAATATACAAAATCTAGGCTAACAAGGCCAGACATATCTAACCATATACACGTGACTACGAACCTCTAAGGAGAGTATAACACATCACATAAGCGGGACAGGACCCCGCTATGCCTATAATTATGTACACAAAAGAATAAGTACCCAAAAGTTATGGCTCCGAATGAAATGGAGCTCTACTAGGAGGTCTCTGAGAATACCGCTATGGATCGAGCCTGTCTCCCTGTGCACCTGCGGGCATGACGCAGCGTGATACAATATTCAAAACGAAAATGAAGAAAAAAGGACAAGAAAAGTAAAGGATAGATAATTTGACACAACTCAAGACCCAAATTAGCAACCAAAGTTCTTGAATTAACTTGACCTCTAATTTAGGAACTAAAGAGCACCAAACTCTTAGGATGACCAATAGGGATTTGATACCCTAATAACCAATCCTCTCACAAGATTCACAATCTCAAGCTTAGCAAGCTCTCAACACTCAAAAGAGTTCACAATTTCAAGATATCAATACTCAACATAGACTAAGTCTTCTAAATGAAAGAAACTACTATTTATACTAAGGCTCAAAAGAAGACAACTACTCTATTACACTTTTACCCTTAATGAAGTTAGGGCCTTGTTTGCGTGTCTTCTTTTGGGAACAAAGCTTGAATTTGCAAATCTTCAAGTAATGGCCACATTGCAAGTATGGTCATATTCAAACCTCTTCTCTAAACCATCCTCCCATGCTATCATGAACACTTGCAATCCCCGGGAAGGTGCTAGAGTGTATGAGTATGTCCCTCCTCATGAACAATGCTTGCATCGCTTGAAACTCCTTTGCTTGGCTCCTTGTAAAAGGTCTTGATGCCACTCGAATTGTATCATTCTCCCCTTCTTGAAGAGAATTTGTCCTCAAATTTAAGGGATCATCATCATGCACCACCATAGGAGAGAGATCACAAACATTGAAGGTGTTATGAACTTGATATTCGGATGGAAGATCAATTTTGTAGGCATTATCATTGAGCGATTCAAGTACTTCAAATGGACCATCTCCTCGAGGCATCAACTTGGTCTTTCTTTTGTAGGGAAACCTCTCTTTTCGGAAATGTACCCAAACCCAATCACCCGGTTCAAGCACAACTCGTTTGCGACCCTTGTTTGCTCTCTTGGCCGTTTCTTGATTCTTTTTCTCAAGGTGAAGCCTCACCTTCTCATGCAACTTCTTCATGGCCTCGGCTCGTTTGTTGCCATCTAAACTCAACACAACATCTTGAGATAAAGGGGTTAGATCTAAAGGGGTTAGGGGATTAAAACCATAAACCACTTCAAAAGGTGACATGCCAATAGTGCTATGAATGACTCTATTGTAAGCAAATTCAACCAATGGCAATTGATCTTCCCAAGATGCTAATTTTCCTTTAACCATGGCCCTAAGCATAGAACCCAAGGTCCTATTGACAACTTCGGCTTGGCCATCGGTTTGTGGGTGACAAGAGGTAGAAAACAACAATTTAGTCCCAAGTCGTCCCCACAATTCTTTCCAAAAGTGGCTAAGGAATTTTGGATCCCTATCGCTCACAATGGTTTTGGGAATACCATGCAACTTTACAACATGTTCAACAAACAAAGAGGCAACATGAGGAGCATCATCAACTTTATGACAAGCAATGAAATGAGCCATTTTAGAAAATCGATCAACCACAACAAAGATGCTATCTTTACCCCTTTTGGTTCTAGGCAAACCCAACACAAAATCCATCGAAATATCAAACCAAGGTTGTTGAGGGGTGCGGAGAGGGGTATAAAAACCATGGGGAATGAGTCTAGACTTGGCGCCGCGACATTCAATGCATTGGCCACAAATCTTAGCCACATCCCTCCGCATATGAGGCCAATAAAATTGCTCCTCAAGAATTCCCAAAGTCTTATCAATCCCAAAATGTCCCATCAATCCCCCATTGTGTGCCTCCCTCACAAATAATTCCCTCCAAGAGCTCATGGGCACACACAAACGCTTGTTTTTGAACAAGAAACCATCAAACCTAGAATAGGGAGTAGAAGCCCTATCCCTAATCCACCTCTCCCTTTCCCACTCTTCGCAATCTAGAAAGATTTTGGCAAAGACGGGGTCCTCGGGATACAATGTCTTCAAGCTTTCAAAACACATCAATTTGGAAGACAAGGTATTAATCAAAACATGTTTCCTTGATAGGGCATCCGCCACTACATTCTCCTTTCCCTTTTTGTATTGGATTACATAAGGGAAGGTTTCAAGGAATTCAACCCATTTAGCATGCCTTTTGTTCAACTTTCCTTGGGCCTTGAGATGTTTTAAGGACTCATGGTCGGTCCTAATCACAAACTCTTTAGGCCACAAGTAGTGTTGCCAATTACCCAAAGCTCTAATCAAAGCATACAATTCAAGATCATTGGTGGAGTAGTTCAACGTCGCACCCTTAAGCTTTTCACTAAAATAGGCAATGGGTTTTTGGTCTTGCATCAAAACGGCACCAATACCTACTTTGCTAGCATCACATTCAATTTCAAAGATTTTGTCAAAATCGGGTAATTGCAACAACGGTGCGGAGCTAAGCATTTGTTTTAGAGTTTCAAAAGCCTTTGCTTGCTCCACACCCCAAGAAAAAGGTCTATCCTTTCGGATTACCTCAGTCAAAGGAGCGGCTATGGTACTAAACCCCTTAACAAACCGTCTATAAAAACTAGCCAATCCATGAAAGCTTCTAACATCACCAATGGATTTAGGAATTGGCCAATTCTTAATAGCGTCTATTTTGGATTCATCAACCTCAAAACCCCTTGAACTCACAACAAAACCCAAGAAAACAACTTCATCAACACAAAAAGAGCATTTAGCAACATTAGCATAAAGTTGTTCTTGTCTAAGCACTTCAAACACACATTTCAAGTGAAAAACATGCTTATCCATGGTTTTACTGTACACCAAAATATCATCAAAGTAAACAACCACGAATTTTCCAATAAAAGGTTTCATGACATGATTCATCAAACGCATGAAAGTACTAGGAGCGTTAGTGATACCAAAAGGCATCACCAACCATTCATATAGACCAAACTTGGTCTTGAATGCGGTTTTCCACTCATCTCCGGGATTCATCCGGATTTGATGATACCCACTCCTAAGATCTACCTTAGAGAATATGCATGAACCATTCAACTCATCAAGCATGTCGTCAAGGAGAGGTATGGGATGGTTGTCACGCCCCGAACCTAGGCCTGGACGTAACACGGCACCCGGTACCTGACTGCATGTGACCGAGCGAACCAACTGGCTGACTGAATCAACATGTGATATCAAAACATAACTAAATGTGGAATAACTAAACACATGCTGATATACTAAAGGTCTGACTGAAATCATAATGCGGAAATACTTAGACAATCTGAAATATATCTGACAGTAGCCAACATGGCTAACCCAAAACGATTGAACAACTGCCAACAAGGCTAACATAATAAATATCTGACTGTCTGAACTGTGTCTATGAAGCCTCTAAGAGTACTGAATGATAGATCTATCTATAAACTGAAATAACCGGATAGCTGACAACGCCCCGAAGGAATGTGGGGCTCACCAGTAGCTGATACGTGCACTCCTAATTAGCTGAGTCGTCAACCTGTGTATCGTTACCTGCATCGCGAGATGCAGGCCCCCAAGCAATAAAAAGGGACATCAGTACATTTGAATTGTACTGGTATGTAAAGCAACTGAAGCAATAAAATACTGGAACTGAAACTGAAAACTGAAAACTGAAACTGAACTACACAGGAAAGCAAGAAGCTGAAGTACTCCCTGTTCTGGATGAAGAATCACCTGTAAAACTGTATATATATAACTGTGGCCTAGGGCCCAAATAATGTGCACAAAACTGTGGCCTCTGGCCCAAGCAATATGTATGCATAAATTGTGGCCTAGGGCCCAAAAGTACAGATACAGGTGTTCAACATTGATATTTTACAAAACTGAGACTGGCTATAGCTGATAGCATGATAACTGTTTCTGATTCTGGGACTCTTGCAGTTAACTGGTTATACACTGACTGAGACTCATGTGATAATAATGCATAAGTCTATAAGGATTACGTGTTGGGTTCATGATGTTCAAAGTGACAACCATGAACGAATTCTGTAACTGCAACCCTAGAAGATAACAGTTCTATATCATTTCATGAAACTAGAGCTAACTATATTCTGAGTCAAATTTCTAACAAGTATGAAGAATGAGGCGTAGGGAGAATCATGAACATTCCCTAACGTAGATAGTTAGCCTCACATACCTCAATTCCAGCCTTTGAGCGTAATACAATGTTCGTCAACCCTCTCAACTTTGATCTATATCAATACAAGTCAAAGGGATTCTATATTAGCAATAATATTCATGCTTTGGTCATCTAAGCATTTTATCAAACACTTGGTGGGCATGAAGCTCCACAACCTTCATTAATGGTGTTTTCTTCACCCAATCCCATTCTATTACTTCTAGATGATTCTACAATCTCAATTAGATGTAATTAACATCATTCTTCATCACTCATATGAATACAACAAATCCCAAGTCAACAATCCAACAACTCTAGCATAGTTCATATAATTCCCTTCATCAAACCCAATTATTATTCTCCCAAGAATACATCAACACTTTAATCATCATGAGAAAGTCATGAAACTTACCTTAGATAGTGGTTGAACAAGTCTTGAGTGGAGTTACTCCTTTAGCACCAAAACCCTACTTCACTTCCCTTGGGTTTTCTTGAATTAGATGAACTTTGGCTAGGTTTCATACATTTGGGTTCATGGATTTGGTGTTATTGATCATGGATTTCCCTTGAATTTTCTTGTGGATGAATGTTAGAGAGTATTTTAGAGGTTTTCTTGACCAAGAATGATGAAAATATGATTTTGGACGAGTTGGGTCTTATTTAAAGTAGTCCAGAAAAGTATGGACAAAATCTCTCTGGCACAACTTGCGACGGGACTGCGGCGTCGCATGTAGTGTTTGCGAGTCGCATCTTGTGACAGAGGGTGATATTTTGTCGAACAGTCTGTCGTATAATGGGCATAACTCTTTGCACAGATGTCTGTTTGAGGCCCATAATATACCGTTGGAAAGCTATTTCAAGGGGCAACAACTTTCATCAAGGAAGTTTTCCCAAAATCCAAATTAATTGAGGGGTTATTGTCGTTGGAAGTAAGACATTCCATAATCTCACTTGCAAACATGCCCCGTAGAGTGGCTTCCAACTTTTCTTTGCCCAAAGACATTTATTATGACTTAATTGGTTTTCAAAACACTTCCTATAACCCTCATATTGGTTCCATTATATTATCATCTTATGAGTCAAACTTTCGTCCGACGTTACGAGGTGTTACAATGGCGATACTTTACCGTTATCTTATTGATGGCTCGACAATCAACACACATGCGCCATGATCCATCCTTCTTTGGCACCAAGATCACGGGCACGGCACAAAGACTCATACTTTCTCGCACAACTCCCTTTTCAAGGAGCTCATCCACTTGCCTTTGAAGCTCCTTAGTGTCATCCGGGTTGGCTCTATAAGCCGGTTTGTTTGGCAATTGAGACCCCGGAACAAAGTCAATTTGGTGTTCAATTCCCCTCAAAGGTGGTAACCCCTTTGGGAGTTCCGTTGGGAACACATCATCAAATTCCTGCAAAAGAGAAGACATAGAGCTAGGAAAAGAAGGGGTTAGTTCATTAGTGTGCAATGCATAGTCCCTATGCATGAGGAGAATCACCGGTTGACGCTCCCCCAATTCCTCCCTAATTTCCCCACAATTCGCCAAAAGTGACACCTTGGTTTTTCCTCTAAGCTCTCCTTTCTTTGCACTCACCTCTTAAGAACTACTCTCCTCTACTCCCTCATCCCCCGCATTCTTTTTTTGCAATGCACTATGACCCTTCTCCTTCAACTCCCTCATTTTGTTATAGATCTCACCCACTTGGGAAGGGGTCATGGGATTCAAGACATGTTTGACACCATTGTGGACAAGGGTGTATTGGTTAGTTCTCCCATTATGGTTGACGGACCCATCATATTTCCATGGTCGGCCAAGTAGAAGATGACACGCTTGCATGGGGGCAACATCACACAACACCTCATCGTGATACTTCCCAACGACAAATTTGATGATAGCTTGCCTAGTCACCTTCAATTCACCACATTCATTGAGCCATTGAAGTTTGTAAGGGTTTTTATGACGGGTGGTGGGAAGTTTCAAGAAATCAACAAGTGTGGTACTAACAACATTGGCATAACTCCCACTATCAATGATCATGATGCTAGTATTTTGGTTAATGATGCACTTGGAATGGAAGAGATTTTCCCGTTGACTTGGGTCATCCATTGCTTTTCTTATCATGGTCCTACGCACCACATAGAGAGGTACAATAGGCTCATCATCACCTTCAACTCCATCCCCTTCACTATCATGAAGTTCATTCTCATGATTGCCCTCATCATCCGCTTCCTCACATTCTTTCTCATCCTCACTATAAGTGTCTCTCAAAATAAAAGCTCTACGATTAGGGCACTCGCTTGCTCTATGACTGAAGCCATGACATTTAAAACATTGAACAGGAGTTTTCGTACGTCCTTCCTTTGGAGCAAATTTCGGAGGTTGTTTGTCAACTTGCTTCTCAACTTGAGCATTCTTGACAAATGGTTTCTTGGCTTCTTGCATGGGGCCCTTATTCTTTTGCCAATTGGAGGAGAAAGCCCCTCGTTCTTTGTTATTGTTCCATGAACTCACATAGCCCCTTGACTTATTGATTTTGTCTTCCTTGAGACCCTCCTCTATTTCAATAGCCGCTTGAAGGGTTTCTTCAATGCTCCCATAGTTGTGGAGTCTAATTTGGGAGACAATGTCACCATTTAACCCGGCTCGGAACCGAGTCATAGCATTTAATTCATCCTCGTCAAAGTCGATCCTCATCTTGACAATTTGGAACTCATCATAGTATTCTTCCACACTCTTTTTGTTTTGCCTTAAGGTGTACACCTTCTTGAGTTGTTCTTGTTTGTAGCGTTCGGTGACATACTTACGCCGCATGGCCTCCTTCAATTCATCCCAAGTAGGTGTGGGTGGGAGTCCAATAATTCTTCTTGCCTTCACTTGAGTTTCCCACCACGTGGAGGCATAACCTTCGAATTGAGCAATGGCGTAAGACACCTTTTTCACCTCGGACATGTCATTTGTCAAGAAGATTCTATCACAATGCTGATCAAGGAATGTATCGGGATCACTACTTCCTTTTAAGGATGGGAGAGTAACCTTAATGGAATTGAGACTCGTGTCTCGCCCTCCTCCATAACCGTGATTCCCATTGACATCTCCATCGCCATCATAACCTTGATGGTCAAGACCTTGGTACCCTTCACGAGCTTGGTACCCTCTTTGTCTTCCCATGTGAGGGTTAGGACCATGCCTTCCACCCCTCCCTCGATAACCTCCTTGTGCTTGCCCTCGTGGCCTCCAACCTTGGTCACCATAATGTTCGTGCTCAAGAATAGCTTCCTCTATCTCTTCCTCATTTGGTTGTTGGATGTTTGGACGGTTTTGGGGTGGCATTGGTGCATTTAGGGGTGGATCATTTGGATTTTGATCTGGTGGGAGTGGGTTGTCCAGTTGGCCAATGGGAATGTTGTTTGGTGGGGTGAGAGTCGTGTTTTGAGGAGTGTTTCGGGGAGTGGGGTTATATAGATGATGGAAGGTGCCGGGTGACAATGTAGGTGAAGTGCTTCGAGTAGCTCCACTTGTGCCACCTTGGTATTGCACTTGGGGCGAATATGAGACCTCCCTACTACCTCCTTCAATTGCTTCCACCCTACTTCCCAAGTTTTCCATTCGACCACCCATGTTTTCCATTCGACCACCCATACTATCCACCTTATCGTTCAAGGCTTGTAAGGCTCTCATTACATCAACTAGCGTGTGTTCCCCAGTGGGAACTCGAGTTTTATCCTAAGTAGCCATGGTACCTATTAATACACTCAACAAAACAAGCAAACACGTTAGATTAGTAAAATCAACTCACAAGCGCTCAAGTATGCGCACCTTTGATTGCCTCACAAATTGCTTCCGCCAAAGATTGTGTGCTTGTTAAAGTCGACTAGTCACAAGGGTTCAAATTCTACTCTTGGTCGGAATAGATTCTTGTTAGACTAAGAAGAACGAAGACGACTCAATAAAACAAACGTACTTGAGCCAAGAAATTAACAACGAAGTAAAAACGAAGAAAAGCACGAAAGAATTGGCACGAAGAAATGCGGACACAAGAACTATCAAACACAAGTAGGAACAACTACTAAACGGCTACTAGTTGAGAGACACAAGAAAATTGAGTGCAAAAATCGGGAAAATAACTAAAATTTCGGGCCCGGGTAAGTGATAACTTGGAAACACGACCGGGAAGCCCCAATTGATCCAAGGTATCAATTTGAAATAATGAAAATTTTTAAATTTCTATACTTTTTTTTGTTCCCTACCAAAGGATTAGGGACACAAGACCATCAACTAAGGATCAAGAAATTTTTGTTTTGAGAAATGGAATCAAAAAGAATTAAAGTTGGAAAAACCTGAAATGCGCAACATGCGACACCGGTGCATCACATGCGACTCGCATGTTCAACATGCGAGGGTAATATGCGTTTCGCAGATGAGGCAGCCAAAGGATCAACTCTCTGTCACAGGATGCGACACGAGATGCGACTCGCATGCTCAACATGCGATGGAATATGCGAGTCGCACATGCTGCCACCAAAATCCCAACTCTCTGTCATCAAGTGCGACACAACCTGCGACTCGCAGGTTCAACATGCGACTCGCATGTAGTGTCGCATATGGGCCAATTCAATTTTTTTTTTCCAAAAATCAGAAAGAATTTGACAACTTTTGGATCAAATGGCCCTTTGGAGAGTCTTCTTCCTTATGAAGATTTGAAGGTGTTCAAGAACACAAGAACAAGTCAAAAATTCAACTACCCTCAAATCAACTCCAAATTGAATCAAATTTCGGATTTAATTTCTCTTCAATGTAGAGAACAAAGCCCAATAGGTTTCAACCTTCAACTTCACCTTCTCCAACAAGACCCACTTTCAAGTTCTTGAAGCTTTGAAGCTCAACAATGGTGGAACACAAACCCTAACTCCAAATGGATTCGAAATTGAAGATTTAGACTCTAGAAACACTAAGAAACTCTAATCTAACACTAGATTCAACAAAATCAACAAGAAAATCCGAATTTGTTTTTATTTTATTTTTGAATTTCGGATTTTTGTTTTTTTGTTGAATCAAAACCCAAGATTGGATTTGGTAGAACAAACCTAAACTAAGCTCTGATACCAATTGATACAATATTCAAAACGAAAATGAAGAAAAAAGGACAAGAAAAGTAAAGGATAGATAATTTGACACAACTCAAGACCCAAATTAGCAACCAAAGTTCTTGAATTAACTTGACCTCTAATTTAGGAACTAAAGAGCACCAAACTCTTAGGATGACCAATAGGGATTTGATACCCTAATAACCAATCCTCTCACAAGATTCACAATCTCTAGCTTAGCAAGCTCTCAACACTCAAAAGAGTTCACAATTTCAAGATATCAATATTCAACATAGACTAAGTCTTCTAAATGAAAGAAACTACTATTTATACTAAGGCTCAAAAGAAGACAACTACTCTATTACACTGTTACCCTTAATGAAGTTAGGGCCTTGTTTGGGTGTCTTCTTTTGGGAACAAAGCTTGAATTTGCAAATCTTCAAGTAATGGCCACATTGCAAGTATGGTCATCTTCAAACCTCTTCTCTAAACCATCCTCCCATGCTATCATGAACACTTGCAATCCCCGGGAAGGTGCTAGAGTCTATTCAAGTATGTCCCTCCTCATGAACAATGCTTGTATCGCTTGAAGTTCCTTCGCTTGGCTCCTTGTAAAAGGTCTTGATGCCACTCGAATTGTATCACAGCGTCCACAAACAAAAGGACGTCTGTACGAAGAATGTACTGAGTATGTAAAGCATGATCAATATCAATATAGAAGCATAATAAGCAACATGAGAAATAGCACAAGATGGGAGATAGTAATATCATCGTCATAGGCACTTACTTGCCGTGCATATCTTTCTGTTCCGTATTTGTACTCGCATTCATATACATACCTTTATTCACATTCATATCGTATCATATTTGTATTCATACTCGTAACCATATCGTAGACATAATCATATTATATACATAGCATACCCGACCATGCAGGATCGGTGTTCCACACATAATTGGCCAACCAAGGCTCAACGTTACTCATACCTGGCCCTACCAAGGCTTCAGGGTTACATCTACCTGGCCCTACCAAGGCGTCAGGGTTATCCGTACCATCTGCAGAGGTGTGCGCGCGTTACGTAATCATATACATATTTATTTACATATCTTACCCGGCCTCATAAGCTCGGGGTTCCATAATAGTCATACATAGACACATTTACACAATAGCTCATAAGCATCTTTACTATTTACATTATTATCATAATCGTCATCAAAATCATTGTTACTATTATCGTCATTCATCACCCTTATCTTTATAGGCTTACTCGTCATACGAGGGAATTAGTACAATCGTGGCGTATCAAGAATCAGGAGCTTACTAGCTCGGGAGATCAAGTCATTTGAAGGACCTCATAGTCTCATAGAAGAGTTAGATATTTGGCCAAAGAACCATGCCTTATGAAAGAAGGGTTAGCCTTACATACCTTTTCCGTTCAACTATTTCACACTTGCGCGTTCTCCTCCAATGCTAGCGGTTCTACCTTCATTAAAGTCATACTATCTTTAGAATCGATAGCTAGCACACATAACTAAACTAGAGAAAATCGGGCAACATCTCCTTTATTTATACGACATTCCTCTGTAGTGTATTTCAACTCTCAAACGTCAACAATACATTCACAATACTACAACAATAGTCATTATTCATCCACATTATCCATATCCTAGACTCACTTTTCAATCATCCATATCTATGGCCATAACGCACGACTATGTCCATTCACGTGCATTTCTCATCTCATATTCTCAACATCATTTATAACACATTTACATTACAATACATCAAGACTCATAACTCAATTCAAACTATTTCTCAGAATGGCACTATTCCACATTCATGACCCATTTTGCCATACCTCTCTACAATCCAAGCATTTCAACTCTTAAATACCTTAAACAACATAGAAACATCATAAATCTTACCTTAGATGTCGTAGGAACAAGCCTTGGTTGATAATACTCCACTTGAGCAAAACCCTAGTTTATCTCCAATGAGATTTCTTGACTTGTATGATCCTTAATAGGTTTTCTTATACTTGATTCACTTAGTTTATGTTGTTGTTCACTAATAATCCTTGAATCCTTGTGGAATAAATGTAGAGAGAGGTTTTAGAGAAAAGGGGGTGTCATGTGGAAATGAAATAAAGAACTTGGTCTCTTATTAATAACCCAAAATCTGATCTTAAATGAACAGTCGTCGAAAGTGCACAGTGGTCATAAACACAGTTTACGGTCCGTATTCCAGTTTACAGATCGTATTTCGTGGTCGTATTTAATGATGAAAGAAACAGAAAGTCAGGCTGAGGACATGGTGGTTTACGACTCCGTTTACAGGTCGTATTTTAGTTTACGGTCCGTATTCCAAGTCGTCTTTAACCATTCCAGCATTTGACAGAAAGTTGGAGTTTTTGGAAGCTAAAATACGACATGGCAGTTTACGAACCATATACCACTTTACGGTCCATATTTCATTTTACGACCAACTGGCCAGAATGCAAACCTGCAACTTTTCACATTTCCAAAACATATAATTAGTCATTGTGGAGCATAACCTACCTTTCATTGCAATTGCCTTTGAAATCTTACTTAGGGTCTTCGAACGTCGTTCCCTTCTTATTAAAACATCATATACTCGTATTCTTCGTTAGTCTATTCACTGTACGTTCACAGGGGAATTCCCGAGGTGTAACATTCTCCCCCCCCCCCCCTTAAGAACATTCGTCCTCGAATGTTAAAGTCTTCGGGGATTCTATAGAAATTTCACCAGAGTTTCCCCTATAATATGGCACTACCAACTGTCACTACAACCCAAAATATCATCGCCTCACAGGGATACGTCACAATATCAACATATCTATGGCCATACACGACCAAAAGCATGAAAAGGAAATCATACATACCTCATACCGCTGATGTTTAATCATGAATCTCTCCCAAGGGATGAAATAAATGAGGGTATCTCGAGCGCATACTTTCTTCTGCTTCCCATGTCATTTCTTCTCGTTTACTGCTTCTCCATAAAACCTTAACTGAGGCCACTTCTTTGTTTCTAAGCCTCCGCACTTGCCTATCTAGTATGGCAATGGTCACTTCTTCATAAGTCAACTTTTCTGTCACTTGCACATCGCTTATTGGCACAATCCTAGTAGGATCTCCAACACATTTTCGAAGCATCGAGACATGGAAAACTGGGTGAAACTGACTCCAAATCTGGAGGTAGATCTAATTCGTAGGCCACTTTGCGCACAATCTCATAAGGTCCAATGTACCGGGGACTAAGCTTCCCCTTTTTGCCAAATCTCATTACACCTTTCATCGGTGACACTTTCAAGAATACCCGATCTTTCACTTGGAACTCTAAGTCTCTTCGGCGATTATACGCATAGGACTTTTGACGACTTTGGGCTGCTAATAACCGATCTTGTATGAGCTTGACTTTCTCTATGGCTTGCTGGACCAAGTCTGGCTCTATCAGTCTGGCCTCTCCTGTTTCGAACCACCAAATTGGGGATCTACACTTTCGCCCATATAAAGCTTCATACGGTGCCATTTGGATGCTAGAATGATAATTGCTATTGTAAGCAAATTCAATGAGTTGCAAATGATCATCCCAATTACCTCCGAAATCTATCATACATGCCCGTAACATATCTTCAAGAGTCTGAATGGTACTCTCGGCTTGTCCATCGGTCTGCGGGTGAAATGCCGTGCTAAGGCTCACTTGGGTCCCTAAACCCTCTTGGAACGACTTCCAAAAAGTGGCTGTAAACTGAGTTCCTCTGTTTGAGATAATAGATACTGGAACACCATGTAGTTTTACTATCTCTATAAGATAAAGTTTTGTATAATCTTCTGCCACATGCGTCGTTCTGACTGGTAAGAAATGAGCTGACTTGGTGAGTCTATCCACAATGACCCATATGGAGTCATACTTACGACGAGAACGGGGTAAGCCTGTAATGAAGTCCATGTTAATCACTTCCCACTTCCAAGTTGGGATTTCTATAGCTTGCTCGATTTTCACTTGCTGACAATTAGAACATTGAGCTACGAATTCCACTATATCTTTCTTCATTCCATTCCACCAATATACAGACTTAAAATCATGATACATTTTCGTCGCACCGGGGTGAACAGAGTAACGGGAACTCATACTGCCACATCAGGAACGCATACTTTGCCTCGGCATCGGAGAACTCCATCTCCTGTGATATCAAATGATGACTCATTTTTCTGAGGGAGTGTATCTCTGTAATGCAGTATCATGGGATCTTCATATTGTCGCTCTTTCACTTATGCCACTAGCGATGAGGCTGCTAAATTCTGGATGGTAGTCCCCCTGCTACCTGAGTCCACTACTCGAACTACTAGGCTAGCTAACTGCTGGAGCTCACGAGTCATTTCTCTCCTCTCGGGTCGTACGTCACACAAACTTCCCATAGATCTGCGGCTAAGGGCATCAGCTACAACATTTGCCTTTCCGGGGTGATACAAGATATCAACATCATAATCTTTTAGCAATTCCAACCAGCGTCGTTGCCGTAAATTCAGCTCTTTCTGCTTGAAGATATACTGTAGACTCTTATGATCTGTATAAATATCCACATGGACACCATATAAATAATGTCTCCATATCTTTAACGCATGAACCACTGCGGCCAATTCTAAATCATGGGTTGGATAATTCCGCTCATGTTTCCGTAATTGCCTTGAAGCATACTCAATCCCCTTACTTGCATCAATACACAGCCTAGCCCAGCACCTGAAGCATCGCAATATCCTTCCAATCCCTCTGGAAGTGTCAAGACTGGGGCGGAAGTCAATCTACTTTTCAACTCTTGGAAGCTACGCACACAAGCATCTGTCCATTGAAACTTTGCTGACTTCTGGGTCAACTTTGTGAGTGGTGCAGAAATAGAAGAAAAACCTTCAACAAATCTCCTGTAATAACCTGCTAAGCCCAGAAAGCTACGAACCTCCGTAGGAGTTGTGGGCCTTGGCCAAGTGTTCACGGACTTAATCTTTTGACTATCCACTCGAATACCATCGGCTGCCACAATATGCCCCAGAAATGCCACTGAGTTCAACCAAAACTCGCATTTGGAAAACTTTGCAAACAACTCTCGAGTTCGAAGGACTCCGAGGACAGTACGCAAATGATCCGCACGTTCTGCCTCGGATCTAGAATATACCAAGATGTTGTCGATAAATACGATCACAAATAAATCCAGAAAAGGCCTGAACACATTATTCATCAGATCCATAAATGCCGCCGGCACATTAGTTAGCCCAAATGACATCACCCGGAACTCAAAATGACCATATCTTGTTCTAAAGGCTGTCTTAGGGATATCTTCCTCCCTAACTCTCACTTGATGATACCCGGACCTCAAATCAATCTTTGAAAACCATTTGGCACCTTGCAATTGATCAAATAAGTCATCAATCCTCGGAAGAGGATACTTGTTCTTAATTGTCACCTTATTCAATTGCTGGTAATCAATGCACATTCTCAAGGAGACATCTTTCTTTCGGACAAATAATACGGGTGCTCCCCACGGGGATGAACTAGGCCTAATAAAGCCTTTCTCAAGCAAGTCCTTCAATTGCTCCTTCAACTCTTTCAATTCTGCGGGAGCCATTCTATAAGGAGGAATAGATATGGGCTTGGTGCCCGGCAAAACATCAATTAAGAAATCAATCTCCTACTCGGGAGGAAGGCCTGGAAGCTCTTTCGGGAACACATCCGGAAATTCGTTTACTACATGAACTGTCTGAAGAGTCGGCGATTCAACTTCTACATCTTGAACCCGAACTAGATGATAGATACACCCTTTTGTGATCATTTTCCTTGCCTTCAGATAGGAAATAAACCTACCTTTTGGTGACGCCGTATTCCCTTTCCATTCTAGGACTGGTTCTCCCGGAAATTGGAAACGAACCATCTTCATTCTACAATCAACATTTGCATAGCAAGAGGCTAGCCAATCCATGCCCATAACGACATCAAAGTCTACCATCTATGCTCATGCAAGTCAACTATAGTACGGCGGTCACAAATCAAAACTATGCAATTTCCATATACTCGGCTAGCTATTACCGATTCACCAACGGGTGTAGACACCTCAAAAGGTTTGATCGACTCTGGTTCGACCCTAAATCGACCCGCAATATATGGAGTAACATATGACAATGTGGAGCCCGGATCAATCAAAGCATATACATCATGAGAGAATACCGATAATATACCTGTGACCACGTTAGGACAAGACTCAAGATCTTGGTGTCCAGGCAAAGCATAAACACGGTGCTGAGGACCGCTAGAACTAGCAACACTCCCTCTGCCTCTACCATGGCCGACTGGAACATGTGAACCTGGCCCCATAGGGCATACAGATGCTCAAGATTTCGGCTACCGACCCTGAAGGCTGGGTCCTACCTCTACCATGAACTGAGGGGCAATCACGTATAATATGGCCTGGTCGACCACATGAATAGCAAACATCTGAGCGCATTCGGCATCGACCCCAATGCAACTTCCCACACTGGGAACATCGTAGTACGGGTGGCCTTGCCTGACACCAATCATCTCTAAACTGAGACCCCGAATAACTCTGACTCGGCCCGGAATGAGTAGATCTGTCGAATCTCTGGCCTGAAAACCGTGGAGGCGCACCAGTCATAGAATAGCCTGAGTGCCTGGACATCTGCTGCCAATGCCCGCCTTTGAAATCACTCATCGGACCTAAAGATCTGGCCCTCTTGCCCTGTACCCTATCATGCTCGCGCTCACTTCTTTGTTGTTGCAGACTTTCTGCTAAGTTTTGAGCATGGGCCTGAATGCGTGCAATATCCATATTGTCCTGAAGAGACGCAGTCAAGCACCTATCCATCAAATGCGGCCCTAGGCCCTTTACAAAGTGGTGCACTCTGTCACCCATATCCGCTACCATGGCCGAAGCATACCTAGCCAAGGAATTGAAGCGGAGACTATACTCTAAAGCACTCATGCTACCTTGCCTCAAATTCAAGAATTTATCGGCCCTAGCTCGCCGAACCTCTGGAGGCATATAATGTCGGAGGAAAGCATCAACGAACTCCTGCCATACCGGGGGAGGTGCATTGGCTCCCCGTGAAGCCATCCAAACCATATACCATTGGATCGAGACATCTCTCAATCTATACGATGCTAACTCCACTGACTCGGTGCCTGAAGCATGTATCAATCGTAGCGTCCTCAACATACCATCGATAAAATCCTGAGGGTCCTCCTCCGGCTTTTACCCAAAGAATTATGGAGGGTTCAAAGTAATGAAGTCACGGGCCCTTGCACTAACAGCCGTATCCCCCTGCCCTGTACTTTGCTACTGAGTCTGGGCAGCAACCAATCGAGTAAGCAAGTGTATGGCCACTTTCACATCTTGGCCTGAAGCATCCGGTGGAGGAGCTGGAGGTGCTAGAGCTGGGGCTGAGGCTCCCTCACGCTCCTCTAATATAGGTACTGAACTGGAGGACTGAGATTGAGCCGCACTCTGGGACTCACTTTCCTCTACTACCGGTGGCGGTGCTCTTTCAGCCCGCTTTTCTGCCACCGTCTTGCCCTTTTGGGCTGCTGTAGCCTTTCTCTTTACAGGCATTTCTGAAACACACAACACACGATTAAGGGATAAGAATTTCTTATACCATAGCTCTATCGCACGATTTTTATGAAGAAAGAAGGTCATTTATTCCTAAAATGTCTGCAGCTTCTTGTTTATAAGTGTGGCGCGCAACACACCCATAACCAAGAATCTACTAGACACGGCTCGTAGACACAACCTAGGACTGAACTGCTCTGATACCACTTTTGTCACGACCCGTCTAGATGGCCGCGACGAGCGCCCGGTGCTAGCCTACCCCGAGCACCCCTTGGCTTACACTTCACTTACATTTAGGTAAGCCACATAATTAGACATACATTTCTAATCACCATTCATGCTAGTCCCATTGGACGACAATGCTTTCATATCATGGTTGGCATCTATACCATGTCAATGTACATGAGCCGTCAAGGCTATCAAAATAATATACAAAATATAGACCAACAAGGCCAGACATATCTAACCATATACACGTGACTACGAGCCTCTAAGGAGAGTATAACACATCACATAAGCGGGACAGGACCCCGCTATGCCCATAATTATGTACAAAAAAGAATAAGTACCCAAAAGCTATGGCTCCGAATGAAATGGATCTCTGCTAGGTGGTCTCTAAGAATACCGCTATGGATCGAGCCTGTCTCCCTGTCCATCTACGGGCATGACGCAACGTCCACAAACAAAAGGACGTCAGTACGAAGAATGTACTGAGTATGTAAAGCATGATCAATATCAATATAGAAGCTTAATAAGAAACATGAGAAATAGCACAAGATGGGAGATAGTAATATCATCGTCATAGGCACTTACTTGCCGTGCATAGGATCTTTCCATTCCGTATTTGTACTCGCATTCGTATACATACCTTTATTCACATTCATATCGTATCATATTCATACTCGTAACCATATCATATACATAATCATATCATATACATAGCATTTACATAGCATACCCGACCATGCAGGATCGGTGTTCCACATATACCTGGCCAACCAAGGCTCAAGGTTACTCATACCTGGCCCTACCAAGGCTTCAGGGTTACATCTACCTGGCCCTACCAAGGCGTCAGGGTTATCCGTACCATCTGCAGAGGTGTGCGCGCATTACGTAATCATATACATATTTATTTACATATCTTACCCGGCCTCATAAGTTCAGGTTTCCATAATAGTCATACATAGACACATTTACACAATAGCTCATAAGCATCTTTACTATTTACATTATTATCATAATCGTCATCAACATCATTGTTACTATTATCGTCATTCATCACCCTTATCTTTATAGGCTTACTCGTCATACGAGGGAATTAGTACAATCATGGCGTATCAAGAATCATGAGCTTACTAGCTCGGGAGATCAAGTCATTTGAAGGACCTCATAGTCTCATAGAAGAGTTAGATATTTGGCCAAAGAACCATGCCTTATGAAAGAAGGGTTAGCCTTAAATACCTTTTCCGTTCATCTATTTCACACTTGCGCGTTCTCCTGCAATGCTAGCAGTTCTACCTTCATTAAAGTCATACTATCATTAGAATCGATAGCTAGCATACATAACTAAACTAGAGAAAATCGGGCAACGTCTCCTTTATTTATACGACATTCCTCTATAGTGTATTTCAACTCTCGAACGTCAACAATACATTCACAATAGTCATTATTCATCCACATTATCCATATCCTAGACTCACTTTTCAATCATCCATATCCATGGCCATAACGCACGACTATGTCCATTCACGTGCATTGTTCATCTCACATTCTCAACATCATTTATAACACATTTACATTACAATACATCAAGACTCATAACTCAATTCAAACTATTTCTCAAAATGGCACTATTCCACATTCATGACCCATTTTTCCATACCTCTCTACAATCCAAGCATTTCAACTCTTAAATACCTTAAAAAACATAGAAACATCATAAATCTTACCTTAGATGTCGTAGGAACAAGCCTTGGTTGATAATACTCCACTTGAGCAAAACCCTAGTTTATCTTCAATAAGATTTCTTGACTTGTATGATCCTTAATGGGTTTTCTTATACTTGATTCACTTAGTTTATGTTGTTGTTCACTAATAATCCTTGAATCCTTGTGGATTAAATGTAGAGAGAAGGGGGTGTCATGTGGAAATGAAATAATGAACTTGATCTCTTATTAATAACCGAAAATCTGATCTTAAATGAACAGTCGTCGAAAGTGCACAGTGGTCGTAAACACAGTTTACGGTCCGTATTCCAGTTTACGAATCGTATTTCGTGGTCGTATTTAAGGATGATAGAAACAGAAAGTCAGGCTGAGGACATGGTGGTTTACGACTCAGTTTACGGGCCGTATTTCAGTTTCCGGTCCGTATTCCAAGTCGTCTTTAACCATTCCAGCATTTGACAGAAAGTTGATGTTTTTGGAAGCTGAAATACGACATGGCAGTTTACGGACCGTATACCACTTTACGGTCCGTATTTCATTTACGACCAACTGGCCAGAATGCAAACCTGCAACTTTTCACATTTCCAAAACCTATAATTAGTCATTGTGGAGCATAACCTACCTTTCATTGCAATTGCCTTTGAAATCTTACTTAGGGTCGTTAAACGTCGTTCCCTTCTTATTAAAACATCATATACTCGTATTCTTCGTTAGTTTATTCACTGTACGTTCACGGGGGAATTCCCGAGATTTAACAACCGTTGGGAGCACCTGTCCTATTTATAAGAAAGAAGGATGGCTCTCTACGAATGTGCATCGATTATAGGCAGCTGAATAAAGTGACGATAAAAAACAAATATCCTCTTCCGAGAATTGATGATTTATTTGATCAATTACATGGTGCCAAGTGGTTTTCCAAAATAGACTTGAGGTCAGGTTATCATCAAGTGAGAGTTAGAGAAGAAGATATTCCTAAAACAGCTTTCAGAACGAGATATGGTCATTATGAATTCCGGGTGATGTCGTTTGGGTTAACCAATGCTCCGACAGTGTTCATGAATTTGATGAATAACGTATTCAGGCCTCTCTTGGATCTATTTGTAATAGTATTCATTGACGATATTCTGGTATACTCTCGCACAGAATCAGAACATGCAGACCATTTACGTATTCTTCTTGGAATTCTTCAAACCCGAGAATTGTATGCAAAATTTTCAAAGTGCGAGTTTTGGCTGAATTCTGTGACATTCTTAGGTCATGTTATCTCAGATGATGGCATTCTAGTTGATACTCAGAAAATTGAAGCCGTGAAGACTTGGCCAAGGCCTACGACGCCTACCGAAGTCCGTAGTTTTCTAGGGTTGGCAGGTTATTATAGAATGTTTGTGGAGGGGTTTTCCTCTATTTCAGCCCCATTGACAAAACTAACCCAAAAGTCAGTTAACTTTCAGTGGAATGATGCTTATGAACGCAGTTTCCAAGACTTGAAGAACAGATTAACCTCAGCCCTAGTCTTAACACTCCCAGAAGGGCCAGATGGTTATGTTGTATATTGTGATGCTTCCGGTGTTGGGTTAGGATGTGTGTTAATGCAGCACGGTAAAGTCATTGCTTATGCTTCGAGGCAGCTGCGGAAACATAAAAAGAATTGCCCAACTCATGATCTCGAATTGGCTGTAGTTATTCATGCATTAAAGATGTGGAGACATTACTTGTGTGGTGTGCATGTTGACATTTATACAGATCACAAGAGTCTTCAATACATTTTCAAACAGAAGGAGTCGAATCTGCGGCAGAGACGGTGGTTAGAATTATTGAAAGATTATGATGTGAGTATTTTATACCACCCCGGAAAAGCAAATGTAGTAGCTGATATGCTTAGCCGCCGATTGATGAGCAGCCTATGTAAAGTTCCTCCGAAAAAGAAAGAGTTAATTCATGAGCTCCACCAACTAGCTAATCTTGGAGTACGCCTAATTGATTCAGGTAGTGCCGAAATTGGTATTAATGATCCCACAGTTTCGTCCCTGAATATGGAAGTAAAAGAGCGCCAATATGAAGATCCTCAGTTGAGCCATTATAGAGACACATTTCATGAAAAAGAGAAGTCCCCATTTGAAACTTCTATGGATGGAATTCTTAGATACCGAGGCAGGATATGTGTTCCGAATGTTGCAGAATTGCGTCATCAAATTCTAGAAGAAGCTCATTATTCTCGGTATTCTATTCACCCAGGTGCAACGAAGATGTATCATGATCTCAAGTTGATATATTGGTGGGATGGCATGAAGAAAGACATAGCAGAATTTGTAGCTCAATGTCCAAATTGCCAGCAAGTGAAAATCGAACATCAAACGCCAGGAGGATTATTGCAAGCAATGGAAATCCCTACTTGGAAATGGGAAGTGATCAATATGGATTTTATTGTGGGATTACCTCGTTCCCGAGGCAAGTATGATTCCATATGGGTGATCGTGGACAGACTCACGAAAGCAGCTCATTTTCTTCCTGTTAGAACCACATACTCAGCTGAAGATTATGCAAGACTGTATCTCAAGGAAATTGTGCGACTCCATGGTATTCCGATATCTATTATCACATATAGAGGAGCGCAATTTACAGCCAAGTTCTGGAAATATTTCCAAGAAGGTCTAGGTACTCAAGTAAAGCTTAGCACGACATTTCATCCACAGACTGATGGGCAAGCCGAACGTACCATTCAAACCTTGGAAGATATTCTAAGAGCATGTGTACTAGATTTCGGTGGTAGCTGGGATGACCACTTACCTCTTATTGAGTTTGCATACAACAATAGCTACCATTCCAGTATCAAAATGGCTCCGTACGAAGCTCTATATGGAAGGAAGTGCAGATCCCTAATTGGATGGTTTGAAATAGGAGAAGTACAACTAATAGGCCCTGAGTTGATTCAATAAGCAGTAGAAAAAATCAAGGTGATCCGAGATCGATTATTGACAGCTCAAAGTCGCCAAAAATCCTATGCGGACAACCGCCGGCGAGACTTAGAATTTCAAGTTGATGATTGGGTATTCTTAAAGGTGTCACCAATGAAAGGTGTGATGAGATTTGGCAAGAAAGGAAAGTTAAGTCCTCGATATATTGGACTCTATAAGATTATCCGCAAGGTGGGTCAAGTAGCTTATGAATTGGACTTGCCTCCAAAACCTGAATTAGTCCACCCAGTTTTCCATGTCTCAATGCTCCGCAAGTGTGTTGGAGATCCTATGAGGATTGTCCCAATAGATGATGTTCGAGTGACAGAAAAGCTAGTATATGAAGAAGTGCCCATTGCCATATTAGACAGGCAAGTACGGAGACTTCAAAATAAGGAAGTGGCCTCAGTTAAAGTCTTATGCAGAAATAACAACCGAGAAGAAATGACTTGGGAAGCAGAAGAGAGTATGAAATCCAAATACCCGCATTTATTTCAGCCCCCAGAAGAGATCCACGATGAAACACCAAGATTATGAGGTATGTATATTTTCTTTTTATGCATATGGGTCGCATGTGGCCAATTTATATTGATATTGTGTTGTGGCCCTGTGAGGCAATACTATTGTGGGTTGTTGTGACAGGATGGTAATTGTTACACTTTAGAACTTTGATTGCTGAGCGGTGAATGGACTAACGTATGTTAAGGCGAACATGATGTCCCCACAAGTAAGAATGAGTGTCTATCGATCCTTATTAAGATTCCAAAGAAGTTAACAGCAAGAAAGAACAGTTCGTTAAATGAACTCCGGCATAATTCAGAGAAAGGGGAGTTCGACGGCCGTCCTTTGTACCGTCGAACTGGTCGACGCTTCGTCGATTGCACCGTAAAGTTGAAATGGGGTGAAGACCACTCGACGGAAGTATCGACGCTCCGTCGTTCACATCGACGGTCCGTCCTTCTCACCGTCGAAATGAAGGAAATGACAGATTGCTCACTGGAAATTCAACACCATCGACGATCAGATCGACGCTCCGTCGTTCCGATCGACGCTCCGTCGATCTCTCCGTACATCTTGATCGGGACTGATTTCATGAAATAATATAAGACCCTCCCCTCATTTTATTTCATTTCATTTCTCATTCTCTCCATACCAAGAACTCTATAGAACTTTCTACACCACTTCACCCATAAGAAATCAAAGGAAACCCTTGATCAACTACACCAAATCCATGAAATCAAGTTTGAGAAACCCATTAAAAGTTCATCTAAGCCAAGAAAACTCAAGAAGAGTGAGTTAGGGTTTTGAAGCAAGAAGAGGAGTTCCACTCAAAAGCTGTTCATCCATCATTAGGTAGGTTTTATGACTCTTCTTCAATGGTTTGAGAGATTAAATGATGAAATACTTGAATCGTAGAAAGACATAGCAAATGGGTCATAAATGGGTGAATAGTGTAATGGTTGAATGGTAGTTGGATTGAATCATGAATGTTGATGTGTTGTGATTGTGAATAAGTTATAAATGACGTTTGTATCATGAAATAAGTATTATATACGCGAAAACACAATAATGAGTTATAGGAATAAATGTGGGGGAAATGGAGAAAAGCGGTGGATTGTGGTTAATGTATATAAATGATGATTGTTGGTTATTATATCGCGGGTATTGTTGTGAATGTTTGGGAGTTGGAAATGGATCATGGGAAAAGTAGTAGAAACAAAGGGAATGCTGCCCAATTTTCCCTAGAAATAGTAACACGTTCTTATAGCCGATTAACTAATGTTAATGCGACTTCTCTTGAAGGTAGAAACGTGGGCATCAAAGGAGAACAAGCAAGCGACATATTAGTAAACGACAAAGGTATGTAAGGAAAATCCTTTCTTTCGAAGGCATGAATCTTATGGTATGAATCCTCCTATCTCTCCATGATTTTCCTACATATTGCTAACTATGAAACTACGAGTATAAAGAACTTCATACGAGAAAAAGAAAAGAGATACGTTACGAACATGACAATATCGATGATGAGTCTAAGCCTAACGATACTAAGGCCTATAATATCATGGTTCTACAAGGTTAATGATCCATATTACGATCCATTGATATTGTTCATTAACTACACTCGCCTTATATGCTAATTCCTTCAAGGTGAGGCATAATGCTTATGAATGCTCCATAATGGACTCGGGGGTTCTCGACCTCATGTCACCCCGACATTGTTATAGATTGTCCATAAGCCTTAATGCACGTCCTATGACCAATGTTCCAAAAAATTGCGAGTCTATGTTCATAGAGGATTTCATATAAGATAAAGGTAAGAGATATGCTATATAATCGATAGTGGTAATGTTGAGCTTAAGCCTAGATATTTTGAAGTCTATCCTACAATATTCATACGAAGTCCATTCTACGAATATGATGCGATTTTCATAGATTGTCTTTAAATCTAGATGTACGCAGTAATGAAAGGTTACGATACGCTTATAAGATGTATGTGATGACAATGATGATGATGATGAGATATACCGATCCATGTTATAATGTATGTAATATGGTCGAGCCTCTATGTGGCCGAATATGGAAGGTATGTATGTGATACTGTCGAGCCACTACGTGGCCGAATATGGATACTGTCGAGCCACTATGTGGCCGAATACGGATATTGTGTATGTGATACTGTCGAGCCACTACGTGGCCGAATACGGATACTGTCGAGCCACTACGTGGCCGAATACGGATATTGTCGAGCCCTACGTGGCCGAATACGGATAATGTTTTATATGTATGAGCAGATACGATATTACGATGATGAATTATACGGCATGATGATGTATACGCTATGATGGTTCATGTACGACGATTATGTATATGTGATATGTGTATGAAATGTATTCATCCTTAAAGGTCGCGCAGGTTTTGCCTTCACTTTATGACTTATGATTTCTCTATCATGTTTATTTCATTCATGCCTTACATACTCAGTACAATATTCGTACTGACGTCCGTTTTCTTTGGACGCTGTGTTCATGCCCACAGATAGACAGGGAGACGGCGCAAACCTATAGGAGCTACCAGCAGATTTTCAGGAGCACTCCATTATTCCGGAGGTGCTGACGGGGTTTATCCTTTTGTGTATATATATATGTATATGTATTTTGGGCACGACGGGGCCTTGCGAGTCTATGTTCATAGAGGATTTCATATGAGATAAAGGTAAGAGATATGCTATATAATCGATAGTGGTAATGTTGAGCTTAAGCCTAGAGATTTTGAAGTCTATCCTACAATATTCATACGAAGTCCATGCTACGAATATTATGCGATTTTCATGGATTGTCTTTAAATCTAGATGTACGCAGTAATGAAAGGTTACGATACGCTTATGAGATGTATGTGATGACAATGATGATGATGAGATATACCGATCCATGTAATGATGTATGTAATATGGTCGAGCCTCTATGTGGCCGAATATGGAAGGTATGTATGTGATACTGTCGAGCCACTACGTGGCCGAATATGGATACTGTCGAGCCACTATGTGGCCGAATACGGATATTGTGTATGTGATACTGTCGACCACTACGTGGCCGAATACGAATACTGTCGAGCCACTACGTGGCCGAATATGGATATTGTCGAGCCCTACGTGGCCGAATACGGATAATGTTTTATATGTATGAGCAGATACGGTATTACGATGATGAATTATACGACATGATGATGTATACGCTATGATGGTTCATGTACGACGATTATGTATATGTGATATGTGTATGAAATGTATTCATCCTTAAAGGTCACGCAGGTTTTGCCTTCACTTTATGACTTATGATTTCTCTATCATGTTTATTTCATTCATGCCTTACATACTCAGTACAATATTCGTACTGACGTCCGTTTTCTTTGGACGCTGTGTTCATGCCCACAGATAGACAGGGAGACGGCGCAAACCTATAGGAGCTACCAGCAGATTTTCAGGAGCACTCCATTATTCCGGAGGTGCTGACGGGGTTTATCCTTTTGTGTATATATATATGTATATATGTATTTTGGGCACGACGGGGCCTTGTCCTGTCCTTACGTCTAGGACTCCAGTAGAGGCTCGTAGATACGCAGTGTGGGTCATGTGGTCTCACGAGATTGCTACTACGTATATGTATTGTTTTGATGGCCGAAACGCTTATGCATATAAAAGTATTTATGTTTTTCAAATGAAAGATGATTTCCTCATGATTTGAATATAAATTGATCAAAAGGCAGTAAATGAGTAAGATGAGTAATAGAACGAGCGGTGCTCGGTGGTTAGCCCCAGGTACCCGTCGCGGCCCCTAGTCGGGTCGTGACAGTAATGCCATATTACAGGGGAAACTCTGGCAAAATGTTCATAAAATTCCCGAGTGCTTAACATTTGAGGACGAATGTTCCAAAAAGGGGGGAAGAATGTTACACCTCGGAATTTTTTTTCGTTCATGCACAGTGAATAGACTAACGAAGGGCACGAAGTATACGATGTTTCAATAAGTAATAAATAGCATTTAAGGATCCTAATTGAGATTTCAAAGACATTCTCGCGGAAAGAGAAAAGAATTTCGCCAAGAAAGGCAAGGTATACGTTATGTATCGGAAGACATTTACGAGTAACAAGTTAATGATGGCTTAATAATGTCTTGAAGAAGAGTTATGACGTCCCTTAGATTGGTAATGAAGTGTTAAACAAGTGTCAAGAAGGTTTCATAAGGATTGGAGATTGAACGAACGATGGAAATCATTTCAGGGAAATGGGGTTATACGACCGACTTATACGGTCCATATAAGGGTACGTATAACACCTAACAGAAGTGGTATTTTTCCTGATGGTGAACCACGACCACTTGTACGGACCGTACAATCTTATACGGACTGTATAAGTGTCCGTGGAAGTCCCGACGGGCTGAGTTAAGTTCAATTATATATATGTATTTCCACTTCTTTAATTTAATTTCCACACTTCTGCACCTCTTTCTCAAGGATTCTAGAGGGTTCCACACAGTTCATATAAAAGAATACAAAGGAAAGCAAAGATCAATATCAAGAATTCAAGTGAATCAAGTGCAAGAAGCTTACTAGGGTTCTTCCAAGTCAAGAATTCTCTTGGGAGTGAAGCTAGGGTTTTGGCTCAAGTGAAGTATTTCCACTCAAGGCTCATTCCCATACTATCTAAGGTAAGTTTCATGATCATTCCATGTTGTTTAATGTATTGAGAGGTTGAAAGACTTAGATTATGAAAGGAAATAGAAAATGGGTTACAAAGATGAAAATAATGAGATTTTGAGTAGTAGCTTGAGATGAGTCATGATCTTTGATATGTTGTGCTTATAAAAATGTTATGAATGATGTTGAGAACATGGGATGAGCATTATATGTGAGGAAACACATTAGTGTACTATGACTATGATTATGGATGAATTGAAGTGAAAATTGTGAAATGTGGATAATGTAGATGAATGAAGATTGTTGGTTATAATGTTGCGAATGTTACTATGGATGTTTGGGAGTTGATAGATGATATGGGGAAAGTTGTATAAACAAAGGAAATGCTACCCAATTTTCTCTAGCTTTAGTGAACATGTTCATGTAACCGAGTAGCTAACGTTAATACGAACTCTCTTGAAAGTAAAGACGTGAACATTGAAGGAGAACGATCAAGCGGTAGAATAGCTAAAGGAAAGGGTATGTAAGGCTAGTCCCTTCTTTCTAAGGCATGATTCTTATGACATGATATTCCCTATCTCTTTATGACTTTCCTACATCCCGAAAATTATGAGTCAATCTTAGTAAAGAGATTCATATGAGATAAGATAAGAGATATGTTATGAGCTTGATAAGGATGATGATGAGTCTAAGTCCAAAGAGCCTAAGGCCCGTGATATTATGTTTCTACCAAGCTAATGATTCTAATTATGATCCATTGATGTTGTTCATTGTATACACTCACCTTATATGATAATTCCTTCAAGGTGAGGCAGAATACTTATGCATGCTCCATAACGGAATCGGGGGTTCACGACCTTATGTCACCTCGATAGTTATACAGTTTGTCTTGAGTCTTATGCATGATTCATGATAAGTATGTGATGATCATATTACATCGTGCCTACATGGCCGGGCAAACACCGCTAAGTCGGGCAGCGTATATACCATGTCTAGATGGCATGGGCAGACACCACTAGTGGGCGGCATGAGATGGTACCCCGGACGCGGGAGGCCTGGACGCGGGCTAATGATTATCACACCGTACCTATATGGTCGTGCAGCTTATACATATACGCATACATGATATGATGATGATTATGGAGTAAGCCAGCACGCATTATTTCTTTTATAATTGATAGTCAGTTACAAGTTGTTCCTCATTTGATGCTTCCTTATTTCATTGGCGTATTGTTATTGTTGATGCCTTACATACTCAGTACAATGTTCGTACTGACGTCCGTTTTCTTTGGACGCTGTGTTCATACCCACAGGTTGACAGGGACACGGTGCAGATCCATAGGAGCTACCAGCAGATTTACAGGAGCACTCCATTATTCCGGAGGTGCTATTTGGTTATTTATTTTGTGTACATATTTGGGCACGGCGGGGTCCTGTCCCGTCCCTATGTCTAGCACTCTAGTAGAGGCTCGTAGATACGTATGTGTGGGTAGTATGGTCTCACGATGTCCTTATTGTATATATATTATTTTGATAACCGAGAGGGCTTATGTATATAAAGGTAAGCATGTTTCAAATGAAAAATGGTTTTCCTATGATTTAAGTATAAGATTAATAAATGAATGCTTGATGAGTACAATGGGTAATGGTATGAGCGGTGCTCGGTGGTTAGCCCCGGGTACCCGTCATGGCCCCTAGTCGGGTCATGACAAAACAATAATAGGGAAAAAATGAATTAAGAAGCTAAGGAATATATGAAGTTCAGGTGTCCACATTTATTTCCACCCCAGAAGAGCTTCAGACAGAGACACCATTGTCTCTGGGTATGAAATGCTTTCTTTTGATGATTTCTTGGTCGTGTGTGGCCATTATTGTTGTTTTTTTTTGGTGCCCTGTGAGGCGTTGTATATTGTGGGTTGTTGTGATAGGATGGTAGTGGCATATTTACATAGGAAACTCTGGTAAAATTTCTGTAGAATCCCTAAGAGTCAAACATTCGAAGACGAATGTTCTTAAGGGGGAGGAATGTACACCTTGGAAATTTCGTGAAGTTTGCATTATGAGTGAAATAACTCAAGCTTAAGGTGGAAATGAAGCCCTTATAAGGTTAGGAAGGGTAAGTATATACCTTAAGGTTTCGGAGTCATATGAAGCGGTGGAAGTAAATTCATTGGAGAAATTGGAGTTTGAGTCATGTTTTGGGAAGATTTCGTAGCATTTTGTTACACCTTGAAAATTTCCCCGCGAACGTACAGTGGATAGGATAAAAAAGGGCATAGCGTGTACGATGTTTTAATAAGAAGGGAACGACGTTTGACGACCCTAAGTAAGATTCCAAAAGCCATTTGCAGTAAGAGATAGGTTATGCTCCATAATGACTAGCTATAGGTTCTGAAAATGTGGAAAGTTGTAGATTTTCACTTTGGCCAGTTGATCGTAAAATGAAATACGGACCGTAAAGTAGTTTACAGGTCGTAAACTGCCATGTCGTATTTCAACTTCCAAAACTTCAACTTTCTGTCAAATGCTTGAATGGTTAAAGACGACTTGAAATACGGATCGTAAACTGAAATACAGCCCGTAAACTGTGTTCGTAAATCACCATGTCTCATCCTGACTTTCTGGTTCTGTTATGATTAAATACGTCCACGAAATATGGCCCGTAAACTGGAATACGGACCGTAAACTGAGTTTACGACCACTGTTGCACTTTCGACGACTGTTCATTTCAGATCAGATTTTGGGTTATTAAAAAGGGGACCAAGTTTATTATTTCATTTCCACATTTCACCCCTTCTCTCTAAAACATCTCTCTACACTTATTCCACAAGAATTCAAGGATTATTAGTGATCAACAACATAAACCAAGTGAATCAAGTGTAAGAAACCCATTAAAGATCATACAAGTCAAGAAATCTCATTGGAGATGAACTAGGGTTTTTGCTCAAGTGCAGTATTATCAACCAAGGCTTGTTCCTATGACATCTAAGGTAAGATTAATGATATTTCTATGTTGTTTATGGTATTTGAGAGTTGAAATACTTGGATTGTAGAAGGGTATAGAAAAATGGGTCATGAATGTGGAATAGTGCCATTTTGAGAAATAGCTTAACTTGAGTTACGATTCTTGATGGGTTGTGATGTAAATATGTTATAAATGATGTTGAGAACATGAGATGAGAAATGTATGAGAATGGACGTCGTCGTGCATTATGGCCATGGATATGGATGACTGAAAGTAAGTCTAGAATATGGATAATGTAGATGAAAAATGACTATCGTAATAGTATTGTGAATGTATTATTGACGTTTCAGAGTTGATATACGCTATAGAGGAATGTCGTATAAATAGAGGAGACGTTGCCCGATTTTCTCTAGTTTAGTCATGTATAGAGCTCTCGATTTCTAATGATAGTATGACTTCAATAAAGGTAGAAGCGCTAGCGTTGAAGGAGGACGCGCAGGTGTAGAGTAGTACAGCGAAAAGGTATGTAAGGCTAACCCTTCTTTCATAAGGCATGGTTCTTTGGCCAAACGTCTAAATCTTCTATAAGACTATGATATCTTTCAAATGATTTGATCTTCCGAGCTTGTAAGCTCACGATTCTTGATACGCTACAATTGTACTAAGTTCCTCGTATGACGAGTAAGCCTATAAAGATAGATGTGATGAATGACGATAATAGTGACAATGATATGGAGGACGACTATAGTGGTAATAGCGATGACGATAACGATGACAACGATGATAGTAATTATAATAGTAAAGATGCTTATGAGCTATTATGTATATGTATCTATGTATGACTATTATGGAACCCCGAGCTTATGAGGCCGGATTAGATATGTAAATAAATATGTATATGATTATGTAATGCGCGCACACCTCTGCAGATGGTACGGATAACCCTGACGCCTTGGTAGGGCCAGGTAGATGTAACCCTGACGCCTTGGTAGGGCCAGGTATGTGTAACCTTGAGCTTTGGTTGGCCAAGTATGTATGAAACACCGATCCTGCAAGGTCGGATATGCTATGTAAATGCTATGTATATGATATGATTGTGTATATGACATAGACACGAGTATGTATACGAATATGAGTACAAATATGGAACGGATACGATTATGGATACGGATATGGATATAAGTACATAAATACGCATTAGAAATGGAAAGTTTCTATGAAAGGCAAGTAAGTGCTTATGACGATGATATTACTATCTCCCATTCCGTGTTATCTTTCATGTTGCTTACTATGCTTCTACGTTGATATTGATCATGCTTTACATACTCAGTACATTCTTTGTACTGACGTCCTTTTATTTGTGGACGCTGCGTCATGCCCGCAGGTGCACAGGGAGACAGGATTGATCCATAGCTACATTCTCAGGGACTACATAGCGGAGCTCCATTTCATTCGGAGCTATAGCTTTTGGGTACTTATTCTTTTATGTACATAATTATAGGCATAACGGGTTCCTGTCCCGCTTATGTGATATGACATACTCTCCTTAGAGGCTCATAGACATGTGTACGTGGTTAGATGTGTTTGGCCTTGTCGGCCTATATTTCGTATATCATTTTGTTAGCCTTGTCGGCTCATGTATATTAACGTGGTATAGATGCCAACGATGATGTAAAGGCATTGTTGTCCAATGGGACTAGTATGACGGATGAATAGAAATATGTGTTTAATTATGTGGCTCACATAGATGTAAGTGTAAGTATAAGCCAAGGGGTGCCCGGGTGAGCTAGCACCGGGTGCTCGTCGCAGCCCTCTAGACGAGTCGTGACACATTTGAGTTATACTTACCTTGAGGGGGAGCTATAGGGGCCCTTAGATGGTTAATGAAGTTTTATACAAGTTCCAAGAAGGTTCCATAAGGATTGGAGGTCAAACGAATTGAAAAGGACACAATTTCGCGAAACCGGAGAAGTTGGGGCAGTAAGCGGTCGCATACTGAGTATGCTGGGCCGTATACCAGCCGAAAACTCCCCATTTTGGGTGAGCTTACTGCCCAACATCACCCCCCAAGTTGTGGAGGGACTATACGGCCTAGCATACTCAGTATGCTAGGCCGTATACTCACCGCAAATTGGAGCGAGAGGGCGATTTTTGCCACCTTTTTAAATCCCAAGAGACCTCATTTTCATTACAACTTCCCACACTTATTTCCCCATATTTCTAGAGGCTTCTTGAGAGTTCTTGAAGGTTCTATATCACTCCAAACCTTTCTATATCTTCAAGAGAGAAGATCAAACATCAAGACCTCAAGATAAATCCATGGAAGGTGATGGTTCTTGCTTCCTTTCCAAGTTGTGGTGAACTTGATCTTGGAGGAAGTTGAGGGAGGTTAATTTATTCTATAATAAGGTATGCTCTTAATCTTATTCGTATGGTTGAGTTGATGTAAAGGTTTAGTAACCCTTAGAAAGGAAAAGAATTAAAGTGGAGAAGCTATAAGTGTTGAAGTGAAGAAGATGACTATGGGATGAACTTGAAAAGGGGATTTGGTTAAATTCGAGACTAAACTGAATGTAACTTCTTGATTATCATATTATGGATGTTGCTATTGTTGTTTGGGGGCTATTTTTTAATATGGTGGAATTCGATAAAATAGGGGAAATGCTGCCCAAATTTTATTAGCTCGTTAATTATGCCAGTTTGAATTTAAGCATGTTTTCAAGATTTAACCTTAGCATGAACCCTCTTGAATGTAGATTTTTGGGGCTCTGGAGAAAGACGTTTAGTAGTTAAGAAGACGTAAAGGTATGTAAGGCTAACCCTTTCTTTCTAAAGGCATGATTCTCTAGTTGTGAAACTACAAAAGATATTCACAATATTCCTATTCCTAGAAACATTAGAAGCTCATAATTTTCATGATCGATATGATATTGTTGACAATATTCTTTGTGACGATAATGGTGATGATTATGATGATGATTTCAATTTTAGAGATGTCGAAGCTTAAAGTTCTTAATGTTCTCATGATACCATTGAGCTTGTCATATGATTATCGATTGTATCCATTGTTGTAGATCTCATCTTATGATAATTATTCTTCCAAGGTGAGATATAGCGATGATGATGATTTCATAATAGAAATCGGAGGTTTACCGACCTTACGTCACTCCGATAGAGTAGTAACGTTTTATTTGGGCTCTCATGCATGCTTTATATATATATATATATATATATATTGTTTTGAAAGGAAAAGCTAAGCATGCATGATATCCGCCTTGAAAGGCAATTAGATGTGCAGGTTATCTCTTTTATTTCATGTTCCTTGTATCTTTGTTATGTTGTTATTCATGCTTTACATACTCAGTACATTGTTCGTACTGACGCCCTTTTCTTGTGGACGTTGTGTTCATGCTCGCAGGTAGGCAGAGAGACGGATCAGACCCCTAGGTGGTTCATCAGCGGAGTCTCAGGAGCGCTCCACTTACTTCAGAGCTGCAGTCTATTAGTATTACTCTTTTGTGTACATGTTTGGGCACAGCGGGGTCCTGTCAATTCTGGTATTCTATGTAGAGCCTCGTAGACATATGTGTCTGTAGTTAGACGTTTCATAACCTCACCGGTTCATATCTTGTATATCATTTTTGTAGCCTTGTCGGCTTGTGTATATATATATGGTGCATAGTTGATGATAACCATATAGATGAACTTTTTTTGAAAATTCATGCCCGTACAAATTATGATAATTGTGAGTTAGATATGTGGTCCACCGAAATAAGATTGGGTTGGGTTGTGACAGTAACAAACTATACATGTGTCCTCTATTATTAGATAATCATATAACTAACTATGAGCTATACAAAATGGAACACAATGTGTATTTGAAAATAATCAACTGCAAATAATTTCTCTCATCTTCTAGAAGGTGTTGAGTCATCTTGTAATGGTCCACTTAGTTTGCCACCTGGAAAGCATGGACCATTACTTATTATCATGCCCCAAACATGGGCCAGGACCTAACACGACACTCAGTGCCTGACTGCATGTGACCGAACGAACCACATGGCTTGCTGAATAAACATGGGACATGTAATGATACGGAATATAAGTTAAAACAGGAATAGTCTGAATAACACATGTGACATAATAATACTGAAAATACTGTTTTAAAACATAAGTGCGGAAATTGTCTGAAAACTTAATAGTATAGCCCACAAGGATGAACATAACTAAATACCCAACATGACATACTAACTCGTCTATGAAACCTCTGACATGAGTCTGAAATACACAACTGTTGCTGGGACAAGGCCCCCAGCATACCTGACTGTCTAACATGACATGATTATTGGAAAGTAAAGACAACGCCCCGAAGTAAGTGGGGCTCACCAACTAGCTGATACGATGATGTCCTAACAAGCAGATCCATCATCCTAAAAATTTGTACCTGCATTATGAAATGCAGGCCCCGGACAATACGGACGTAAGTACCCTGAAATTGTACTTGTACGTAAAGTAACTGGATGAATGAATAGTATGTAGGGTGCTCGGAAAATGGGAAACCCAAATCAATAACATGGATACATGAAGTAGTATGAAGCTGAAACAATAACTGAAGCTGTAAACTGTAAATTGTAAAATGTAACTGAAACCTGGACATGATCGTGATCTATCAGGATGATGCTGTAAGATGGTAAAATATTTTAAAGTGGGAGAGCCTTAGTATAACCGACAAACTGAAATCACCATGTGAGTACGTGGAGTCTGGTTTCTAGCTCGACCAGGAAAGCAATCCCATACCTTGTCGGGGTATGAGACATGAACATGGCATGAATGGATCTAATCAATAAACATGAAGGTATCATCCTAACTGGGTGGAGTAATCCTTATCCTGCGTTAGCATACGTAGTTTTCAGGTGTTTAAAACTTCTCGGTAATTCTATGCTACTCCTAAAAACACAGAACATGAATATGGTTGGATTAAAAGCCCATGGATTTCATAAACATGATTTGTAAATAGTTTAACATGAATATAGGTATAAATATATGTAATTGTATGAGAAATGAGAACATGTAAATCCATAGAATGGAACAATATGGGTTCATGACTTGTATCTGAGAACTCATGGAAATGAAAACACGAGCATATATATATATAACACTAACTTGTATCTGAGATTTAATGTGAACTGAGACATAATTCTCTAACTCTGAGGAGAAATAGTATTTCATGAATTAACGTGGCATGGGAAAGAACAATGATGTTGCCACACTTAGATAGAAGCCCTACATACCAGTAAACGCTCCAATTCAACGAACTAGTTTGCTTCTCTGACGAAGAACACCAAAACCCTAGCTTTGAATCGCTTGAGAAAGATTACCTTAGAAATCCTATGTTTTCATTTAAGAATCATGTATTTAGTGCTACTATTGATTAAGAATCGTAGACATGGTCTTACCTTGATGTGAGGGGTTGAGAGGAGAGGAAATCGCTTGTCAAGGGTTTTTTTTATGAAGTTGGAATGACCAAAAAATGTTGGAATGACCAAAAAATGAATTTTCAGGTTATGTGTTAAATTTATAGGACTGGGTTTGGGAAGGGTTGGCTCGCTGAGCGAACTCCAAAGCGATGGGCAGCCTCGCCATGGGTTTCGCTCGGTGAGGCCTATAGCGAGTCACTGCCTCGCTTTGGGCTTCGCTTGGCGAGCCCTATGGCAAGGTGGTGTCTCACCTTGTGCTTCGCTCGGCGAGCCCTCCTGATTTTCCATACTTAGTCAATTTTTAATTTTTGTTTTGCAATACTATGCCTCGCCGAGCGAGGCCTATAGCGAGACCTACTCTAGCTTTGGAGGTAGCTCAGTGAGTTCCCTCTGCCTCGCAACACTTAGAAAAATTCTGCTTTTCTGCTTCCATGGTTCTATACTATAGTTCGATAGTACGAAATGTTAGACTTGTGGATGCTTTAGGCAAAACAGTTTCGTTGTTTGATCTGCTGTTTCTCGGTCCAAATGACCCAAATTGTGTTCCTTCTTTCTTTCTTGCTCAACAGAGCTTCGACCAGCTTCCATGGCCAATTTTCTTTCAACACCCCCTTAAGTTGGAGGGGGATGAAAGCAACCCAACTTGCCCAAAATTTGCCGATAAAAAGGACCAGTTAGAGGTTTAGTGAATAGATCAGTGAGTTGATATGCCGATGAGATGAAATTGAGAGAATTTAAGCCGATTAAGAATTGTTGTTGGACGAAGTGAAAGACAGGATGTTTAACGATGTGAATCGCTGCTTGGCTATCCGAATGAAGGGAAACCCCCAAAGCTAATGAAAAAACCATTGATAGAATGACGACTCTCATGACAAGTAGCCAGTCGTCGTCGCAAAATGCGAGCAATTGATAAGAAGAGGAAGAAGTCAATCTTCCCTTCATGAGCTAGCTTTTGGGTTGAGTTTGGCCCAAGATCCATTTCTTTTCATGTTATCAGAGTCCGGTCCATCTCAATTCATTATTTACCCGATGTTGGAGCCCCATCTTATATTGTCCATGCTCCATATTTCTAGTCCTGGGCGTCCGGGGGTGTTGATTCTCTCACATCGATCGTTGGATGGGTGTTTGGACTATTTATATGGGCTTGGGCAATCCTCCCCTCATGAGCTAGCTTTTGGGGTTGAGTTAGACCCGAGATCCATTTTTTTTTTTCATATTACTCCCTCCATTTCAATTTATGTGAACCCATTTGATTGAACACAGAGTTTAAGAAAGAAGAGAAGACTTTTAAATTTGTAGAGTTAAATGAGTTACATATATTTTGTGTGACTATAAATCATTGTATAAAGGTGAATTGTTTTCAAATATAGAAATTGGTCATTCTTTTTAGCACGGACTAATAAGGAAATATGTTCACATAAATTGAAACGGAGGGAGTATAATGTTATTAAAGGCCATAACTAGAAATGCCACATTTAGTTCTCGTTATTCTAAAAAATGTCTTTTATAGTGTCTCTTTTTGGTTGTCCAAAATGACCTCTTTATTCACTAGTCAAAAAATATCTCCTCTCCATATATATTGAGAGATAGCGTACGAATTTGTAAAAATTTCAAATTTTGGAACAAATTATGAGGCAAATATTTACAGAGAGATAGCTTGCGAATTTGTAAGAAATTGAAACACAAGTATTCAGACTTCAAATTGTGAAAGTACCGCTTTCTTTAACAATACAGTAATTTCAAGTATTATTATTTTGAGTATTATTATTGTCAGAAAAGAATCAGAGAATGCATACAATGTTATCATCATTTGGAGTTTGAACTTGCTCGTCGTATAGGAAAAAATTATAAGTTTATTGGTATTTCAATATATTAAAATGCAGCACCTAGGTGCACGTTCAAGCACTCTTTTCAATTTTCGAAAATTTATCATAATGACGATATCTAGACATCACGTGGCCTAGCTGGACAAACAATAGCTGTGACTTTCAATTCAATAGATTAGAAAGTGAATCTCACTTTACACCTAACATTTATGGATTGAGAAAAAATATTCCCCTCACATATTGAATGGGAATGATAAACCCCCTATCTAATATTTTTCGGTGAGAATCTTTTATTTTTAATAAATATCTTTTTTTCTTTTTCTTTCTAAAATTAAATACAATATATAACTTTTATTATTGTCCCATTCACCTATTCCGCTGAAAATAATGTATAACTACTTGAAAAAATCTGTTAATAAATTTCAAGCTAGATGTCGTTGGTTTTATTTTATTTTTTTTGGACTAGAGGGTCAAGATCTTAATTATTATACAATCTAAATACAGTCTAGTATCAGTACCCGCGCGAGCGGACGATATTTAAAAACACTAATCTATGTTAAATTGTGATGTCGCTTGTTTGAGGACATTGTATCATAATAAAATGTTAAGTATCATCTAATTTTCGATATAATACACTCAAATTAATGATATTTATGTGAAATTAAAGTAAAAAAATTAAATCTTTTTAAATATTATTTGATTTAATTTTTAGATTTAATTCATAATATATATATATATATATATACACACACACACACATACACATCTATATATATATATATATATATATATATATATATACGTTTCTTACTATGTGTATATGAGAAAAGTATTTACGGAATATGACGAAACTTTCTCTTGTTATTTGTCGTAAGATATATTGATAAATTTAATAATTACTACTTAGCACTATTTTACCTAAGCAATTGAATTATCTTCTTTTTTGTTTCCTGTCCACATATTTTGTGTCACGACCCAACTAGGGGCCGCGACGGATACCCGATACTTGTACCGAGCACCCCCTAACTCGTATCTCATTCTTATTACTAAGTGGGCTAGATTGGTAATACCGTTGTTTCTTTACTTATTCCTATTATTAATAGCATAACCATAATCAGGTGTTAATAAAATCTGCTAGCATTTTATACAACCCCAAAATGAACAAAAGTACAAACCATCTGACTGTACATATCTGTCTACGAGCCTCTAAACATAGCACAAATATATATACAAGAAGGGTCGGGTTCTACCGCGCCCGAATATGTACACAAAAGTAGTACCCAGAAGCTGAGGCTCCGGAACAACTGGAGCGCTGACACAGTACTGCTGATGGAGCTTCTAGGAGTCAAATCTGTCTACCTGCTGACCTGCGTGGCATGAAACGCAGCGTCCACAAGAAGGGACGTCAGTACGAATAGTGTACCGAGTATGTAAGGCGTGGAAGATAATACAAACGGAAACATAAGGTATGATTAACAATATCATGGGATCATATGACATATAGTGAGACAAGAAAGTAACCTGTACATAGGAATACCCTTTCAGGCCGGATACCATGCATGCTTGTCTTTCCCTTTTAAAAAAAAAACATTTCTTTTTCATAGACATAGAAAATAGAACTTATATCATGTCATGTCTTATCATATCATATCATATCATGTCATATCATATTGTGTCATATCATATCATGTGATATCATAGCATGTCATATCGTAGCTGTCACGACCCAACTCCGTAGGCCGCGACTAGTGTCCGTGCTGGACACTCGAACGTACCAAATAACCCAGACTAGCATATCAGCAGAATATTTTTAAATGTAAAAGTCAATTGGCGTTAGTAATTATCATAAATGAACCAACATAGTACATGGGAGCCGATAAGGCTGCCACAGATCATATCATCCCAAAACATATACAGAACCCACACAAGTATATCTACAGACCTCTACAGATCATAACAGAATCATAAGACGGGACAGGGCCCCGTCATACCCCTGAATAGCATACATATATACAATAGCAGCAGACTGTACCAACATATAGGCTCTGGACAAAAGAGCACTCCCAAAATAGCAGAATAGATGTCCTAGGCAGGCGGTTCAGCAAATCTGTCGTATGTACCTGCGCGGCATGAAAACGCAGCCCCCGAAGGAAGGGGGTCAGTATGAAATATGTACTGAGTATGTAAAGCACGGAACGTAGTAAACAAAGTCATAATCGAAGAAGAAGATACAAAAAATGAACTGAATATCCAGATTAGCAAAATGCTGATCATATAGCATAAATAATATTCGCTGGAAACATATGTCGTACCTGGTCCCATTACGGAACAAGATCATAACCGAAACAGAACTTACAGAGAAGTGAGTGTAACATCCGAAGTATCAAATGCATATTTTCGAAACATGAGGAGTGTGTACAGAAACATATACCATATCATATCCGACCCCTGCCAAGGGACTCGGCAAACAGAACGTGGCCACCCCCCGACGCTGGTGCCACCACACATAAGGAGCAGAATAGGGGATAACCCCGTAACATAACATATCATATCAGATGACCATATCAGATCATATCATATCACATCAGAGTGTGTACATGGCACAACATACTCCACAACCCATGTACATGTATACCTGCCCCCTCACATCGAGGCACGGCGAACAATGCAGAGGAATACGCTTGACAACATATCCTGGCCCGGGCTCAGTGTGGGAAACATTGGGGCATCCACGAATGGAGTAGTGAGAAACTAATGCAAAATAAAATATAGCACATTTACGGAGACTCAGTAGCATAATTCAGATGACAAACCATATGACAGAAGCGGAGCAGTAATCATAGTGTATGCATTTCAGATATCCTAATAGCATATGTCAAAATAAGCTTTTTGTAATCATTTTCATGTTTCAAAATACATTATGGGGCTTATCAAAATAATTCAAACGAATGTCATATATTTCCAGAGACTCAATAAGACCTATCGGATGACAAATCGAAATAACGAAATCGGTCAGAATCGTAGTGAGTGTATTTCGGATGTCATAATGGATTACAGAAGCATAATCTTTCTAAGTTCGTTTCCAAGTTCCGAAACAATTTTACAAGACTTAATGGAATATTTAAATAAAGTTTTATTTAGTAATTACAAGCGTAGTTAAAAACATTTCTTAAAAAAAAACGCTCGAAGACAAGTCATAACCACTAAAAGGGTAAAATCGGAAATAGTGGGCCCACCTCGAGACAAACGAAGCGGTGGGCTCAAATTACGTATTTTAAGCTTATAAAGTCACCTACGGAGATTCTGGGGACATTCCATAATTTTCTAAACAATTTGCGGAAGTTTGCACAATTCTTTCAATAAAGCATACTTATAGGGTTCAATTACATTGAATGAAAAAATGGTATTTTCAAATGCGGATTCCGATGAGCAGAATACTTTCCGAGGCTCAAATCCGATCCTAGTACACCTAGGACATGCCAAAAGAAGAATCGGGATAGCTTTACATACCTTGTATGCTCTTTACGCCTTTCCAAATTCAATTCCCGTTTCGCCCAAAATCTGCAATTGGTCACATTTACCAATTCTCAATTTCCAATCTTTAAGTATTCAATCTTTATTCATAATTGCCTACAGAAATTTGGGCAGCATCTCCCCTATACATATAGCATCCCCGAGAATTTAACTCGGCCAAAACAATCAACAACAACCCAACAACAACAATCACTATAAACACAATATAACTTAACTAGCTATCTTCCCAACATAATGTCATAACCTTCATTTCAACTTCAATTTCCAAACTAACCTCAATGGTTTCACATTCATCATTAATCTAGATCATCACAATATAATTTGGAAATATTTCATATCATTTCTACGAAATATTCACAAGATATACAAAATATACAAACTTTCCACCAAAACATAATTCACCCAAAACTTCAAATCTTCAACCTACATATTCATAACATATTTCCATCTTCCAATTTCATCAACCATAATCATAATTTACATCTTAACAACTTCATTTCCATAATATCACAAAATTATTCTAAGGTGACATAATCTTCTACATTCCAACTTCAACCAAAATTCATTCAACTTTCATTCCCAATATAATTTCATCATAACCACAACTAGAATACAACATAAAATTCAACTCATATCATACATACAACAATATACACACACGACTACATACATATATACATACCCACTTTGCAAACTTCCATATTTCCATAATTTCTACTCATTTCCACATACCACAACATAAACAAACCTTCATAACATAAGAAAAAGGAATTGATTCTTACCCTTTTCTACAAACTTCTTCACTTGAACAAGTTGTCAACTTGAAGAAATAAGTGCTCCTTCTTCCAAAACAACTACACCAAGTTGTAAAGGACCCTTGAATTAGTAGGAATACCACAAGAAAATAATTTTTGAAGCAAGATTTGGAGGGTTGAATTTTCTATGGCCAAACCCGAAATGGTCCTTTTTTTTGCTCTTGTTTTGTTTGTTCTTTCTCCTTCTAAGTTTCTTGAATCATCTAAGGGATAATGATCCCTTTATAATTAATTTGCCACATGGAAATTAATTAATTTGGTGGGCTTGGACCAGGTATGGTCAGCCACCCTCTCACCTTGGGCCTAAATTTTTCTTTTCATTTTTTTGGGCCAACTCGGTTGGTCCCGAGTTGGGCCTAGCCCACTGACCTTTCGACCTTAAAACGTTCATATCTCCTTGTACCGACGTCACCTGGGAACCCACGAACTATGGATGGAAAGCTAATTCAATTATCTACAACTTCTATTTCAAGGTAATTTTCCAAATTTCAAACTTATAATACAGTTTTTGCCCCCCCCCCCCCCCAAAGTCAGGTCACCCGAAAACGTTTTCTTAAAAATATTCGTTTGGAGGACTTCCACTTTGATTTGGCCCAAGGGTCCTTCTTGAGTTGTGTTTAACTTCACATATGTGATTCATATAATTTGTCACATGTCCCAAAAAAAAAATCTTGACGTGTGGGCCCCACCTCAACTTACAATTAATCCGACGTTCAAAAATACGGGATGTAACATCCACCCCCCCCCCCCCCCTTTAGAACATTCGTCCTCGAATGTTCAACTAGCCTTATGGGGTATTATAATACGTCGGAGAGGTCTCTTTCTTCCCTTCAAAATTTCCCAAACGTTACTATTACTGTCCCCCTTTTTTTTTCTATTTCCGAACATCGTTGTGCTGGAACGTCCCGGCCTTAGCTGGCGACGGAACTAGTGTCAGTTTACTTATAATATTTGTACCATGTCTTTCGCTTTGTCTCTCAAATTCTGTTCGGTTAATGTCTTTCATACCTCACGACACTGGCTGCTGAGGTCCACCTGTCGGTCGGTACAATCATGAATGGGGTGTCATATGCACACATACACATTTACTACCATTTTGCTTACAAAACAATTCCCAAACGCTTATTCAAACTTACTCTCATTCCTAAGCTGCATTGCGCTATCTTCTTCCTCACCAGCTTATCTTGTCTTAGTCTACCCGACTTCTTGAGTGTTTCTAATCACTCCGCATATCCTAATTTCCTTTAAGTTACCTCAAATTTCCCATTCGTCCCTTATTCCTATACTTGTGAAAATTTTAGTTTACTTCCCAGGGGGTCACCCATCCCAGAATTGCTCTGGCCCTAGCACGCTTAACCTTACAACTTTAATGCATTTAGGCACGTTAGGGCCGGTATAATTACACCAATTGCCATGCACGTCCTTTGTCACGTAATTTAAGACAAGTCGGGGTCTTGACAGCTTTTCAGAACGTTCTCGTAGCGGGTCCCACCCCAACCTAGCGAGAATTCTTTTACTTTTCTGACTATATAGTTACCGTGTTGCCCCTTATACGTCTTCAATATTTACCTCCATGTATATATATATTATATATATTTGAGTCGTGAGCGAACCACTCAATTCCCGACTGCTTGTCATACACTTTGTATTCTTTCAATTAGAGGAAACTTGATCGTTGGACATTTTTGTCCTTCCACATATTTTTGCCCTTCACATGGGCTGTGCTAAAGCAAAATGGGGTTGGAACATATTTCTGGTTCATTTAAATAAATTGCGAACTTGCTACTCATATATGCTTTCTCGAGATAAATGTTTTCCAAACAAGGATAATGCTTCTTACAAATGACATGGAGGGTATCTCTTAAACTTTTAATCGTACATAATAGATTTACCCTATCGGTATCGACCTTCAAGACATGTTAAGAATTTATGTCTCATTTTCCTCTTCATATTCCTAGAAAAGTTTGGGCAGAGGTTCCTCTGTATTTCTTACTATCCCAAAACCTGTACACAGGAAATACCAACCATGCCTCACATGGACAACACATATACGTATATACATATCATATCATATCGCATCATAGCTACACGTGGCTAACAATTTCAAATAAAAGTACAAAGATGCCGAGGCTTACCTCACATGCCCAACTCAAATGGCACCTGCTACACTTTCCTGTTTATTTTTCTTTTTAATCTTCAGCTTATGTTTCAATCGTACTTCAAATACCTTACCCAGCATACGTCTTTCATACCATTACTTACTTGTGTACTGTACAGCTTCCAAAATCATCAGTCGCTGTTTTACGTCGATACCGTCCTCCAGCTGAAATCAAGGGTTAATAAAAAAAAGGAATTCATTTCCTACAGCTGGCTCTATCGCACGATCTAAGATTCAAAGAAAGGTAACACCCTAAATGCCCTGTAGCCTCCTGTTTATAGATGTGGTGCACAAAACACCAATAAACAAGACTCTAGTAGACACGGTCTGTAGACATTCCGAGGACGAACCGCTCTGATACCACTTTTGTCACGACCCAACTCCGTAGGCCGCGACTAGTGTCCGTGCTGGACACCCGAACGTACCCAATAACCCAGACTAGCATATCAGCAGAATATTTTTAAATGTAAAAGTCAATTGGCGTTAGTAATTATCATAAATGAACCGACATAGTACATGGGAGCCGATAAGGCTGCCACAGATCATATCATCCCAAAACATATACAGAACCCACACAAGTATATCTACAGACCTCTACAGATCATAACAGAATCATAAGACGGGACAGGGCCCCGTCATACCCCTAAATAGCATACATATATACAATAGCAGCAGACTGTACCAACATATAGGCTCTAGATAAAAGAGCACTCCCAAAATAGCAGAATAGATGTCCTAGGCAGGCGGTTCAGCAAATCTGTCGTCTGTACCTGCGCGGCATGAAAACGCAGCCCCCGAAGGAAGGGGGTCAGTACGAAATATGTACTGAGTATGTAAAGCACGGAACGTAGTAAACAAAGTCATAATCGAAGCAGAAGATACAGAAAATGAACTGAATATCCAGATTAGCAAAATGCTGATCATGTAGCATAAATAATATTCGCTGGAAACATATGTCGTACCTAGTCCCATTACGGAACAAGATCATAACCGAAACAGAACTTACAGAGAAGTTAGTGTAACATCCGAAGTATCAAATGCATATTTTCGAAACATGAGGAGTGTGTACAGAAACATATACCATATCATATCCGACCCCTGCCAAGGGACTCGGCAAACAGAACGTGGCCACCCCCCAACGCTGGTGCCACCACACATAAGGAGCAGAATAGGGGATAACCCCGTAACATAACATATCATATCAGATGGCCATATCAGATCATATCATATCATATCAGAGTGTGTACATGGCACAACATACTCCACAAGCCATGTACATGTATACCTGCCCCCTCACATCGAGGCACGGCGAACAATGCAGAGGAATACGCTTGACAACATATCCTGGCCCGGGCTCAGTGTGGGAAACATTAGGGCATCCACGAATGGAGTAGTGAGAAACTAATGCAAAATAAAATATAGCACATTTACGGAGACTCAGTAGCATAATTCAGATGACAAATCATATGACAGAAGCGGAGCAGTAATCATAGTGTATGCATTTCGGATATCCCAATAGCATATGTCAAAATAAGCTTTTTGTAATCATTTTCATGTTTCAAAATACATTATGGGGCTTATCAAAATAATTCAAACGAATGTCATATATTTCCAGAGACTCAATAAGACCTATCGGATGACAAATCGAAATAACGAAATCGGTCAGAATCGTAGTGAGTGTATTTCGGATGTCATAATGGATTACAGAAGCATAATCTTTCGAAGTTCGTTTCCAAGTTCCGAAACAGTTTTACAAGACTTAATGGAATATTTGAAACAAGTTTTATTTAGTAATTACAAGCGTAGTAAAAAACATTTCTTAAAAATAAAAAACGCTCGAAGACAAGTCATAACCACTAAAAGGGTAAAATCGAAAATAGTGGGCCCACCTCGGGACAAACGAAGCGGTGGGCTCAAATTACGTATTTTAAGCTTATAAAGTCACCTACGGAGATTCTGGGGACATTCCATAATTTTCTAAACAATTTGCGGAAGTTTGCACAATTCTTTCAATAAAGCATACTTATAGGGTTCAATTCCATTGAATGAAAAAGTGGTATTTTCAAATGCGGATTCCGATGAGCAGAATACTTTTCGAGGCTCAAATCCGATCCTAGTACACCTAGGACATGCCAAAAGAAGAATCGGGATAGCTTTACATACCTTGTATGCTCTTTACGCCTTTCCAAATTCAATTCCCGTTTCGCCCAAAATCTGCAATTGGTCACATTTACCAATTCTCAATTACCAATCTTTAAGTATTCAATCTTTATTCATAATTGCCTACAGTAATTTGGGCAGCATCTCCCCTATACATACATATAGCATCCCCGAGAATTTAACTCGGCCAAAACAATCAACAACAACCCAACAACAACAATCACTATAAACACAATATAACTTAACTAGCTATCTTCCCAACATAATGTCATAACCTTCATTTCAACTTCAATTTCCAAACTAACCTCAATGGTTTCACATTCATCATTAATCTAGATCATCACAATATAATTTGGAAATATTTCATATCATTTCTACGAAATATTCACAAGATATACAAAATATACAAACTTTCCACCAAAACATAATTCACCCAAAACTTCAAATCTTCAACCTACATATTCATAACATATTTCCATATTCCAATTTCATCAACCATAATCATAATTTACATCTTAACAACTTCATTTCCATAATATCACAAAATTATTCTAAGGTGACATAATCTTCTACATTCCAACTTCAACCAAAATTCATTCAACTTTCATTCCCAATATAATTTCCATCATAACCACAACTAGAATACAACATAAAATTCAACTCATATCATACATACAACAATATACACACACGGCTACATACATATATACATACCCACTTTGCAAACTTCCATATTTCCATAATTTCTACTCATTTCCACATACCACAATATAAACAAACCTTCATAACATAAGAAAAAGGAATTGATTCTTACCCTTTTCTACAAACTTCTTCACTTGAACAAGTTGTCAACTTGAAGAAATAAGTGCTCCTTCTTCCAAAACAACTACACCAAGTTGTAAAGGGCCCTTGAATTAGTAGGAATACCACAAGAAAATAATTTTTGAAGCAAGATTTGGAGGGTTGAATTTTCTATGGCCAAACCCGAAATGGTCCTTTTTTTTGCTCTTGTTTTGTTTGTTCTTTCTCCTTCTAAGTTTCTTGAATCATCTAAGGGATAATGATCCCTTTATAATTAATTTGCCACATGAAAATTAATTAATTTGGTGGGCTTGGACCAGGTATGACCGGCCACCCTCTCACCTTGGGCCTAAATTTTTCTTTTCATTTTTTTGGGCCAACTCGGTTGGTCCCGAGTTGGGCCTAGCCCACTGACCTTTCGACCATAAAACGTTCATATCTCCTTGTACCGACGTCACCTGGGAACCCACGACCTATGGATGGAAAGTTAATTCAATTATCTACAACTTCTATTTCAAGGTAATTTTCCAAATTCCAAACTTATAATACAGTTTTTGCCCCCCCCCCCCCCCCCAAAGTCAGGTCACCCGAAAACGTTTTCTTAAAAATATTCGTTTGGAGGACTTCCACTTTGATTTGGCCCAAGGGTCCTTCTTGAGTTGTGTTTAACTTCACATATGTGATTCATATAATTTGTCACATGTCCCAAAAAAAAAATCTTGACGTGTGGGCCCCACCTCAACTTACAATTAATCCGACGTTCAAAAATACAGAATGTAACAGTAGCTGACCAGGTGGCAATGAAACATGTGTCCCTTCCCCTTCCCCATATTATACATATCTCGTATACATATGTCATATAAGCATGCAGGAGAACCCAAAGAAAATTATGTATCCATCGGAGTGACGTAAGGTCGGTGACCTCCGATTACATTTTGGAATAACCGTGATCGCTTTGTCTCACCTCGAAGGAACGAGTATTTTAAGGCGAGACTATCAACGGAGAATAGCACTAAAGAAAACATAGAATGGAATCATGGGCATCATAGACGTCAATTCATATGCTTTGTAATCTTTAGAAAAATAATGTCATAACTAAGGAATAGAATTAAAGATCAAGAACTAGTTTAACACTTTCATACTCATATTGAATCCTTGGCTTAAGACTCTTAGTCATGGAATCATTCTTGTCATACTTATCATAGACATATTCTCTTTCTTAGCATCATCGTTATCATTGTCATCATAGACATATTTCCATTAGAATAGTTACAGTACTTAACGTTTGATAAACGGAACAAGGATCAAAAGTTTCCTTTGGATTCTACTTCAAAATAAGTCATACGGAACAATAAGGAAAATCCGGGAACAATGGGCCCACCTCGGGCCGAGTGAGGCGGCGTACACAATTTACGTACATTACATTTCATGACGTCACTTGTGAGAGTTTTAAGGTAGTCGGGTCTCATTTGCACAAGTTCTAGATATCTAGGCAATTCTCCCAACTATTCATGAATATCTAATTTAATTCTACTAAATGAAAAAGGGGTAACTTTAGGTGCGGATTCCGGAGAATAGAGTTGTCCCCGAGGCTCGTATCCAACCTAGTATGCCTAAGACATGCCAAGGAAGAAAGAGTAAAACCTTACATACCTTTTTCCGCTCCTTATGCTATTCCAAATTCAAGTTGCAAATCCGCCAAAATCTACAATTTGGTCACATTCACCAAACATTGATTAGAGCATTTAGAAGTTGAATCTTAAGATAACACTTGTCTACCAAAATTTCGGCAGCACTTCCTCTGTAAATACACCATCCCCAAAATTCAACTTAGCCAATTTTTAATCAACAACAATCCGGGAATTCAACCCGGCCAAACTATCAACATAATGTCAACAACCATACTAACAATTTCCATATTCAATCCAAGATACATTATCACAACTCAATCAATATACTACTTCCTTCAAAGCCTTCCAACTCCAATAAAAACAATAACAACTTAATAATATATATTCCAACAACACCATACTAATATCATTGTCTTCCATACATGTAAAAACATAATATTCAATTTACATAAACTTCAACCACAAGTCTCCAACTTCTACCATTTCACTAAGATTATTAAACTTTTATTAGCAATATAGAATCCACACAACAACAACCAATATACTAAATGAAATTAACTCATTTTCCTCGACACCACACCACAACTACACGGCTACCACACACACAACACTCACGGCCAACATCATGCATACACAACTACAACCTCTCCAATATCATTCAACTTCCATTATCAACATAGCATCCACAACAATAACAACCAAACACTAGATAAAATAATTAGAACATAATTTCCACACACACACATACATGCACGGCCACACCCCCATGTTCATATTCCATATGGATTTCATCCAGTTTTGCACACTACAACATAGATAAACATCCATGACATATAAAAGAGTATAAGTTCTTACCTTTTCTCCTTGACTTCCCACTTAGCTATGCCTTGTAGCTTGCAAGAATATGATTTTTTCTTGCTCTAAGAACCTCTTCACTTTACTAAGGACCCTTCAATTGGTAGAAAATGATTTTTGAAGGAATTTTTTTCTTGGTCTTGAGCTTGGCCGAAAATGGCCCTTAGGTTTCTCCCTCTCTTTTGTTCTTCAATGTTCTTGAAATTTCTAGGAGATAATGTGAGAAATAAGATGACTTAGTCATCTTTAAACCTTGTCCGTTAAGCTTTCATGTGGGCTTAAGCCCACTATCATTTGGATGGCCAACATGGCCCAAATGACTCAAGCCCACTTTTTTTTTGTTCTATTTTGCTCTTCATGAAAAATAAATTTTTCCGAATTCCAAATTTACCCTTCGTCTTCCTCCATTTTTCCACGAGTCATGTTGCGAATTTCCCTTTATACCCTTGACCTTTCTCAACATTCCCACTTCAAAATTCTTCATAAACAACTCATATGCCAAACAAAAAATAAAAATGAAGCCTTGTTTGTCATCTTCCCGCGATTATCTTGAGTTATCCGATTGCACAAAAATGCGGGATATAACATCCTCCCCCCCTTTAGAACATTCGTCCTCGAATGTTAAACTGGTCTCATAATGTATTATAATACTTCGGGGAGGTCTCCTTCGTAGATATCTCACATGTCGCTTATCATATCCATTTTAGGAGCTTAGGTTGCCTTTATGTCGTAGGTCACTCAAGTTAGCTCCGAACGCTGGCCCTGCGTTAATAAGTCCCCTTTATTGGATCTTGAATCGTCATAGTTCATTTTAGGTCTAACATGTTATCCCCATTTTATTAAGAGGGTCTACACACGCCTATGCCCTTTAAATAATCGTCGTCTTCCGCGATCTTTTACAATTGTAATTCCTTCTTCGCGGAGTTTGTTGCGTCTATTCCCTGGCTAGATATGTTCTCATATATCACTGCATTAGGGCTTTCTAGCCTTAACTAGTGTGGGTTCGGCATCGGTCTTACCCTGTGACATCCGTACATATACCCTTCATCATGTCTTTTGAATTTCATCCAGCTAGCATAGAAATGTATCTCAACTTCATTTCTGGGACTTAACAGTCACAATTAATATATTACATAATATGGGGAAAGGTGGGGTCTTGACCATTTCCGGAACACTCTCGTAACGCATCTTTTTCTTTTAATTACCATTTTAGCCTTCGTAACCTCCAGTATCCGCCCCTTACTTATGAGTACAGCTACTCTTGTCCCAAATTTCCAAATTCTGAGTACGATCAGCAATACAAAGAACAGTATACGATAGAGGGGTATCTAGATCAATTAACACATACATATCATAGAAAAGTGCCGATAAAGTACCCGTGGCCGTTTCTGCGGAAGGTTCAGAATCCTGCCGTCCTGCCAATGCATATATGCGGTGCGGAGGGCCAGCTGAACTGGGTCCCCCTCCTCCTCTGCCTCGGCCACGGCTTGCTGGAGCTTGGGAAGTCTGTCCAGGAGGGCGCACGGTCGACGATAAACCAACCGCTGATCCGGCGGGCTGGGTTCTGCTTCCCTCATTCCTTAGCGAGCAATCACGCATCAAATGATCAGTCCGACCGCAGGAAAAACATGCACTAGTATCCCGGTAACACTGTCCAGAGTGTGGCCTGCCATACCGAGCACACTGTAGTGGGGGTTGCCCTGTCCTGTTAGATTCAGCTCTATACTGGGACCCCGAAGCTCTGGCACTCTGATCTGGTCCTGAATAAGTAGAACGATCAAATCCCCTATCCGCAAATCGAGGAGGTGCACTGGCCGCTGATTGGCCTAAATACCTAGATTGCTCCTGTGCCTGTCCCCCTCTATACTCGCTTCTAGTCCCGGAGGATCTGCCCTTTTTTCTAGAACCCCTATCCGAATAGCGCTCCTCTCTCCGTAACTGATACTGTTCCTCCAGGTTTTGGGCATGGGCTTGAATGCGAGTAATAGTCATTCCGTCCTGGAGCGAAGCTGTCAGACACTCCTTAACTAAATGTGGCCCCAATCCACTCACAAACCGGTGTACGTGATCTCCCCTATCAGCTATCATGGCTGGGGCATATCTGGCTAACGAGTTAAAGCGGAGACTATATTCCCTGACGCTCGTATTTCCCTGTTTAAGATTCAAAAACATATCAGCTCGAGCTCGTCGAACTTCCGGCGGTAAGAAATGTCGCAGAAATGCCTCAGTGAATTCCTGCCAAACCGGGGGAGGGGCATTTGCTCCCCTCGAAGATATCCAACTATTATACCACAGAACGGCTACATCTCGCAACCTGTATGAAGCCAATTCCACTGACTCTGTATCCGAAGCATGTATGATCCTCAGTGTCCTCAGCATCTCATCTATGAAACTTTGGGGGTCCTCCTCCGGTTTCGATCCATAAAACTCCGGAGGCTTCAAAGTGATAAAATCACGAGCCCTCGCACTCACCGCCCTGTCTCCCTGGCCCTCATCTTGCCGCGGAACTTGTGCGGCAACTAGCTGGGTCAGCAGCTGAATAGCCTCTGCCATCTGCTGGCTCGCGGCTGCCGGTGGTGGAACTGGTGGTACTGGGGCTGGAGCTGGAGCTCCTTCCTGCTCGGCTGATACAGGGGAAGCAGGAGAAGTCTGAGGGGGAGCTTCATTATAAGACTCATCTTCTTCTAGCTCCCGTTCAACTTTGTTCCCGGCCACCATCTTGCCCTTCTGGGCCGCCGTAGCCTTCCTCTTCATCGGCATTACTGGAACCATAACATAGGATTAGAAAAGAATATGGAAACCTGGTAGCACAGCTCTATCGCAGATCTAGAGTACAAAGAAGGTCGTATTTCCTAAATGCCCTGCAGCCTCTTGTCTATAAGTGTGGCGCGCTACACACCCATAAACAGGACTCTACTGGACACGGCTCGTAGACAAACTCCTAGGACCGAACTGCTCTGATACCACTTCTGTCACGACCCAACTACGGGCCGCGACAGATACCCGATACTTGTACCGAGCACCCCTTAACTCGTATCTCATTCTTATTACTAAGTGGGCCAGATTGGTAATACCGTTGTTTCTTTACTTATTCCTATTATTAATAGCATAACCATAATCAGGTGTTAATAAAATCTGCTAGCATGTTATACAACCCCAAAATGAACAAAAGTACAAACCATCTGACTGTACATATCTGTCTACGAGCCTCTAAACATAGCACACATATATATACAAGAAGGGTCGGGTTCTACCGCGCCCGAATATGTACACAAAAGTAGTACCCAGAAGCTGAGGCTCCGGAACAACTGGAGCGCTGACACAGTACTGCTGATGGAGCTTCTAGGAGTCAAATCTGTCTACCTGCTGACCTGCGCGGCATGAAACGCAGCGTCCACAAGAAGGGACGTCAGTACGAATAGTGTACCGAGTATGTAAGGTGTGGAAGATAATACAAACGGAAACATAAGGTATGATTAACAATATCATGGGATCATAGGACATATAGTGAGACAAGAAAGTAACCTGTACATAGGAATACCCTTTCAGGCCGGATACCATGCTTGTCTTTCCCTTTTAAAAAAAAAACATTTCTTTTTCATAGACATAGAAAATAGAACTTATATCATGTCATGTCTTATCATATCATATCATATCGTATCATATCATATCATGTCATATCATATCGTGTCATATCATATCATGTGATATCATAGCATGTCATATCGTAGCACCGAACAATGTCGGCTCGCCCACATAGCACCGAAATACGTCGGCTCGCCCATATATCCCGCGTCCGGGATGATAACGCCAGCTGACCAGGTGGCAATGAAACATGTGTCCCTTCCCCTTACCCATATACATATACATATCTCGTATACATATGTCATATAAGCATGCAGGAGAACCCAAAGAAAATTATGTATCCATCGGAGTGACGTAAGGTCGGTGACCTCCGATTACATTATGGAATAACCGTGATCGCTTTGTCTCACCTCGAAGGAACGAGTATTTTAAGGCGAGACTATCAACGGAGAATAGCATTAAAGGAAACATAGAATGGAATCATGGGCATCATAGATGTCAATTCATATGCTTTGTAATCTTTAGAAAAATAATGTCATAACTAAGGAATAGAATTAAAGATCAAGAACTAGTTTAACACTTTCATACTCATATTGAATCCTTGGCTTAAGACTCTTAGTCATGGAATCATTCTTGTCATACTTATCATAGACATATTCTCTTTCTTAGCATCATCGTTATCATTGTCATCATAGACATATTTCCATTAGAATAGTTACAGTACTTAACGTTTGATAAACGGAACAAGGATCAAAAGTTTCCTTTGGATTCTACTTCAAAATAAGTCATACGGAACAATAAGGAAAATCCAGGAACAATGGGCCCACCTCAGGCCGAGTGAGGCGGCGTACACAATTTACGTACATTACATTTCATGACGTCACTTGTGAGAGTTTTAAGGTAGTCGGGTCTCATTTGCACAAGTTCTAGATATCTAGGCAATTCTCCCAACTATTCATGAATATCTAATTTAATTCTACTAAATGAAAAAGGGGTAACTTTAGGTGCGGATTCCGGAGAATAGAGTTGTCCCCGAGGCTCGTATCCAACCTAGTATGCCTAAGACATGCCAAGGAAGAAAGAGTAAAACCTTACATACCTTTTTCCGCTCCTTATGCTATTCCAAATTCAAGTTGCAAATCCGCCAAAATCTACAATTTGGTCACATTCACCAAACATTGATTAGAGCATTTAGAAGTTGAATCTTAAGATAACACTTGTCTACCGAAATTTCGGCAGCACTTCCTCTGTAAATACACCATCCCCAAAATTCAACTTAGCCAATTTTTAATCAACAACAATCCAGGAATTCAACCCGGCCAAACTATCAACATAATGTCAACAACCATACTAACAATTTCCATATTCAATCCAAGATACATTATCACAACTCAATCAATATACTATTTCCTTCAAAGCCTTCCAACTCCAATAAAAACAATAACAACTTAATAATATATATTCCAACAACACCATACTAATATCATTGTCTTCCATACATGTAAAAACATAATATTCAATTTACATAAACTTCAACCACAAGTCTCCATCTTCTACCATTTCACTAAGATTATTAAACTTTTATTAGCAAAATATTAAACTTTTATTAGCAAAATAGAATCCACACAACAACAACCAATATACTAAATGAAATTAACTCATTTTCCTCCACACCACAGCACAACTACACGGCTACCACACACACAACACTCATGGCCAACATCATGCATACACAACTACAACCTCTCCAAAATCATTCAACTTCCATTATCAACATAGCACCCACAACAATAACAACCAAATACTAGATAAAATAATTAGAACATAATTTCCACACACACACATACATGCACGGCCACACCCCCATGTTCATATTCCATATGAATTTCATCCATTTTTGCACACTACAACATACATAAACATCCATGACATATAAAAGAGTATAAGTTCTTACCTTTTCTCCTTGACTTCCCACTTAGCTATGCCTTGTAGCTTTCTCTATATGATTTTTTCTTGCTCTAAGAACCTCTTCACTTTACTAAGGACCCTTCAATTGGTAGAAAATGATTTTTGAAGGAATTTTTTTCTTGGTCTTGAGCTTGGCCGAAAATGGCCCTTAGGTTTCTCCCTCTCTTTTGTTCTTCAATGTTCTTGAAATTTCTAAGAGATAATGTGAGAAATAAGATGACTTAGTCATCTTTAAACCTTGTCCATTAAGCTTTCATGTGGGCTTAAGCCCACTATCATTTGGATGGCCAACATGGCCCAAATGACTCAAGCCCACTTTTTTTTTGTTCTATTTTGCTCTTCATGAAAAATAATTTTTTCCGAATTCCAAATTTACCCTTCGTCTTCCTCCATTTTTCCACGAGTCATGTTGCGAATTTCCCTTTATACCCTTGACCTTTCTCAACATTCCCACTTCAAAATTCTTCATAAACAACTCATATGCCAAACAAAAAATAAAAATGAAGCCTTGTTTGTCATCTTCCCGCGATTATCTTGAGTTATCCGATTGCACAAAAATGCGGGATATAACATTTTGTGTTTAAATTTTAATTGTTAATATATACACACACAATATATAGAGATATATATATATATGTATATATATAGAGAGAGAGAGATAGAGAGAGAGAGAGAGAGATCAAAACTTGGACATATAGAGAAAAATATAGGTAAGATTTAACAAAGATTAAATCTCGTTTCAATAACTAGTTTAGTGACTTTTTATTATTTTATTCTCACCGAAAAATATTAAATAATGGGGTTATTGTTCTTATTCAATATGTAAAGGAATATCATTTCTCAACTCTTAAATGTTAGGAGGTAAAGTGGGATTCACTCTAGATTAGAGAAATAGAAGCAAAATGAGTTTCCATAAGATTCTTTCTCGTGGAAATTAATTAAGCTTTGAAAAAGCAAAAGAGTGTAGTTTAAGCAAAAGAGACCCCACATGCCACATGTATGAGACAAAAACTAAGGTTTTATGATTCAGAGCTACCAATTAATTAGCAATGTCGAGATTTTCCACTGGCATGATGCCTTAAAAACATTATACACTATAAATGCGGAATAGATTATTAAGAAATACGAAATTGCTCCTTCACTTCACTTTCGGCTCTTTAATTCTATTGTCGTTATGAGTTATGACTAAATTAAAATTGTACATGGTAAAAATTGGATATATGCTAGACCGGTGAGACCGGAGACGGAGGGAGAAAAGAAACAAGCACGAGCACGAAGACTTTCTTTTGGGACCGGAGGAGTGCTTGATCCGAAGAAAGCGAAAGACATCGTTTGGTCCGGTTTCTCCATAGCCGAGTTGATCGTAGCCGTTGGCCCGGTTGATCGTGGCCGTTGGCCCAGTTGATCGTGGCCGTTGGTCCGTTAGATCGTGGTCGTTGGTCCGGGTGATCCGTTACACAATTGCCACGCGTCAATACCGTTCTGCCACATTGTACTGCCACATTGTACTGCCAATCATACGGGTGTCAGACTGTACGACCCAACCTTATCTTTTTTAGGGTTTTATGGTGTAAGAGGCCCATAAGGCAAAACTATAAATAGGGGTCATTACCCTACTTTTAAGGGTTGCCTTCTTGAGTTCTAGAACATTGTAATAGCAAAATATATAAGATCTCCCTCTCTCATTCTCTGATTTTGGTCCGGATTCAGTGTTTTGTTCTTTAGCTTTATTCGATTCACAATATTCATATATCATTACATATATATATTTAGCCCAAACCATTTATTATTATTCACTTCTTCTTAGCATATCCATATTTATCTTTGGCCAACTAAATAGGTTAAAGCTCAACCACATATCCTATACCTCACTTATAAATTTAATTGATTACCTAAATTCGGGGTAAACAGTTTGGCGCCCACGGGGTTAGGATAATAGTAGTCTTTGATCTTAATTTATCTCTCACCCGTCAGAATCGAAAAAAAATCTTTTGTTCGTCTCTGTTTAAAAACGGACCAAATAGTTAACAGTGAACAATCTGGTCACGTCAACAACAACGAGATTGTGGCCGAAAATGAAGACCACGAGGATTACCAGCAAATCCCGCTGACCCGAACCCCGTTAATTCTAGGGAGGGCTCAACTGGAAAAACACCGTGAATCAGGAGAATGCCGCCTAGCCGACCACCGATCCTTTAAATACTCACAATTCAATTACTTTGTCCCGGACACAGGGTCGGAAAGAACCGGATACCCCGGATGATAATATTGACTTACGTTTAATTTTTGAAATGTTGCAAGAGCAGAGAGCAGCGATTTCCAAACAAGGAATCGCAATAGCCCAGTTGCAAAATAGAAGTCATAAAACGACCCCGGAAAAGGCGAAGGGTGTTGCTGAACCCAGAAGGGATGAGGCACGGATGGTTGAAAGCAATGGGTACGGAGCTGGTTCATCCACCGAGGTTCTGAGAATGCTCGAAACATTGGCGAAACGGGTAGACTCGACCGAAAAGAGGGTGGAAACATATAACTCTCGGGTGGATCAAATACCGGAGGCTCCGCCTATTCTGAAGGGACCGGATTCGAAGAGGTACATTCAAAGGCCTTTTCCTCCGAGCGCGGCCCTGAAATTGATCCCGAAGAGGTTTTAGATGCCGGATATCCAGAAATATGACGGCACAACGGACCCTCAGGAGCACGTGACTTCATACACCTGCGCTATAAAAGGTAATGATGTGGAAGAAGATGAAATTGAATCCGTGTTGCTGAAAAAGTTCGGGGAAACTCTGTCAAAGGGAGCATTGACTTTGTACGACCATCCACCCGAGCATTCAATCGCTTCTTTCGAAATGTTCGCCGATGCGTTCATAAAAGCACACGCTGGTGCCAAAAAGGTGCAGGCTGGTAAGGCGGATATTTTCCGTATAGCCCAAAGGAATGACGAGCTATTGCGTGAATTCGTCAACCGATTCCAAAAGGAACGAATGGAACTCCCTCCGGTTCCGGAGGAATGGGCTGCACAAGCTTTCACCAAAGGGCTCAATCCTCGTAGCTCGACGACCTCATTCAAACTGAAGGAAAACCTGCTGGAAAACGAGGCTGTGACCTGGGCGGATGTCCATAACCAATACGAGTCAAGGATTCGGGTAGTGGATGACCAACTCGAGCTCCCCCCAGGGCTCATAAACATGAACAAAATCTTGGAAAGATCGCGAAAGAATTACGAACCGGAGGCCACACTATCGAGGGAAAGGTATCGGCCATACTTTCATTCGGAAAAGCCAAGCTTCAGGTTGGAAAAATCAAGGGTTGGCCCGAGTAATTTCTCCGGGCGAGGTGATAAACGAGCCGAATGCCCATCGAACAATCGAGGTCTCTCATTCAGGAGCGATGTCGGAAGCTCGGCAGGCAACAAAGACTTGTCGGGGATATCGGAGTACAACTTCAATGTCAATACTTCGGGCCTCGTCTCGGCCATTGGCCGTATCGCAGATGTAAGATGGCCGAGACCACTAAGGTCAGACCCGGGCCAACGGGACCCGAACATGATGTGTGAATATCATGGAACCCATGGGCACAGAACCGAGGATTGTCGCCAGCTAAGAGAGAATGTGGCTCGGCTACTGAAGAATGGCCATCTCCGAGAATTGCTAAGTGAACGAGCCAAAGGTCACCACAAGGAAAGGGAGACTCATAAACGGGCCGAACCAGTAGAACCTCAGCATGTAATCAACATGATAATCGGGGGTACTGATACCCCACGAGGGCCGGTGATGAAACAGACCAAGGTTTCTATTGTGCGTGAAAAGCGCAGCCGGGATTATTTACCCGAGGGTTCCATGTCTTTCAGCAACGAGGATGCAGAAGGCATCATTCAACCGCACAATGATGCATTGGTAATCTCTATACTTATTTTTAAAACTCAGGTTAAACGTATTTTGATTGACCCAGGTAGCTCGGCCAACATCATCCGGTGGAGAGTGGTCGAACAGTTAAGGCTACTCGATCAGATCGTACCGGTAGCTCGGGTGCTCAGCGGGTTCAACATGGCGAGCGAAACCACGAAGGGGGAGATCTCTTTACCGGTTAGCATTGATGGCAATATCCAGCAAACGGTGTTCTATATAATCGAAGGAGATATAAAGTATAATGCATTGCTGAGTAGACCTTGGATACATAGCATGTGGGCCGTGCCGTCGACATTACATCAGCTGTTGAAATTCCCGACCCCGGAGGGGATAAAAACCACCCGAAGTGAACAGCCCACTGCAAGGGAGATGTTCGCGGTCGAGGAAGCGACGCCTCAGCCCAAAAAATCGGATCAAAAGGAAGAAGGTTCAACCGGGGGAAAGGATACCAAATAGCAACTAAAGCACACGGGGTTGGATCCGGGATATGAAGAGGATGATTTCGGAGTACCCAGATCATTCGTCATGTCGGATGACTCAGATGCAACCAAGTCAACAGTAGAGGAGTTGGAGCAAATCACCTTTTTCGAATGTTTACCGGAGAGAAAGGTATACCTAGGCACGGGGTTAACCTCGGAGCTCAGGAACAACTTAATTAAATTTCTTATAGCTAATGCCGATTGCTTCGCATGGTCCCATATATATATGACAGGTGTGCCACCAGAAGTTACAACTCACAAACTCAGCTTAGACGGGAGGTTTCCCCCGGTGAAGCAGAAGAGAAGGCCCATGGCAGAGGCAAAACACGCCTTCGTGAAGGATGAGGTAACGAAGCTTTTAAAAACAGGCTCTATCCGGGAGGTAAAGTATCCGGACTGGCTAGCTAACGTAGTAGTGGTGCGGAAAAAAGGTCATAAATTTCGAATATGCGTTGATTATAAGGATCTAAACAAAGCATGCCCGAAGGATTCATTTCTGTTGCCTCACATCGATAGAATGATCGATGCGACGGCCGGGCATGAGATGTTAAGTTTTCTCGATGCATACTCCGGGTATAACCAAATCCGGATGCACCGGGAGGATCAAGAGAAAACATCCTTTAATACCCGATATGGGACTTACTGTTACAACGTCATGCCTTTTGGATTAAAAAATGCCGGTGCAACTTACTAACGCCTAGTTAATGGAATGTTCGAATAACAGATAGGGAAAACAATAGAAGTTTATATTGACGACATGGTGGTCAAGTCCCTGGAAACAGAGACCATTTAAAGCATTTGCAAGAAACCTTCGATGTACTCCGCAAGTATAACATGAAGCTTAACTCGGAAAAATGTGTCTTCGGTGTCCGGTCTGGTAAATTTTTGGGTTTCATTATGTCAAACCGGGGGATTGAAATCAACCCGGACAAGATCAAAGCCATCGAGGATATTGAGGTGGTGAATAACGTCAAAGGAGTGCAGAGGCTCACCGGAAGGATAGCGGCGTGAGTCATTTCATATCGAGGTCCTCAGACAAGAGTCACCGCTTTTTCTCCTTACTAAGGAAGAAGAACGACTTCTTTTGGACACCGGAGTGTCAAAGATCTTTACAAGAATTAAAAAGGTACTTGTCCAGCCCACAGCTATTCCACACACCAAAACGGACGAGCAGCTTTTTCTTTACCTTGTTGTTTCCGAGGTAGCGGTAAGTGGCGTTTTGGTCCGAGAGGAATCAGGTACACAATTCCCTATATATTATGTAAGTAGAACTTTGGGGCATGCGGAGACCCGTTATCCCCACTTGGAAAAGTTAGCATTGGCATTGGTGAGTGCTTCTAGAAAGCTCAAGCCTTACTTTCAATGCCATCCGATATGTGTAGTGACTACTTACCCCCTGAAAAACATCATGCACAAACCGGAATTATCGGGAAGACTAACTAAATGGGCCGTAGAAATTAGCGGATATGATATCGAATACAAGCCTCAGATGGCCATCAAGTCCCAAATCTTGCCCGATTTTGTGGCGGACTTCACCCCGGCTATGGTCCCTGAGGTTGAGAAAGAACTTATGCTAACCTTGGGGAAAGATTCAGTATTTAGTCGCTACACACGGACGGAGCCTTGAACCTCAAAGGTTCCGAGCTAGGAATCGTCCTTAGAACCCCGGCCGTGGATGCCGTTCGACAATCCATTAGAACTGTTAAATTGACTAACAATGAAGCCGAGTATGAGGCTATGATTGCAGGTTTGGAATTAGCCCGGAGTATGGGGGCCGAAATAATCGAGGCAAAGTGCGACTCTCTATTGGTCGTTAACCAGGGGAATGGTGTCTTCAAGGTCAAGGACGAATGGATGCAAAGGTATCTGGAAACAATCCAAGTGATACTGCACCGGTTTAAAGAATGGACCATGCAACATGTACCGAGGGAGCAGAACAGCGAAGCCGATGTATTGGCTAATTTGGGATCTTCAGTCGAAGGGGAAGAAATCAACCCCGGGACTACGGTGCACTTGATGAATTCAGCAATAGAAAATGGACATGCCGAAATAAACTCTATGGGTTTAACTTGGGATTAGCGCAACAAATACGTTGACTACTTGCGAGACGGAAAGCTCCCGAGTGACCCAAAAGAATCACGGTTGCTAAGGACAAAAGATGCGCGTTTCTGCTTGGTAGACGGCCAATTGTATCGACGGTCTTTCTTCGGACCCCTGGCCAAGTGTTTGGGTCCCGGAGAAACGGAGTATGTGATGAGAGAGGTGCACGAGGGGACCTGCGGCAACCATTCCGGTGCTGAAGCCTTGGTCCGAAAGATTATCAGAGCCGGTTATTACTGGAACTGGATGGAGGAAGATTCGAATAATTTTGTCAGAAAATGCGACGGGTGTCAAAGACATGCCCCGATGATTCATCAACCCGGGGAGTTGCTGCATTCGGTGGTGTCACCTTGGCCTTTCATGAAGTGGGGAATGGAAATTGTTGGTCCACTGCCATGGGCACCAGGTAAAGCCCATTTTATTCTATTTATGACTGACTATTTCTCCAAATGGGTTGAAGCGCAAGCCTTCGAAAAAATTAGAGAGAAGGAGGTCATTGACTTCATATGGGACCACATCATTTGTCGTTTCGACATCCCGGCCGAAATAACTTGTGATAATGGTCCTCAGTTCATGGGCGGCAAAGTCAATGATTTTCTTGGAAGGTTGAAGATCAATAAAATCGTATCAACTCCATACCACCTGTGTGCAAACGGACAGGCGGAATCCACGAATAAAACAATAATTCAAAATCTGAGGAAAAGACTTGAAGCGTCAAAGCATCACTGGAGGGAAATACTACCGGAGGTATTGTGGGCTTACAGAACCACATCGAAATCTAGCACGGGGGAAACACCTTTCTCGTTGGTCTACGGGGCCGAAGCCCTCATCCCCGTAGAAGTTGGAGAACCGAGTCTCCGGTTCAGGTATACCACCGAGGAGTCAAACGAGGAAGCCATGGCCGTAAAACTCAATCTCACGGATGAACTTCGCGAAAACGCATTGGTCCATATTGCAGCCCAGAAGCAGAGAGTGGAAAGGTACTATAATCGGAGAGCCAATTTTTGACATTTCCAAGTTGGGGACTTGGTGCTTCGAAAAGTTACCTTGAACACCAAGAATCCCAACGAAGGAAAATTAGGTCCGAACTGGGAAGGACCGTACAAGATAACCGAGGTAACGGGCAAAGGATCGTATCAGCTGGAATCCATGGACGGACAACGGTTGCGCAATAACTGGAATGTGGCTCATTTGAAGAGATACTACTGCTAAGGTATGGACACCTCGTGCTTTACTATTAACCCTTTTTCTTTTTTGCAGGAAGTCAAGTACCGGATAAAGTTAGAATCTAGGTCTGAAAACATGTGTTGCACTCTTTTCCTTAGTACGATTTTGTCCCAAAATGGGTTTTTCGACAAGGTTTTTAATGAGGTAACAAGTACAACGTGTTACTTGACAAAGACAAGGACAAATGCCCAGAAACTCGAGGTCACGGCCTACGAGTGGGGGCTTGATAGCGCTTGTTACACCTCAGAATTTTCTCCGTGAACGTACAATGAATAGACTAACGAAGAGTATGAGTGTACGATGTTTTACTAAGAAGGGGATTGTTACGCCTTGGAAATTTCCTGTTGATGTACAGTGAATAGGCTAACAAAGGACATAGCGTATGTGAGGTTTTGACGAGTGATAACGTCCCTTAGATTGGTATTGAGGTGTAAAATAATTGTTAAGAAGGTTCCATAAGGATCGGAGATCAAACGAAATGACGAGAATAAGAATCAGTGAACTGATAGGTTATACGGTCGATTATACAGACCGTATAATATTATACGGCCGTATAATGGACCGTAAAAGAGTCACAGAATGAGGTTGCTGAAGGGATGATTTTACGGTCAATTTTACGGACCGTATAAAATTATACGGCCTGTATAACGAACCGTCAAGTTGACACAGAAAAGGGGTAGTCACTGGAGCAGTTTTACGGTCAATTATACGGACCATATAAATTTATACGGACTATATAATGGACCGTATAATGATGTCGGGACAGATTTTAACTTTTAAATAAGGACCTAAGTTCATTTTATTTATTTCATCTTCTCTCTCCACGACCCAACCTCTCTCTAGAACTTTCCAAAACTCTTCCAATACAAGAATCCAAGTGAAAATCAAGATCAACAACACCCAAATCCATGAAATCAAGAGTGTGAAATTCATCAAAGTCCATCTACACCAAGAAATTGCAAAGGAAGTGAAGTAGGGTTTTTAGTATAAAAGAGTATTGCTACTCAAGACTTGTTCAACCATCATCTAAGGTAAGTTTCATGACCATCTCATGTTGTTTAAGGTATTGGAAGGTTAAAATACTTTAATTATAGAAAGGCATTGTAAATGGGTCATAAATGGGTAAATAGTGCAAGTGGTTGAATGGTAATTGGATTGAATCATGAATGTTGATGTGTTGTGATTATGAATACGTTGTAAATGATGTTTATATCATGAAACAAGTATTAAATGTGCGAAAACACAATAATGAGTTATAAGGATAAATGTGGGAAAATTAGAGAAAAATGGTGGAATGTGGTATATATATATATATATATATATATATATATATATATATATATGATGGTTGTTGGATGCAATATTTTGGATGATGTTGTGAACGTTGGGAGTTGATATAGATTATGGGAAAAGTAGTATAGATAAAGGAAGTGCTGCCCAATTTTCTCTAGAAATAGTGACGCATTCCCTTAGTCGATTAACTAACGTCTATACGAATTCTCTATTGAAGGTAACGACGTGACGTTAAAGGAGAGCAAGTGAACGATAGCTTAGCTAAACGACAAAGGTATGTGAGGCTAGTCCTTTCCTTCTAATGGCATGAATCCTATAGTATGAATTTTTTTCCTCGTCATAAGTTCGTATGTTCCGGAAAGCCAAAAACCTATATCCATGAATGCCTATATAAGATAAGGGATATGATATGACAGTGCCATATTGTTAATGATGCTATTTATTTCTTACACTCACCTTATGTGCTAATTCGTTCAAGGTGAGGCAGAATGTCAAAGATTGATCCATAATGAAATCGGGGGATCACGACCTTACGTCACCGCGACAAAGTATAGTTGATCTTGAGCCTTATGCATGTATTATGATAAGATAGGCATATTATGATAAGCATGATATGATGATGATATTACTATTACACCGCGCCTATTTGGTCGGGCAGTCACTGCCAAGGCGGGCAGCTATATACACCATGACCAGATGGCATGGGCAGACACCACTAGTGGCCGGCATGAGATGATACCCCGGACGCGAGAGGCCTGGACGCGGGCTAATGTTATTGATTATCACACCGATCCTATATGGACGGGCAGCTTATATATTATGCATATATGATATACTGATGAGTATGAGTAAGACAGAAAACATTACTTCTATTATAATTGTTAGTCAGATACAGCTATTTAACATTGGTATTCTCTTTACATCATTGTCTTATTTCATTGTTTATGCCTCTCATACTCAGTACAATATTCGTACTGACGTCCGTTTTTCTTTGGACGCTGTGTTCATGCCCACAGGTAGACAGGGAGGTGAGTTTGATCCAGATTCTTAGTAGCTGTCAACTGATTGAGAGCACTCCATTGTTCGGAGGTGCTATGATTCTTCTTTTGGTACATATGTACATTTTGGGGCACAGCGGAGTCTTGTTCCGTCTATATGTTTAGTATGTTAGTAGAGGCTCGTAGATACGCAGTGTGGGTTAGATGGTCTCACAAAATGCTATTATGTGTATATATTATTTTGATGGCCGAGAGGCAAATGTATATAAAACATTTATGTTTCTATATAAAATATGATTTTCCTACAATTAACGTATAAAGTTGATAAAAGAGCATTAAGTGAGTAAGATGAGTAGTAGCTTGAGTGGTGCTCGGTGGCTAGTCCGGGTACCCGTCGCGGCCCCTAGCTGGGTCGTGACAAAAGTGATATCAGAGCAGTTCGTCCTAGGAAGTGTCTACGAGCCGTGTCTAGTAGAGTCTTGTTTATGGTGTGTTGCGCGCCACATCAATAAACAGGAGGCTACAGGACATTTAGGAAGAATGACCATCCTTCTTCTTAGGGAATCGTGCGATATAGCTATGTGTAAGATTTTATCCTCCCTAATAATGTGTTATGGTTTCAGAATGCCGCCAAAGGGAAAAGCTGCAGCCGCCCAGAAGGGCGAGATTACGGCAAAGAGGCGGGTAGCAAGGGAGCCTTCGATGAATATAGAAGAAGGCGAATCACACAATGAGGCTTTGTCTAACACTTCTTCTACCCCGCCTAATGTGGGAGAGCAAGGAGGATCCCCAGCTCCGATCCCTCCACCAGTTGCTTCGGGTCAACAAATGACCGAGGTCATCCAGTTATTGACACAATTGGTCGCCGCACAGGCACAACGACAAAATGTGGGTTCAAGCGATCGGGCAGCAAGTACCAAGGCCAGTGATTTTATGAGTCTAAATCCTCTGGAATTCTTTGGGTCAAAGCCGGATGATGACCCACAAAGTTTCGTAGATGAGATGTTGAGGACATTAAAGATTGTCCATGCCTCCGAAACTGTATCCGTGGAGTTGGCATCTTATAGGCTCCGGGATGTGGCAGTTTTATGGTCAACAATTGGGTATTATCAAGAGGAGAGAATGCGCCTCCTCCGGTATGGCAAGAATTCGTGGGTGCATTCATTCGTCACTATTTGCCACCCGAAGTCTGCCGAGCTAGAGCGGATAGATTTCTAAATCTGAGGCAAGGTAACATGAGCGCCCGGGAGTATAGTATGCAATTTAATTCTTTGGCTAGATATGCCCCGGCCATGGTGGCCGACATGGGAGATCAGGTGCATAGATTTGTGAGTGGTTTGGGGCTACACTTGTTTAGAGATTGTTTGACAACCTCCTTGCAAGACGGGATGGATATTTCCTGCATACAGGCCCATGCTCAGAACTTGGAGGGGCGACAACAACAAAGAGGTGATCGTGATGTCGATAGAAGGCAAGGCAAGAGAGCCAGATCTATGGGAGCCGGTAGTGATTATAGAGGGGGATCAAGGCAGACATATTCTGGATACTCAGGCCAATCAGTGACGAGTGCGCCTCCTCGATTTACAGGTAGGAGATCCGACTGCTCTTTCCGTTCAGGACAGGGCTAGAATTCGAGGGCTTCAGATTCCTAGTTCAGGGAAGATTATAGTCAGAGGAGACCCCCAGTACCGCGATGCAGCCAGTGCGGTAGGTTACATTCCAGACAATGCCGCTGGGGTTCGGACGCTTGCTATGCTTGTGGACAGGTGGGACACATGATGAGAGACTGTCCGTCAGCGAGAGATAGATTCGGGACTCAGCCCACAGGTTCAGCAGCGGGTTCTTCGTCGGTACGCCTGACAGCACATATTCCCCAGACTTCAGCTGGTAGAGGTAGAGGCAGAGGGGGAGCATCTACTTCAGGTGTTGTTCAGCCCCGCGTATATGCTTTGGCTGGGCGACAGGATCTTGAGTCCTCCCTAGATGTTGTTACATGTACATTGACTATATTTTCCCGTGATGTATATGCTCTGATCGATCCGGGTTCTACCTTCTCTTATATTACTCCGTATGTTGCTGATTTTATTGGGGTGAAACCCGAGCCAATTAAACCTTTCGAGGTATTCACTCCGGTTGGTGATCCTGTAATAGTGAGGCAAGTATATAAGAATTGTGTAGTTGTCATATGTGATCGCCAGACAAAAGCCGATTTGATTGAGCTGGAAATGCTTGATTTCGACGTAATTATGGGTATGGATTGGTTGGCCTCATGCTATGCTAATGTTGATTGCCAGACGAAAGTGGTTCGATTTCAATTTCCGGGAGAGCCCGTGCTTGAATGGAAGGGTTACACAGCATCATCGAAGGGTAGGTTTATTTCCTACCTTAAGGCAAGGAAGATGATAGCCAAGAGCTATATTTATCACTTAGTTCGGGTTCATGACACCGAGGTAAGGCCACCAACTTTTCAATCAGTTCCGGTAGTGAACGAATTCCCAGATGTGTTTCCGGACGAACTTCCATGTCTTCCTCCAGAAAGAGAGATTGATTTTTCCATCGATGTGTTGCCGGACACCAAGCCTATTTCTATTCCTCCTTATCGAATGGCTCCGGCAGAATTGAAAGAGCTAAAAGCACAGTTGAAGGATTTGCTTGAGAAAGGGTTTATTAGGCCAATTTCATCACCGTGGGGAGCACCGGTCCTGTTCGTGAGGAAGAAAGACTGTTCTCTACGAATGTGTATCGATTATAGGCAACTGAACAAAGTGACGATAAAGAACAGATATCCTCTTCCAAGGATTGATGACTTATTCGATCAACTGTAAGGTGCCAAGTGGTTTTCTAAAATAGATCTGAGGTCGGGTTACCATCAAGTGAGAGTTAGAGAAGCGGATATTCCCAAAACAGCTTTCAGAACGAGATATGGCCACTATGAATTTCGGGTGATGTCGTTTGGGTTGACTAACGCTCCGACAGTGTTCATGAATTTAATGAACAATGTGTTCAGGCCACTCTTGGACTTGTTTGTGATAGTGTTTATTGATGATATTCTGGTGTACTCTCGCACAAAATCAGAACATGCAGATCATTTGAGGATTGTTCTTGGCATTCTTCGAGCCCGAGAATTATATGCGAAATTTTCAAAATGCGAGTTTTGGCTAAATTCTGTGACATTTCTGGGCCATGTTATTTCAGATGATGGCATTCGAGTCGACACTCAAAAAATTGAAGCTGTGAAGACTTGGCCAAGGCCTACGACGCCTACGGAAGTTCGTAGTTTTATTGGATTGGCAGGCTACTATAGAAGATTCGTAGAGGGATTCTCATCTATTTCCGCTCCATTGACGAAACTAACCCAGAAGTCAGCTAAATTCCAGTGGAGTGATGCTTGTGAGCGTAGTTTTCAAGAGTTGAAAGACAAACTGACCTCAGCTCCAGTTTTAAAACTTCCAGAAGGGTCATATGACTATGTTGTGTATTGTGACGCTTCCGGTGTCGGATTAGGATGCGTGTTGATACAGCATGGTAAAGTTATTGCATATGCTTCGAGACAATTACGAAAACACGAGAAGAACTATCCAACTCATGATCTCGAATTGGCCGCGGTTATTCATGCCTTAAATATGTGGAGACACTATTTGTATGGTGTGCACGTTGATATCTATACAAATCACAAAAGTCTTCAATACATTTTCAAGCAGAAGGAGTTGAACCTGCGGCAGAGGCGGTGGTTAGAATTGTTAAAAGATTATGATGTGAACATTTTGTACCATCCCGGAAAGGCAAATGTGGTAGCCGATGCACTTAGCCGCCGATCGATGGGCAGTTTATGTGAAGTCCCTCCGGAAAAGAAAGAGATGGTTCGAGAGCTCCACCAACTAGCTAATCTTGGAGTACGTGTAATGGATTCGGGTGATGCAGGGATTATCATTAATGATCCCACAGTTTCATCTCTGAGCATAGAAGTGAAAGAGCGGCAATATGAAGACCCTCAATTGTGTCATTATAGAGGCACATCTCATGGAAAAGAGAAGTCTTCATTTGAAGTTTCTATGGATGGGGTTCTTAGGTACCGAAGCAGGTTATGTATGCCGAATGTGGCAGAATTGCGCCGTCGAATATTAGAGGAAGCCCATTATTCTCGGTATTCTATTCAACCAGTTGCAACCAAAATGTACCATGATCTCAAATTGATATATTGGTGGGATGGCATGAAGAGAGACATAGTAGAATTTGCAGCACAATGCCCAAATTGCCAGCAAGTAAAGGCAGAACATCAAAAGCCAGGAAGCTTATTGCAGGCAATAGAAATACCTACTTGGAAATAGGAAGTGATCAACATGGATTTAATCGTGGGATTACCTTGTTCCCGTGGCAAGTATGATTCTATATGGGTGATCGTGGATAGATTGACAAAAGCATCCCATTTTCTCCCAGTTAGGACTACATACTCAGCCGAAGATTATGCGAGGTTATATCTCAAGGAAATTGTGCGACTTCATGGTATTCCATTGTCTATTATTACTGATAGAGGAGCACAGTTCACGGCCAAGTTTTGGAAGTCTTTCCAAGAGGGTCTAGGTACGCAAGTGAAGCTTAGCACAGCATTTCATCCGCAGACTGATGGACAAGCCGAGCGTACTATTCAGACCTTAGAAGATATACTGCGAGCATGCATGCTAGATTTCGGTGGAAGTTGGGACGATCACTTACCGCTAATTGAATTTGCGTATAACAATAGCTATCATTCCAACATTCAAATGGCTCCATATGAGGCTTTATATGGAAGGAAGTGTAGATCTCCAATTGGGTGGTTTGAAACAGGAGAGGCACAATTGATAGGCCCCGAATTGATTCAACAAGCGGTGGAAAAAGTTAAGGTGATCCGAGATCGATTGCTAACAGCCCAAAGCCGCCAAAAGTGTTATGCGGACAATCGCCAATGAGATCTGGAATTTCAAGTTGGCGATTGGGTGTTTCTGAAGGTATCACCGATGAAAGGGGTGATGAGATTTGGCAAGAAAGGGAAGCTAAGACCTAGATACATCGGACCCTATGAGGTCATTAGTAAGGTGGGTCAAGTAGCTTATGAATTAAATTTGCCTTCGGAGCTTGAATCGGTCCACCCAGTATTTCATGTTTCGATGCTCCGCAAGTGTATTGGAGACCCTACAAGGATAGTTCCGGTTGATGATGTTCAAGTGACAGAGAAGCTAACATACGAAGAAGTACCTATTGCCATTCTAGACAGGCAAGTGCGAAGGCTCCGGAATGAAGAAGTAGCTTCAGTCAAAGTTTTATGGCGGAACAACAATCGGGAAGAAATGACTTGGGAGGCGGAAGAGAAGATGAGATCAAAGTACCCCCATTTGTTCCAACCCCCAGAGGAGATCCAAGCTGAGACGTCAACAGTATAAGGTATGTATGCTTTATTTTTTTTCCTCTTTTAGTTGTGTGTGGCCATGGATATGTTGATACTGTGATGTAGCCCTGTGAGGCAATGATATTATGGGTTGGTAGTGCCAAATTACAGGGGAAACTCTGGCGAAATTTTTCTAGAATCCCGAGTGTTTAACATTCGAGGACGAATGTTCCAAAGGGGGGAAGAATGTTACGCCTTGGAAATTTTTCGTTGGTGTACAGTGAATAGGCAACAAAGGACATAGCGTATGCGATGTTTCAACGAGTGATTAGTCCCTTAGATTGGTATTGAAGTGTTAAATAATTGTTAAGAAGGTTCCATAAGGATCGGAGATCAAACGAAATGACGAGAATAAGACTCAGTGAACTGATGGGTTATACGGTCGATTATACGGACCGTATAATATTATACGGCCATATAATGGACCGTAAAAGAGTCACAGAATGAGGTTGCTGAAGGGATGATTTTACGGTCAATTTTACGGACCGTATAAAATTATACGGCTCGTATAACGTACCGTCAAGTTGACACAGAAAAAGGGTAGTCACTGGAGCAGTTTTACGGTCAATTATACGGACCTTATAAATTTATACGGACCGTATAATGATGTCGGGACAGATTTCAACTTTTAAATAAGGACCCAAGTTCATTTTATTTATTTCATCTTCTCTCTCCACGACCCAACCTCTCTTTAGAACTTTCCAAAACTCTTCCAATACAAGAATTCAAGGGAAAATCAAGATCAACAACACCCAAATCCATGAAATCAAGAGTGTGAAATTCATCAAAGTCCATCTACACCAAGAAATTGCAAAGGAAGTGAAGTAGGGTTTTTAGTATAAAAGAGTATTGCAACTCAAGGCTTGTTCAACCATCATCTAAGGTAAGTTTCATGACCATCTCATGTTGTTTAAGGTATTGGAAGGTTAAAATACTTTAATTATAGAAAGGCATAGCAAATGGGTCATAAATGGGTAAATAGTGCAAGTGGTTGAATGGTAATTGGATTGAATCATGAATGTTGATGTGTTGTGATTATGAATACGTTGTAAATGATGTTTATATCATGAAACAAGTATTAAATGCGCGAAAACACAATAATGAGTTATAAGGATAAATGTGGGAAAATTGGAGAAAAATGGTGGAATGTGGTAAATATATATATATATATATATATATATATATATATATATATGATGGTTGTTGGATGCAATATTTTGGATAATGTTGTGAACGTTGGGAGTTGATATAGATTATGGGAAAAGTAGTATAGATAAAGGAAGTGCTACCCAATTTTCTCTAGAAATAGTGACGCATTCCCTTAGTCGATTAACTAAAGTCTATACGAATTCTCTCTTGAAGGTAACGACGTGACGTTAAAGGAGAGCAAGTGAACGATAGCTTAGCTAAACGACAAAGGTATGTAAGGCTAGTCCTTTCCTTCTAATGGCATGAATCCTATAGTATGAATTCTTTTCCTCGTCATAAGTTCGTATGTTCTGGAAAGCCAAAAACCTATATCCATGAATGCCTATATAAGATAAGGGATATGATATGACAGTGCCATATTGTTAATGATGCTATTTATTGCCTACACTCACCTTATGTGCTAATTCCTTCAAGGTGAGGCAGAATGTCAAAGATTGCTCCATAATGAAATCGGGGGATCACGACCTTACGTCACCCCGACAAAGTATAGCTGATCTTGAGCCTTATGCATGTATTATGATAAGATAGGAATATTATGATAAGCATGATATGATGATGATATTACTATTACACCGCGCCTATTTGGCCGGGCAGTCACCGCCAAGGCGGGCAGCTATATACACCATGGCCAGATGGCATGGGCAGACACCACTAGTGGGCGGCATGAGATGATACCCCGGACGCGGGAGGCCTGGACGCGGGCTAATGTTATTGATTATCACACCGATCCTATATGGACGGGCAGCTTATATATTATGCATATATGACATACTGATGAGTATGAGTAAGACAGCATGCATTACTTCTATTATAATTGTCAGTCAGATACAGCTATTTCACATTGGTATTCTCTTTACATCATTGTCTTATTTCACTGTTTATGCCTCTCATACTCAGTACAATATTCGTACTGACGTCCGTTTTTCTTTGGACGTTGTGTTCATGTCCACAGGTAGGCATGAAGGTGAGCTTGATCCAGATTCTTAGTAGCTGTCAGCTGATTGAGAGCACTCCATTGTTCGGAGGTGCTATGATTCCTCTTTTGGTACATATGTACATTTTGGGGCACAGCGGAGCGGAGTCTTGTTCCGTCTATATGTTTAGTATGTTAGTAGAGGCTCGTAGATACGCAGTGTGGGTTACATGGTCTCACAAAATGCTATTATATGTATATATTATTTTGATGGCCGAGAGGCAAATGTATATAAAGCATTTATGTTTCTATATAAAATATGATTTTCCTACAATTTGCGTATAAAGTTGATAAAAGAGCATTAAGTGAGTTAGATGAGTAGTAGCTTGAGTGGTGCTGGGTGGCTAGCTCCGGGTACCCGTCGCGGCCCCTAGCTGGGTCGTGACAGGGATGACTACATATGAGTTTTGAAAATGCAAAAGTTGCAGATTTGCACTTCGGCCTAGTTGATCGTAAAATAGAATACGGCCCGTAAAGTGGTTTACAGACCGTAAACTGCTATCGTCTTTCAACATTCCAAAACTTCAACTTTTTGCCAAATGTCTAAATGGTTAAATACGACTCAGAATACGGACCGTAAATCAAAATACGGCCCGTAAACTGTGACTGTAAACCCCCATGACTCCAGCAAACCTTTCTGGTTCTGTTATGCTTAAATACGGTCATGAAAGACGGACCGTAAACCAGAATACGGCCCGTAAACTTGTTATATCCCGTATTTTTGTACGTTGGATTATTCGTAAGTTAATCGACATAAGTTCGAGGACAAGGTTAATGTTTAGGTTATAAGTATTTATGCGATGCTTAACAAGTGATAAGTGGGTGTCGTGAAGGTTGGAGGTTACACAAATCGAATAGTATAAGTTTCATCAATATTATACTCGTACTTTCGAGCTATGGTTCGAACCGCTGGCATCGGAGAATTTTGGTCTTATACAAGTATGCAAATAAAGAGATCGGTGAATAAAAGGATGAGGTCCTAAAATGACTTAAGATTTAAAATTGTGGTTATGGTGATTGGAAATAATATTTTATGTGTGCCAAAAGAGGCTACGGGGTAGTACCATATTTTGTGATCGTGATAATAAGTATATGAAGCGTGTTGAAAATAATTACTATTCAAGTGAATTGAGATCATGAGATTAATTATGTGTGTAATTGGTTTAATAGCGGAGATAAAGAATTAAATAAAATTAAAGAGCAAGTGATGAGTAGGACACTTTCTTCCACGTGGCAGTAGCTGGACTTGAGGATGACATTTAGTCTCATACAATATATATTAATGAATGAGTCATAATCTTTTTAATTGGCATAGTGACACATGGAAAGAGGCTATCACGTGTAATATGGAAAAGGGACTTTTAGATCCTTTAGTTCACTTATTTTATTTTTGTTGAATTCAAAGAGAATATGGGCAGCACCTAGCTATGGTGTACAGCAATGTGCTTAAGATGAATCTTTGGGAGATTTATTTGTAAGAAGAAACAACAACGTTCCTAGCAACAATAGATTACATTAGGGAATTCATTTAAACTACTCAAATGTTCTCGCAACAATGCTATGCCGTGGAGAAATAATGTCACGACCCAACCCCGTGGGCCGCGACTGACTCTGTCTCGGAAGCATTAATCAAATCTAGAGTGCGTCGCATCTTCCTAATAAACTCCTCAGGATCCTCCTCGGGCTTTGTCCCGAAGAACTCTGGAGGGTTACAAGTCAAAAACTCACGGGCTTTGGAACTATCACGCCTGACTGCCCGGTCACCTCCCAGTCCATGCCCCTGAACCTGCCCTGCCACAAGTCTCGTCAGCAACTGGACTGCCTCCCTCATAGACTGATCCTCAGTGCCTGGCCGTGGAGCTGGAGGCTCAGGTACTGGAACTGCGGGAGCTGGCGGTGGAGCCGCCCCCCGATCTGCGGCTGCGGCCGCCCCAATCTCCTCCACTAGTGGCGGTGTAGACGAACCCTCTGTCTGGGGCAAAGTCCCCGGAGCAATATGTGCCTGGGCCCTGGTAATCCTCTGGACTCGGCTAGTCTCTCCCAAGGCTGCTGACTTGGCCTTTTGGGCCGCTGTTGCCTTTTTTGGAGGCATATCTGCAAACATAGCCACTCGTTAGGGAGGGGTCATCCTGATAACACAGCTCTATCGCACGATCTAAGACAGAAAGGAGGGTAGTATCCTAAATGCCCCGTAGCCTCCTGTTTATAGGCGTGGTGCACAACACACCGATAAACAAGACTCTACTAGACACGGTCTGTGGACATTCCGAGGACGAACTGCTCTGATACCACTTTTGTCACGACCCAACCCCGTGGGCCGCGACCAGTGCCCTAGCTGGGCACCTATACGTACCCGATACCCAAATTAGCATATTATCAGAATAATAATATAATAATAACATTAGTGGATGCTACAGAATTTAGCCGAAGAGCAGACTTGGCACACAGAAGCCGATAAGGCTATCATAAAACAAAACATCCCAAACATATGTACAGAACCCACACAGATGTATCCACAGACCTCTACAGAACATATCATAATCATAAGACGGGACAGGGCCCCGTCATACCCTGAACAAAGTAGATATCCAGATAGCAGTGACAGACTGTACCAAAAGATGGGCTCTGTAGAAGAGAGCGCCCCAAAATAGCAGAAATGGGATCCTAAACGTGCGGATCAGCAAACCTGTCGTCCGTACCTGCGCGGCATGAAAACGCTGCCCCCGAAGAAAGGGGGTCAGTACGAAATATGTACTGAATATGTAAAACGGAATCACAGAAGTCAAATCATAATGGTTACAGAAAATGAGTACAGAATCCAGAGTGTCAAATGCATATTTCCAAAACAGACAGAATGCGTACAGTAACATATGTCATATCATATCATATCCGGTCCCTGCCACGAGCCTCGGCAGACAGAATGTGGCCACCCTCCCGACGCTGGTGCCACTATACAGAGGAATCAGAAAAGGGGGCGTGGCCCCGTATCATAAAATGTCATATCAAAATGGCCATAACAGATCAGATCAGAATAGGCGGACATGGCACATCATACTCCACAGACCCATGTACGCGTATACCTGCCCCCTCACATCGGGACGCGGCGAACAATGCAGAGAATTACGCTTGACAACATATCCTGGCCCGGGCTCAGTGTGGGAAACATTGGGACATCCACGAATGGAGTAGTGAGAGACTAATGCAATTTAAAAATATAATAAATGTTTTCAAAGACTCGATGAAGCGTATCAAAGACAAACAAATTCAATGGGGTCGGACGGAATCATAATAAATGTATTTCGGATATCATAATAAATTACAGAAGTATAACTTTCCCGAAGTCATTCCGAGTGTCAAAATAATTTATAATATTTAACAGAATATTTAAAATAATATTCGTTAAGCGATTAGTAGGGTAATTAAAACATTTCTTTCAAAAATCGCTTAAAAAGGAAGCTTTAACACATTAAGGGCAAAACCGGGAATAGTGGGCCCGCCTCGGGACAAATAAGGCGGCGGGCTCAAATTATGCCCTCTAAGCTTATGGTATCACCTAAAAAGGTTATACAGACATTCTATGACTTTCTGAATAATTTAGAGCAAAATTGCATAATTTCAGAAAAAGCGTATCAAAATGGTTCAATTCTACTGAAAGAAAAACTGAAATTTTGTCTTGCGGATTCCGAGGGCCAAGAGGTCCTTCGAGGCCCGGATCCGACCCTAATACACTAAGGGCATGCCAAGGGAAGAATTGGGTTTGCTTTACATACCTTTCACGCCCCTTAAGCCTTTCCAAACTCACTTCCCGTTTCGTCGAAAAACTGCAATTGGTCAAGTTTACCAATTGTGAGTTATTAATGCCATTATTACAACTTTAAGCATATTTGGCTACCGAAATTTCGGCAGCACTTCCCCTATACATATGGCACCCCGAGAATTCAACTCGGCTAGAAATCATCAACAACAACCCAAACGACAACATTAACATCAACAAAGAACATTAAGAACACAAATATCCTTCAACTAGACATTTTTCTCACAAGTTGACATAACCTTCATTTCAATCCAAACTTCCACTAATATCAATAATTTCACAGTCATCAACAATCAAGATCATCACCATATAGTTCTAGATACATTTCATATCGTTTGCCTTAAGATATACACTCGATATACATAATATACAACTTTCCGCCAAAGTCTTAACTTATGCAAAACATCAAATCTTTGGCATACAATTTCATAACAAGTTTCCAACTTCCAAATTCATCAATGATCATCACTATTAGCAACTAAACAACTTCATTTCCTTAATGTCGGAAAAACATACTAAAACGACATAAGTTTCTACATTCCAATTCAATACAAACTTATATCATTCTAACTTCATTTACATTACAAACATCACAACAACACTTTAACACACTAAACAACTCAATTCCTTTCTATCCCAAACCATATACACCCTACGGCCATATGCCTATTTTTTCCAATATCAACTAAATTCATCCAACTTTCAATTCCCATATGCATTTCATCACAATCACAACTAGAATATAACATAAATTCAACACATTGTGGCTATACAATTGTGCATACCCACGGCTACACACCTACAACACACACCCACTTTGCAAACTTCCATTTTTCCATACAATCAACACATTTCTATATACTACAACACAATCAAAACTTCATAACACAATAAAAAGGTAGAAATTCTTACCTTTTCTTCAAGTCTTCTTCACTTGGAGATGTGATCACTTTGGTGATTCTAATGCTCCCCACTCCAATCCAACTATACCAAGTTACAAATGAACCTTAACTTAGTAGGAAAACCACAAAAGAAAAATTTTAGGAGCAAGATTTTTGGTGGTGAATTTTTGCACCTCAAACCCGAAATGCCTTCTTTTTTTTGCTCTTGTTTTGCTCTTCTTTCTCTTCTAAGTCTCTTGAACCTTCTAAGGGATAGTGATCCCTTTATAATTAATTAGCACATGGAAATACTCATTAAAGCCATGGTTTGGGCCTCACTTGGCCGGCCACCCCTTAAACATTGGGCCTAAATTTTTATTTTATTTTTTTGGGCCAACTCGGTTGGTCCCGAGTTAGGCCTAGCCCACTGACCTTTCGACCTTAAAACGTTCATAACTCCTTGTACCGACGTCACCTGGGAACCCACGACCTATGGATTGAAAGCTAATTCAATTATCTACAACTTCTATTTCAAGGTATTTTCGAAATTCCAAACTTACAATACAGTTTTTTTGGCCCCCAAAGTCAGGTCACCCGAAAACGTTTTCTTAAAAATATTCGTTTGGAGGGTTTCCACTTTGATTTGGTCCAAAGGTACTTCATGAGTTGTATTTAACTTTACATATGTGATTCATATGACTTTTCAGATGTTCCAAAAAAAATCTCGGTATGTGGGCCCCACCCTAGCAGATGCTCCGAGGTTCAAAAATACGGGATATAACATCCTCCCCCCTTTAGAACATTCGTCCTCGAATGTTAAATTAATCTCATAGGGTTTGAAAATACTTTGGGGGAGTTCATGTTTACAGACATCACATATGACACACGATTGATATTGGAATAAATTAAAGCAGGGATTTAAGGTTACCTGTGGGTATAGAGAACAAATGAGGATATTTCTTCTTCATTTCCTCTTCGGCCTCCCATGTCATTTCCTCCCTATTATCGTTCCGCCACAGTACCTTAACAGAGGCTACATCTTTATTCCGAAGCCTCCTTACCTGACGATCCAAAATAGATACGGGCTGCTCCTCGTACGATAGTTGCTCCGTCACCTGAATATCATCAGCAGGAAATATTCTGGAAGGGTCACCGACGCATTTACGAAGCATAGAGACGTGAAATACCGGATGTACCGCTTCCAAATCAGATGGCAAATCTAGCTCATAGGCGACATTTCCAGTTTTTCGAACAATCTGATAAGGCCCAATATAACGCGGACTGAGCTTACCCTTTCTGCCGAACCGCATCACGCCTTTCATAGGCGATACCTTCAGAAATACCCAATCTCCTACCTGAAACTCCAACGGTCGACGCCGTTTATCCGCGTATGATTTCTGTCGACTCTGGGCTGCCAACAGTCGCTCTCGAATAAGTTTCACCTTGTCCACGGCCTGCTGGACCATATCTGGGCCAATCAACTCTGTCTCGCCAATATCAAACCAGCCGATCGGCGATCTACACTTCCTGCCATATAAAGCCTCGTACGGAGCCATCTGGATGCTGGAATGGTAACTGTTATTATATGCAAACTCAATCAACGGCAGGTGATCATCCCAGCTGCCTCTGAAATCAATAACGCAGGCCCGCAACATATCCCCCAGCGTCTGTATAGTGCGCTCGGCCTGCCCGTCGCTCTGAGGATGAAATGCGGTGCTCAGACTCACCTGAGTCCCTAGTCCCTCCTGAAAAGATCTCCAGAAATGCGCCGTAAACTGGGCGCCTCTGTCAGAAATAATAGATATAGGAACTCCGTGAAGCTTCACAATCTCCCTAATATAGAGCCTGGCATAATCCTCGGCGGAATAAGTAGTCCTGACGGGAAGAAAATGGGCTGATTTCGTCAGCCTATCAACAACGACCCAGATGGAATCATACTTCCGTGGAGTGCGAGGCAAACCTGTAATGAAGTCCATATTAATAACCTCCCACTTCCAAGTCGGGATTTCCATCTCCTGCAACAGTCCACCCGGCTTCTGATGCTCAATCTTGACCTGCTGACAATTAGGGCACTGGGCGACGAACTCTGCAATATCCCGCTTCATGCCGTCCCACCAGTATAAGCATCGGAGATCATGGTACATCTTCGTAGACCCAGGATGGACCGAATAGCGAGCATAATGTGCCTCGCTCATAACCTGCTGCCGAAGGCCTGCAATATCAGGTACACACAACCTGCCTCTGTATAACAAAGTACCGTCCGGTGAAAACTCGAACGGAGTCCTCTCCTTATCATAGGTTGTGTCCCTGTACCGAGCTAAGACAGGATCCTCGAACTGATGCCGCTTAATATCGTCCCTGAGGGATGACTCAGAAACCCCTCGAACAGAAATTCGTGTATCTTCAGAATCGGCCAGACGAACCCCGAGACTAGCCAACTGCTGAATATCACGGGCTATCTCTCTCCTGTCTGGCTGTAAATCGGCCAAACTGCCCATAGACTTCCGACTGAGCGCATCGGCAACAACATTAGCCTTACCCGGATGATACAGAATATCCACGTCATAATCTTTCAGAAGCTCCAGCCACCTCCGCTGTCGCAAATTAAGCTCTCTCTGCCTGAAAATATACTGGAGACTCTTATGATCAGTATAGATATCCACATGAACGCCATATAAATAGTGTCTCCATATCTTCACAGCATGAATTACCGCTGCGAGCTCCAGATCGTGGGTAGGATAATTCTTCTCATGCTTTTTGAGCTGCCGGGAAGCATACGCTATAACTCTGCCATGCTGCATCAATACACAGCCCAACCCCATGCCAGAAGCATCACAATAAATAACATACCCGTCCGGTCCCTCTGGAAGAGTCAGAACTGGGGCTGTAGTCAGCTTCTCCTTCAGCAACTGGAAGCTCCGTTCACAAGCGTCAGACCACTGGAACTTAGCTCCCTTCTGAGTCAGCCTTGTCAAAGGCGCTGAAATCGAAGCAAACTTCTCCACAAACCTCCTGTAATAACCTGCTAACCCCAGGAAACTGCGTACCTCTGTGGGCGTCGTAGGTCTGGGCCAATTCTTCACGGCCTCAATCTTCTGTGTGTCCACCCGGACACCATCAGCTGCAATAACATGCCCCAAGAAAGCCACTGAAGACAGCCAGAATTCACACTTAGAAAATTTCGCATATAATTTCTGATGCCGGAGTACCCCTAATACCGATCTCAGATGATCTGCGTGCTCCGCCTCAGACCGAGAATAAACCAGGATATCATCAATGAATACAATTACAAACATATCCAAGAATGGCCTGAATACCCGGTTCATCAAATCCATGAATACTGCGGGGGCATTAGTAAGCCCAAAAGACATAACCCTGAACTCGTAATGCCCATATCGGGTCCGGAAAGCTGTCTTAGGGATATCGGCCTCTCGTACTCGCACCTGGTGGTAACCGGATCGAAGATCTATCTTCGAAAAACACTTAGCGCCCTGCAGCTGATCAAACAAATCATCAATCCTGGGGAGGGGGTATTTATTCTTTATAGTTACCTTATTCAGCTGCCGATAATCAATACACATACGCAGCGACCCGTCCTTCTTACGCACAAATAATACCGGGGCTCCCCAAGGCGAAGTACTGGGTCTGATGAAGCCCTTATCCAACAAATCTTTCAGCTGCTCCTTCAACTCCTTTAATTCTGCAGGCGCCATTCTATACGGAGGAATAGATATAGGCTGAGTGTCTGGGAGTAAATCAATAGAGAAATCTATCTCCCGCTCTGGAGGAAGACCTGGAAGCTCGTCGGAAAAAACATCTGGAAACTCATTAATCACGGGGACTGACTGAAGTGTCGGCGTCTCGGCGTCCAAGTCTTGCACCCGAACCAGATGATAGATATAACCCTTTCTGATCATTTTCTTTGCCTTAAGGTATGAAATAAGCTTACCTTTCGGCGATGCTGTATTTCCAGCCCAATCTAAAACTGGCTCCCCGGGAAACTGGAAGCGAACCACCTTATTCTGGCAGTCAACATTAGCATAACAGGAAGCTAGCCAGTCCATACCCATAATAACATCAAATTCAGTCATATCTAACTCTACCAGATCTGCCTTAGTATCACAGCCACATACAATCACAGAACAGTCTTTATAAACCTGTTTCGCTACAATAAAGTCCCCTATCGGTGTGGATACCTCAAATGGCTCTATAGGTTCAGACATAATACCAATTTTACCGGCAACAAGAGGTGAAATATATGATAAAGTTGAACATGGATCAATTAATGCATACACAGACCGAGAGAAGACCAATAAAGTACCTGTAACGACATTAGGAGATGCCTCCTGATCCTGGCGACTGGCCAAAGCATAAATGCGGTTCGAAGGACCGCTAATACCAGAAGCTCCACCACGGCCTCTGCCGCGACCCGCTGGTGCCGCAATACCCTGCCCCGTAGGGCGCATAGCCACTGACGAAGAGGAAGACCCAACGGCTGATCCGGTAGGCTGCGCTGCACCACCCGAACTACCCTTATACGGGCAATCTCTCACAGAATAGCCCTGACGGCCACAAGAAAAGCATGCACCGGTGGCTCTGTAGCACTCTCCCGTATGGTATCTGCCGCAAAAAGAACACTGAACCCTGGGTGGCCTCATCTAACCAGAACCCCTATCTGTCCGCGAACCTGAAGCCCTGGAGCTCTGGCCTGCTCCTGAATACCCTGGGCTATCAAACCTGCGACCTGTAGGCTGGGGAGGCGCGCTCTGCGCTGGCTGAGATGAAAATCTGCTAGGCTGCTGCGGCAGTTGGGGCTGTCTGCCCCGAAAATCTCCAGATGACCTGGCCCTCTTGGGCTGTCTCCGATCCTGGCCCCTGTCAGGCTGGTGTCCTCCTCTGCCCCGATTCTCCATGCCCTGGGCATGGACCTGGATACGGGCAATGTCCATACCGGGCTGAGCAGCCAATACTAAGCAGCTATCAACAAAATACCGATCCAGCCCCATAATATATCTATGCATCTGGTCCGCCATAGTAGCCACCACAGTAGGTGCATATCGGGCCAAGGAATCAAACTCCAAACTGTAGTCCCGGATACTGCGGCCCTTCTGCCTCAATAATAAGAACCTATCAGATCTGGCACGTCGCAACTCTGGGGGCCGAAAGTGTCCAAGAAATGCCTGAGAAAAATCGCCCCAAACTGCTGGAGGAGCGCCGTCCCACCTGGATAGCCCCCATGACTCGTACCAGTTTGCCGCCACATCATATAACCGGTACAAAGCTAACGCGACTGACTCTGTCTCGGAAGCATTAATCAAATCTAGAGTGCGTCGCATCTTCCTAATAAACTCCTCAGGATCCTCCTCGGGCTTTGTCCCGAAGAACTCTGGAGGGTTACAAGTCAAAAACTCACGGGCTTTGGAACTATCACGCCTGACTGCCCGGTCACCTCCCAGTCCATGCCCCTGAACCTGCCCTGCCACAAGTCTCGTCAGCAACTGGACTGCCTCCCTCATAGACTGATCCTCAGTGCCTGGCCGTGGAGCTGGAGGCTCAGGTACTGGAACTGCGGGAGCTGGCGGTGGAGCCGCCCCCCGATCTGCGGCTGCGGCCGCCCCAATCTCCTCCACTAGTGGCGGTGTAGACGAACCCTCTGTCTGGGGCAAAGTCCCCGGAGCAATATGTGCCTGGGCCCTGGTAATCCTCTGGACTCGGCTAGTCTCTCCCAAGGCTGCTGACTTGGCCTTTTGGGCCGCTGTTGCCTTTTTTGGAGGCATATCTGCAAACATAGCCACTCGTTAGGGAGGGGTCATCCTGATAACACAGCTCTATCGCACGATCTAAGACAGAAAGGAGGGTAGTATCCTAAATGCCCCGTAGCCTCCTGTTTATAGGCGTGGTGCACAACACACCGATAAACAAGACTCTACTAGACACGGTCTGTGGACATTCCGAGGACGAACTGCTCTGATACCACTTTTGTCACGACCCAACCCCGTGGGCCGCGACCAGTGCCCTAGCTGGGCACCTATACGTACCCGATACCCAAATTAGCATATTATCAGAATAATAATATAATAATAACATTAGTGGATGCTACAGAATTTAGCCGAAGAGCAGACTTGGCACACAGAAGCCGATAAGGCTATCATAAAACAAAACATCCCAAACATATGTACAGAACCCACACAGATGTATCCACAGACCTCTACAGAACATATCATAATCATAAGACGGGACAGGGCCCCGTCATACCCTGAACAAAGTAGATATCCAGATAGCAGTGACAGACTGTACCAAAAGATGGGCTCTGTAGAAGAGAGCGCCCCAAAATAGCAGAAATGGGATCCTAAACGTGCGGATCAGCAAACCTGTCGTCCGTACCTGCGCGGCATGAAAACGCAGCCCTCGAAGAAAGGGGGTCAGTACGAAATATGTACTGAATATGTAAAACGGAATCACAGAAGTCAAATCATAATGGTTACAGAAAATGAGTACAGAATCCAGAGTGTCAAATGCATATTTCCAAAACAGACAGAATGCGTACAGTAACATATGTCATATCATATCATATCCGGTCCCTGCCACGAGACTCGGCAGACAGAATGTGGCCACCCTCCCGACGCTGGTGCCACTATACAGAGGAATCAGAAAAGGGGGCGTGGCCCCGTATCATAAAATGTCATATCAAAATGGCCATAACAGATCAGATCAGAATAGGCGGACATGGCACATCATACTCCACAGACCCATGTACGCGTATACCTGCCCCCTCACATCGGGACGCGGCGAACAATGCAGAGAATTACGCTTGACAACATATCCTGGCCCGGGCTCAGTGTGGGAAACATTGGGACATCCACGAATGGAGTAGTGAGAGACTAATGCAATTTAAAAATATAATAAATGTTTTCAAAGACTCGATGAAGCGTATCAAAGACAAACAAATTCAATGGGGTCGGACGGAATCATAATAAATGTATTTCGGATATCATAATAAATTACAGAAGTATAACTTTCCCGAAGTCATTCCGAGTGTCAAAATAATTTATAATATTTAACAGAATATTTAAAATAATATTCGTTAAGCGATTAGTAGGGTAATTAAAACATTTCTTTCAAAAATCGCTTAAAAAAGAAGCTTTAACACATTAAGGGCAAAACCGGGAATAGTGGGCCCGCCTCGGGACAAATAAGGCGGCGGGCTCAAATTATGCCCTCTAAGCTTATGGTATCACCTAAAAAGGTTATACGGACATTCTATGACTTTCTGAATAATTTAGAGCAAAATTGCATAATTTCAGAAAAAGCGTATCAAAATGGTTCAATTCTACTGAAAGAAAAACTGAAATTTTGTCTTGCGGATTCCGAGGGCCAAGAGGTCCTTCGAGGCCCGGATCCGACCCTAATACACTAAGGGCATGCCAAGGGAAGAATTGAGTTTGCTTTACATACCTTTCACGCCCCTTAAGCCTTTCCAAACTCACTTCCCGTTTCGTCGAAAAACTGCAATTGGTCAAGTTTACCAATTGTGAGTTATTAATGCCATTATTACAACTTTAAGCATATTTGGCTACCGAAATTTCGGCAGCACTTCCCCTATACATATGGCACCCCGAGAATTCAACTCGGCTAGAAATCATCAACAACAACCCAAACGACAACATTAACATCAACAAAGAACATTAAGAACACAAATATCCTTCAACTAGACATTTTTCTCACAAGTTGACATAACCTTCATTTCAATCCAAACTTCCACTAATATCAATAATTTCACAGTCATCAACAATCAAGATCATCACCATATAGTTCTAGATACATTTCATATCGTTTGCCTTAAGATATACACTCGATATACATAATATACAACTTTCCGCCAAAGTCTTAACTTATGCAAAACATCAAATCTTTGGCATACAATTTCATAACAAGTTTCCAACTTCCAAATTCATCAATGATCATCACTATTAGCAACCAAACAACTTCATTTCCTTAATGTCGGAAAAACATACTAAAACGACATAAGTTTCTACATTCCAATTCAATACAAACTTATATCATTCTAACTTCATTTACATTACAAACATCACAACAACACTTTAACACACTAAACAACTCAATTCCTTTCTATCCCAAACCATATACACCCTACGGCCATATGCCTATTTTTTCCAATATCAACTAAATTCATCCAACTTTCAATTCCCATATGCATTTCATCACAATCACAACTAGAATATAACATAAATTCAACACATTGTGGCTATACAATTGTGCATACCCACGGCTACACACCTACAACACACACCCACTTTGCAAACTTCCATTTTTCCATACAATCAACACATTTCTATATACTACAACACAATCAAAACTTCATAACACAATAAAAAGGTAGAAATTCTTACCTTTTCTTCAAGTCTTCTTCACTTGGAGATGTGATCACTTTGGTGATTCTAATGCTCCCCACTCCAATCCAACTATACCAAGTTACAAAGGAACCTTAACTTAGTAGGAAAACCACAAAAGAAAAATTTTAGGAGCAAGATTTTTGGTGGTGAATTTTTGCACCTCAAACCCGAAATGCCTTCTTTTTTTTGCTCTTGTTTTGCTCTTCTTTCTCTTCTAAGTCTCTTGAACCTACTAAGGGATAGTGATCCCTTTATAATTAATTAGCACATGGAAATACTCATTAAAGCCATGGGTTGGGCCTCACTTGGCCGGCCACCCCTTAAACATTGGGCCTAAATTTTTATTTTATTTTTTTGGGCCAACTCGGTTGGTCCCGAGTTGGGCCTAGCCCACTGACCTTGCGACCTTAAAACGTTCATAACTCCTTGTACCGACGTCACCTGGGAACCCACGACCTATGGATTGAAAGCTAATTCAATTATCTACAACTTCTATTTCAAGGTATTTTCGAAATTCCAAACTTACAATACAGTTATTTTGGCCCCCAAAGTCAGGTCACCCGAAAACGTTTTCTTAAAAATATTCGTTTGGAGGGTTTCCACTTTGATTTGGTCCAAAGGTACTTCATGAGTTGTGTTTAACTTTACATATGTGATTCATATGACTTTTCAGATGTTCCAAAAAAAATCTCGGTATGTGGGCCCCACCCTAGCAGATGCTCCGAGGTTCAAAAATACGGGATATAACAAATAATATATTTTCTTTCTTCTCCTCAACTTAAATTAGGAAAAGTCCTCTTAAGAAAATTATGAGCAGCAACGTGTAGAGGTGGAGATGTCCTCGTGTGTTGAAGCAAAACGTGAACAACGACATAAAGGTTATGCCCACGTCGGTTTCCTTTGGATGGTAGCAATTCAGAGATTTCTTCTAAGTTAAATAAGATGGAAGAAGATTATTTCTTTGGAATATAAGGTAAAAATTCTCCTCTACTAGATATATTTAAATTCGTCCAGGTCATAGTTAAATTGTGAGATGGGAACTACGAAATTAATTGCGGGAAATCGGATAAATTGTTATTATTATCATGTGGACTGTTGGGTGGTTGTTATGAATTGTTTGGTGTGCTGGAATACCGTGGGATTGGCTGTAGTTGTTGTTGTTATGTTTGTTATTATACTATGTATATATGAAAATAAAGAAGTGTATACAAGTATCGGTATAGGGATGCATATTGGACTATTTTGGAGGTGATTTAAGAATGAATTTGATTCTATTTGGATATGTATTTATTGATATTGTTGTTGGTATGGTGATTGATATTTTGGCTAAGTTGGAATCACGAGGGTTATTATGTTTTTAGGGAAGATGATGCCCGAATATCGTTAGATTTCTAAGTAATTAAGGATTGGTTTGAGAGAGTATCCTAATTTGATTATTGGCATATTTGGTATTGTTTGTAGATTGGCGAAGCCCGAGACCTAAGTTATGGTTAACTTGAGAAGCGACAAGGTATGCAAAGCTAACCCTTCTTTCTTTTTGGCATGACCTATGTGAGACAAATAGACGACGAATATATAAGCTCCAAAGAAACTCCTATTCTTAGAGACACTAGGATGACTAATGTTCTTGATTTCCAGAACCTATTTCATTATGTATTGATACGTGTCTATGATTCCAGACGTCCTACTTTGATATAATTCATAATGACGTTCGAGAGATACTTGACATGACTGCCTTCGTTGATATTCAAGTGTTAGTTCATTCTATCTATTCTATCGAGTCTCAGATGATGATTTGATTTGCATATGGTTACTCACAACTCTGCTAATGCATGATGTTATTATATCTTTCACCGAGTCCCGGGCCGGGTATGTTTTCGTGCACAGTATCACTGCATTGTTCACCGAGTCCCTTAATAGAGGGCCGGTGTTACACCTCGGAAATTTTCCGTTGGTACGCAAGTAAATGGACTAATGATGTGTGCGAGGGGTGCGAGTGTATAATGTTTCATGGGAAATGTATGTGAAGGGATGTGGATGATTAGAATGAAAATTCGAGAAATGAGAAAAATTGAAAGTTGGCAAAACTGCCCAGTGGTCGTATATTGCAAAATACGGACCGTAAAGTGCAATACGGTCCGTAAACTGGCAGTCGTAAACTGCCATGCAAAAGCTTCAGCTTTCTGCCCAGTGGTCGTATAGTGCAAAATACGGACCGTAAAGTGCAATACGGTCCGTAAACTTGAAGTCGTAAACTGGCATGTCCAACTTCAACTTTCTGCCAGCTGAGGAAGAGGTATAATACGACCTGGTGGACGGACCGTAAAGTGATTTACGTCCCGTAAACCATGGTCGTAAATCACCATGCATGCAGGCCAAAATCTCTGGTCCTGCTTAAGCTTAAAGACGACCACGAGAGACGGTCCGTAAAGTGGAATACGGACCGTAAACCTCCATGGACGACAACTGTTCACCCAGCACAGATTTTCCAATTCATTAGATATGAGGATCAAGACTTATTCTATTTCATTACAACATTACACCACTTCTCTCTAAAACTTCTCTCTACATTTATTATATGAGTTTTCAAGGATTATAAGCCATCAATAACATTAAGACAAGTGAATCAAGGATAAGGGAATCATCAAGGATCATCCAAGTCAAGAAATCTAAATGGAGAAAAACTAGGGTTTTGCTCAAAGAAGAATATTATCAACCAAAGCTTGTTCCTACAACTTCTAAGGTAAGATTCATGATTTTTACAAGATGTTTAAGGTATTGGAGAATTAAAATACATGGATTGTAGAAAATGTGGTCAACTAGGTCATGAATGATGAATAGTGACATTTTGAGAAATAGTTTGAATTGAGTTATGAATGTTGTTGTGTTGTGATATGAATGTGTTGTAAATGGTATTAAGATCATGAACTAAACACTTTAGACGAATGGACGAAGATGGGTGTTATGACCATGAATGTGGGTGAATTAGAGGCAAATTGAGGAATCTAGATAATGTGGATAATGTGAATGACTAATGGCCGTTGTTATGATATTAATGAAGGTATAAACGCTAGCATTGGAAGGGAACGTGCAAGTGTAGAATAGTTCGACGGAATGTAAGGCTAACCCTTCTTTCATAAGGCATGGTTCTTGGCCAAATTCCTAATTCCTCTATATGAGTATGTTGTCTTCACATGGTTGACATTCCGAGCTCATAAGCTCACGACCCTTGATATGTACTATGATTATACTATGTTCCTCGCATGACGAGTAAGTCCATAATGTAGATGTAACGATAATGATGAGGATAGTAATGATGATGAGAGTAAAATGACATTAGAGATGCTTACGAGCTATGAGATATGTATATGTATGCCTATGAAGGGCTATGATAAGACCCCGAGCTTATGATGCCGGGCAAGACTATATGTATATGACTATGTATAAAGTATGTATACGATTACGAAACGCGCGCACACCTCTGCAGATGGTACGGATAACCCTGATGCCTTGGTAGGGCCAGGTATGTATGACCTTGAGCCTTGGTTGGCCAAGCATGTATAAGACACCGATCCTATGAGGTCGGGTATGCTATGTAAATGCTATATATATGAAATGACTATGTATATAATATGAATATGAATGTAATAAGACTATGTATAAGGATACGAATAAGGACATGTATACGAATATGAGCACAAGTATGGTATGAGTATTATTATGGGATACGAACGACGATGTATGCAAGTAAGCGACATGACGATGATGATATTACTGTCTCCCCTCCTATGCTATTTTCATATGATATCTATTATCCTTCTATATTGATGTTGATCATGCTTTACATACTCAGTACATTCTTCGTACTGACGTCCTTTTGTTTGTGGACGCTGCGTCATGCCTGCAGGTGCACAGGGAGACAGACTTGGTCCATAGCTGCTTATTCAAAGATTGCATAGCAGAGCTCCATTTCTTTCGGAGCCATAGATTTTGGGTACTTATTCTTTTGTGTATATAATTATGGGCATAGCGGGGTCCTGTCCCGCTCATACGATATGTCATACTCTTAGAGGCTCGTAGTGGGTAGAGATGTTCGGCCATGTCGGCCCATGTTTTGTATATCTTTTGTTAGCCACGTCGGCCTTGTACTTATGATGTGGCACAGATGCCTATGATATGTTAAATGATGATGGTCGTCTAATGGGTTCAATATGATTAACGATAAGAAAAGCACGGATTGAATTATGGTTCACCTAGATGTTATGTTATGTACGATAAGGGGGTGCTCGGGTGGGGTAGCACCGGGCGCTCGTCGCGGCCCCCCTAGCCGGGTCGTGACAAAAGTGGTATCAGAGCAGTTCCGTCCTAAGATGTGTCTACGAGCCGTGTCTAGTAGAGTCTTGGTTATGGGTGTGTTGCGCGCCACACTTATAAACGAGAAGCAGCGGACATTTTAGGAATATATGACCTTGTTTCTTCATAAGAATCGTGCGATAGAGCTATGATGTAAGAAATTCTTGTTCCTAAATCGTGTGTTGTGTATGTTAGAGATGCCTAAAAAGAAAAAGGCTACAGCAGTCCAAAAGGGCAAGACGGTGGCAGAAAAGCGGGCTGAAAGAGCACCGCCACCGGTAGTATAGGAAGATGAGTCCCAGAGTGCGGCTCAATCTCAGTCCTCCCAGACAGTGCCTATTACTGAGGAGCACGTGGGAGCCTCAGCCCCAGCTCCAGCTCCTCCACTGAATGCTTCGGGCCAAGATGTGAGAGAGGCCATTAATTTGTTGACTCAGTTGGTTGCAGCCCAGACTCAGAGGCCAAGCGCAGGGCAAGGTGACAGGGCTGTTAGTGCAAGGGTCCGTGACTTCATTGCTTTGAAACCCTCGGAATTATTTGGGTCGAAACCGGAGGAGGATCCCCAGGACTTTATTGATGGTATGCTAAGGACGCTTCGGTTGATACATGCTTCAGACACTAAGTCGGTGGAGCTAGCATCATATAGATTGAGGGATGTCTCAATCCAGTGGTATACGGTTTGGATGGCTTCGCGGGGAGCCAATGCACCTCCACCGGTATGGCAAGAGTTTGTTGATGCTTTTCTCCGTCATTATATGCCTCCGGAAGTTCGGCGAGCTAGGGATGATAAATTCTTGAATTTGAGGCAAGGTAGCATGAGTGCTACAGAGTATAGTCTCCGCTTCAATTCCTTGGCTAGGTATGCTTCGGCCATGGTAGCTGATATGGGCGATCGGATGCACCGGTTTGTGAAAGGCCTAGGGCCACACTTGATGGATAAATGTTTGACTGTGTCCCTCCAGGATGGCATGGATATTGCACACATTCAAGCCCATGCTCAGGAATTAGAGGAACACCTACAGCAGCAGAGAAATGAACGTGAGCAAGATAGGGGACATAGCAAGAGAGCTAGACCTTCAGGTTCGAGGAACAAGTCCAGGGGTGGACACAGACAGCAGCTTCCCAGCCATTCAGGCTATTCTATGACCAGTCCACCTCCACGGTTTTCAGGCCAGGGCCTTGATAGATCTGCTCGTTCAGGGCCGAGTCCGAGTTATACAGGACCTCAGTTCAGAGGCGATTTGGGCCAGTCAAGGCCACCCGTACCACCGTGTTCCCAGTGTGGGAAGATACATTGGGGTCGATGCCGATTTGGTTCAGATGATTGCTATTCATGTGGTCGGCCAGGCCATATTATGCATGATTGCCCCTCAGTACATGGTAGAGGTAGGACCCAGCCATCAGGGTCGGTAGCCGGATCTTCGGCATCTGTACGCCCTACAGGGCCAGGTTCACATGCGCCAGTCGGCCATGGTAGAGGTAGAGGCAGAGCTCCCAGTACTAGCGGTCCTCAACACCGTATTTATACTTTGGCTGGACGCCAAGATCTTGAGTCTTCTCCTGACGTAGTCACAGGTATATTATCGGTATTCTCTCATGATGTATATGCTTTGATTGATCCAGGCTCCACATTGTCTTATGTTACTCCATATATTGCGGGTCGGTTTATAGTTGAGCCTGAGTCGATCAAACCTTTTGAGGTGTCTACACCCGTGGGTGACTCGGTAATAGCTAGCCGAGTATATAGGAATTGTGTGATTGTGATTTGTGATCGTCGTACCATGATCGATTTGCATGAGCTAGAAATTGTAGATTTTGACGTTATTATGGGCATGGATTGGTTGGCTTCTTGTTATGCCAATGTTGATTGCCGAATGAAGATGGTTCGTTTCCAATTTCCGGGAGAACCAGTCTTAGAATGGAAAGGGAATGCGGCATCACCAAAAGGTAGGTTTATTTCCTATCTAAAGGCAAGAAAGATGATCACGAAAGGGTGTATTTATCACCTAGTGCGAGTTCAAGATGTAGAAGCTGAGTCGCCGACTCTTCAGTTAGTTCCGGTAGTGAACGAATTTCCGGATGTGTTCCCGGAAGAGCTTCCAGGCCTTCCTCCTGAGCGAGAGATCGATTTTGCGATTGATGTGTTGCCAGACACTAATCCCATATCTATTCCTCCCTATAGGATGGAACCCGCAGAGTTGAAGGAGCAATTAAAAGACTTGCTTGAAAAAGGCTTCATTAGGCCTAGTTCATCCCCATGGGGAGCACCCGTATTGTTCGTCCGAAAGAAGGATGGCTGCTTGAGAATGTGCATTGATTATCGGCAATTGAATAAAGTGACAATTAAGAACAAGTATCCCCTCCCGAGGATTGATGATTTATTTGACCAATTGAAAGGTGCCAAATGGTTTTCAAAGATTGATTTGAGGTCCGGGTATCACCAAGTAAGAGTTAGGGAGAAAGATATCCCTAAGGCAGCTTTCAGAACAAGATATGGCCATTTCGAGTTCCGAGTAATGTCATTTGGGCTAACTAATGCACCGGCAGTGTTTATGGACTTAATGAATAATGTATTCAGGCCTTTTCTGGATCTATTCGTGATTGTATTCATCGATGATATCCTAGTGTATTCTAGATCCGAGGCAGAACATGCGGATCACTTGCGTATTGTCCTTGGAGTTCTTCGAACCCGAGAGTTATTCGCGAAGTTTTCCAAATGCGAGTTTTGGATGAACTCAGTGGCATTTCTGGGCCACATTGTTGCAGCTGACGGTATTTGAGTGGATAGCCAAAAGATTGAGGCAGTGAAGACTTGGCCAAGGCCCACGACCCCTACGGAGGTTCGTAGCTTTTTGGGCTTAGCAGGTTATTACAGAAGATTTGTTGAGGATTTCTCTTCTATTTCTGCACCGCTCACCAAGTTGACTCAGAAGTCAGCTATGTTTCAATGGACAGATGCTTGCGAGCGTAGTTTCCAAGAGTTGAAAGACCGACTGACTTCAGCCCCAGTCTGGACACTTCCAGAGGGATTGGAAGGATATGTTATTTATTGTGATGCTTCAGGCGTCGGGCTAGGCTGTGTATTGATGCAAAACGGTAAGGTGATTGCGTATGCTTCTAGACAATTACGGAAACATGAGCAGAATTATCCTACCCATGACTTAGAATTGGACGCGGTGGTCCATGCTTTAAAGATATGGAGACATTACTTATATGGTGTCCACGTGGATATTTATACAGATCATAAGAGTCTCCAATACATCTTCAAGCAGAAAGAGTTGAATCAAGGCAATGACGATGGCTAGAGTTGCTAAAAGACTATGACGTTGAAATCCTGTACCACCCCGGAAAGGCAAATGTTGTGGCTGATGCTCTTAGCCGTAGGTCGATGGGAAGTCTAAGTGATGTACGACCAGAAAAGAAAGAGATGGCCCGTGATCTTCAGCAGTTAGCTAGCCTAGGAGTCCGAGTGGTGGACTCAGGTAGCAGCGGAGCTACTATTCAGAATTCAGCAGTTTCATCGTTAGCAGCGGAAGTAAAAAAGCGACAATTTGAGGATCCCATGCTAATGCAGTACAGAGATACACTCCCTCAGAAGGAGGAGTCATCATTTGACATTTCGGAAGACGGAGTTCTCCGATGTCGAGGCAGGTTATGTGTTCCCGATGTGGCAGGTCTACGCCATCAAATTTTGAGAGAAGCTCATTGTTCCCGTTACTCCGTTCACCCCGGAGCGACGAAAATGTATCATGATCTTAAGACTATATATTGGTGGAATGGGATGAAGAAAGACGTAGCGGAATTCGTAGCTCAGTGTCCTAATTGCCAACAAGTGAAGATAGAACACCAAAAGCCGGGTGGCTTATTGCAAGCTATAGAAATCCCAACTTGGAAGTGGGAAGTGATTAATATGGATTTCATTACAGGGTTACCCCTTTCTCGATGTAAGTATGATTCCATATGGGTGATTGTGGATAGACTCACAAAGTCAGCTCATTTCTTACCGGTCAGGACGACCTATGTGGCAGAAGATTATGCAAAGCTTTATCTTAAAGAGATAGTGAGGCTCTATGGTGTTCCGGTATCTATTATCTCCGATAGAGGAACTCAGTTTACAGCCATGTTTTGGGGGTCTTTCCAAGAAGGTTTAGGCACCCAAATGCGCCTAAGCACGGCATTTCAGCCCCAGACCGATGGGCAAGCTGAACGTACTATTCAGACTCTTGAAGATATGTTACGGGCATGTATGATAGATTTTGGAGGAAATTGGGATGACCATTTGCCACTCATTGAGTTTGCCTACAATAACAGTTATCATTCTAGCATTCAAATGGCACCGTACGAGGCTCTATATGGGCGAAAGTGTAGATCCCCAATTGGGTGGTTTGAAACCGGAGAAGCTAAGTTGATAGGGCCAGATTTGGTCCAGCAAGCAATAGAGAAAGTCAAGCTTATACAAGATCGGTTGCTAGCGGCTCAAAGTCGTCAGAAGTCCTATGCGGATAATTGTCGAAGAGACTTAGAGTTCGAAGTGAAAGATTGCGTATTCTTGAAAGTGTCGCCAATGAAAGGCGTTATGAGATTTGGCAAAAAGGGGAAGCTCAGTCCCCGGTATATCGAACCCTATGAGATTATACGCAAAATAGGCAAAGTGGCCTATGAGCTAGATCTACCTCCAGATTTGGAGTCAGTCCATCCACTATTTCATGTCTCGATGCTTCGGAAGTGTGTTGGAGATCCTACGAGGATCGTCCCAGTGAATGATATTCAAGTGACAGAAAAGTTAACTTATGATGAAATACCCATTGCCATATTAGATAGGCAAGTACGGAGGCTTAGAAACAAAGAAGTGGCCTCAATTAAAGTTCTGTGGAGAAATGACAATCGAGAGGAAATGACATGGGAAGCAGAAGAGAATATGCGATCCAAATACCCACATTTATTTCAGCCCTTGGAAGAAGTCCAAGATGAGACGTCAAAATCATAAGGTATGCATGTTTTCCCTTTTATACATTCAGGTCGTGTGTGGCAAAATTTCTAGTGCTGTTGTATTATTGCCCTGTGAGGCATTGTTATTGTGGGTTGTTGTGACAGGGTGGTAGTACCACATTACAGAGGAAACTCTGGCGAAATTTTTATGGAATTCCCCAAGCCTTTAACATTCGAGGACGAATGTTCCTAAGGGTGGTAGAATGTTACACCTCGGAAATTTTCCGTTGGTACGCAAGTAAATGGACTAATGATGTGTGCGAGGAGTGCGAGTGTATAATGTTTCATGGGAAATGTATGTGAAAGGATGTGGATGATTAGAATGAAAAGTCGAGAAATGAGAAAAATTGAAAGTTGGCAAAACTGCCCAGTGGTCGTATATTGCAAAATACGGACCGTAAAGTGCAATACCGTTCGTAAACTGGCAGTCGTAAACTGCCATGCAAAAGCTTCAGCTTTCTGCCCAGTGGTCGTATAGAGCAAAATACGGACCGTAAAGTGCAATACGGTCCGTAAACTTGAAGTCGTAAACTGGCATGTCCAACTTCAAGTTTCTGCCAGCTGAGGAAGAGGTATAATACGACCTGGTGGACAGACCGTAAAGTGATTTACGTCCCGTAAACCATGGTCGTAAATCACCATGCATGCAGGCCAAAGTCTCTGGTCCTGCTTAAGCTTAAAGACGACCACGAGGGACGGTCCGTAAAGTGGAATACGGACCGTAAACCTCCATGGACGACCACTGTTCACCCAGCACAGATTTTCCAATTCATTAAATATGAGGATCAAGACTTATTCTATTTCATTACAACATTACACCACTTCTCTCTAAAACTTCTCTCTACATTTATTATATGATTTTTCAAGGATTATAAGCCATCAATAACATTAAGACAAGTGAATCAAGGATAAGGGAATCATCAAGGATCATCCAAGTCAAGAAATCTAAATGGAGAAAAACTAGGGTTTTGCTCAAAGAAGAATATTATCAACCAAAGCTTGTTCCTACAACTTCTAAGGTAAGATTCATGATTTTTACAAGATGTTTAAGGTATTGGAGAATTAAAATACATGGATTGTAGAAAATGTGGTCAACTAGGTCATGAATGATGAATAGTGACATTTTGAGAAATAGTTTGAATTGAGTTATGAATGTTGTTGTGTTGTGATATGAATGTGTTGTAAATGGTATTAAGATCATGAACTAAACACTTTAGACAAATGGATGAAGATGGGTGTTATGACCATGAATGTGGGTGAATTAGAGGCAAATTGAGGAATCTAGATAATGTGGATAATGTGAATGACTAATGGCCATTGTTATGATATTAATGAAGGTATAAACGCTAGCATTGGAAGGGAACGTGCAAGTGTAGAATAGTTCGACGGAAAGATATGTAAGGCTAACCCTTCTTTCATAAGGCATGGTTCTTGGCCAAATTCCTAATTCTTCTATATGAGTATGTTGTCTTCACATGGTTGACATTCCGAGCTCATAAGCTCACGACCCTTGATATATACTATGATTATACTATGTTCCTCGCATGACGAGTAAGTCCATAATGTAGATGTAACGATAATGATGAGGATAGTAATGATGATGAGAGTAAAATGACATTAGAGATGCTTACGAGCTATGAGATATGTATATGTATGCCTATGAAGGGCTATGATAAGACCCCGAGCTTATGATGCCGGGCAAGACTATATGTATATGACTATGTATAAAGTATGTATACGATTACGAAACGCGCGCACACCTCTACAGATGGTACGGATAACCCTGATGCCTTGGTAGGGCCAGGTATGTATGACCTTGAGCCTTGGTTGGCCAAGCATGTATAAGACACCGATCCTATGAGGTCGGGTATGCTATGTAAATGCTATATATATGAAATGACTATGTATATAATATGAATATGAATGTGATAAGACTATGTATAAGGATACGAATAAGGACATGTATACGAATATGAGCACAAGTATGGTACGAGTATTATTATGGTTTACGAACGACGATGTATGCAAGTAAGCGACATGACGATGATATTACTGTCTCCCCTCCTATGCTATTTTCATATGATATCTATTATGCTTCTATATTGATGTTGATCATGCTTTACATACTCAGTACATTCTTCGTACTGGCGTCCTTTTGTTTGTGGACGCTGCGTCATGCCCGCAGGTGCACAGGGAGACAGACTTGGTCCATAGCTGCTTATTCAGAGATTGCATAGCAGGGCTCCATTTCTTTCGGAGCCGTAGCTTTTGGATACTTATTCTTTTGTGTATATAATTATGGGCATAGCGAGGTCCTGTCCCGCTCATACGATATGTCATACTCTTAGAGGCTCGTAGTCATGTGTATGTGGGTAAAGATGTTCGGCCATGTCGGCCTATGTTTTGTATATCTTTTGTTAGCCATGTCGGCCTTGTATTTATGATGTGGCACAGATGCCTATGATATGTTAAATGATGATGGTCGTCTAATGGGTTCAATATGATTAACGATAAGAAAAGCACAGATTGACTTATGGTTCACCTAGATGTTATGTTATGTACGATAAGGGGGTGCTCGGGTGGGGTAGCACCGGGCGCTAGTCGCGGATATATATGATATGATGATGTGATTATGACGCCAAGGATGGCATGTGATGACTTTATTCACCGAGACCTATAATGGGCCGGGTATGATATATGATATTGATATGTATGATTTACATTTCATAAGGCAAGTGTATTGGTATTTTGAATGTCATACTTGTCTCCTGTGATCTCTATTTCAGTCATGATCCTCTTTATTGTAATTCATGCTTTATATACTCAGTACATATCTCGTACTGAGCCCCTTTCTTTGGGGGGCTACGTTTCATGCCCGCAGGTACAGATACTCGATTTGGCGATCTTCCAGCTTAGGACTTCTACTCAGCTGTCTTGGAAAGCTCCATTGTTTCGGAGCCTATACTTGTGGTACAGATCCTTTTGATGTATATATATGTTTACCCAGGGGTACGGCAGGGCCCTGTCCCGTCATATTTCACTATCGATACTCTTAGAGATTTGTAGACATATGTGTGGGTTGTGTATAAGTTTTGTTCGGCTGTGTCTATATGGCTTGCGTATGGTATTGATATGTAATGACAGCCTTGTCGGCTTACGTATGGTATTGACAAGTTGTGGCAGCCTTGTCGGCTTGCGTATCATATTGTGTTTTGATCAGTTGTGACTCCTCAGGAGACAGGTTATCTGGATATATACGTATGATGACGTTATGAGCCTTTGGAGTTCTTTTGCAAGTTTCCATATTGTTCTTAGATTCAGTTGACTATATCTAATAGGTATGTACACGAGTGTCCAGCTCGAGCACTAGTCATGGCCCACGGGATTGGGTCGTGACAAAAGTGGGTTTACGGCCACTGTGCACTTCGACTACTGTTCATAAAAATCAGATTTTAAGTTAAGTATAAGGGACCCTTTTTCATTCCATTCATTTCATTTTCACTCCACACTTCAAGAAACATCTAGAATACTCTCTAATATTCATCCACAAGAGAAGCAAAGGAAAATCAAGATCAACAACACTAAAACTGTTACACCTCGGGAATTTTTCCGTACTTGTGTGATGAGTAGAACAATGAAGGACTTGAGTGGTGTTTTACTAAGTCGAGAATGGCTAATTTTACATTTTTGGAAATAATAAAGTTGCAGAAAAATTTTCACCCAGTGGTCGTATATGGCACTATACGGCCCGTAAAGTGATTTACGGACCGTATAGTGCAATCGTCTTTCATTGCGTCAAAAATCTCAAGATTCTGTTAAGTGTTGAAATGGTTAAAGACGACCCAGAATACGGCCCGTAAACTGGTTTACGGACCGTAAACCACCAGGTCCCTCAGCCAAGACTTTCTGTAAATGTTGAATATGGTTAAATACGACCCAGTTTACAGCCCGTAAACTGGTTTACGGACCGGACCGTAAACCAGGTCGTAAACTGCCATGTCCACCAGCCAAACTCTCTGTTTTTGGAATGCTTAAATACGACCACAGTGGATGACCCGTAAATAAAAATACGGTCCGTAAACTGCAGTTTACGACCACTGTTCACCCGACGAGAATTCATTAAACATCAGCTTTTGAGTTATTAAAAGGAACTTAGGCCTCATTTTATTTCATTCTTCATTCATACAACTCAAGAACACTCTAGAACTCTCCAAATACTTCCTCAATAAGAATCCAAGAGAATCAAGGGAAAGCTAAAGATCAACAACACAAAACCTACGAAATCAAGTGCAAGAACACATCAAGGGATCATCTAAGTCAAGTAATTCCCAAGAAGGTGAACTAGGGTTTTGTTTAAGTGAAGAATTTCAACTCAAGGGTTGTTCAACCACTATCCAAGGTAAGTTTCATGATCATTCTATGTTGTTTGAAGTATTGAAAAGCTTAGACACTTGAAATGTAGAAGAACATAGGAATGGACCATTATTGAGTGAATAGTGCCATAAATGAATGATAGTGGGATTGAATTATGAATGTTGAAGTGTTGTGAATACAAATACGTTATAAATGATGTTTATATCATGAAACAAGCGTTAAACGCATGAAAATGCAAGGGCGAGTCATAAGGCTAATTATGAGGGAAATTGGAGGAAAATGGTGGATTTTGCTAAATGTACGTAAACGACGATTGTTGATTTCGATATTGTGAGTAATGCTATGAATGTTGGGAGTTAGTATAAAACATGGGAAAAATAGTATAAACAAGAGAAGCGCTGTCCGACTTCTCTTAGAATTAGCGACTCGTTCTTGTAGTTAGTATGCTAATGTTGATATGAATTCTTTATGAAGGTAACGACGCGATATTGAAGGAGAACGAGTGAGCGATATCTTAGCTAAACGACCAAGGTATGTGAGGCTAGTCCCTTCTTCCTGATGGCATGAATCTTGTAGCACGAAATTCCTATTCTCTTCATGAGTTCTTATAGTCCGAAAGGCTAAGAGTCTAACTCCTTAATGTCTATATAAGATGAGGAATACGATATGATGATGTTAGTATAATGATGATGTTAATTATCGCTTACACTCACCTTATGTACTAGTTCCTTCAAGGTGAGGCAGAGTATCAATAGTTGTTGCATAATGGAATCGGGGGATCACGACCTTACGTCACCCCGATAGAATAAAGTTGATCTTGAGCCTTATGCATGTATTACAATGAGATAAGTATTTTATGATGAGTATATTATTATTATGAGCATTTTATGATAAGCATGACATGAGCATTTCACACCGTGCCTAGTGGTCGGGCAGTCACCACCAAGGCGGGCAGCTATACGGATACACCATGACCTTCGGGCATGGGCAGACACCACTAGTGGGCGGCATGACATGGTACCCCGGACACGGGAGGCCTGGACGCGGGCTAATATTATTGATTATCACACCGTTCCGACATGGACGGGCAGCTTGCATATGATGCATATATGTTATGAGGATGAGTATGAGTAAGATGGCACGCATGATTTCCTTTATGATTATCAGACAGATCCAGATATTTCACGTTGATGTTATCACTATGTTGTTGATGTTTTCTTTCATTGTTTATGCTTCTCATACTCAGTACAACATTCGTACTGACGTCCTTTCTTCGGACGCTGTGTTCATGCCCACAGGTAGACAGAGAGGAGAGCTTGGCCCAGATCCTCAGTAACAGTCAGCTGGTTGAAAGCACTCCATTGTCCGGAGGTGCTTAGGATTATCCTTTTGGTATATATGTATATTTTGGGCACGACGGAGTCTTGTTCCGTCCATGTATATACAGTATGTTAGTAGAGGCTCGTAGATACGCAGTGTGGGTTAGATGGTCTCACAAGACGTTTTCATATGCATGTATATTATTTTGATGGCCGAAAGGCAATTGTATATAAAGTATTTATGTTTGTTTAATTATGATTTTCCTACAACTGGTATGTAAATTGATAAAAGAATATTAAATGAGCAAGATAAGTAGTAGAGTGAGTGGTGCTCGGTAACTAGCTCCGGGTACCCGTCGCGGCCCCTAACTGGGTCGTGACAGAAGTGGTATCAGAGCAGTACGTCCTAGGAAGTGTCTACGAGCCGTGTCTAGTAGGGTCTTGTTTATGGCGTGTTGCGCGCCACGCTAATAAACAAGAGGCTACAGGGTATTTAGGAAAATGACCATCCTTCTTCTCATGAAATCGTGCGATAGAGTCATGCTTAGGATTATGTTATTCCTAAAAGTGCGTTATGGTTTCAGAAAATGCCGCCAAAGGGAAAAGCTACAGCTGCCCGGAAGGGCAAAGCTACGACAAAGAGGCAGGCGGAAAGAGAGCCTCCGGCAAATGTAGAGGAAAGCGAATCGCAAAGTGAGGCCGCGCCCAATGTAGAAGAGCAGGGAGGAGCCTCAGCTCCGATTCCTCCACCGGGTGCTTCGGGTCAACAAGTGTCCGAGGCCATCCATTTATTGACACAATTGGTTGCCGCTCAGGCACAACGACAGGATGCGGGTCCAAGGGATCGTTCAGCTAGCACGAGAGCCCGTGACTTTATGGCCTTAAATCCTCCAGAATTCTTTGGGTCAAAGCCAGATGAAGATCCGCAAAATTTTATCGATGAGATGTTGAGGACTTAAGAGATTATCCATGCTTCCGAGACCGAATCCGTGGAGTTGGCTTCTTTTAGACTCTGCGATGTGGCGGTGTTATGGTATAAGAATTGGGTGATAACAAGAGGAGAAAATGTTCCACCTCCCGTGTGGCAAGAGTTTGTAGATGCCTTTATTCGTCACTACTTGCCACCCGAAGTCCGCCGAGCTAGAGCGGACAAGTTCCTGAATTTAAAGCAAAGGGGTATGAGTGCCCGAGAGTATAGCATGCAATTCAACTCATTAGCTCGATATGCTCCGACTATGGTGGCCGACATGGGAGACAGAATCTATAGATTTGTGAGTGGTCTGGGGCCACATTTGTACAGAGATTGTTTGACGGCCTCCTTGCAAGACGGGATGGATATTTCCCGGATACAGGCCCATGCTCAGAATCTCGAGGAACGACAACGATAGCAAAGAAGTGATCGTGATGGTGACAGAAGACAAAGTAAGAGGGATAGATCTATGGGAGAGAACCGTGAGTATAGAGAGGGATCGAGACAGACACATCCCAGGCACTCAGGTCAGTCCGCGACTAGTGCGCCTCCTAGTTTCTCAGACGGAAGGTTCGATCGCTCTTTCCAGTCAGGGCAGGGTCAGAGTTCGAGGGCCCCAAGTTCTCAGTATCAGGGAGATGTTAGTCAGAGGAGACCTCCAGTACCGCGGTGTAGCCAGTGTGGCAAATTACATTCCGGACGGTATCGTCAGGGTTCGGATGCTTGTTATGCTTGCGGGCAAGTTGGTCACATGATGAGAAATTACCCCTCAGCGAGGGATAGAGCTGGGACTCAGCCTACAGGTTCAGCAACGGGTTCTTCTTCAGCACGCCAGACAGCACAGACTCCTCAGACTACAGCAGGTAGAGGCAGAGGTAGAGGGGGAGCATCTACTTCAGGTGCTGGGCGACAGGATCTCGAGTCTTCCCCAGATGTTGTCACAGGTACCCTGACTATATTTTCCCATGACGTATATGCTCTGATTGATCCAGGTTCTACCTTCTCATATATTACTCCGTATATTGCTGATTGTGTTGGGGTGAGACCCGAGCCAATTAAACCTTTCGAAGTATTCACTCCGGTTGGTGATCCTTTAATAGCGAGGCAAGTATATAAGAACTGTGTAGTCATTATACGTGATCGTCAGACAAAGGTTGATTTGATTGAACTTGAGATGATAGATTTTGACGTAATTATGGGTATGGACTGGTTGGTGTCATGCTATGCTAATGTTTGTTGCCGGACAAAGGTAGTTCGATTCAAATTTCCGGGAGAGCCCATACTTGAGTGGAAGGGTAATACAGTTTCCCCAAAGGGTAGGTTTATTTCCTACCTTAAGGCGAGAAAGATGATAGCCAAGGGTTATATTTGTAATCTAGTTCGGGTTCATGACACGGAAGTGGAAGTGCCAGCTTTCCAGTCTGTCCCGGTAGTGAATGAATTCCCAGATGTGTTTCCCGACGAGTTACCAGGCCTTCCTCCAGAAAGGGAAATCGATTTTGCTATTGATGTAGTACCCAACACCGAGCCTATTTCTATTCCTCCCTATCGAATGGCTCCAGCAGAGTTGAAAGAGCTAAAGGCACAGTTGAAAGAATTACTCGAGAAGGGTTTTATTAGACCCAGTTCATCACCGTGGGGAGCACCGGTCTTGTTCGTGCGAAAGAAAGATGGGTCGCTACGAATGTGTATCGATTATAGACAGTTGAACAGGGTGACTGTGAAGAACAGATATCCCCTTCCCAGAATCGACGACTTGTTCGATCAATTACAAGGTGCTAAGTGGTTTTCTAAGATAGACCTAAGATCGGGTTATCATCAAGTGAGGATCAGAGAAGAACACATTCCCAAGACAGCCTTCAGAACGAGGTACGGCCATTACGAGTTCCGAGTAATGTCGTTTGGGTTGACAAACGCCCCGGCGGTGTTCATGAATTTAATGAATAATGTGTTCAGGTCGTTCTTGGATCTTTTTGTGATAGTGTTTATCGACGATATCCTGGTATATTCTCGCACAGAGTCAGAACATGCAGATCATCTAAGAATTGTTCTTGGCGTTCTTCGAGATCGGAAATTGTATGCAAAGTTTTCGAAGTGCGAGTTTTGGCTAAAATCCGTGGCATTTCTAGGTCATGTTATTTCAGATGATGGTATCCGAGTCGACACTCAGAAAATAGAAGCTGTGAAGACTTGGCCAAGGCCTACGACACCTATAGAAGTTCGTAGTTTTCTTGGGTTAGCAGGGTATTACAGGAGATTTGTAGAGGGCTTCTCATCTATTTCAGCCCCATTGACGAAGTTAACTCAGAAGTTGGCTAAATTCCAGTGGAATGATTCCTGTGAGCGTAGTTTCCAAGAGTTGAAAAACAGGTTGACCTCAGCGCCAGTGCTAACACTTCCAGAAGGGTCCGATGGCTATGTCGTATATTGTGATGCCTCCGGTGTGGGAATAGGATGCGTATTAATGCAGCATGGGAGAGTCATTGCATATACCTCGAGACAGTTGCGAAGGCATGAACAGAATTATCCGACTCATGATCTCGAATTGGCCGCGGTTATCCACGCCTTAAAAATATGGAGGCACTACTTGTATGGTGTACGTGTTGACATCTATACGGATCACAAAAGCCTCCAATATATTTTCAAACAGAAGGAGTTGAACCTGTGGCAAAGGCGATGGTTAGAATTACTAAAGGATTACGATGTGAACATTCTATATCATCCAGGGAAGGCGAATGTAGTGGCAGATGCACTTAGCCGCCGATCGATGGGTAGTTTATGTGGAGTTCCTTCAGAAAAGCAGGAAATGGTTCGTGAGCTCCATCAACTAGCAAGTCTCGGCGTACGTGCGACTGATGCAGGAGATGCAAGTATTAGCGTCAATGACCCCCCAGTTTCATCATTGAATCTAGAGGTGAAGGAACGGCAATATGAGGATTCCCAGCTAAGTCATTATCGAGATCTAGCTCACGAAAAAGAAAAGTCTCCATTAGAAGTTTCCATAGAAGGGGTCCTTAGATATCGGGGCAGGTTATGTGTACCGGATGTGGCAAACTTACGCCAACGGATTTTAGAGGAAGCACATTATTCCCGGTATTCTATTCATCCAGGTGCAACCAAGATGTACCACGACCTTAAGTTGCTATATTGGTGGGATGGCATGAAGCGAGACATAGCAGGGTTTGTAGCCCAATGTCCAAATTGTCAGCAAGTGAAAGCCGAACATCAAAAGCCAGGAGGTTTATTGCAAGCAATGGAAATTCCTACGTGGAAATGGGAAGAAATTAATATGGATTTTATAGTAGGATTACCCCGTACGCGAGGGAAGTATGATTCTATATGGGCGATCGTGGACAGGCTCACAAAAGCAACTCATTTTCTCCCCGTCAGGACTACGTATTCAGCGGAAGACTAAGCTAAATTGTATCTCAAGGAGATTGTACGACTTCATGGTATTCCTTTGGCCATTATCACGGATAGAGGGGCGCAGTTCACAGCCAAGTTCTGGAAGTCCTTTCAAGAAGGTCTAGGTACTCGAGTTAAGCTCAGCACGGCGTTCCACCCACAGACCGACGGGCAAGCCGAGCGCACTATTCAGACCTTAGAAGATATGCTACGAGCATGTGTGCTGGACTTCGGTGGTAGTTGGGACGAGCATTTGCCTCTTATTGAATTTGCCTATAATAACAGCTATCATTCCAGTATCCAAATGGCCCCGTATGAAGCCTTATATGGAAGAAAATGCAGATCTCCAATTGGATGGTTTGAAACCGGAGAAGTACAATTGATAGGCCCCGACTTGGTCCAACAAGCAGTTGAAAAGGTTAAAGTGATTCGAGACCGACTGTTAACAGCTCAAAGTCGCCAAAAGTCTTATGCGGACAACCGCCGACGGGATTTAGAATTTCAAGCTAATGATTGGGTATTCCTGAAAGTTTCACCAATGAAGGGAGTAATGAGGTTCGGCAAAAAGGGGAAATTGAGTCCAAGATACATTGGACCTTATCGAATCGTCCGCAAGGTGGGAAGAGTAGCCTATGAGTTGGACTTGCCTTCAGAGCTCGAATCTGTACACCCAGTATTCCATGTTTCGATGCTCCGCAAGTGTATTGGAGACCCCACGAGGATTGTTCCGATTGATGATGTACAAGTGACAGAGAAGTTGACATACGAAGAAGTGCCCATTGCTATTTTGGATAGACAAGTGCGAAGGCTTCGGAATAAAAAGGTTGCTTCAGTCAAAGTGCTATGGCGGAACAATAATCGGGAAGAAATGACTTGGGAAGCGGAGGAAAAGATGAAATATATGTACCCCCATTTGTTCCAATCCCCAGAAGAGATTCAAAATGAGACGTCGACGATATGAGGTATGAATGTTTTAATTTTATGTTTTTGGTCGTGTGTGGCCATAAATGTGTTGATATTGTGACATAGCCCTGTGAGGCGATGATATTATGGGTCGTTGTGGTAAATTGGTAGTGCCAAATTACAAAGGGAACTCTGGCAAAAATTTTCTAGAATCCCCGAGTGTCGAACATTCGAGGACGAATGTTCCAAAAGGGGGGAAGAATGTTACACCACGGGAATTTTTCCGTACTTGTGTGATGAGTAGAACAATGAAGGACTTGAGTGTATGGTGTTTTACTAAGTCGAGAATGGCTAATTTTGCATTTTTGGAAATAATAAAGTTGCAGAAAAATTTTCACCCAGTGGTCGTATATGGCACTATACGGCCCGTAAAGTGATTTACGGACCGTATAGTGCAATCGTCTTTCATTACGTCAAAAATCTCAAGATTCTGTTAAGTGTTGAAATGGTTAAAGACGACCCAGAATACGGCCCGTAAACTGGTTTACGGACCGTAAACCACCAGGTCCCTCAGCCAAGACTTTCTGTAAATGTTGAATATGGTTAAATACGACCCAGTTTACGGCCCGTAAACCAGGTCGTAAACTGCCATGTCCACCAGCCAAACTCTCTATTTTTGGAATGCTTAAATACGACCACAGTGGACGACCCGTAAATAAAAATACGGTCCGTAAACTGCAGTTTACGACCACTGTTCACCCGACGAGAATTCATTAAACATCAGCTTTTGAGTTATTAAAAGGAACTTAGGCCTCATCTTATTTCATTCTTCATTCATACAACTCAAGAACACTCTAGAACTCTCCAAATACTTCCTCCATAAGAATCCAAGACAATTAAGGGAAAGCTAAAGATCAACAACACAAAACCTATGAAATCAAGTGCAAGAACACATCAAGGGATCATCTAAGTCAAGTAATTCCCAAGAAGGTGAACTAGGGTTTTGTTTAAATGAAGAATTTCAACTCAAGGGTTGTTCAACCACTATCCAAGGTAAGTTTCATGATCATTCTATGTTGTTTGAAGTATTGAAAAGCTTAGACACTTGAAATGTAGAAGAACATAGAAATGGACCATTATTGAGTGAATAGTGCCATAAATGAATGATAGTGGGATTGAATTATGAACGTTGAAGTGTTGTGAATACAAATACGTTATAAATGATGTTTATATCATGAAACAAGCGTTAAACGCATGAAAATGCAAGGGCGAGTCATAAGGCTAATTATGAGGGAAATTGGAGGAAAATGGTGGATTTTGCTAAATGTACGTAAACGACGATTGTTGATTTCGATATTGTGAGTAATGCTATGAATGTTGGGAGTTAGTATAAAACATGGGAAAAATAGTATAAACAAGAGAAGCGCTGTCCGACTTCTCTTAGAATTAGCGACGCGTTCTTGTGGTTAGTATGCTAATGTTGATATGAATTCTTTATGAAGGTAACGACGTGATATTGAAGGAGAACGAGTGAGCGATATCTTAGCTAAACGACCAAGGTATGTGAGGCTAGTCCCTTCTTCCTGATGGCATGAATCTTGTAGCACGAAATTCCTATTCTCTTCATGAGTTCTTATAGTCCGAAAGGCTAAGAGTCTAACTCCTTAATGTCTATATAAGATGAGGAATACGATATGATGATGCTAGTATAATGATGATGTTAATTATCGCTTACACTCACCTTATGTACTAGTTCCTTCAAGGTGAGGCAGAGTATCAATAGTTGTTCCATAATGGAATCGGGGGATCACGACCTTACGTCACCCCGATAGAATAAAGTTGATCTTGAGCCTTATGCATGTATTACAATGAGATAAGTATTTTATGATGAGTATATTATTATTATGAGCATTTTATGATAAGCATGACATGAGCATTTCACACCGTGCCTAGTTGGCCGGGCAGTCACCGCCAAGGCGGGCAGCTATACGGATACACCATGACCTTCGGGCATGGGCAGACACCACTAGTGGGCGGCATGAGATGGTACCCCGGACGCGGGAGGCCTGGACGCGGGCTAATATTATTGATTATCACACCGTTCCGACATGGACGGGCAGCTTGCATATGATGCATATATGTTATGAGGATGAGTATGAGTAAGATGGCACGCATGATTTCCTTTATGATTATCAGACAGATCCAGATATTTCACGTTGATGTTATCACTATGTTGTTGATGTTTTCTTTCATTGTTTATGCTTCTCATACTCAGTACAACATTCGTACTGACGTCCTTTCTTCGGACGATGTGTTCATGCCCACAGGTAGACAGAGAGGAGAGCTTGGCCCAGATCCTCAGTAACAGTCAGCTGGTTGAAAGCACTCCATTGTCCGGAGGTGCTTAGGATTATCCTTTTGGTATATATGTATATTTTGGGCACGACGGAGTCTTGTTCCGTCCATGTATATACAGTATGTTAGTAGAGGCTCGTAGATACGCAGTGTGGGTTAGATGGTCTCACAAGACGTTTTCATATGCATGTATATTATTTTGATGGCCGAAAGGCAATTGTGTATAAAGTATTTATGTTTGTTTAATTATGATTTTCCTACAACTGGTATGTAAATTGATAAAAGAATATTAAATGAGCAAGATAAGTAGTAGAGTGAGTGGTGCTCGGTAACTAGCTCCGGGTACCCGTCGCGGCCCCTAACTGGGTCGTGACAAAAACCATGAAATCAAGAGTGTGAAACTCATCAAAGTTCATCTACACCAAGAAATTGCAAAGGAAGTGAAGTAGGGTTTTTGGCATAGAAGAATATTGCTACTCAAGGATCATTCCTACCACATCTCAGGTAAGTTTTATGACTTTCTCATGATGATTGAAGTATTTATACGTTGAAACACTTGGATTATAGAAGAGTGTAGTAAATGGGTCATAAAATGTGAATAGTGCCATAGTTGAATGATAGTTGGATGGAATTATGAATGTTGATAAGTTGGGTGTATAAATATGTTATAAATGACGTGTAGACCATAAAATAGGTGTGATGTATGAGAAAAATGGTGGAATGTGGTAAATGTAGATAAATGACGATTGTTGATACGATATTGTGAGTATTGTTGTGAATGTTTGGTAGTTGAAATGAAACATGGGAAAAGTAGTAGAAACAAAGGAAATGCTGCCCAATTTTCCCTAGAAAATAGTCACGCGTTCTTATAGTCGATTAACTGACGTTGATGCGAATTCTCTTGAAGGTAAAGACGCGAATATTGAAGAGGAACGATCAAGCGGTAGAATAGCTAAAGGAAAAGGCATGTAAGGCTTATCTTTTCTTTCAAAAGGCATGAATCCTTCAAGTCTTATATAATCCTTCTACAAAACGAAGCCTATGAGTCCTTCAATATATTGAATTACATATGAATATGATGGTGATGATAATGAGCTAGAGTATAGCGATTCAAGAAATTGTGGCATGATGTTCCTATAAGGCTAATGATGTTATCTTTGTTAACACTCGCCTTATGCTCTATTTCCTTCAAGGCGAGGCACGATACTCATAAACATTCATAATATAAGCGGGGGCTCTCGACCTTACGTCACCCTGACATTGTTATAGATTGTTCATAAGCCTCAATGCATGTCCTATGACCAATGTTTCGAGAAACTATGAGTCTATGTTCATAAAGGATTTTATATAAGATAAAGGTAAGAGATACGCTATAGAAATGATAATGGAAATGATGAGCTTAAGCCCAAAGATTATAAAGACTATCATGCGATACTTATACGAAATTCGTGCTACGAATACGATGTGATTTTCATAGATTGTCTTTAAATTTAAATGTGTGCATTAATGAAAGGTTACGATAAACTTATGAGATGTAGATGATGACAATGATGATGATGAGATATACTGATTCTTGTTATGATGTATGTGATGTGGTCGAGCCACGACGTGGCCGAATATGGAAGATATGTATGTGATATTGTCGAGCCACTACGTGGCCGAATACGGATACTGTCGAGCCACCACGTGGCCGAATACAGATATTGTCGAGCCCTACGTGGCTGAATACGGATATTGTCGAGCGCTACATGGCCGAATACGGATAATGTTTTATGTGTATGAGAAGCTACGGTACTACAATGATGAATTATGTGACATGATGATGTATACACTATGATGGTTCATGTACGACGATTATGTATATGTGATATATGTATGAAATGTATTCATCCTTAAAGGTCGCGCAGGTTTTGCCTTCACCTCATGACTTATGATTTCTTTATTATGTTTGTTTCATTCATGCCTTACATACTCAGTACAATATTCGTACTGACGTCCGTTTTCTTTAGACGCTGTGTTCATGCCCGCAGGTAGACAGGGAGACAGCACAGACCTTTAGGAGCTATATCAGCAGATTTGCAGAAGCACTCCATTATTCCGGAGGTGCTAATCGGGTTTATACTTTTGTGTATATATATATGTATAAGTATTTTGGGCACGACGGGGTCTTGTCCCGTCCATATGTCTAGTACTCTAGTAGAGGCTCGTAGATACGTATGTGTGGGTTATATGGTCTCACAAGGTCACTACTATATATATGTAGATATGTGTACATTATCTTTTGATAGCCAAAGGGCTTATGTATATAAAAGTATTTATGTTATTTAATGAAAATGATTTTCTTATTATTATGAGATTATGAACGCAAAAAGAGGCTTAATGAGTATGATGAGTAGTAGAACGAGCGGTGCTCGGTGGTCAGTCCCGGGTACTCGTCATGGCCCCTAGCTGGGTCGTGACAGCGCTTGCCCGATCTTGCAGCTCGGATAAGCACTAGGGGACTATTATACCCACATCGAGGTTTACGCTGGTTAGTGGAGAATGGAGGAACTCAACAAATCAAAACCGGACCTTCTATATTAATTTTCGATGTAAGGACCAAACGATCAGAATGAATCGTGTCCATTTAGTACTTGCTACGGCAAAACCAAGACCGGACCTTCTGCATTAGGTTTCGATGTAAGGACCAAACAATCAGAATGAATCGTGTCCATTTAGTATTTGCTACGGCAAAAGCAGAAGGAAACAAAATCCTCATATCATGTATGTACAAATACTTGCAATACAAAAATTATCGAAAATTCGAATTACGGTATTTCGGATGACTTCTTGCTAAAACACCTTACCCCGGTGATTATCGCCGTATTCCGGCATTACTTCATTCATATACCCTATTCCGGGTACTACAGTCAAAATTCGACAAAGGTTACAAGGTCACAGTGAATCGAGCCAAAATCTTTAAACTCCCTCAAATGGGGACTGCTATATCAAATTTTGCTAAGGCTGGGATTCAGGTGTCCGAAAAATATCGGCCCTAAAAAATAGCCAAAAAACACCGGCCCTAAAAATGTCTATCATGATTCAGAGACGTCTGAATTCACAAAGCATTAGATAAGTCCCACGGGCAAAAAACTCGATCAAATTCCCGGACAAAATGTACCGGATGAAGAGAAAAGCCGATATTTAGGCATAGTGCGGAATAATGACTCCGAGTCTGCTTGTCCTTAAAACGGACCGACAATTCGGGCAAAAGTCATAACAAACATTCAAACAAAAGAATAAAGAAAATCAAGAAAAATGCATGTTCCATTTATACAAAGGTTTTTACACCGGAAACCCCTACAAAGGCAAAAAAACAAAAGGCTAAGTACAGGCCCTGGTCAATCCGGTATGGCTGGATCCGGAGTGTTCGGACACTGTCCGCTCGGAGTCGTCGGAGTCAGTCTCGAGGGCTCTCTTAGCTTCTTCCTCGACCCTTTTAGCTTCGATTATCAGGACCGGAAGATCCGCAAAGCCATGCCCGGCTTGCTCAAGGGTGATCCTCCGAGACTTCCACCGTTCATACTCCACAACAATCGTAGTATAAGCCTCGGCAGCCTCCACACTCTTAAGGGCTTCTGCCAAATCGGCCTCAGCCTAGGCTATCTTTGCCATCAGTTCATCCTGCTCTTCCTTGAAGACCCTTTGGACTTGAGTGGCCGACTCGAGCTCGACCTTGAGAAGTTCATTAGCATCAGCCGCCTCTTCGAGCTCGATTTTCAGCTCATCACATACCCGGGCCCTGTCCTCTGCTTTCTGCTCAAACGCCCTCATCCGCGCTTTGTACATGGCACTCTCAGATTCGAGCAGCCGATGCCTTTCGGCCATGCTCGTGTCATCGGACTTGACCGAGTCCAGCTCCCCCCGGAGTTGAGAGATGATGGTTTCGAGCTCACCAAGCCTTGAGGAAAAACAAGCGTTGTCCTGGCTAAGGCCGACTTTGTCCGCTTCTAGAAGCCGGTTCTTTTCGACCATCTCGGCCAGCTCACCCTTTAATCGAAGGTTTTCGGCCTTTGTCGCATCGAGCTTGGGTTGGAGGTTGGAAAGAGTAACTTCTCGGTTCAATTCATCCTCCCTTACCCGCAAAAGGTGCTGAAACTTCTCCGTTTCTTGTCCTTGGGCATCCAGTTGGCCCTTGAGATCGTCAACCTCTTGCTGAGCACGGATGAAGGCTTCGTTAACAAGCACCACACTCTGTAAAAGAAGCAAGTCAAAACTCGGATAAACGAGAAACTAAAATTCTCAATGAATTATGCAAAGGATGGCTAATAAACTTACTCGATTGCCCGCGTGCATGCCCTCGTTAATGAGACACTGCCAGGGGACTCCATTCATCTTCCGTTTGTCCGAGTCCGAGACGAGCGACCTCAGGTAGCTTGCTACTCCCACCGGGCGAGATAAAAAGCTACAATCCTCGAGAACGGTGATTACGGCCGATCTGGTCCTCCTAGGTTCCACGCTTGGGGCCGGGAAGACACGCACCAGGCTATCCCTAGCTCGGTGGTCCGGCTAGCTGCCCCGTGGCTCGAGGGATCGGGAGATGTCTAAAACCAGCAGCTTCGCCGATAGCAGGAGGAGTGTTTGAGAACATGTCATCAAACTCATCCGACCTTGAAGCCGGAGTTGGAGAACTCGGAGCGGCCTCACCAGCTTCGGCAAAGGCAGGGATCTCCGAAGTTGCAGCAGTCTCATAGTCGGGCAGCAGACAAACATCCGTTGGAACTTCGGTCTCGGGGACCGGCTTCAGCAGCAGGTGTCTTCCCGGATCTTCTTGTCCTTTGCAGGGGGGTTTCTTCGGAAGAAGCATCACCTGAAATATCAACGAATTCAATCGACCTTAGAGGAGTTGGGTAATGAATTTCTTCCCCACTTGTGTGTAATGCCGGGGCTGAAGGTCCTTCCCCGGCTGAAGAAAGTGATGAAATGGTGATACCCTCCAGAATAGAAGCAACGGAAGGGGCCACACCGATCCTCCGAACGATGAGCTCGGGCTCTGTTTCATCTCTTAAAGTCCGAACGACGCTCCTCGCCCTCTTCTTCGATTACTGCCCTTTGTCCGAGGGATATTTTCTCTTGTTGGCGGCAGCAAGGATACGGGATGTACCCGCTGAGTCGAACTCGGGTGCCAACGTAGTGGGTTCAGCTACTGATTCCGGTCTCGGGTCCACCGAGCCCTTGGGCAAACCTGAAAGCCGAAGATGTTACACAAAGGAGAGTAGAAAAATGTCATGAACATCAATAGAAGCAAAGTATTACTGTGGTTTTGAGCGACCCATCGGTCACGAGAAAGGAGTCCCCATGTCCGAGCTTCGTGGGTGTGTTGGTTGAGGAGAGCAGTAACCCATTTGTTGATGTTCTGGACAGCCGGAGGTATCCAACCCACGGCTAGTATAAATAAGAGGACAAGTAGTGAGAATGTGGAAGAACTGGAGTTTGACAAAGCATTCAAAAGCAATTATTAGAAGAATTGAGACTTACGATTATCATTCCATCGCTCCGGAAAGGGCATGTAACTGGCCGGAATAATATCTGTGGTCCTCACCCGGACATAACGCTCCAACCAGCCTCGGTCTCTGTCTTCGTCCATTTTTGAAAAAATTGGATTCCGGCTTCGCTTAGCGAGCTTTATCACACCACCCCGGAACAACCTCGGGGAGTATAACCGTATGAAGTGGGCCAACGTGAACTCCTTTTTCATGTTATTGGCCAACAGCCGGAGGCAGGCCACGGTTCTCCATACAATCGGACCAATCTGGGTCAGGGTAACGTTGTAAGTCCGGCATATATCTAAAATGACCGGATCGATCGGGGGGTCGAGCTTGAGGGTGAAAGGATGAGTATAAACGTACAAGAAGCCCTCCCGATGGTCGGTGACTGACTCATCTGGTCCGGGGGCAAAAACTTGAACCGGATGGTTATCCCATCCGCAATCGGCCCGGACTAAATTGAGTTTGTCCTCATTTTTGGACGAGGGATACTGCCTTACATCAAACCCTTTATCGGAAACCGGAGAAGGTTTCTCAACCTCGAAATCTTTGTTATAGTTAGGTTTGGCGGTACAATGTCCAAAGCAGTGGGTTCGAAGGCGATCTTCCCCTTGGGTTGAGAAGTTGGCTCGGTTCGTTGAGAAGAAACGAAGGGAACATCACGGGAGGTGGTTTCGGTGTTAGCTGACATTTGGAGATTGTGAAAAAAGAGATTTGGAAAATTCGAAGGGGAAGTTAAAAAATAGGAGTGAGGGAACAATCAAGAAAGAAAGAACTCGAAATGGTAAAAGAGTAAGAAGAAGCAGCAGCAACACACTCTACAAAAACAGCTAGTGCAGAAGTTGGCAGAGTTGTTTCCGTTATCGTCATATAAGCAATGAATCAACAAGAAATATGAGTTGAAAGATGATGAAATGAAGAGAAATAAAAGGAAGAAGTGAAGAAATGAAATGGAAAGGTGAAGTGAAGAACTAAAAATGGAGAATGAAATGGATCGTAAAATGAAAAAAATGAAGCAGTGGAAGACGTTATATAGACATAGATCGAGGCAGTTACAGATCCCAACCAACCGGGGAGTGCCACATGTCCCGTAATTAATAAGAAGTGACTTGAAACGACGTGCATGACGGCGGTTGTCAGTGCTGACCATCCGGGATGAGACACGTGGCCGATGACAGAGGGACGTGACGCAACTGTTCCCGCCAAAATGTAAAGATAACAACGGACAAGTGGAGCCACCGGTTTCTTGATTCATCCACTTCCCGTTACTTCGATAAAACTACGGTCCGGAAAGTGTGGGGACTATCTGTATACGGTAAAAATCGGATATATGCTAGACCGGTGAGACCGGAGACCGAGGGAGAAAAGAAACAAGCACGAGCACGAAGACTTTCTTTTGGGACCGGAGGAGTGCTTGATCCGAAGAAAGCGAAAGACATCGTTTGGTCCGATTTCTCCATAGCCGAGTTGATCGTAGCCGTTGGCCCCGTTGATCGTGGCCGTTGGCCCGGTTGATCCGGTACACAATTGCCACGCGTCTATACTGTTCTGCCACATTGTACTGCCAATCGTACGGGTGTCAGATCGTACGACCTAACCTTATCTTTTTTAGGGTTTTTCTTTATTCAAAAGAGTTTTATATTGTAAGAGACCCATAAGGCAAAACTATAAATAGGGGTCATTACCCTACTTTTAAGGGTTGACCTTTTGAGTTCTAAAACATTATAATAGCAAAATATATAAGATCTCCCTCTCTCAGATTTTGGTCCGGATTCAGTGTTTTGTTCTTTAGCTTTTTAGCTTTATTCGATTCACAATATTCATATATCATTACATACATATATTTAGCCCAAACCATTGATTATTATTCACTTCTTCTTAGCATATCCATATTTATCTTTGGTCAACTAAATAGGTTAAAGCTCAACCACATATACTATGCCTCACTTATAAATTTTATTGATTACCTAAATTCGAGGTAAACAAAAATGAGTCTCAAGGGTTTTGGTGTGGAGTTGATTTTTCAATCATGTGGTGGGTATAGAAACAGAAGAAAGAAGGGAAGTTATTTATGTAACAACTGGGGTTAGTTTAGTGGGTTGGAATTGGAGGAGTTGACCTAAGTTTATTGTCCGATTTGGGAAAGAATTCTTTTTTTTTTCTTTTTTTTTCTTTTATCTCTGAAGTGAGATTTTGGGTTTTCAATATAGAGAAGATTTTGGAGGACTATTTTGGGCTTTGTCTTGCTTTTGAAGAGGGGATCTGAAGGATTTTGTTGAAGGGTGAAGCAACTCTTACTTTGGGGGTGTGGATGAATTAAGCAGCTCTAGTATTCATTCAGAGGAGATGGCATGTATGAAGTTGGGATCCAAAACAGATGCTTTCAAGAGAAAAGGCCAGGCCTGGTATTCTTATTCTTTCTAACCATTTTTTTTACTCTAATTACCCTGTTTCCTTTTCTTTTTAACCAATGAACGAACATCTTCCAAATACAGTGGAGTAGTTTTTCTTCATAGGCTCTGTGTGTGTTGTGCATTAGGCATAGTCCACATAGAGAAAAGAAGCTTTCTTAGTGGTGCAGTCAAATTCATCTTGATCTTGCTTGTCTACTATGTTGAAATCTGATAACTTGCTACCAGATTGAGTAGCTGCTTCAAACCTCTAATTGGGGGCTCATCACAAACTTCTCCTCTTGATTAAGTTTGTCTGTGCACATCTCAGTTTTATTGTGAAAATGTGTATATCTATTGTTAACCTATTAAAATTTTGCTGCCATCGCGGTTGAAACAATACTTTTACATTTGAATGTAAGGTAAATGTCACTAAACATTACCTAAGGAAAAACATCAAACAGTAGTTGTCATGGGGGAAGAAATTAAAACGAGAAATTGGACGAAAAAAAGCTAAAAGCACCTTGGAACAAATAGAGTATGGCCTCTTTGGGGTGCTCCCCTTCAAGGTCTCAAGTTCGAAACCCACTGGGTGCAAACAATTTCTGAGGGCCATCGGACTGGGGTAAAACCCTGAATTAACCGTGGTGCACTTGCGGGAAACTCCTTGCCGAGGGCCTGTGCACCCCCGGGATTAGTCGGGGCTCAAAGAGACCCGGACACCCGGTGCTTAATCAAAAAAAAGAGTATGGCCTCTGCAATGGTTTACTCAAATCCTTTTGACCAGAAGTATCGTTATTTGAGTTAGATTAGAATTTGTTCCACCAAAAGCACAGTGTGTTGCACACTAACCATGTACCCCGTAAGAAGCCTACATAAGACAATGAGCTGTAGGTATCAAGTTTTTCTTCGCATATATTCCAGGCTGATAAGTGTTTACCCGGTCAGGATTATGTTTCAAATCTTACAATTTGCCTGTTGTTCGTATGCTTGTAGGTTTTGCACAACTGGTCTCCCAAGTGACATTGTTGTTGAAGTTGGGGAAATGACCTTCCATCTTCACAAGGTAAAGTTTTCTCTACAAGAATTAATTGAGCTAGTGATGTATAGATCAACTGCAATATTGGCACTTCTCCTTCTTCTGCGTATGAATGATGTTTCGTGAAATATAGTCCTTTCAAATGTCCTTCCATTTGAAAGGACATTTGTCAAAAGTTCTCGTACCTCTTGGGTTGCTCTCAAGTACACCTTATTCATACTATTACCTCAAAAAAAAAAAAAAAAAAAAAAAAAGGATACCTTATTCATACTTGTTAACTATCTGCTGTAAGGAAAACAGTTATTCTTTCTTCTTCTATTGGTACTTCCAGGATGCTTTATGCTTCTACATTTTATGAAATTAGGCAGACGTCACATACTTGGTCACCTTATAATGACCTGATGCTCTCTACTAGTCTCTTAGAGCTAGCTTCTATACTTCCAAGCAATAGTAATGTTCTAAGACAAAACTTTATCAAAATTTTGGCCTTTTTTGCATTTGAAAAAATACTGTAAATCGTCCCTGAGGACAATTTCAAATTCATTTGATTGTATGGAGTTCCTTAAAGCTTGTCAGATCTAATTTAAAGTTAGATTGCAAGGAAGATTATTGACCTTTTAGATTTGTCTCATTTAATAATTGCAGTTCCCATTGCTTTCTAGAAGTGGGGTTATGGAGAAACGGATTGCAGAAGCATCTGAAGGAGAAGATGGCTGTGTTATTGAACTCACTGATACCCCTGGTGGTGCTAAAACATTTGAGCTTGTAGCTAAATTTTGTTATGGGGTTAAACTAGAGCTTACAGCGGCAAATGTTGTATACCTTCAATGTGCCGCCGAGCATCTTTATATGACTGAAGAATATGGGGAGGGGAATCTGATATCACAGACAGAGGTCTTTCTAAATCAGGTAGTTCTCCGTAGCTGGAAAGACTCTTTGAAGGCACTTCAAACCTGTGATGATGTTCTCCCATATGCTGAAGAACTCAAAATTACAAAAAGGTGCATTGATTCATTGGCTGTGAAGGCATGTACTGATCCCAACCTGTTTGGTTGGCCTGTGATGGAGCACGTTGGGCCCTTGCAGAGTCCTGGAGGGAGTATCTTATGGAATGGAATAAGCACTGGAGCTAGGCCAAAACATTCAAGTTCCGATTGGTGGTATGAGGATGCATCAACTTTAAGTTTACACCTTTACAAGAGGCTAATTTCTGCTATGGAATGTCAAGGCGTCAAACAGGAAATCGTTGCTGGTTCCCTCAATTATTATGCTAAAAAGTACCTTCCTGGGCTAAACAGACGGCAGACCTCTTCCGAGTCTAGTAACCGTTGTCTTGCACCAGTTTCTTCTCTATCGGAAGAAGATCAGAAGCTTTTACTTGAAGAGATAGATCATTTACTGCCCATGCAAAAAGGTCTAGTGCGAACTAAATTCCTCTTTGGCCTACTGAAAACAGCCTTGATTCTTCGAGCTAGTCCCTCTTGCATATCAAACTTGGAGAGAAGGATAGGAATGCAGCTTGATCAGGCCACTCTTGAAGATCTCTTAATGCCTAATTTCTCTTACTCGATGGAGACACTTTATAATGTGGACTGTGTACAGCGGATTCTTGAGCACTTCTTAGCAAATGATCAAGGAACTGGTGGTGAATCACCTTGTTCCATTGATGATGATGAACAGCTGATGGGTCTGACGCCAATCACTATGGTGGCAAAACTAATAGATGGATACCTTGCAGAGGTTGCCCCAGATGTTAACTTGAAGCTTCCCAAATTTCAGACTCTGGCTGCTTCTGTTCCTGAATACGCAAGGCCCCTGGATGATGGCCTTTATCGTGCAATTGACATCTATCTCAAGGTTTGCTATTCTTTTTTAGTAATGATAAATAATTGCAATGTTGTCACTATGCATGCTTACTGAAATTTGAGACTTGACCCTAGCAGCCTTAGATTCAAGTGCCATGTAAATAATCTTGTTTATGCATGCAGTCACACCCATGGTTGGGAGAATCAGATAGAGAACAACTGTGCAGGCTGATGGATTGCCAGAAGCTCTCATTGGAAGCTTGCACACATGCTGCACAGAACGAAAGACTCCCTTTGAGGATTATAGTACAAGTACTCTTCTTTGAGCAGCTGCAGTTGAGAACATCCATTGCAGGATGCTTCCTTGTATCCGAAAACCTTGATGGGGGTTCAAGGCAGTTGAGAAGTGGACCACCAAATGAAGGAGGCGGCTGGGCTACTGCCGTCAAAGAAAACCAGGTGTTGAAAGTGGGGATGGATAGCATGAGGGTACGTGTCTCCGAGCTCGAGAAGGAGTGCTCAAACATGAGGCAGGAGATCCAGAAGTTGGGGGGTCGATCGAAAGGATCAATGACTTGGGGAAATGTCTCCAAGAAGTTTGGCTTCAAGTTGAAGTCTCAAATGTGCAGTGCTCAGGAGGGATCAGTTAGTAAGATAAATGATGGAAAGGCTATAAAGGATGACAAGGCCGATCGAAAGCACAAGAAAAACTTATCTATAGATGAATAATTCTCTGTTTCTATTCTTTGAAGGGTGTTCGTTTGTTTCTGTTTAGTTTAAGTGTCCAATTTCTTTGTCATATATGTTGATTAGGTTCTTTGACTATCTCGTCTTTGCAGACTACATTAACATCGTCAAGTGTATTTTTATGTATCTTTATTAAAATCGTCTGTCGCTGTCTTTTACCTTCGACAATAAGTGCAAACATCTAAATTGTCCAAATAGATCTGTTGTAGGCTGTCTATGTGAATGAAGAACTTTTGCATTTCATGTTTGTCATTATGAATCCTGCAAGGTACACTGATTTTGAAAACCCTACTTAACTGTTATTGGTGTGACAACGTTTTTTTTTAAAAAAAAAAAAAAAAAAAAAAAAAAACTGGAGATGCCAGGTTGAATTGCATGGTTTGTAGATCGATATTCAACTATGAAGATGGATTCTATTCGGAATGTTAGTAGCTTTAGAGTGGGTAGTTTCTGTAGAATTTACGGGGCCTTTCTTCCCTTTTTTTACACTAGGTTTTTATGCCTATATGCCTAAGTCATGGTGAGGCAGATATCACTTCGACGTTTTAGAAAAAGGAAGAAAAAGCATTTAGTATTTTTTTTTTTTTTTAATTCTCTGAGTAGTGTGGTGTTACTCAAGTGAGATATTTAAAAGTAGCAGCGGAGTCAGAAATAGCATTAAGGGGATTCAATATTTATAAAAGTAAACTATATTAAGCTTGTGTTTAAAGTCGAGGGGCCTTGTAGTAATCATGCATTTTATTATTTTTGGCTTATAATATATATATGTATTATAAGTAAATATTTGAAGGCAGCTGGTGAGAGCTTTGAGGTGCTTTGAAATGACACAATCCAAAACTGGATTAGCAGTAGCAATTTAGTCAGTTTTAAGTTTTCAGATTTGAGTTTCTAGACATTTGAGAGGCACTTTTGGCCATTGTTGCATTACCTTTTTTCTGTCCTTGTTTCTTTGATTTTCTATACAGAACTATTTGTTTTAATAAAACACAACCAATTCCATGCTGGTTGTTTTAATTATATAAGAAAATAAATAAATTGAGCAATGGGTATCATATGACACCCCCCCCCCCCCCCCCGGGCTTCAACTAGTTAAAAGAGATATAACCAGTTGTTTAGACAAATATACTTATATTTTTTATAACGCTATTAAATATCTTTCTTCAGAGTTATGCAAATATCTTAAAGATAAATAATATAGACCTGTAATATATAATATTTTTGATTTAAACGGCTTTGAATAGCAGATTCCGAAACACGATATGATCCTTGAAAGTGTAGGATGATGATATGAATATATTTCTTTTTCTAGTGTTATATTTATGGTTATTCTTTACCGTCTTGCATCATCTTCATTTAACTAATTAATCTTATCATGCAACTACTTGGAAGTGCATCGTTGCTATTGTTTTCTATATGTTTTTGGTACTTTTTTTCCTTGAAAATAATTTTCATATAAGCATAAGTTGTTTTCTCATATATATATTTTGGTGTTCGGTAGGTAGGAATAGAAGAATATTTTTCAAAATTTTACTAGACGAAGACAATAGTTTCTTAATCATCCAACAAGAAATAGTTTTAGTAAGAATTACTCCCGAATAAACATGACTTCAATAGATTTATTTCTTTAATTAATATAATATTGAACTGGAAATTTTGAACCCTAAACTATGAACAAGAAAGAAAATATAAAAAGTAGACACAAGAATGGGGTTAATTGAAAACTAAGGCTATATTAAAGTCAAAACCCTCAATTAAGGAATCCAAATAAGCACCTATCTCCTAAGTAGACTTCAAGAAAATTGTATTCATCTTGCAATCCACCTTTATATATAAACAAAGAAATCAAGAAAAGCATCACCAAGTTCTCAAGTCTCTCAAAGACAACAATACTAATATTCAGCAAAAACTGAGTCTAAATGAGCTATGCTGGGCTATTTATAGTTTAGGCTAGCTTGTTACATAAAAGGCCCAAAAGTGGCACTCAAAAGTTTGCTAAAACGGTCAACACTGGCACCAATTGCGGGCACATGTGCTCAGTTGTGGGAGCAAGTTGTGTCGCAAGTGAGGCATTCGTCTCCTCTTTCCTCCATTTCGGCCTCCAAAGCAATCATCATGACATGAAACCCCCGAGATGACATCAAAGTGTGCTCAAGCACTTCCATTTTCATGAATAACCCTTTTAAAGCTTAGAAATCTTGAGCTTGGCTCCTTGTGAAAGGCCTTGATGCAACTTGGCTTGCATAATTCTCCCTTCTTGAAAAGAATTTGATACTCAAATTTAAGAGATCACTATCACGCACATCAAAGAAAGATTGCATGTATTGAAGTTATTGTGAACTTGATAGTCCGGAGGAAAGTCAATCTTGTATGCATTATTATTGAGCCTCTCAAGCACTTGAAATAGTCCATCTCCTCTACGCATCAACTTGGTCTTCCTTTTGTTTGGGGACCTTTCTTTGCGAAAGTGTACCCAAATCCAATCTTCCGGTTCAAGTACAACTCTTTTTCTTCTTTTGTTTGCCCTCATAGCCATGTCTTGATTCTTCTTTCACGAAGCCTCACCTTTTTTTGTAACTTCTTCATGGCTTTGACTTTTTTATTTCCATCTAAACTCAAAAGAACATCTTGAGACAAAGCGGGTGAGATCTAGAGGGGTAAGTGGGTTAAAACCATAAACAACCTCAAAGGGAGACATGCAAATAGTACTATGAATAACTCGATTATATGCAAATTCAACAAATGAAAATTGTTCTGAAGACGTTAACTTTCCCTTGACCATGACCTTAAGCATAGAACCCAAAGTCCTATTCAAAACTTTGGTTTGACCATCGGTTTGAGGGTGACAAGAAGTAGAAAACAACAATCTAGTCCTAAGTCGACCCACAATTCTTTCCAAAAGTGGCTAAGGAACTTGGAGTCCCTATCACTCACTATGGTCTTGGGAATACCATGCAATTTGACCACATTCTCAACAAACAAATATTCAACATGAGAAGCTTCATCACATTTATGACATGCAATAAAATGAGTCATCTTTGAAAATCAGTCAACAACCACAAAAATGCTATTTTTTCCTTTTAGTCATTGGTAAGCGCAACAAAAAATTCACTGAAATGTCAAGTCAAGGTCTTTGAGGGGTGAGGAGAGGGGTATACAAACCGTGGGGAAAAATTCTAGATTTAGCACTTCTACGTTCAACACATTGACCACAAATTCTAGTAACATCATTTCGCATTTTAGGCCAATAAAATTGTTCTTCAACAATCCCCAAGATTTTATCAATACCAGAATGACCCATCAAACCCCCATCATGTGCCTCCCTCATAAAGAGTTCCCTCCAAGAGTCCATAGGCACACAAAGTTTCTTGTCCTTCAACAAGAAACTATCAAGCTTGGAATAGGGAGTAGAAGATCAATCCTTAAGCCACATTTCCCTTTAGCATTCTTTGCTATCTTGAAAGATATTTGCAAAAGTGAGGTCCTTGGGATACAATGTCTTTAAGTTTTCAAAGCCCATCAATTTAGAATACAAAGTATTAACCAAAAAATATTTTCTAGACAAGGCATCTGCCACCACATTTTCTTTTCCCTTTTTGTAATGAATTACATAAGGAAAAAATTCAAGAAATTCAACCCATTTGGCATGCCTTTTGTTCAACTTTTCTTGGGCCCTATGGTGTTTCAATGACTCATGGTTGGTCCAGATAAAAAACTATTTGGTCCATAAGTAATGTTTCCAATTACCACCCTATGCTCTAATCAAAGCATACAATTAAAGATCAAAAGTAGAATAGTTCAAAATTGCACCTTAAAGCTTTTCACTAAAATAGGCAGTGGGTTTTTGCATCAAAACGACACCAATACCTACTTTTCCATCATATTCAACTTCAAACATTTTCTCAAAATCGAACAATTGCAACAATGGTGCAGAGCTAAGCATTTTCTTTCAAGGTCTCAGAGACCTTTGCTTGCTCCTCCCCTCAAGCAAAAGGTCTTGAGAAACCCTACATTAAAAACCCTCTCTAAGTCATTGACGGCATCGAAAATATGGCCAGTCCGTCCATTGGTCAGCCTCTTCCGGTGGCTGGCCAGATGTCACGACCCAACCGGAGGGCCATGACGGGCACCCGGTGCTAACCCACCCGGGCATCTCTTATCGTACATTCATATTCACATCTAAGTGGGCCACATGGCCTACGCATGATTTTTATACATCAATAACACTAATCTCATCAGGCAATTACACATTTATATCATCATCAACAACTATGCCCATGTATGGATACACAAGCCGACGAGGCTAACAAAATCATATACAAAATATGAGCCGACAAGGCTAAAAGACATCTAACTATACATTACAGACGTCATAAGTTTTTATTGATTGTATTAATGGAACCTCCAACATTCCATACACATTCAACAGTACAGAAGGAGACTTGGCACGATTTATGCCAATTTTAACTGTAATGGAAAATATGGTTTTTTTTTGTATATGAAAATATATAGGTGGATATCATTGAGAATACTGAGCAGCAAATCACTCGCAAACTGTTCCTTTTGGATTATGATCGATCAATGGTTATCACACTAGTTTATGCAAAGTGTGATGCTATTGAAAGGATGTTATTATGGGATAGTCTGTAATTTATGGCTGATGGTATGACAATTCCTTGATTGCTAGGGGTGATTTCAATGTGATTATGAATGAAGAAGAAAAGTTTGGAGGGCTTCCTGTTTACCCTCATGAATATGAAGACTTTGCTTTTTGCATCAATTTTTGTGAGCTATCAGAAGTAAGTTATAAGGGTAGTCCATTTACATGGTGGAATGGTAGATCTGATAGTGAACGTATATTTAAAAGGTTGGATAGAAGTTGGCAAGTGATTTGTTTCAAGAATGGTTTGGGCAACTTGAAGTTGATCAGTTGTCCAGTACAATTTCTGATCATGCTCCTATGTTACTTAGCTATGGAGATCAATCTCAACAATTTGTAAAACCTTTCAAATTTCTGAAGTTTTGCACTGAACATGAGAGTTTTCCTTAGGTTTTTAGACAATACTAGCAGTCTCATAATGTTGGTAATGTGTTTGTCTCCTTTACGCAGAAGTTGAAAAATGTGAAGTCTGCATTGCATCAGAGAGGATATTGTTAGGGTGAAAGAACAGCTATTTGAAGAAGATCCCTCAGAAATGAATAGAATGGTGTTGCAAGAGCTCAAACAGAAATGAAAAAGTACCTGCATTATGAAGAAGAGTTTTGGAGAAAACAATCACTTACTTGTTGTGCAGAGAGGGATAAGAATACAAGGTTTTTTCACAACATTATTAATGGTAGAAGGAAGAGAACACAGATAAAGAGGAGAAATACCAAACTCTCAGATATGAGACCTCTAAGTCGTAGAAATTTCGTAAACATAGTGATATCCAGAGTTTTGCATGATAAGCTGGATAAGGTGCTGCCTAATCTGATATCTTCTGATCAATTTGGTTTTGTCAAAGGGATAAATATAATTGAAGATGTGTTGCCGACACAAGATATTGTCTCTGATATAAGGTTGAGAGGAAAACCTGCCAATGTAGTCATCAAGATTGATATGACCAAGGCTTATGATAGAGTATCTTGGTTATTTTTACTAGGTTCTAAGGAAGATGGGGTTTGCAGAAAATTGTATTGACATGATATAGAGATTGGTATTCAATACTTGTGAATGGTCAGTCTCAGGTTCTTTTGTCATTCTACTAGGAGAGTGAAACACGGTGATCCCTTATCTCCTGCACCTTTCATTCTATCTACAGAAGTCCTCACTAGAGGATTGAATTCCTTATTTGAAAAAAATGGTTTAATGGGTATGGGATGCAAAAATGGAGTGCTGATCTTAATCATCTAGCTTATGCAAATGATACCATCATTTTTTCCTCTGCTTCAGTACTTCCCTTAAGCTGATTATGCAGACTTTACAGAAGTATGAAAAGATTTCTTGGCAGAAGATTAATAAAAGTAAAAGTTCCTTTTACATGTATTCCAAGGTGTCTAGTAACTTGGTACAATAGGTAAAGGAAATCACTGGTTTCTTAAGAGGTACACTTCGTTTTATATATCTAGGATGTCCCCTTACTCATGCAAGGAAAAGGAAAGCAGACTACAATGAACTCATCAAAGAAGGTGAAAGATAAACTACAAGCATGAAAAGGAAAATTACTATCTTCTGTTGGAAAAGCAGTTTTAATCACTAGTGTGCTTTAAAGTGTGCCAATTGCTTTGTTATCTGCAATCAAACCTCAAAAGTGTGTGATCTAGGATTTACATACGGTGTTTACAAGATTTTTTTTTCACCATTAAAGAAGATAGTAGATCCAGGAATTGGTCTTCTTGGCTGAATATGTGTATACCTAAATATGAAGGTGGTTTGGGCTTTTGATCATTGTTTGATGTATGTAAGGCTTTATGTGCCAAGCTGTGGTGGAGATTTACAACCACAAATTTACCATGAGCTCATCTCATATGGAATAAATACTGCAATAAGCATTATCCCCAAAATGTGCAATGAAAAGGGGGATCTCAAATATGGAAAATGATTATTGAAGAAAAGGGATAATATTTAGCAAACGATATGGTGGGACACTAAAAGGGGTACAGCTAATGTTTGGTTTGATAATTGGACAAAACTAGGGGCTTTATACTATGTGTTACCTCAGTAGTTTCCTATTGATGAAAGTGTGGAAGATGGTAAAGAGCTTATGGATGGTGATGGTTGGGATACAAGAAGATTGCAACAACCATTTCCTAATGAAATAGTACACCATATCACAGCAAAACTAGAGGTTAATGAATCCTCAAAACTTTGGGACAAGACTGGGTGGATGATGACAAGTACTGACAAATTCACTATTGCTAGTGCTTGAGACTTGTTAAGACAAAGATCTCATTCTTCTGATATATTCAAGAATATGTGGATAAAAGATGTTTCTTTCGAGATTTCTTTCTTCTTATGGAGGTTGTGGAAGTTTAAGATTCCAGTTGATGAAGTGTTGACAAGTATTGGGATTAATGTGCTATCTTGGTGTAGTTACTGGTGATTTAACTTCATCTATGTGGATTGTGTTTAATAATGTTGCTGGGATTAATTTAGATTGCATTCAGGTAAAACAGGCAGTACTTACTTGGTGAAATGCTGCTTGTCATTACAAATTAAGGTCAATCTATAAAGTTGTACTTGCAATGTGTCACGACCCAACCGGAGGTCCATGACGGGCACCCAGAGCTAAAACACCGAGCACCTCTAAATATACATCTTATAATCATTTTTGGGTGGACCATAAAGATAGCTCATGGATATTATAATCTGTAAGGACATATATCACAACATAACAACACATCTCTATATAATCTTCAACAATTATGTCCATCATCACCAGCCGACAAGGCTACTAAAATATTATCCAACGATATGAACTGATAAGGTTATGAAACGTCTACTGTACACACATGTCTACGAGCATCTACATAGAATACAAGTGACCATAAGGACCAATACCCTTAGACTGCAGCTCCGAAGTAAGTGGAGTGCTCCTGAGAATCCGCTGATAAATCACCTACGAATCAGATCCGTCCACCTGTCTACCTGCTAGCATGAATGCAGTGTCCAAAAGAAAGGATGTCAGTACGAGCAATGTACTGAGTATGTAAGGCATGAATAACAACATAATGAAAGTATGAAGATAACGTAATATAAAAGAGATTGGCTTGTGACTTTGAATGCCTTTTTAAGGCGGATGTCGTGCATGCTTAGTTTTTTTTTTTTTTTTCCATATATACATATATAGTATCTTGTCCGGTCGTTAGGGCGCGGTGGAACATATATATTATCTTGTCCGGCCATTAAGGCGCGGTAAAATATATATAGTATTTTGTCCGGCCATTAAGGCGTGGTGGAATATGTATATTGTCTTGTCCGGCCATTAAGGCGCAGCAAAATATATATAGTATCTTGTCCAGCCATTAAGGGGCGGTGGAATATGTATATTGTCTTGTCCGGCCATTAAGACGCGGTAATATATATATATAGTATCTTGTCCGGCCATTAAGGTGCGGTGAAATGTATATAGTATCTTGTCTGGTCATTAAGGCATGGTCTTTTCTGGCCGTTAAGGCTCGGTAAGTATCCAAATTACACATATATAAATACATATAACATGCACGAGAGCCCAAATAAATTTTACTACTCTATCGGAGTGACGTAAGGTCGGTAACCTCCGATTTGTGTTATGGAACAATCATCATCGCTATATCTCACCTTGAAGGAATAATTATTATAAGGTGAGATCAACAATAGTAAATAAAATTGAGAAAATCATGAAGTAAACTCAATAATCTCATATTAGCATTAAAATCATAAGCTTTGAGATTTCTAGAATTAAGATCATCATCATCACGTTCATCATAGAAAATATCTCATCTGTAGTATGATAAGAAACTTTTAAGAATGATGAACTTCTAACTTTTGGAAGTAAGAAAGTTATGAAAAATATGTATGGAATCATAACATAAGAATCATGCCTTTTGAAAGAAAAGGACTAACCTTAACATACCTTTCGGTCTCCTTAGCCACTCAACATTTATTCTTCCAAGCTAGTAAATCTATATATAAAATCATTCATACTATGGTTAGGCTTAAAGTCATACGCTCATCTTAAGCCTTTAATTTAATTCCATTTAGAATCTGCCGAAATTCGGGCAGCATGCCTAGCCTGAATTCATAATTCAACAACTAACAACAACATAATCAATACCAATAACAATAACACCATTCTTAACAACAATATGTACCATAAAATATCCTACACGACGTTTTCCCAATTTCTCAACAACCCATAACAACATCCATACTACCAAATCAAAGAATTATATTCAATTTAGTCTCAAACTAATCCAAAATTTTCTTTCAAACTCACCTCATGGCCATCAACTTTAATTCAACTCTTTATGATTTTTCTCCTATGATTCTTTCCTCTCTAAGAATTGCTAAACCTTTACATCATCTTAATCATGTAAATAATAGGAAGAACATACCTTATAGTAGAAGAACTTCACTCTATTCACCCCCTTTCCAAGATCAAGTTCATCATCACCTTGAAGAGAAATAAGAACAATTACCTTCCATGAATTTTCTTCGAGGTTTTGATGTTGATATTCTCTTTTGATGATATGGAAAGGTTATGGAAGATTATGGAGGATTATGGAATATTATGGAAGATTATGGAAAGTTATGGAACACTCAAGAGCTCTCAAGAACTCTTTAGAAGTGTGGGGGATGAGAAGATGGTGAAAAACGATGAAAAATGAGGGGTTAGAGGAATATTTATAGGTGTGTTGGGTCGGGTACTGTAGCACCCGGGTACTGTAGCAGCCCGTTTCTGCTCCGTCAGCCTAACTTGTAACATCCATAATTCTCTACTCCGATATCGTATCGACGAGCGGTTTATTTTGTTGGAAACTATATTTGATGAACTTCATTTTAGGCCTTTGAAACACCTTAAAACTCCTAATATACTAGGAGATATACCCCTTCAAAGTTGACTAAAAATCTGCCCAAAATCCTGCTAACTTTTTCCAAATTTTCGTCAAACTTATTTTCTTCGATTTGATTGATCCCGAAATCTTCCAAAACTCTCCATACATGATATGTTTCATTAATTATACTTGATGATGGTCATGTCCTTTGGTTCCAAGGTTGTCCTTCCCGGTTACGACTGACAAGATCATAATTCATCATTTACTTAAACAATAAACTTAATAATGCTTCGTTTCTCACAATCCAAAGTTGTTTTACCTAGCCATTGCTCAACATACTTATATTAAAATTTAACCAGTGCTTCTCTGAGGTACGGGGTGTAACACAATGATCATGTGGCAAATATGGAAGTAGAGGAATACAAAACTGCATGGAGGATCCGTGTGTTTTTATAAGGTGATTCATGAGATAAATATGAAATATATCTACTATGTAGAGTGAGTTTCCCTTAATTACAAGACATTCCAAAGGAATGGCCAAATATCATAGTTATCTTTGAAAGATTTAGGCCTAGAATTAGATGCAGAACAATGAAATGGGAATTTCTACCAAAGGGGGTGGTTTAAGCGCAATACTGATGGTGCTTCCAGAGGAAATCCAGGTACAAGTATTGTGGCTTTTGTGTTAGAGATGAAAAATGAGGATCTTATTTATGTTGAAGGGCAGATAATTGCTGATGGAAACAATGTTATTGCAGAGGCAGTTGCTGTTAAAAGAGGAGTAAAATACTGCGTGACCCATCATTTGTATTCTTTTTTATTAGAAACTGATTCATTGGCAATGAGGATGTTTATTGCCGGAGAATGGGAGGTCCCGTGGAGCATTTTTATGGTGGTGAATGAAATAAACAGGCTAAAGAGAGGCCATACTGTTCAAGTGGAACACATATTCAAGCAAAGAAAATGGACTAGCAAATTTTTAGCTAACTTTGTTTTTGATTTTGCAGGTGTGCATCAGTTTAATAATTTTTAGGAGTTGCCATTCATTGCTAGAATTTTGCTTACCACAGATGAATTTTAGATTCCAAATATGAGAATCTGATATGCTAGTGACATATGTACTATCCTGAGGAAAACACAGGTTGAGACTGTAGCTGGTTTTCTGCTTTGCTGAGTACTGCTGTAGGTTCTAATTGCAATTGACATGATGCAATGTGTAAATGTTTAGTGACAGCAGATGGGAAAACACTGCATGGGTGGTATTAGTGTGCATGCATGCTCATCCCCATGCCGAATATCCTTATATGTTTTAACTAAACTGAAGCACCAAATTGAAGAACATGACATATTTTCTGCATGTTGAATTGATAACTAGAGCTGGAAACTGAATTGAGTTTATGCTACAATCCTGGAAGGCTGAAGAAAATTCAACTGAATTTGTTCCATACCACCTAGTGAGAGCTTGGAGTTGTGAAATATGGAAGCAAGTCAAGGCACTAGGATTTTTTAGCTTAAGTTACATGTTTTAGTTTTCTGCTGTTAGTTCTATTTTGTTTTATTGTATGTTTCCTAACTGACCAATTTTGGTTAGTTGTTGTAAGACTCTTTTTGGTATTAATAGATCCCTACCAATAATATTGGTGGTTTAAATTAAAAAAATCCTTTCAGATTACTTCTGTCAAGGGAGCGGTTATGGTGCAAAATCCTTTAACAAACCGCTGAGAGGAACTGGCCAATACATGAAAACTTCTAACATCACTATTGGATTTAGGAGTTAGCTGATTCATAATAGCGTCTATTTTGGATTCATCTACCTTAACACCCCATGATCTCACAACAAGACCTAAGAAAACGATTTCATCAACACAAAAAAGGCACTTTTCAACATTAGCATAAAGTTGTTCTTTCCTAAGAACTTCAAACACATATTTCAAATGATAAACTTGCTCATTCATGGTTTTACTATACACTAAAATAACATCGAAGTAAACGATCACAAATTTTCCAATGAACGGTTTAATCACATGATTCATCAAACGCATGATAGTACTAGCAGCATTAGTGATAACAAAAGGCATCACCAACCATTTATATAGTCCAAATTTATTCTTGAATGTCGTTTTCTATTTATCGCTAGGTTTTATCTGGATTATATGGCAACCACACTCCTAAGATCAACTTTAGAAAAGATGCAAAGACCATTCAACTCATCACGCATGTCATATAAAAGGGTGTATGGGATGGCGATACTTTACCGTTATCTTGTTGACAGCATGACAATCAACACTCATTCGCCAAGTTCCATCCTTTTTTGGAAACAACTAAAATGACTAGAACTGCACATAGTCTCATGCTTTCTCTCACAACTCCCCCTTTTCAAGGATTTTTTGAACTTGACATTAAAGTTCCTTGGTATTGATACACTCAAATTACACTAGTTAATAGCATAAAGCGGACAATGTAAAATATAGTAACCCAACAATGTTGGGGTCGAATCCCACAGGGAATATAGTGTGAAAAGTTTACTAAACGAGTATTATACTAATCTTACGGTCCTGGTGTAGTCCAGAAAAAAGGGTTTTAGAAGACTTTTGGTTTGTGGACTAATTTAGAGTGACTAGTAATTGAGTTGTGAATATATGGGTAAAAAGAACCAAGGTTGTGTCCCCATCAGATAAAGTGTATGATCATGGGTCTTGATATTGATATACTTCTAATGGATCATTGTATGAATGCACTTAACCTCTATATGAATCTAGACTATTTCTCAATAAGAAAAGATTATTTCTTTCTATGCTTTTCCCACCCAAAGATAAGAAAGTATGCATGAAGAACGGTTAATTATGTCAAGTAAATTCTTCTTATTCCTAAGTAAATTTATTAAACAAGGTTTAAAGCCTTGAGTTTTTGTTATTTGTTTTTACCAAACCCTAGTTATTTTCCCGAATAAACCAAAGTTTATGGCGTTAGCTAATGTTTGCAACCACTAACTATATGATTAAAACGAAGAACAGATAAACCCTAACAATCCATTATGTGTATATCAATCATAATCCCCAATCACAAAACACCCATCCTTGGGTTCACAACCTTAGTAAAGGTGTTTCGCTACTCATGGCAACGAATAAATAATAAAAGATTGAAGATTGCATAATTGAATTTGTTATTGAAACTTACGAATAAAACTGAAAGTTTAAACCAGACCTTTAAAAATACTAAGAACCCAAAAGTACTTAATACAAGTGTTAAAACTCCAGAAGTCTGAAAAATAAAACCTAATTAGGTATTTATACAAGTCAAACTCGGAATAACTAATCCCAAACCAATTCCAGGTCAGCTTGCAAGTCGACAGACTGTCTTTGCACTTTGACGGTACAGTCGACATGTTGACGGTGTGACTTGACGATCTGATGACAAATTTCAAGCTGCAGAACCTCAACCGCCTTTGCACTTCGACGATAGTCGATCATGTTGATGGTGCATATTGATGGTCTGACACTTCTCTCTTTTCTGCAGAATGTATATCGATGGTGCGACTCGACGGACCATCGAACATGTTGACGGCCCGTCAATTTGCAATCTTTGCATATCGTCAACCTTCCTTGGCTGCAAGATTTTTCCTTGCATATTAACGACTAAGAAGACGGACCGTCGACATGAAGATGGTCTATACTTGTGCAAAACATGTACTGAACATCAAAAATCCCTCGTTTTCACTTGCCTTGCATTCTAACTTAAAATACCTGCACAATACACAAAACACATCAAACTTACTTGAAAACAAGTACAACTTAGAGTTAAAAAGCATCATATGTGCCATAATTTCACGGCACATCAACACCCCCAACTTAAAGTCTATGCTTGCCCTCAAGCAAGTTAACCAACAGACTCAATCTACGAATGTCTCGATATCATAGAGTAAAACTGTCTACAGTGATTGTGGCAATTAACTACCGGCATATCACTTGTATCCCAATGACTCTCCCTCCAATAAAGAACAAAACCAATCAATGACTCGTTGCAACTAACAATGAGGTTTCAATCAATGACATCTAGTTATTACAGAAACCATAGCACACATGAACCAAGACTTACGGAAACCAGTCACTTACCAAATTCTCATGCCTTCACAAAGACCAAAGAATGTCCCAACACATAGTAGACACAAAGTGGGACAGAAGACTAAGGAAAAGAGAAACACTCACACTCACAGAGAAATTCTCTAGCTACGCATGCAAATATCATAGGCTTGCCCTTATTTTCAGTATCCTAGACTTTGTACAGTTCGGCTTGTTGACACTAATTTTGACCTCCCGAAATTTATTTTAAGTGCTCGGAGTCGTTGGACAATAAATAAAATCAGCTGTGCACCCTAAAGGGTCTAGGTAATTTTTATGAAATTATTTGGATAACATTTCACCCTTTTAAATTGATAAAGAAACCTCCAGGGTATTTTTAAATTTTGTGGAAAATTGGTGATATTTAAAGAGTATTTTTATTGAAATTAATCAAAAGGGCGAGGACACCGTTTTGGATAATTATTTGATTAATTAATTAAATCAAGGAAAATTAGTTTAATGGTTAGTTTTATTCCATTTTTATTGTCCAAGGCACTTTGAGTAATTAAAAGAAGTGATCATTTTACCCTTTAAATTTTCACTCTGTGTGCATTTACGTAGTTGATTAATTTTTCTTTTATCTAGTTGATTAATTCAAACCAGTATCGGCAAAATGATTTATGAGCCATGTTGTAAATTAATTAAGTCCTAATGGACTAATAATTAGTTTTTCTTTATTTATTTATCACTTTATTTTTTCCCGACCCGCTATGCATACACACACACACGCCATGTATATAGGTATATACATGGTGTGTGTGTATGTATATATATATATATATATATATATATATATATATATATATTAAGGCCCAACGTTTTAAAAGGACCAGGCCCAATAAGGACCAGGACCCGGTCCAATAGAGGTTAAAAAATGGGGGAGTATTGTCACGACCCAGCTAGGGGCCGCGACGGGTACCCGGGGCTAGCCACCGAGCACCACTCATTCTACTCATCTTGCTCATTTAATGCTCTTTTATCAATTTATACTCAAGACATAAGAAAATCATCTTTTCATTTGATAACATAAAATACTTTTATATGCACTAGCCTCTCGGCCATCAAAATAATATATATATATATATATATACATAGTAACAATCTCGTAAGACCATCTAACCCACACTGCGTATCTACGAGCCTCTACTGGAGTGCTGAACATGAAGACGGGACAAGACCCCGTCATGCTCAAAATACATATACACGAATATACACAACAGAATCATCGTAAGCACCTCCGAACAATGGAGTGCTCTCAATCAGCTACTAGCTTCTACGAATTAGGATCAAGCTCACCTCCCTGTCTACCTGTGGGTATGAACACAACGTCCAAAGAAAACGGATGTCAGTACGAACATTGTACTGAGTATGAGAGGCATAAACAATGAAATAAGACAATGATATAAAGAAAATATCAATATGGAACATCTGTATCTGCCTGTCAAGTATAAAGGAAATAAGTCATACTGTTTTACTCATACTCATCATCATATCATATATGCATAATGTATAAGTTGCCCATCCATATAGGTACGGTGTAGTACTGTGTAATCTGCCCGTCCATATCGGATCGGTGTGATAATCATAACATTAGCCTGCGTCCAGGCCTCCCGCGTCCGGGGTATCATCTCATGCCGCCCACTAGTGGTACTGCCCGTGCCATATAGACACGGTGTAATCATCTATAAGACGCCCGCTTTAGCGGTGCTGCCCAGCCATATAGGCGCGGTGTAATATCATCAACATGTACTCATCATAATGAATGCATGGAAACTCAAAGATGGCTATACTTTATCGAGGTGACATAAGGTCGTGAACCCTCGATTCCATTATGGAGCATTTACAACACTCATCATTCATTTACAATATCCGTATTTCACAATTTGTCTTCAATTTCTCCATAATCATGGCCATGGTTCTTTGTTGCATTTTCTCACATAGAATACTTTTTCCATGTTCTAAATGCCATTCATAACATTTTTATAATCACAAATTATCAATGATCATGGCTCAATTCAAACCTTTACTCAACAATGCTACTATTCACACTTTCATGACCCATTTCTTACACCCTTCTATAATCCAAGTGTTTCAACTCTTCCATATCCTAAATAACATGTAAATGCCATAAAACTTGCCTTAGATGTTGTAGGAACAAGCCTTGGGTGGTATTACTCTTCTTGCACCAAAACCCTAGTTCACTTCTCTTGAAATTTCTTAACTTGGATGAACTCTGATGAGTTTCATACACTTGATTCACTTGAATTCTTGATATTGATCTTTGATCTCCCTTGTTTTCTTGTAGATGAAGAGTGGAGAATATTGTAGAGGTTTCTAGAGAGAAGTGGTGTGGAAATGAAATGAATTAATGAGCTTAGGTCTCCTTTTTAATGACTTAAAATCTGATCCGAAATGAACAGTAGTTGAAGTGTACAGTGGTCGTAAACCCAGTTGACGGTCCATATTCTAGTTTACGGTCCGTATTCTGTGGGTGTATTTAAGCATAACATAACCGGAAAGGTAGGCTGAGGACATGGTGGTTTACGAACTCAATGTACGGGTCGTATTTCAGTTTACGGTCCGTATTTCAAGTCGTATTTAACCATTCAAGCATTTGACAGAAAGTTGAAGTTTTGTAAGTTGAAATACGGCATGGTAGTTTACAGGCCGTATACCACTTTATGGTCCGTATTTCATTTTACGATCGACTGGGCCAAAGTGCAACTCTGCAACTTTCACGTTTTCAAAACCTATAATTAGTCATTGTGGAGCCTAACCTATCTCCTGTTCCCATTTCCTTTGAAATCTTACTTAGGGTCGTCAAACGTCATTCCCTTTTGATTAAAACATCGTATACTCGTATTCTTCGTTAGTCTATTCATTGTATGTTCGCGAGGAAATTTCCGAGGTGTAACATTCTTTCCCCCTTTTTGGAACATTCGTCCTCGAATGTTAAGTACTCGGGAATTATACAAAAATTTCGCTAGAGTTTCCCTTGTAATATGGCGCTATCATCCTGTCACAACAACCCATAATAATTCTGCCTCACAGGGCTACAACACAATAAAACTATAAATTGGCCACACACGACCAAAAACATGAAAAGTAAGCATACATACCTCAAAATCTTGATGTTTCATCATGAATCTCTTCTGGGGCCGAGACAAGTGCGGACACTTGGATTTCATATTTTCTTCCGCTTCCTGAGTCATTCTTCTTAGTTGTTGTTCTGCCATAAGACCTTAACTGAGGCCACTTCTTTATTTCGAAGTCTCCGTACTCGCCTATCTAGTGTGGCAATGGGTACCTTTTCATAGATCAACTTTTCTGTCACTTGAACATCGTTTATTGGAACAATTTTTGTGGGATCTCCAACACACTTGTGGAGCATTGAGACATGGATGGTAGATCTAATTCATAAGCCACCTTGCCTATTTTGCACACCATCTCATAAGGCCTAATGTATCGAGGACTAAGCTTCCCCTCCATTTAGTGATCTTTATTGCATTCGTAAGTTGTCACACCCCAGGGCTGCTGTAGCAAGCGTATAGCACGTACTTATGTCATATTCCAAGTAATTGTCCTATTTATCGCTAACAATAATCCCAACTCAACATTTCAACTCAATTTACCATATATTTTCCTTCAACTGACCTGGGGCATCATGACCACACTACCCTTGTTTACGTCTTACTCCTCTTTTAAGTATCCACTTGGTTTCATTGGCGACGTATAATTACTTGCGAGTTACATAATCGTTCTTGCGTTATTCGTGTACATACACGTCTATACATATACATGTATCCATAGCTGCATCCGTATTCATAATCGTACTCATTTACATATCGTATCCATAGTCATATTCATATACATATCATTTACATAGCATGCCCGACCACGAAGGTTCGGTGTTTCGCGCACCTGACCATGACTAGGCTCAGTATCATTCATACCAAAAGTCTTTTGTCTATCTGTAGTAACTTATCTCATCGTGCTCTCTTCCTTCTTTATTTTGTTTTCCTTGATTATCATATCTAGTGTCCTGCTATAGAAAACTTTAGGTCTCTTTCTTAATTGTCGCTTATAAATAGCAATATCATTCATAACGGCTTTACCGCTAGTGTCTTTACCTCTATTCTAGTATAACACCGCCATCCTTTACTATTCCCTTGTGTTATTTACTCTCAATGTCACGTGGTTCAAGGTCTTCATGAATGGTTTCCCGTACAATTTCAGATGCCTTCTCAATTTATGTTCATTTATTTACTAGTCATTAGATTAATTTCTGCATAACTCTCACTCTTTGTTTTAAAGTCTATATCTGTCACATTTTAGGATCCATCGTCCCAAATCTATACACTTGAATTCCCTTTACTTATTTCCCCCCTTTAAGGGTTTTACTTGTACCATTCTCAAATCCATTGTCTCTCCTTCAAATCTTGAATTCATACATCCCTTACTACACTACATCTTATTCATGCCATTTTCTCGTAATTCATAGCCACGATAATTCCTGTGTGAAGTCTTAACATACTCACCTTGCAGTCTTGTAACCAATTAATACAACCGATATAGCAATCCGAACAAGGATGTATCTTACTTAACTCACCTGGTAGTTATGAGTCAATGTTTAAATCTGCTCCAATAATGTCACTTGCCCTCTTCTTCGGTGCTCAAAGTTCACTTGTAACGTCATCTTTGTTTTCCAGGGCCTAAGTCTCGTACGCCACTAATACCCCTCACTCTTCTTATTCTTTCACTCTTGTTTTGCACTCAACACTAATTTCAAAGCCAATCATAATCGTATTATATTTGTCGTTGATGACAGCTTTACTCCATCGCTTTATCGCCGTACAGTAAACTCATAACTCACGATCATTTTTTTCCTTTCGTCTCTTTACTTCATATACTTTACTCGTTCTAACTTGATACAAGATATTCGTAGGAAATGCATCTCCCTTTAATTATAACGCAACTACTTCTCAAGCACGCGTACTTCACATATTTCCTTCTCTCTCTATTCTCGTTCTTATTCCTTCCTCCTCAATTTATCTTGCTTTCTCTCGTTTTATAATCAATCATTTATTCTTCGTATGAGGAACCCTTTCCCTAACTAAGTACATCCACTTTTGTCCTTTAGAATATACTACCTTTGTACAATCCATTCTTTGCTCCCAAAACTTATTATGGTCATTCTGATCATCCTCTCTCACCCTTATTGTGTTGATCCTCTTTTTAATAATCGTCCTATTTCGTTATTCCTCTTTCTGTAGTCTTGGTCTTTTACATCCAGCTAAACATATCACTCAGGCTCTCGGTTATACCAATCACAAACTACTGCTACTTTGCCATATCACTTTCCTCTGATTTCTTTTTCAAGTTGACTTCCCCTTTTTGCTGGCTATCATTTCTGTCATGGAGGAATCCCTATGCTGGACTTTCCCTTAACAAGGTCTTATAAGCTTTCTCATCTACTGCCCCATGGCTCGCTTGTTGGTTTCACACTTGCATTCACTCTTTATTCATATAGAACATGTCACATCCTTAGTCGTTTCCTCGCTTATACTTTGCATTGCAGTTCTTGTTGCGTTCTCATTATACCCTGACCATAATCAACTCTATAGAGTGACACTTCTTGATCTCATTCGCAAGCCTGCTTATAACATAGGATAAACCTCGTGAAGTAAGAATACTCAACCCGTTACTCATCTCTTGTAGTTGTCAATGATACTCCTAACTCAATATCGTCCTGCCATTACCTTGTTGCACATCATCATTTCTCGTCAGGACATATCACGAGCTTGTCCCTTGTCTCCTTCAAATTCTAGGAAAACTTCGACAAAGTTTCTTTTGTAAGCATAACAATCCCAAACCTGCACATAGCCCAGAAAACACGTCCGACGTCTCAATAGGACATATATCGGAACACACATAATACGCAACTGCACAACACAAGATCACTTACCATTAAAGGATATAAATAGTAGAGCTTATCTCATAAGTTGTGCATGCACACTCGGTCTAGAATTCCAATATCTATATACATACACATATTATTTATATTCGCTCACTGTCAATCAACTTACTCGTAAATCACGATTCGGGCTATCACTAGGTTACTAACAAATATAGTCATCTCAGATTGTCGGATTGGCTCATATTTTTCACCTCAATACAATCATCACAACGGGGGTGATACATGACAGCATAGGGTCCGAATCCATCGATGCACACATATCGTAAAAGGATACTGACAATATACCTGGGACAATATCAGGGGAAGACTCAAGATCCTATCGCTCAGCTAACGCATGAATGTGATGCTGGGATCCACTTGGACTGGGCGCTCCTCTTTGGTATCTATCACCACCTACTAACATCTGTGGCCTTGGCCTTGGAGGGCGTACAGATGATGAAGAGCCAGATACTAATCCCATAGGTCGAACCTCATCTCTACCACACCTCCATGGGCAGTCGTGCATGATATGACCTGGCCGAGTACAGGTATAACAAACATCCGAGCCTAAGAGGCACGGTCCCCAATGTAACTTGCGACACTGAGTACATCGTGGTACCAGGGATCTCGTCTGACTAGAACCACTCCGAATCTGAGAACTTGAAACTCTGAGACTCTGGGGTGACCTAGAATAAGTAGATCCATCAAATCTGGGTCCAGAAAACTGCGGAGGAGCACCACTTGATGAACGAACTGAGTGCCTAGAAAATTGTTGCCTCGGAGCACCCCTATGCTTATGATCAAACCCTGAAGAACTAACTCTCTTTCTCCAATCCCTGTTATCGTGGCCCACATCTTGCCGCTGAGCTTGAGCGGCTACCAATTGAGTCAGTAGAAGAATGGCCTATCTTATCTCTTGGCCCAAGGCATCTGGTGGAGGAACGGGGGGTGTTGGAGCTAAAATCGAGGCTTCCCTCTGATGCTCAAAAGTGGGCGAAGTATGGGAACACCGAGATGGGACCTTATTCTGGGGTTCTCCCTCCTCCATATCTATAGACGACTCTCGTTCAAGCCTTTCTTCAACCACCATGTTGCCCTTCTGGGGCTGCCGTAGCTTTTTCTTTCATCAGCTTCGCTGAAATCATAGCACACTATTAAGGAGGAGCTAATCTTATAACACAGCTCTATCGCACGATCTCTTAAGATGAAAGATGGTCATTTTTCCTAACTGCCCTGTAGCCTCCTGTTTATTAGTGTGGTGCGCAACACACCATAAACAAGACTCTACTAGACACGGCTCGTAGACACTTCCTAGGACTGAACTGCTCTGATACCACTTTTGTCACGACCCAGCTATGGGCCGCGACGGGTACCCGGGTCTAGCCACCGAGCACCACTTGTTCTACTACTCATCTTGCTCATTTAATGCTCTTTTATCAATTTATACTCAAGACATAAGAAAATCATCTTTTCATTTGAGAACATAAAATACTTTTATATGCATAAGCCTCTCGGCCATCAAAATAATATATATATACATAGTAACAATCTCGTGAGACCATCTAACCCACACTGCGTATCTACGAGCCTCTACTGGAGTGCTGAACATGAAGACGGGAAAAGACCCCGTCATGCCCAAAATACATATACACGAATATACACAACAGAATCATCGTAAGCACCTCCGAACAATTGAGTGCTCTCCATCAGCTAAGCTTCTACGAATCAGGATCAAGCTCACCTCCCTGTCTACCTGTGGGCATGAACATAGCGTCCAAAGAAAACGGACGTCAGTACAAACATTGTACTGAGTATGAGAGGCATAAACAATGAAATAAGACAATGATATAAAGAAAATATCAATATGGAACATCTGTATCTGCCTGTCAAGTATAGAGGAAATAAGTCATACTGTCTTACTCATACTCATCATCATATCATATATGCATAATGTATAAGCTGCCCATCCATATAGGTATGGTGTAGTACTGTGTAAGCTGCCCGTCCATATCGGATCGGTGTGATAATCATAACATTAGCCTGCGTCCAGGCCTCCCGCATCCGGGGTATCATCTCATGCCGCCCACTAGTGGTGCTGCCCGTGCCATATAGACACGGTGTAATCATCTATAAGACGCCCGCTTTAGCGGTGCTGCCCGGCCATATAGGCGCGGTGTAATATCATCAACATGTACTCATCATAATGCATGCATGGAAACTCAAAGATGGCTATACTTTATCGAGGTGACATAAGGTCGTGAACCCTCGATTCCATTATGGAGCATTTATAAGTATTTTGCCTCACCTTGAAGGAAATAATATACAAGGTGAGTGTGTACAATGAACAACATCATTAACTTTATAGGAACATCATCTCATGAGCTCTAGAATCTTTAGGCTTAAACTCATCATTACCATTATTGGACTCATAATATATCTCTTATCTCATATTGTTATTCATGAACATAGACTCGTAGTTTTTCCGGAATGTAGGAGAATCATGAAGAAAATAGGAAGTCATGCTTTAGGATTCATGCCATTAGAAAGAAAGGACTAGCCTCACATACCTTTGACGTTTACTAATCTATCGCTTTCTTGTTCTCCTTTAGTGTGAACGTTCTACCTTCAAGAGAATTTGTATCGACATTAGCTAGCGATTATAAAAACAGCTTACTAACGCTAGAGAAAATTGGACAACAATTCCTTTCATTTGTGCAACTCATCCCATATTCTATATCAACTCTCAAGCGTTCATAACAACGTTCTCAATATGATAGACAACACTCATCATTCATTTACAATATCCGTATTTCACAATTTGTCTTCAATTTCTCCATAATCATGGCCATGGTTCTTTGTTGCATTTTCTCACATAGGATACTTATTCCATGTTCTAAATGTCATTCATAACATTTTTATAATCACAAATTATCAATGATCATGGCTCAATTCAAACCTTTACTCAACAATGCTACTATTCACACTTTCATGACCCATTTCTTACACCCTTCTATAATCCAAGTGTTTCAACTCTTCCATATCCTAAATAACATGTAGATGCCATAAAACGTACCTTAGATGTTGTAGGAACAAGCCTTGAGTGGTATTACTCTTCTTGCACCAAAACCCTAGTTCACTTCTCTTGATATTTCTTAACTTGGATGAACTCTGATGAGTTTCATACACTTGATTCACTTGAATTCTTGATATTGATCTTTGATTTCCCTTGTTTTCTTATAGATGAAGAGTGGATAATATTCTAGAGGTTTCTAGAGAGAAGTGGTGTGGAAATGAAATGAATTAATGAGCTTAGGTCTCCTTTTTAATGACTTAAAATATGATCCGAAATGAACAGTAGTTGAAGTGCACAGTGGTCTTAAACCCAGTTTACGATCCGTATTCCAGTTTACGGTCCGTATTCTGTGGGCGTATTTAAGCATAACAGAACCAGAAAGGTAGGATGAGGACATGGTGGTGTACGAACTCAATTTACGGGCCGTATTTCAGTTTACGGTCCGTATTTCAAGTCATATTTAACCATTCAAGCATTTGATAGAAAGTTGAAGTTTTGTAAGTTGAAATACGACATGATAGTTTACGGGCCGTATACCACTTTACAGTCCGTATTTCATTTTACGATCGATTGGGCCAAAGTGCAAATCTGCAACTTTCACGTCTTCAAAACCTATAATTAGTCATTGTGGAGCATAACCTATCTCTTGTTCCCATTGCCTTTGAAATCTTACTTAGGGTAGTCAAACGTCATTCCCTTCTGATTAAAACATCATATACTCGTATTCTTCATTAGTCTTTTCATTGTACGTTCACAGGGAAGTTTCTGAGGTGTAACAAATATTATACTCCTCCCACCCGTTTCACAAAAGAACCCTTAGGGGTCTGTTGGCAAAACAAGAGAAGGGGAGGCGGCTAGGGGTAAAAGCCTAGCGCCGCCCCTTGTTCCACCATGTACCCCGCCTCTTTCTCGGTCTCGTCCCATCGTGATTGACTTGTGGCGTGAAGAGAGAAGGTGAAGCCATTAATGCTTCGTCCTTCTCTCCACAAAATTAGGCCAAACAGGCCCTTAAAGGTACTACCTCCCATTTTTATATGTATTTCCACCATCATTACTAGTCTTGGTCTATCTGAACCATTGATTTCATTTTTTACCATAGATCTGGACTGTATATTTGAGTTTGTGAGTTGGACTTGCATAAAATTTGCAAGTCCCACTTCAGTGGTAGTAGTTCTAAAAGCCATCCTGGGTTTCTATAAATAGGAACCCCCATGTATTCGAGAAAGGAGGTTGGAAACCACAAAGAGAATGAAAATTTCTATTTTTAGTCTTAAGAGTTCCAAAGTCAAAAATTTCGTTTTAAACTTAAGTTTTTTTTTTTAAGTTTTCCCAGCTCTAAAATTTATATTTTTATTTGTTGTGTGGTGTTCGTGGTGGTTTGAGTTTGGCGTTGGAGCACAAGGGCTTCCAAATCCATCGCTTCACCCCGGTAGCACTCACAAAAGGTAAATCCCTTTTATTTTAATGCTTTATGTTTAGATTTATGTCATGTTTAGTCAATAGAATTATGTTTTGGTTTAAGATAGTGTTTTCGCTCCTTGTTTTCTTATTTAGATTCTGCTTATGTTGTGTTTAGTTAATAAGGTTATGTGGGATTTTATGATAAAGTTTAAGTAGTTATTGCTCTTTATGCTTGGTTTCCGTTTTGTGTGATGCTTAGGTAGCATAATTGTATGGTCTATGAAAGGAATTTAAGTTAGTGTATTAGCTTGCCATCTTTTATTTTGGTTCTGCCTACACTATACCTAGTTAAGGTGTGTGTGTGGTTTAGGATGGATGTCTGAGTCCATATGCTGGCCTGTTCCTTTTTTTTTTCTTTTTGTTTATGCCCATGTTATATTTGGTTAAGATAATTGTTGGTAGATTAGGGAGCTCAAAACCTGATATGCTTATTGTGATTCCCTCTTGATCTTGTCTGCATTTTGCTCACTTAGGGAGTTTCATATGAGTTATAGAATAGTTTCAAATTAGTAGTTTGTTTTGACACAGCTTCTTAATACTGGACTTCTGTTCATGCTTTGTGACTAGTTGCTACTTTTTCCTTACACTTAATCTAGGCCATAACATTAAGTTGATGAACCTGCCTCATTTAGATTTCCATTTGGCCTTCCTGTTTGTACCTCTGGTTGTTCAGTTGTGACTAAGAACCTTTAAGTGTGGCTTAGGACCATAGTTTGAGGTGAGGGGTTTTGTCTAATATGGATCTTTCTCTGGACTTCATGTTTTATCATGACTGTCTTAACATCTTTAAGTGTTCTATGTAAGGGTCTGGGTTGTAGTTTATACTAATGTATTGCTTGGTATAAGTCCTATGTTCTGAACTAGGGTCAAGATAGGTCTGTTGAAATCATGAGTGGTCTAGTCCTGTGTACTTCATGTAATAAACTGGGTTCATGGGCTTAGTTTGAAGTCACAAGCTCTTTTGAATGTTTTTATTTGCCTTATGTCTTGTTATTATTCATTTGGAGGTTTGTCCTAGATTGGGGATTAATTAAGGGAGGGGTCAAAGGGTCTGTTTGAAGTAAGTGTCTAAACTGGTTATTGCCTGCCCTATGTGTCCTATGTGGTTATGTGTTTGTGGGGAGTTTGATGTCTTGAATCTAGTTTGATCATAGTCTGTCCTGCTTGATCACATATGCCATGAGAAAGTCAAGTTTTATTATGTTTGAACCCAACCAGATTATGTCTTGTTTTATATGGTTATGTTGTCAAGAAACAGTAAGGCTCATTATGTTGAACTTAGGCCTGGCTGTTAGTGTCTCACCTGATCATGTACCTTTGGGAAACATTGAAAGTCTAAAAAGAATTGGACCTAGTCTGGTCATCACATTGTCTTTTCTTAAATGATTTTGTTTTGTTTGAAAGTTGAAGTTATCATGTGCTGGACCTGGCCAAATTATGTGATGCAAGAAAAAATAACAAAGATAGAAAGAAGACATTTGAATAACAATTGGGCAACAACTAAGGGAAACTTACCTTAGCCACCTCCCAAAAGGATCAAAAGGCACCTATCATATTCGAACAATCCTCAAGAAAATAGCCATCTCTTGTATCATGACCCGACTAGGGGCCGCGATGGGTACACGGGGCTAACCAACGAGCACCGCTCGTTCTATTACTCATCTTACTCATTTAATGCTCTTTTATCAAATTTATACTCAAATCATAAGAAAATCCTCTTTCATTTGAGAACATAAATACTTTTATATACATAAGCCTCTCGGCTATCAAAATGATAATATACACAAATATACATATATACAGTAGTGACCTTGTGAGACCATATAACCCACACTGCGTATCTACGAGCCTCTACTGGAGTGCTAGACATAAGGATGGGACAAGACCCCGTCATGCCCAAAATATACATGTACACAAAAGAATAATCATAAGCACCTCCGAACAATGGAGTGCTCTCAAATCATCTGCTGGATCCTATTGTTATATCCCGTGTTCTCGTACGATTGGAAATCGAGAAATAATTATGACTCGGGTGTTAGAAGGACCTAATTTAATTTTTTGTGAATATGACTATGTTGGTTGTGAAATCTTTAATGCTAAGCCCTCGGGAAAGGCCAAGGGTAAATTTGGAACTTCGTAAATTAGTTTCGGGAATTACAAAACGGGACTTTTATGAATTGGGCCAAGAAAGTTGAAAAAAAAAAAATGAAAAATGAAGCCCAAGAGTTGAAGGGTGGCCGGCCCCTTTGCCAAGCCCAAACCCACTTTTAAAGGGTCATGTGCTATGCACATGACCCCTAAATGGATATATATGTAAGACCCTTAGTAGTATTCAAGAGCAAAAATCACAATCAAGAACATCAACAAAGAAAAGGGGCATTCGGCCGTAGCTAGAGGAGAAAGAAAAAAAAAAATCTCCAAGCTTGGTAGTTGATCAAAATTCTTGTTCTTCCCATAATTGTGAAGTACTCAAGGCCCTCTTCAACGGGGTATAATTAGTTTGGCACGAGATCGACGTTTGCGACAAGTCGGGGTTTCAAGGAAAGGTAAGAATTTTGCCCCTTTTATGTTATAGAATTGATGTGAATGTGTTAAGCATTGGAAGTAGATGGAGATCCCGTAATTTTAACGTAAATAGAAAGTCGTGGGTGTGTGTGTGTAGTGTGTTTGGCCGTGAGTATGGAAGGAAAGAAATGGCTTGAATTGATCTTGTTTAAGTTGGCATAATGTGTTGTTGTGATCCTTATATCGTAAATGATTGATTGTTGAATTAGATTGGCGGTGGAAAACGAATTCGGATGTTATCGGAAAGTGTATATCCTTGGTATCTTTATGTATATCAATGTATATTTTGGGTACTAGAGACTTTAGATATGACTTTTTAATGATATGGATGAATTCGGAATGAAACGACGTTAGTTAGAATGTTCGTCGTGAAATTTTGATATTTTGAAGAACTATGGAAATTTATTGATTTTGGTGCAATTTCGTGTATGGCTTAGATTGAATTTGGAATGTGTTTGACTAGTGTTGGATGGGTAAATGAATACAATTATGTGAATATAGAATTGGGATTTTGAAAGTTTGAATGGAAGTTGCCAACTTAAGAAATCATGTAGAATTTTGAAACTAGGGTGACTTGATTGTTGTTTATATTGTTTGGTTGATGTGTGGGCTGTTGTGGTTGGTTAATTTGAGCCGCGTTACGCCTCGGGGATGTTAGATTTATAGGGGAAATGCTGCCGAAATTTCGGTAGGCAAATATGGAGTTAAAGGCATTTTTGAGCCTAAGAATCTCATTTGGTAACTTTGACCATTTGCAGATTTTTGACGAAACGGGACGGGACTTTTGGAGGAGCTTACGACATCTGTGAGGTATGTAAAGCTTCCCAATTCTTTATTTGGCATATCTTAGTGTGTTGGTTGAATATGAGACCTTCCGGAGCATTTCTGCTCCTCGAAACCCGATCCACAGGAAAGCTACTATTCATTCAATTCGATTGAAGCCTAAAGGCTCCCTTTTGGCTAGAATGCCATTATTCGTCCGAAACCTATCGAAATGTGGTCGGGTAACCTAGAAATGATTATGTATGACCTTTGGCATATTACTGCTCGAAAAAGAATATGTTCGCCACCTCACTTCGACTCGAGGTGGGTCCGCTACCCCAAAATGCCCGATTTGCCCTTCGGGCCATCTTTGAGAATAGAGTTGAGCGTACCACTTCTGATCTTTGGAACATCCTTCCACGGGGTATGTTTGGACTATTCGATGCACTAATCCAGGTTTTGAACTATATGGACCATTTTGGAATTGTTTTGCAAAATGAAACCTTATGTCGACTAAGTATTCGACTATTTTGTAATAGGATATGATTTATGAGTTTACTTTGTTTTGAAACACTATTTTGAAATACGATTTGCATTTGTTTGCTCACGACTCCGCTCGTGCCTTATTATGACTTCGTTCACCGGTTCCCGGGCCGGTTTTGATTCGTGCGTTGTATGATAAATTCGGCCGTATGCTGTGTTACGGTTCCCGAGGCTTCGCCATAGGGCCGGGTTCCGTTTGGAGTTATGCTGTGATATGGCTCGTGATGCGATACGCTCACCGATGATTATGATTATGTTCGGGGATGTACGGAGATTTGAAACCTTCTGGTGTTATGCTGTGTGTGGCGCCAGTGTCGGAGTGGCGACCACGTTCTTAAGCGTTTGCATGATTTTGTTTGCATAAAATACATGTATATTATTTCGATACAGATTTTGACATACCAGTTTGTACCCCACTTTGACATTTGATTTGCTTTCGGTTTTGATCTATAATTCTGTACTCCGTGCTTTACATACTCAGTACATATTTCGTACTGACCCCCTTTCTTCGGGGGCTGCGTTTTATGCCCGCAGGTGCAGATATCTGTGATCCTCCGCAGTAGGCTTCACTTCTTGCTTTTCGGAGTACTCTTACTGGGTCCGGAGTCCACTCTTGGTACAGACTCCTCTACTCTGTATATCCTTTGTATATTTGACAGTTTGGGTACGGCGGGGCCCTGTCTCGCCATATGTTATGTTTTGAATTCGTAGAGGCCTGTAGTCATATTTGTGGGGCGAGGGTCCTATGTGTATGTTGTCTGATTTTGCTTTCGGGTCTTAAAGCGGTCTGTTTGATATGATGGCCCCAAATGGCCCTTCTGTATATGTTTGTATTTTGACCGGCGATGCCTATTCCGCCGCTTTGTTTGAGTTTGATTTGATATGACCGCTTAAGACATATTTCCGATATAAATTATGTGTGATATAACTTCTTGAAAATTCTGAAATAAGTTTGGATTCGGAAATGAATATGCGATTTGGTCTGGGTACCCAGGTAGGGTGCCAGTCGCGGCCCACGGGGCTGGGTCGTGACAAAAGTGGTATCAGAGCGGTTTGTCCTCGGAATGTCTACAGGCCGTGTCTCGTAGAGCCTTGTTTATCGATGTGTTGTGCACCACATCTATAAACGGGAAGCTACAGGGCATTTAGGATGTCACTTTCTTTGGAATCTTAGATCGTGCGATAGAGCTGTGCTATTAGGGTGATTTTGACCTGACTCGCCTTTGTGTTTGCAGTGATGCCTCCGAAGAAGGCAACGGCGGCCCAGAAGGGCAAGGCGAGGATTGGAGAGACTAGCCAGGCACAGCGAGCTACCCGGGCTCGTGTATATGATTTGCCTGAGGATGTGCCACAGTCTGAGGGGTCTGCTACACCCCCACTAGTACAGCCTGGAGCAGGACCTTCAGCAGCTCCAGATGTCCGTGTACCCGCACCTGAGACTCCAGCTCCTCAGCCAGGGGCGGAGGATAGGACCCTGAGGGAGGCTGTACAGCTGTTGACTACACTGGTAGCAGGACAGGCTCGCAGGCGCGGGCGGAGGGACGACGATGATGATGACAGGCGGGACAGCCTGAGAGTTCGGGAGTTTTTGTTATGTGGCCCTCCTGAGTTTTTCAGGTCTAAGCCCGACGAGGACCCCCACGACTTTATTCGGGGGATGCGACGCTCACTGGACTTGGTCAGGGCTTCAGAGACCGAGTCAGTTGAGCTGGCTTCGCACCGGCTTCGAGATGTGGCTACCCACTGGTACGAGACTTGGGAGCTGTCTAGAGGAGAGGGTGCCCCTCCAGCCACTTGGGATCAGTTTGTGACAGCATTCACCCGCCACTTTTTGCCCCCAGAGTTACGGCGGGCACGGGATGATCGATTCTTACGTCTGCAGCAGAGGGGTCGGAGTGTTCGCGAGTATAACCTTGAGTTTGATTCTCTGGCCCGATATGCACCGGCCGTGGTAGCAGATATGTCCGATCGGATGCACAGATATGTTATGGGATTGGACCGGTATTTGGTTGATAGTTGTATGGCAGTGTCATTGCAGGCAGACATGGACATTTCCCGACTTCAGGCCTATGCGATGGGTATGGAGGACCGTCGCAGGTCTGATCCGGCTGGCAGAGATCGAGATAGGAGGCCGCCCAAGAGGGCTAGGTCCGCAGGTTATTCTGGAGATTCTCGAGGCGGACAGCCTCAGCAGCAGCAGTCAGATAGGCATTTTCCTTCGTCCGGCCGGAGTACGCAGTCAGGCAGCCGGAGATTCGATAGTACAGGACCGTCTGGGGCCGGTCAGAGCTCCAGAGTAGCAGGTTCACAGGTACCCAGGGGTCCCAGCCAGGCCAGACCACCCAGGCCCCGTTGTCCTCATTGCGGGAAGTCTCATCCCGGGGAGTGTTACCGAGCGACTGGAGCTTGCTTTTCGTGTGGTGGTCAGGGACACTTTATGAGAGATTGTCCATTGGCTAGCGGTTCTGGTAGTGCTGCTCAGCAGACAGGGTCAGCCGCCGGTTCTTCTTCTGCTCCATCAGTTGCACGCCCAGGAGGGCGAGGTATTTCAGCACCGGCAGGACGCGGTCGAGGCCGCGGTGGCACTTCAGGTTCTAGCGGTCCCTCGAACCGCATATATGCTTTGGCCAGCCGCCAGGATCAGGAGGCTTCGCCAAATGTCGTCACAGGTACATTGCTGGTTTTCTCCAGATCTGTATATGCATTGATTGACCCTGGCTCTACTTTATCATATATTTCCCCGCTCGTTGCTAGTAAGATTGGGATAGTGTCTGAGCCTATAGAGCCATTTGAGGTAGCTACGCCAGTTGAGGATTTTATTGTAGCGAGACAGATCTATAGGGATTGTTCTGTGACCATTTATGATCGTAGCACTAAGGCTGATTTGATAGAGTTAGACATGCTTGAGTTTGACGTCATTATGGGCATGGACTGGTTGTCTTCCTGTTATGCTAATGTCGACTGCCAGAAAAAGGTAGTCCGTTTTCAGTTTCCAGGGGAACCAGTCATAGAGTGGTTCGGATCTACAGCATCGCCGAAGGGTAAGTTTATTTCATACCTCAAGGCTAAGAAGATGATCCAGAAGGGGTATATCTATCATTTGGTTCGTGTGCGCGATACTGCCGCGGAGGTACCTACCCTTCAGTCTGTTCCGGTCGTCAGTGAGTTTCCAGATGTTTTTCCTGGCGAGCTTCCTGGCCTTCCGCCTGAGCGGGAGATTGATTTTTCTATTGAGTTGATGCCGGATACGCAGCCTATATCTATTCCTCCGTACAGAATGGCACCAGCTGAGTTGAAGGAGTTGAAGGAGCAGCTGAAAGATTTGCTGGATAAGGGTTTTATCAGGCCCAGTACATCACCCTGGGGGGCGCCGGTATTGTTTGTCAGGAAGAAAGATGGGTCATTGCGGATGTGTATCGACTACCGGCAGCTGAATAAGGTGACTATTAAGAATAAATATCCCCTCCCCCGGATTGATGACTTGTTTGACCATCTGCAGGGTGCTAGACATTTTTCAAAGATAGATCTGCGTTCTGGTTACCATCAGGTGCGAGTACGGGAGTCAGATATCCCGAAGACTGCTTTCAGGACTCGGTACGGGCATTATGAGTTCAGAGTTATGTCTTTCGGGCTGACTAATGCTCCAGCAGTATTTATGGATCTGATGAACCGGGTATTTCGGCCTTTCCTGGATATGTTTGTTATTGTGTTTATTGACGATATTCTGATTTACTCGCGATCAGTCGATGAGCATTCAGATCATTTGAGGACGGTACTTGGCATCCTCCGTCAGCAGAAGTTATATGCTAAATTCTCTAAGTGTGAGTTCTGGTTGACTTCTGTGGCATTCTTGGGCCATATTGTCGGCGCAGATGGTATTCGGGTTGACACGCAGAAGATTGAGGCTGTGCAGAATTGGCCCAGGCCTACTACACCGACAGAGGTGCGTAGTTTTCTTGGATTGGCTGGGTATTACCGCAGGTTCGTGGAGGATTTCTCTTCTATTTCAGCACCACTGACGAGGCTTACCCAGAAAGCAGCAAAATTCCAGTGGACAGATGCTTGCGAGCGCAGCTTTCAGATGCTGAAGGAGAGATTGATTACAGCACCAGTTTTGGCTCTTCCAGAGGGATCTGACGGGTATGTTGTCTATTGTGACGCCTCTGGTATTGGGATAGGATGTGTATTGATGCAGCACGGTCGAGTCATAGCCTATGCTTCCCGACAGCTCAGACCGCACGAGAAGAACTATCCCACTCATGATCTTGAGTTGGCCGCGGTGATTCATGCTTTGAAGATCTGGCGGCATTATTTATATGGGGTCCATGTTGATATCTATATGGACCATAAGAGTCTCCAGTATATTTTTAGGCAGAAGGAACTAAATTTGCGGCAGCGGAGATGGCTTGAGTTACTAAAGGATTACGATGTTGATATTTTGTACCATCCGGGGAAAGCCAATGTGGTAGCTGATGCGCTTAGCCGCAAGTCCGTGGGCAGTCTGGCTGATGTTCCATCTGATAAGAGAGATTTGGTTCGTGATATTCATCAGCTGGCCAGCCTCGGAGTTCGTTTGGTGGATTCTGGAGATTCTGGGATTTCTGTTCGTCCAGTTGCTGAGTCATCTATTATTCAGGAGGTAAAGCAGCGCCAGTTTGAGGATTCTCTTTTGATTCAGTACAGAGATGTGGCCCTTAGTAAATCAAAGACTCAGTTTGAGATCTCGCCTGACGGAGTATTATTATATGACGACAGATTCTGTGTACCGGACGTTGCGGGCTTACGGCGGCAGATTATGGGCGAGGCCCATAATGCACGATATTCTGTCCATCCTGGTTCCACTAAAATGTACCGGGACCTCAGGTGTTTGTATTGGTGGGACGGCATGAAGAGAGATATTGCTGAGTTTGTTAGTCAGTGCCCGAACTGCCAGCAAGTTAAGATCGAGCATCAGAAGCCCGGTGGATTATTGCAGGAGATGGAAATTCCAGCCTGGAAATGGGAGATGATTAATATGGATTTCGTTGTTGGATTACCGCGCACTCCACGCAGGTACGACTCTATCTGGGTTGTTGTTGACAGGCTGACGAAATCAGCCCATTTCCTTCCGGTTCGGACTACTTATTCGGCTGAAGACTATGCCAGATTGTATATCAGAGAGATAGTCAGACTTCACGGAGTCCCTATATCTATTATTACTGACCGAGGTACCCAGTTTACAGCAAATTTCTGGAGGTCATTTCAGGAGGGATTAGGGACTCAGGTGAGTCTCAGTACAGCTTTTCACCCCCAGTCCGACGGGCAGGCCGAGCACACTATTCAGACGCTCGAAGATATGTTGCGGGCCTGCGTTATTGATTTCAGGGGCAGCTGGGATGATCATTTGCCGCTTATTGAGTTTGCCTATAATAACAGTTATCACTCCAGCATCCAGATGGCTCCGTACGAGGCCCTTTATGGCAGGAGATGCAGGTCTCCTATTGGCTGGTTTGACGTGGGCGAGACTAAGTTGATTGGCCCAGACGTGATCCAGGAGGCTGTAGATAAGGTAAAGCTTATTCGAGAACGATTATTGGCTGCTCAGAGTCGACAGAAAGCTTATGCAGATAGACGACGTCGACCGTTAGAGTTCCGGATTGGCGACTGGGTATTCCTGAAGGTGTCGCCCATGAAGGGTGTCATGAGATTTGGTAAAAAGGGTAAGTTGAGCCCCCGGTACATTGGACCGTATCAGATCGTGCGAAAGATAGGCGAGGTCGCCTATGAGCTAGACTTACCATCCGACTTGGAGGCCGTACACCCGGTGTTTCATGTGTCTATGTTGCGGAAATGCATTGGTGATCCTGCCAGGATATTCCCAGTTGACGACATTCAGGTGACGGAGCAGTTATCTTATGACGAGCAGCCTGTATCTATTCTGGATCGACAGGTGCGGAGACTACGCACTAAAGAAGTGCCCTCCGTCAAAGTCCTGTGGCGCAACAATAATCGGGAGGAGATGACTTGGGAGGCGGAAGACGAGATGAAGAAGAAATATCCCCACTTGTTTCCGACATCCACAGGTAATCTAATTTCTTTTTTTCAGTTTGTTGTGTTGATTCCTAAAATAAATTACGTATGTCATTATCAAAAAGGGACAACCCTGCCTTGATCATAAGACCTTATAAGATTAATCTAACATTCGGGGACGAATGTTCTTAAGGGGGGGAGAATGTTATATCCCGTGTTCTCGTACGATTGGAAATCGAGAAATAATTATGACTCGGGTGTTAGAAGGACCTAATTTAATTTTTTGTGAATATGACTATGTTGGTTGTGAAATCTTTAATGCTAAGCCCTCGGGAAAGGCCAAGGGTAAATTTGGAACTTCGTAAATTAGTTTCGGGAATTACAAAACGGGACTTTTATGAATTGGGCCAAGAAAGTTGAAAAAAAAAATGAAAAATGAAGCCCAAGAGTTGAAGGGTGGCCGGCCCCTTTGCCAAGCCCAAACCCACTTTTAAAGGGTCATGTGCTATGCACATGACCCCTAAATGGATATATATGTAAGACCCTTAGTAGTATTCAAGAGCAAAAATCACAATCAAGAACATCAGCAAAGAAAAGGGGCATTCGGCCGTAGCTAGAGGAGAAAGAAAAAAAAAAATCTCCAAGCTTGGTAGTTGATCAAAATTCTTGTTCTTCCCATAATTGTGAAGTACTCAAGGCCCTCTTCAACGGGGTATAATTAGTTTGGCACGAGATCGACGTTTGCGACAAGTCGGGGTTTCAAGGAAAGGTAAGAATTTTGCCCCTTTTATGTTATAGAATTGATGTGAATGTGTTAAGCATTGGAAGTAGATGGAGATCCCGTAATTTTAACGTAAATAGAAAGTCGTGGGTGTGTGTGTGTAGTGTGTTTGGCCGTGAGTATGGAAGGAAAGAAATGGCTTGAATTGATCTTGTTTAAGTTGGCATAATGTGTTGTTGTGATCCTTATATCGTAAATGATTGATTGTTGAATTAGATTGGCGGTGGAAAACGAATTCGGATGTTATCGGAAAGTGTATATCCTTGGTATCTTTATGTATATCAATGTATATTTTGGGTACTAGAGACTTTAGATATGACTTTTTAATGATATGGATGAATTCGGAATGAAACGACGTTAGTTAGAATGTTCGTCGTGAAATTTTGATATTTTGAAGAACTATGGAAATTTATTGATTTTGGTGCAATTTCGTGTATGGCTTAGATTGAATTTGGAATGTGTTTGACTAGTGTTGGATGAGTAAATGAATACAATTATGTGAATATAGAATTGAGATTTTGAAAGTTTGAATGGAAGTTGCCAACTTAAGAAATCATGTAGAATTTTGAAACTAGGGTGACTTGATTGTTGTTTATATTGTTTGGTTGATGTGTGGGCTGTTGTGGTTGGTTAATTTGAGCCGAGTTACGCCTCGGGGATGTTAGATTTATAGGGGAAATGCTGCCGAAATTTCGGTAGGCAAATATGGAGTGGAGTTAAAGGCATTTTTGAGCCTAAGAATCTCATTTGGTAACTTTGACCATTTGCAGATTTTTGACGAAACGGGACGGGACTTTTGGAGGAGCTTACGACATCTGTGAGGTATGTAAAGCTTCCCAATTCTTTATTTGGCATATCTTAGTGTGTTGGTTGAATATGAGACCTTCCGGAGCATTTCTGCTCCTCGAAACCCGATCCACAGGAAAGTTACTATTCATTCAATTCGATTGAAGCCTAAAGGCTCCCTTTTGGCTAGAATGCCATTATTCGTCCGAAACCTATCGAAATGTGGTCGGGTAACCTAGAAATGATTATGTATGACCTTTGGCATATTACTGCTCGAAAAAGAATATGCTCGCCACCTCACTTCGACTCGAGGTGGGTCCGCTACCCCAAAATGCCCGATTTGCCCTTCGGGCCATCTTTGAGAATAGAGTTGAGCGTACCACTTCTGATCTTTGGAACATCCTTCCACGGGGTATGTTTGGACTATTCGATGCACTAATCTAGGTTTTGAACTATATGGACCATTTTGGAATTGTTTTGCAAAATGAAACCTTATGTCGACTAAGTATTCGACTATTTTGTAATAGGATATGATTTATGAGTTTACTTTGTTTTGAAACACTATTTTGAAATACGATTTGCATTTGTTTGCTCACGACTCCGCTCGTGCCTTATTATGACTTCGTTCACCGGTTCCCGGGCCGGTTTTGATTCGTGCGTTGTATGATAAATTCGGCCGTATGCTGTGTTACGGTTCCCGAGGCTTCGCCATAGGGCCGGGTTCCGTTTGGAGTTATGCTGTGATATGGCTCGTGATGCGATACGCTCACCGATGATTATGATTATGTTCGGGGATGTACGGAGATTTGAAACCTTCTGGTGTTATGCTGTGTGTGGCGCCAGTGTCGGAGTGGCGACCACGTTCTTAAGCGTTTGCATGATTTTGTTTGCATAAAATACATGTATATTATTTCGATACAGATTTTGACATACCAGTTTGTACCCCACTTTGACATTTGATTTGCTTTCGGTTTTGATCTATAATTCTGTACTCCGTGCTTTACATACTCAGTACATATTTCGTACTGACCCCCTTTCTTCGGGGGCTGCGTTTTATGCCCGCAGGTGCAGATATCTGTGATCCTCCGCAGTAGGCTTCACTTCTTGCTTTTCGGAGTACTCTTACTGGGTCCGGAGTCCACTCTTGGTACAGACTCCTCTACTCTGTATATCCTTTGTATATTTGACAGTTTGGGTACGGCGGGGCCCTGTCTCGCCATATGTTATGTTTTGAATTCGTAGAGGCCTGTAGTCATATTTGTGGGGCGAGGGTCCTATGTGTATGTTGTCTGATTTTGCTTTCGGGTCTTAAAGCGGTCTGTTTGATATGATGGCCCCAAATGGCCCTTCTGTATATGTTTGTATTTTGACCGGCGATGCCTATTCCGCCGCTTTGTTTGAGTTTGATTTGATATGACCGCTTAAGACATATTTCCGATATAAATTATGTGTGATATAACTTCTTGAAAATTCTAAAATAAGTTTGGATTCGGAAATGAATATGCGATTTGGTCTGGGTACCCAGGTAGGGTGCCAGTCACGGCCCACGGGGCTGGGTCGTGACACCTATGAGTCGGGATCAGGATCACCTCCCTGTCTACCTGTGGGCATGAACACAACATCCAAAGAAAACGGACGTCAGTACGAACATTGTACTGAGTATGAGAGGCATAATCAATGAAAATACGTCAATGAGATAAAGGAAGCATCAATAAGGAGCAACTATATAGGACTGTCACTTATAAAAGAAATGAAACATGCTGACTTACTCATAACCATCATCATATCATGTATGTAATAATATATAAGTTTCCCGTCCATATAGGTACGGTGTGATAATGTATAACCTGCGTCTAGGCCTCCCGCGTCCGGGGTATAAGCTGCCCACTATAGTGGTGTGTATGTCTGCCGGTCCATATAGGTACAGTGTAATATCATCAACATAAATTGATCATAATGCATGTATAATAACTCCAAGATAGCTATACTTTATCGAGGTGACATAAGGTCGTGAACCCCCGATTCCATTATGGACATCTATAAGCTTCCTGCCTCACCTTGAAAGAAATAGTATATAAGCTGAGTGTATACAATATCTGGCATCATTAACTTAATAGTATCCTGCCTCACCTTGAAGGAAATAGTATGTAAGGTGAGTGTATTCATTAAACAACATCATTATTGAACTCATAACATATCTCTAATCTCATATAGCTATTCATGATCATAGACTTTTGACTTTCCGGAATATAGAGAATTCATGGAGAAGAAGGAGAAATCATGCCATCGGATTCATGCCATAGAAAGAAAGGACTAGCCTCACATACCTTTGTTGTTTACTACTCTATTGCTTGCTCGTTCTCGTTTAATGCTCACGTCTTTACCTTCGAAAGAATTCGCATTACATTAGCTAAGCGATTATAAGAAAGTATTAATGCTAGAGAAAATTGGGCAGCATTTCCTTTTTTATACCACTTTTCCCATATTCTATATCAACTCCCAAACATCCGTAACATCATTCATGATATCATAAATAACCATCATCATTTATCTACATTATCCACATTTCACGATTTCACTTCAATTCCCCCATAATCATGGTCATAACTCACTATTACGTTCTTTTACGTTTAATGCTCATTTCATGTTCGAAATGTCATTTATAATCTATTTACAATCACAACATATCCATATTCATGATCCATCCCAAACTACTATTCAACAATAGCACTATTCCCACATTTATGACCCATTTTCTATATTCTTCAACAATCCAAGTGTTTCAACTTCACAGTATCTCAAACATCATGAAAATATCATAAAACTTACCTTAGATATTGTGGGAACAAGCCTTGAGTGGTATTGCCCTTCTTACACCAAAACCCTAGTTCACTTTTCTTGAAATTTCTTAGCATAGATGACTTTAATGTGCTTCACACTCTTGATTTTTGTTGGTTTGATGAAGTTGATCATCAATTTCCTTTGGTTTCTTCTGGATGAAGAGTGGAGAATATTCTAGAGAGTTCTTGAGTTGTGGAGGAGAAAAATGAAATGAAATAAATGTGATTGGGCCTCTTATTTAAAACTTGAAATCTGTCCCGACATCATTATACGGATAATTATACGGTCCGTATAAATTTATACAGTCCGTATAAATTTATACGGTCCGTATAATTGACCGTAAAACTGCTCCAGTGACCATCCCACTCTGTGTCAATTTGACGGCACATTATACGGGCCGTAGAATTTTATACGGTCCGTATAAGTGACCGTCAAATTCACCCTTCAACAACTTCATTCTGTGACACTTCTACGGTCCATTATACGGGCCGTATAGCATTATACGGTCCGTATAATCGACCGTATAACCCATCTTTTCACTGATTTTTTTCTTGTCACTTCGTTTGATCTCCAATCCATAGGAGCCTTCTTAGCACTTGTTTATCACCTCATTAAATATCTAAGGGACGTTATAACTCTTCTCCAAAGCACCATTTAGTTATCATTAACTCATTACTCGTAATTCCTTTTTGATACATCGTATGCCTTGCCTTCTCTCGGCAAACTTTCTTCTCTTATCTCAGATGCCTTTAAAATCTTAACTAGGGTCATCAAACATCATTCCTTCCTTATGAAAATATCGTATACTCATATTCTTCGTTAGTCTATTCACTGTGCGTAAACGGGGGATTTTCCAAGGTGTAACATTCTTCCCCCCTTTTGGAACATTCGTCCTCGAATGTTATACACTCGGGAATTCTACGAAAATTTCGCCAGAGTTTCCCCTATAGGGTGCTACCATCCTATCACAACAGCCCATAATATCATTGCCTCATAGGGCCACAACATAATAGCGACATAAATCGGCCACATACGACCAAAAGCATGAAAAGAAAGCATACATACCTTATAATGTTAGTGTTTCATCTTGAATCTCTCCTGGGGGTTGGAATAAGTGCGGGTACTTGAATTTCATACTCTCTTCTGCTTCCCAAGTCATTTCTTCTCGGTTGTTGTTTCGCTACAAAACTTTGATTGAAGCTACTTCCTTATTTCGAAGTTTTCGTACTTGCCTGCCTAAAATGGCAATGGGCACTTCTTCATATGCTAGTCATTCTGTCACTTGTACATCATCAATCGGAACAATCCGTGTAGGATCTCCAATACACTTACGGAGCATCGAGACATGAAAGACTGGATGGACTGATTCAAACTCTGAAGGCAAGTCCAATTCATAGGCTACATGACCCACCTTGCGGATAATTTAATAGGGTCCAATGTATCGAGGACTTAACTTACCTTTCTTGCCAAATCTCATCACCCCTTTCATTGGCGATACTTTCAAAAATACCCAATCATTAACCTGAAATTCCAAGTCTCGCCGACGATTGTCCGCATAAAATTTTTGGCGACTTTGGGCTGTCAGCAATCGATCTCGGATCACCTTGACTTTTTCTACCACTTGCTGAATCAATTCAGGGCCTATTAATTGTACTTCTCCTATTTCAAACCATCCGATTAGGGACCTGCATTTCCTTCCATATAAAGCTTCATACGGAGCCATTTGAATAATGGAATGATAGCTATTGTTGTATGCAAACTCAATAAGGGGTAAGTGATCATCCCAACTACCATCGAAATCCAGCACACATGCTCGTAGCATATCTTCCAAGGTCTCAATAGTACGCTCGGCTTGCCCATCAGTTTGTAGATGGAATGCCGTGCTAAGCTTCACTTGGGTCCATAGGCCTTCTTGAAAGGACTTCTAGAACTTGGCTGTAAACTGTGCTCCTCTATTTGTGATAATGGATAGTGTAATACCATGAATTCGCACAATTTATTTGAGATATAACCTCGCATAATCTTCTGCTGAGTATGTGGTTCTGACTGGAAGAAAATGAGCTGCTTTCATGAGTCTGTCCACAATCACCCATATGGAATCGTACCTGCCTCGAGAACGAGGTAACCCCACAATAAAATCCATATTGATAACTTCCCATTTCCAAGTAGGGATTTCCATTGTTTTCAATAATCCTCCTGGCTTTTGATGTTCGACCTTTACTTGTTGGCAATTTTGACATTGGGCTACAAATTTGGCTATGTCTCTCTTCATGCCATCCAACCAATATATTAATATAAGATCATGATACATCTTTGTTTCCCCTGGGTGAATAGAATATCGAGAATAATGAGCTTCCTCTAGGATTCGGCGACGCAATTCTGCAACATTCGGAACACATAGCCTGCCTCGATATCTAAAAATTCCATCTATAGAGGTTTCAAATGGAGACTTTTCTTTTTCATGCGATGTGTCTCTAAAATGGCTCAACTGAGGATCTTCATATTGCCGCTCTTTCACTTCTATATCCAAGGACGAAATTGTGGGATCATTAATACCAATTCCTGCATTACCCGAATCAATTACACGTACTCCGAGATTAGCTAGTTGGTGGAGCTCATGAACTAATTCTTTCTTTTCCGGAGGGACTTCACATAAGTTGCCCATTGATCGGCGGCTAAGCGCATCAGTTACTACATTTGCTTTCCCAGGGTGGTATAAAATACTCACATCATAGTCTTTCAACAATTCTAACCACCGCCTCTGTCGCAGATTTAACTCCTTCTGCTTGAAAATGTATTGAAGGCTCTTGTGATCTGTGTAAATATCGACATGCACCCCATACAAGTAGTCTCCACATCTTTAATGCATGAATAACTGCAGCCAATTCGAGATCATGAGTTGGGTAGTTCTTTTCATGTTTCCGTAGCTGTCTCGAAGCATAAGCAATAACTCTACCATGCTGCATCAATACACACCCTAACCCAACGCTAGAAGCATCACAATATACGACCCCTTCTGGGAGTGTCAAGACTGGAGTTGAGGTTAATCTGTCCTTCAACTCCTGGAAACTACGCTCGCAAGCATCATTCCACTGAAATTTAGCTGACTTTTGGGTTAGCTGCGTCAATGGGGCGGAAATAGATGAGAAGCCCTCTACGAACCTTCTATAATAACTTGCCAATCCCAGAAAACTACGAACTTCTGTAGGTGTCGTAGGCCTTGGCCAAGTCTTACCAGCTTCAATTTTTTGAGTGTCAACTCGAATGCCATCATCCGAAATAACATGGCCCAAAAATGTCACAGAGTTCAGCCAAAACTCGGACTTTGAAAATTTTGCATACAATTCTCGGGCTCGAAGTATTCCAAGAACAATTCGTAAGTGATCGGCATGTTCTGATTCAGTGCGAGAGTACACCAGAATATCATCAATGAACACTATCACAAATAAATCCAAAAGTGGCCTGAATACATTATTCATCAAATCCATAAACACTGCCGGGGCATTAGTCAACCCAAACGACATCACCCGGAATTCATAATGGCCATATCTCATTCTGAAGGCTGTTTTGGGCATATCTTCTTCTCTAACTCTCACTTGATGGTAACCCGACCACAAGTCTATTTTGGAAAATCACTTGGCACCCTGTAGTTGATCAAACAAATCATCAATTCTGGGGAGGGGATATTTATTCTTTATCGTTACCTTATTCAACTGCCTATAATCAATGCACATTCGTAGGGAACCATCTTTATTTCTCACGAACAAGACTGGTGCTCCCCACGGTGACGAACTGGGTCTAATAAACCCCTTTCAGCAAATCTTTCAACTGTGCCTTTAGCTCTTTCAATTCTGCCGGAGCCATTCAACAAGGAGGAATAGAAATAGGCTTGGTGTCCGGCAACACATCAATGGCGAAGTCAATCTCTAGTTCTGGAGGAAGACCTGGAAGCTCATCAGGAAATACATCCTGAAATTCATTCACTACCGGAACAGATTGGAAGGTTGGCGACGTTGCCTCGGTGTCATGAACTCGGACTAGATGATAAATATAGCCTTTAGTTATCATCTTTCTTGCCTTGAGGTAGGAAATAAACCTACCTTTTGGAGAGGTTGTATTACCTTTCCATTCAAGCACGGACTCTCCCGGAAACTGAAATCTTACCAATTTGATTCGGCAATCCACATAAGCATAACATGAGGCCAACCAATCCATACCCATAATGACGTCAAAATCTAACATTTCCAGTTCAATCAAATCAGCTTTAGTTTGGCGGTCACATATCACAATTACACAATCTTTGTACACTTGTCTTGCTATCACGGGATCACCAACCGGAGTAGATACCTCAAAAGGTTTAATTGGCTCGGGTTTCACCCCAATACGACTAGCAACATATGTAGTAATATAAGATAGGGTAGAACCCGGATCTATCAATGCATACACACCATGAGAAAACACGGACAATGTACCTGTAACCACATCTGGGAGGACTCAAGATCCCATTGTCCGGCCAAAGCATAAATGCGGGGCTGAGTGGCACCTGAAGTAGATGCTCCCCCTCGGCCTCTACCTCAGCCTGCTGGAATCTGAGAAGTCTGCCCTACCGGGCGTACTGAAGAAGAACTGGCCGTTGATCCTGTGGGCTGAATCCCAATTCTACCACTCATCGACGGGCAATCTCTCATCATTTGCCCAACCTGGCCACAAGAATAACAAGCATCCGAATCCTGGCGACACCGTCCGGAATGTAATCTACCGCACTGCGGTACTGGGGGTCTCCTCTGGCTATAATCTCCCCCAAACTGAGAATCTGGGGCCCTCGAACTCTGACCCTGTCCTGGGCGGAAGGAGCGATCAAATCTCCTACCTGCAAATCGGGGAGGTGTACTAGTCACCGACTGGCCTGAGTGTCTAGAATGTGTCTGCCTTGATCCCCCTCTGTAGTCACTACCTGCGCCCATAGATCTGTCCCTCTTGCTTTGCCTTCTATCAATATCACGATCACCCCTTTGCGGATGTTGTTGTCCTTCTAGATTCTGGGCATGGGCTTGGATGTGGGAAATATCCATCCCATCTTGCAACGAAGCTGTCAAACAATCCTTAAATAAATGTGGTCCTTGGGCACTCACAAAGAGATGCACTATATCTCCCATATCGGCCACCATAGTTGGAGCATACCTAGCCAAGGAATTAAATTGAAGACTATACTCCCGGGCACTTATGTTACCTTGACTTAGATTTAAGAACATATCCGCTCTAGCTCGGCGGACCTCGGGTGGTAAATAATGGCGGATGAAGGCATCCAAAAATTCTTGCCAAATGGGAGAAGGCGCATTCTCTCTTCTCGATGCTATCCAATTATTATACCACAATACCGCCACATCTCGGAGTCTATAAGATGCCAACTGTTACACCTTGGAAAATCCCTTGTATAGGTACAGTGAATAGGATAACGAAGGACATAGCGTACGTGATGTTTTGCTGAGTAAGAAATAGTATTTGATGACCCTCGACGAGATTCCAAAGGCATATAATGCAATGAAAGAAAGTTGCCAAGGAAAGCGAACCATATGTTGTGTATCGGATAAGAATTTCGAGCAACGAGTCCATGATGGCATAATGATGTCTTGGAGACAAGTAATAACGTCCCTTAGATTGGTATTGAGATTTTAAACAAGTGCCAAGAAGGTTCCATAAGGATTGGAGATCAAACGAGTCGACGAAAACAAGTTCCGGAGAACTGGACAACATACGGCCACACATACTGGCCGTATAATATCCACGGACCGTATGTCCAATCCAGAACAACATGGCTCACTTGACAAAATATACGGTCTCAACATACGGTCAGTAAAAATTATACAGACCGTATGTTGGTCCGTATAAAGTGGTTCGGCCAACTTTTGTATTTTAATATAAGGGACCCTTTTCATTTCATTTTCATTCCATCCTTCACTCCACAAGACAAGAACACTCTAGAATATTCTCCAGCATCCATCCACAAGAAAATCAAAGGAAATCAACGATCAACAACACCAAATCCATGAATCAATGTGTATGAAACCCAAGTAAAGTTCATCTTCCTCAAAGAAAACCAAAAGAGGTGAAGTAGGGTTTTGGTGCTAGAGGAGAAACTCCACTCAAGACCTGTTCAACCATCATCTAAGGTAAGTTTCATCACTAAACCATGTTGTTTAAGGTAATGGAAGATTAAGATACTTGAATTGTTGCAAGACAAAGGAAATGGGTCATTAATGAGTGAATAGTGCCATGTTTGGATGGTAGTTGGATTGAATCATAAATGTTGGTGTGTTATGATTATGAATACGTAATAAATGACATTTAGACCATGAAATAAGTGTGATACATGAGAAAACGTGATAGTAAGCTATAACCATAAATGTGGAGAAATTGAAGAGGAATGGTGGATTATGGTCATTGTATATGAATGATGATTGTTGATTGCTATATTGTGAATGTTGTTGTGAGTGTTGGGAGTTGATATAGGAAATGGGAAAATTAGTATAAACAAAGGAAGTGCTGCCCAATATTTCCCTAGCTTTAGAAACCCCGTTCTTATAATTGCTTAGCTAATGACGATATAAATTCTCTTGAAGGTAGAACGTGTGCATTAAAGGAGAACACGCAAGTGATAACTTAGTTAAACGCCAAAGGTATGTAAGGTTTATCCCTTCCTTCAATGGCATGAATCTTTCAAGCTTTCCATGATCCTCCTATATGATGGAACTTATGAGTTCTTAAATATACTAAATTACATACGAGCATGATAATGAGTTCAAGTACAGAGATTCGATTGTTCATGATATGGTGATCCTATAACGCTGTCTGTTAGCAAATGAAATATAACTTTCTTATGATTTGAGTATAAAATCGGTAAAAGAGTAGTTAATGGGCATGATGAGTAGTAGAACGAGCGATGCTCGGTGGTTAGCCCCGGGTACCCGTCGCGACCCCTAGCTGGGTCGTGACAAAAGTGGTATCAGAGCAGTTCAGTCCTAGGAAGTTTCTACGAGCCGTGTCTAGTAGAGTCTTATTTATGGTGTGTTGCGCGCAACATCAATAAACAAGAGGCTACAGGGCATTTAGGAACAATGACCATCTTTCTTCTCATGAGATCGTGCGATAGAGCCGTGTATAAGATTTTATCCTCCCTAATAGTGTGTTATGATTTCAGAATGCCGCCGAAGGGATAGGCTATAGCCGCCGAGAAGGGCAAGACTACGACCAAGAGGCGGGTAGAGAGAGAGCCTCCGATGAATATAGAAGAAGGCGAATCACATAATGAGGCCATGTCTAATACTTCTTCTACCCCGCCTAATGTGGAAGAGCAAGGAGGAGCTCCAGCTCCAATTCCCCCACCGGTTGCTTCGGGTCAACAAATGACCAAGGCCATCCAGTTATTGACACAATTGGTTGCCGCTCAGGCACAACGACAAAATGTGGGTTCAAGCGATCAGGCAGCAAGTACCAAAGCCCGTGATTTTATGGGTCTAAATCCTCCGGAATTCTTCGGGTCAAAGCCGGATGAAGATCCGCAAAGTTTCATAGATGAGATGTTAAGGACATTGAAGATTGTCCATGCCTCCGAGATCGAATCCGTGGAGTTGGCATCTTATAGACTCCGGGATGTGGCAGTTTTATGGTACAACAACTGGGTATTATCAAGGGGAGAGAATGCGCCTCCTCCGGTTTGGCAAGAATTCGTGGATGCATTTATTCATCACTATTTGCCACTCGAGGTCCACCGAGCTAGAGCGGATAGATTTCTACATTTGAGGCAAGGAAATATGAGTGCCCGGGAGTATGGCATGCAATTTAATTCCTTGGCGAGATATGCCCCGACTACGGTGGCCGACATGGGAGATCGTGTACATCGATTTGTTAGTGGCTTGGGGCCACATTCATTCAAGGACTGCTTGACGGCCTCTTTGCAAGAAGGGATGGATATTTCCCGAATACAAGCCCATGCCCAGAACTTAGAGGGACGACAACATCCACAAAGGGGTGATCGCGACAGTGATAGAAGACAAAGCAAAAGGGTTAGATCTATGGGCACAAGCAGTGATTATAGAGGGGGACCGAGGCAGACCTATTCCCAACATTCAGGTCAGTCAGCGACTAGTGCGCCTCCACGATTCGCGGATAGGGGATTTGATCGCTCTTTTCCTCCAGGACAGGGTCAGAGTTCGAGAGCTTTGGGTTCTCAGTTTGGGGGTGATTACAGTCAGAGGAGACCACCAGTTCCACGATGTAGCCGGTGCCAGAAGTTACCCTCAGGGCCATGTCGCCTGGACACCGATGCTTGTTATGTTTGTGGACAGACTGGACATTTGATATCATCCCTCGCGGTACGGTAAAGGTGGGGTTCAGCCTACAGGCTCAACAGCTGGTTCTTCATCAGTACGCCCGGTAGGACAGACTCCCCAAATGTCAGCAGGTCGAGGTAGAGGCAGAGGGGCGGCATCTACTTCAGGTTCCACTCAGCCCCGTGTTTATGCTTTAGCTGGACGACAAGATCTAGAGTCCTCTCCGAATGTGGTTACAGGTATATTGTCTATATTCTCCCGTGATGTGTATGCATTGATAGATCCGGGTTCTACATTATCTTACATTACTCCATATGTTGCTGGTTGTATTGGGGTGAAACCTGAGCCAATCAAACCTTTTGAGGTGTCTACTCCGGTTGGTGATCCTGTGATAGCAAGACAAGTGTACAAAATTGTGTAGTTGTGATATGTGATCGCCAGACCACGGTTGATTTTATTGAGTTGAAAATGTTAGACTTCGATGTAATTATGGGCATGGATTGGTTGGCATCGTGTTATGATAATGTTGATTGCCGATTGAAAGTGGTTCGATTCCAATTTCCGGGAGAGCCCGTGCTTGAATGGAAGGGTAATGCAGCATCCCCAAAGGGTAGGTTTATTTCCTACCTTAAGGCAAGAAAGATGATAGCCAAGGGATATATTTGTCATCTAGTTCGGGTCCATGACACCGAGGCAAAGTCGCAAACTTTCGGATCCGTTCCGATAATGAATGAATTCCCAGATGTATTTCCTGATGAGCTCCCAGGACTTCCTCCAGAAAGAGAGATTGACTTCGCCATTGATGTGTTGTCGGACACCAAGCCTATTTCTATTCCTCCCTATCGAATGGCTCCGGCAGAGTTGAAAGAGTTAAAGGCACAGTTGAAAGATTTGCTTGAAAAGGGGTTTATCAGACCTAGTTCATCACCGTGGGGAGCACCAGTCTTGTTCGTAAGGAAGAAAGACGGATCTCTACGAATGTGTATCGACTACAGGCAATTGAACAAGGTAACGATAAAGAACAAATATCCTCTTCCAAGGATTGATGACTTATTCGATCAATTGCAAGGTGCCAAGTGGTTTTCCAAAATAGATTTGAGGTCGAGTTACCATCAAGTGAGAGTTAGAGAAGCGGATATCCCCAATTCAGCTTTCAGAACGAGATATGGTCATTATGAATTTAGAGTGATGTCATTTGGGTTGACTAATGCTCCGACCGTGTTTATGAATTTGATGAACAATGTATTCAGACCACTCTTGGATTTATTTGTGATAGTATTTATTGATGATATTCTGGTATATTCTCGCACGGAATCAGAACATGAAGATCATTTACGGATTGTTCTTGGCATTCTTCGAGTCCGAGAATTGTATGCAAAATATTCAAAGTGCGAGTTCTGGCTAAATTCTGTGACATTTCTGGGCCACGTTATTTCAGATGATGGCATTCAAGTCGACACTCAGAAAATTGAAGCTGTGAAGACTTGGCCAAGGCCTTCGACGCCTACAGAAGTCCGTAGTTTTCTGGGCTTGGCAGGTTATTATAGAAGATTCGTAGAGGGATTTTCATCTATTTCAGCCTCACTGGCGAAGCTAACCCAGAAGTCAGCCAAATTTCAATGGAATGATGCCTGTGAACGTAACTTCCAAGAGTTGAAAGGCAGATTGACCTCAGCTCCGGTCTTAACACTTCCAGAAGGGTCAGATGGGCTATGTGGTATATTGTGACGCCTCCGGTGTCGGATTAGGGTGTGAATTGATGCAGCATGGAAAAGTGATTGCATATGCTTCGAGACAATTACGGAAACATGAAAGGAATTATCCAACTCATGATCTCGAATTGGCTGCGGTTATTCATGCCTTAAAAATATGGAGGCATTATTTGTATGGTGTGCATGTTGATATTTATACGGATCACAAAAGTCTTCAGTATATCTTCAAGCAGAAGGAGTTGAACCTGCGGCAGAGGCGGTGGTTAGAATTGTTAAAAGATTATGATGTGAACATATTGTACCACCCCGGAAAAACAAACGTAGTAGCCGATGCGCTTAGCCGTCGATCAATGGGAATTTTATGTGACATCCCTCCGGAAAAGAAAGAGATGGTTCGTGAGCTCCGCCAACTAGCTAATCTTGGAGTACGGGTAATCGATTCGGGTAATGAGGGGGTTAGCATCAACGATCCCACAATTTCGTCCTTGGACATGGAAATGAAAGAACGAAAATGTGAAGATCCTCAATTATGTCGTTATAGAGACACATCTTATGGAAAGGAGAAATCTTCATTGGAAGTTGCTATACATGGGGTTCTTAGATACCGGAACAGGCTATGTGTGCCGAATGTAACAGAATTGCGCCGACGAATTCTAGAAGAAGTACATTGTTCTCGATATTCTATCCACCCAGGTGCAACCAAAATGTATCATGATCTCAAGTTAATATATTTATGGGATGGCATGAAGAGAGACATAGCGGAATTTGTAGCCCAGTGCCCAAATTGATAACAAGTGAAAGTTGAACATCAGAAGCCAGGAGGCCTATTGCAAGTAATGGAAATCCCTACTTGGAAATGGGAAGCGATTAACATGGATTTTATCGTAGGATTACCTCGTTCCCGTGGTAAGCATGCTTCTATAGGGGTGATCGTGGATAGATTGACGAAAGCAGCCCATTTTCTCCCAGTCAAAACCACATACTCGGCTGAAGACTATGCGAGGTTGTACCTAAAGGAAATTGTGCGACTTCATGGTATTCTATTATCTATTATTATAGATAGAGGAGCACAGTTTACAACCAAGTTTTGGAAGTCCTTTCAAGAAGGTCTAGGCACTCAAGTGAAACTTAGCACGGCATTTCATCCGCAGACTGACAGGCAAGCCGAGCATACTATTCAGACCTTGGAAGATATGCTACGAGCATGTGTGCTGGATTTTGGTGGTAGTTGGGATGATCATGTACCGCTAATCGAATTTGCATACAATAATAGTTACCATTCTAGAATTAAAATGGCTCCTTATGAAGCTTTATATGGAAGGAAGTGTAGGTCCCCAATCGGATGGTTTGAAACAGGACAAGCACAATTAATAAGCCCGAATTGATTCAGCAGGCGGTAGAAAAAGTTAAGGTGATCCGAGATTGATTATTGATATCCCAAAGCCGTCAAAAGTCTTATGTAGACAACCGCCGACGAGACTTGAAATTCCTGGTTGATGATTGGGAATTTTACAAAGTATGACCAATGAAAGGGGTGATGAGATTTGGCAAGAGAGGGAAGCTAAGTCCTAGATACATTGGACCCTATAGAATTATCCGCAAGGTGGGTCATGTGGCCTATGAATTGGACTTGCCCTCGGAGCTTGAATCAGTTCATCCAATTTTCCATGTTTCGATGCTCCGCAAGTGTGTTGGAGATCCCACAAAGATTGTCCCAATAGATGATGTGAAAGTGACAGAAAAGTTAACCTACGAAGAGGTGCCTATTGCTATCCTAGACAGGCAAGTGCCAAGACTTCGAAATAAAGAGGTAACTTCAGTCAAAGTCTTATGGCGAAACAATAATCGGGAAAAAATGACTTGGGAGGCAGAAGAGAAGATGAAGTTCAAGTACCCGCATTTATTCCAAACCCCAGAGAAGATCCAAGATGAAACGACAACAATGTAAGGTATGTATGCTTTATCCATATGCGTTTGGTCGTGTGTGGCCATAGATATGTTAATATTGTGATGTAGCCCTGTGAGGAGATGATATTATGGGTTGTTGTGACAGGTTGGTAGTGCAAAGTTACAGGGGAAACTCTGACCAAATTTTTGTAGAGTCCCGAGTGTTTAACATTCGAGGATGAATGTTCCAAAAGGGGGGAAGAATGTTACACCTTGGAAAATCCCTTGTATAGGTACAGTGAATAGGATAACAAAGGACATAGCGTACGTGATGTTTTGATGAGTAAGAAATAGTATTTGATGACCCTCGACGAGATTCCAAAGGCATATAATGCAAGGAAAGAAAGTTGCCAAGGAAAGCGAACCATATGTTGTGTATCGGATAAGAATTTCGAGCAACGAGTCCATGATGGCATAATGATGTCTTGGAGAAAAGTAATAACGTCCCTTAGATTGGTATTGAGATGTTAAACAAGTGCCAAGAAGGTTCCATAAGGATTGGAGATCAAACGAGTCGACGAAAACAAGTTCCGGAGAACTGGACAACATACGGCCAGACATACTGGCCGTATAATATTCACGGACCGTTTGTCCAGTCTGTAGATCCAGTACAGAACAACATGGCTCACTTGACCAAATATACGGTCTCAACATACGGTCAGTAAAAATTATACGGACCGTATGTTGGTCCGTATAAAGTGGTTCGACCAGCTTTTGTATTTTAATATAAGGGACCCTTTTCATTTCATTTTCATTCCATCCTCCACTCCACAAGACAAGAACACTCTAGAATATTCTCCAGCATCCATCCACAAGAAAATCAAAGGAAATCAATGATCAACAACACCAAATCCACGAATCAAAGTGTATGAAACCCAAGTAAAGTTCATCTTCCTCAAAGAAAACCAAAAGAGGTGAAGTAGGGTTTTGGTGCTAGAGGAGAATATCCACTCAAGATCTGTTCAACCATCATCTAAGGTAAGTTTCATGACTAAACCATGTTGTTTAAGGTAATGGAAGATTAAGATACTTGAATTGTAGCAAGACATAGGAAATGGGTCATTAATGAGTGAATAGTGCCATGTTTGGATGGTAGTTGGATTGAATCATAAATGTTGGTGTGTTATGATTATGAATACGTAATAAATGACATTTAGACCATGAAATAAGTGTGATACATGAGAAAACGTGATAGTAAGGTATAACCATAAATGTAGAGAAATTGAAGAGGAATGGTGGATTATGGTCATTGTATATGAATGATGATTGTTGATTGCTATATTGTGAATGTTGTTGTGAGTGTTGGGAGTTGATATAGGAAATGGGAAAAGTAGTATAAACAAAGTAAGTGCTACCCAATTTTTCCCTAGCTTTAGAAACCCCGTTCTTATAATTGCTTAGCTAATGACGATATAAATTCTCTTGAAGGTAGAACGTGTGCATTAAAGGAGAACACGCAAGTGATAACTTAGTTAAACGCCAAAGGTATGTAAAGTTTATCCCTTCCTTCAATGGCATGAATCTTTCAAGCTTTCCATGATCCTCCTATATGATGGAACTTATGAGTTCTTAAATATACTAAATTACATACGAGCATGATAATGAGTTCAAGTACAGAGATTCGATTGTTCATGATATGGTGATCCTATAACGCTGATGATATCATTATTGTTAACCCTCACCTTACGCACTATTTGCTTCGAGGTGAGGCAAGATACTCCTAAATACTCATAATTAATCGGGGGTTTACGACCTTACGTCACCCCGATATAGCTATGGTTGTCTTCAAAGTCTAATGTATGCTTCTAATGCTGAATGTGAAATGATCTAAAGTCATGGTATGTTTATAAAATGATCAATAATGCTAGCTTATAATATGCCTATGTTATGTATGAATATGCCAAGCTATGATAAGAATATGATACGTTCATGGAATGTGTAATAGTGATGGGTAATGGTTGATTTTGTGATGATGAGATTCCACCGTGCCTAGATGGCCGGGCATGTCACTGCTAAGGCGGGTTGCATTTGATTCCACCGTGCCTAGATAGTCGGGCATGTCACCGCTAAGGCGGGCTGCGATGTTACACCAAGCCTAGAGGGCCGGGCATGATCACCACTAGTGGGTGACATATGAGGGTTACCCGGACGCGGGATGACGATGTGGTATGTGATGTAATGAGAATACGTGATGTGACGAGATATGTAATGTAACGAGATATGGGATGTGATGACATATGTCCTATAATTATGTGAAATATGATATATGTATTAAATGTATTAGCCTATGACACTCTTGCAGGTTATATCTTTCTCTTATGGTTCATGGTCCTCCTATTATATTTATTTCATTCTTGCCTTACATACTCAGTACAATGTTCGTACTGACGTCCGTTTTCTTTGGACGCTGTGTTCATGCCCACAGGTAGACAGGGAGGCGAGCTTGAGCCAGACCCGTAGTAGCAGTCAGCCGATTGAAAGCACTCCTCTGTTCCGGAGGTGCTTTCCTATTCTTTTGTGTACATTGTATATGTTGGGCTCGACGGGGTCCTGTAATGTCTATGTGTTTTGTACTTCAATAGAGGCTCGTAGATACACAGTGTAGGTTATGTGGTCGGATAAAGTCACTATGGTATCATTGTATATATATTATTTTGATAGCCAAAAGGGCTTATGTATATGAAACTATGTCTGTTAGCAAATGAAATATAACTTTCTTATGATTTGAGTATAAAATCGATAAAAGAGTAGTTAATAAGCATGATGAGTAGTAGAGCGAGCGGTGCTCGGTGGTTAGCCCCGGGTACCCGTCGCGGCCCCTAGCTGGGTCGTGACAAAAGTGGTATCAGAGCAGTTCAGTCCTAGGAAGTGTCTACGAGCCGTGTCTAGTAGAGTCTTGTTTATGGTGTGTTGCGCGCAACATCAATAAACAAAAGGCTACAGGGCATTTAGGAAAAATGACCATCTTTCTTCTCATGAGATCGTGCGATAGAGCCGTGTATAATATTTTATCCTCCCTAATAGTGTGTTATGATTTCAGAATGCCGCCAAAGGGATAGGCTACAACCGCCGAGAAGGGCAAGACTACGACCAAGAGGCGGGTAGAGAGAGAGACTCCGATGAATATAGAAGAAGGCGAATCATATAATGAGGCCTTGTCTAATACTTCTTCTACCCCGCCTAATGTGGAAGAGCAAGGAGGAGCTCCAGCTCCAATTCCCCCACCGGTTGCTTCGGGTCAACAAATGACCGAGGCCATCCAGTTATTGACACAATTGGTTGCCGCTCAGGCACAACGAAAAAATGTGGGTTCAAGCGATCGGGCAGCAAGTACCAAAGCCCGTGATTTTATGGGTCTAAATCCTCCGGAATTCTTCGGGTCAAAGCCGGATGAAGATCCGCAAAGTTTCATAGATGAGATGTTAAGGACATTGAAGATTGTCCATGCCTCCGAGATCGAATCCGTGGAGTTGGCATCTTATAGACTCCGGGATGTGGCAGTTTTATGGTACAACAACTGGGTATTATCAAGGGGAGAGAATGCGCCTCCTCCGGTTTGGCAAGAATTCGTGGATGCATTTATTCGTCACTATTTGCCACTCGAGGTCCGCCGAGCTTGAGCGGATAGATTTCTACATTTGAGGCAAGGAAATATGAGTGCCCGGGAGTATGACATGCAATTTAATTCCTTGGCGAGATATGCCCCGACTATGGTGGCCGACATGGGAGATCGTGTACACCGATTTGTTAGTGGCTTGGGGCCACATTCGTTCAAGGACTGCTTGACGGCCTCTTTGCAAGAAGGGATGGATATTTCCCGAATACAAGCCCATGCCCAGAACTTAGAGGGACGACAACATCCACAAAGGGGTGATCACGACAGTGATAGAAGACAAAGCAAAAGGGCTAGATCTATGGGCACAGGCAGTGATTATAAAGAGGGGCTGAGGCAGACCTATTCCCGACATTCAGGTCAGTCAGCGACTAGTGCGCCTCCACGATTCGCGGATAGGGGATTTGATCGCTCTTTTCCTCCAGGACAGGGTTAGAGTTCGAGAGCTTCGGGTTTTCAGTTTGGGGGTGATTACAGTCAGAGGAGACCACCAGTTCCACGATGTAGCCGGTGCCAGAAGTTACCCTCAGGGCCATGTCGCCTGGACACCGATGCTTGTTATGTTTGTGGACAGACTGGACATTTGATATCATCCCTCGCGGTACGGTAAAGGTGGGGTTCAGCCTACAGGCTCAACAGCTGGTTCTTCATCAGTACGCCCGGTAGGACAGACTCCCCAAATGTCAGCAGGTCGAGGTAGAGGCAGAGGGGCGACATCTACTTCAGGTGCCACTCAGCCCCGTGTTTATGCTTTAGCTGGACGACAAGATCTAGAGTCCTCTCCGAATGTGGTTACAGGTATATTGTCTATATTCTCCCGTGATGTGTATGCATTGATAGATCCGGGTTCTACATTCTCTTACATTACTCCATATGTTGCTGGTTGTATTGGGGTGAAACCTGAGCCAATCAAACCTTTTGAGGTGTCTACTCCGGTTGGTGATCCCGTGATAGCAAGACAAGTGTACAAAATTGTGTAGTTGTGATATGTGATCGCCAGACCACGGTTGATTTGATTGAGTTGAAAATGTTAGACTTCGATGTAATTATGGGCATGGATTGGTTGGCATCGTGTTATGATAATGTTGATTGTCGATTGAAAGTGGTTCGATTCCAATTTCCGGGAGAGCCCGTGCTTGAATGGAAGGGTAATGCAGCATCCCCAAAGGGTAGGTTTATTTCCTACCTTAAGGCAAGAAAGATGATAGCCAAGGGCTATATTTGTCATCTAGTTCGGGTCCATGACATCGAGGCAAAGTCGCAAACTTTCGGATCCGTTCCGATAATGAATGAATTCCCAGATGTATTTCCTGATGAGCTCCCAGGACTTCCTCCAGAAAGAGAGATTGACTTCGCCATTGATGTGTTATCGGACACCAAGCCTATTTCTATTCCTCCCTATCGAATGGCTCCGGCAGAGTTGAAAGAGTTAAAGGCACAGTTGAAAGATTTGCTTGAAAAGGGGTTTATCAGACCCAGTTCATCACCGTGGGGAGCACCAGTCTTGTTCGTAAGGAAGAAAGACGGATCTCTACGAATGTGTATCGACTACAGGCAATTGAACAAGGTAACGATAAAGAACAAATATCCTCTTCTAAGGATTGATGACTTATTCGATCAATTGCAAGGTGCCAAGTGGTTTTCCAAAATAGATTTGAGGTCGAGTTACCATCAAGTGAGAGTTAGAGAAGCGGATATCCCCAAGACAGCTTTCAGAACGAGATATGGTCATTATGAATTTAGAGTGATGTCATTTGGGTTGACTAATGCTCCGACCGTGTTTATGAATTTGATGAACAATGTATTCAAACCACTCTTGGATTTATTTGTGATAGTATTTATTGATGATATTCTGGTATATTCTCGCACGGAATCAGACCATGAAGATCATTTGCGGATTGTTCTTGGCATTCTTCGAGTCCGAGAATTGTATGCAAAATATTCAAAGTGCGAGTTCTGGCTAAATTCTGTGACATTTCTGGGCCACGTTATTTCAGATGATGGCATTCAAGTCGACACTCAGAAAATTGAAGCTGTGAAGACTTGGCCAAGGCCTATGACGCCTACAGAAGTCCGTAGTTTTCTGGGCTTGGCAGGTTATTATAGAAGATTCGTAGAGGGATTTTCATCTATTTCAGCCCCATTGGCGAAGCTAACCCAGAAGTCAGCCAAATTTCAATGGAATGATGCCTGCGAACGTAACTTCCAAGAGTTGAAAGGCAGATTGACCTCAGCTCCGGTCTTAACACTTCCAGAAGGGTCAGATGGGCTATGTGGTATATTGTGACGCCTCCGGTGTCGGATTAGGGTGTGAATTGATGCGGCATGGAAAAGTGATTGCATATGCTTCGAGACAATTATGGAAACATGAAAGGAATTATCCAACTCATGATCTCGAATTGGCTGCGGTTATTCATGCCTTAAAAATATGGAGGCATTATTTGTATGGTGTGCATGTTGATATTTATACGGATCACAAAAGTCTTCAGTATATCTTCAAGCAGAAGGAGTTGAACCTGCGGCAGAGGCGGTGGTTAGAATTGTTAAAAGATTATGATGTGAACATATTGTACCACCCCGGAAAAGCAAACGTAGTAGCCGATGCGCTTAGCCGTCGATCAATGGGAATTTTATGTGACATCCCTCCGGAAAAGAAAGAGATGGTTCGTGAGCTCCGCCAACTAGCTAATCTTGGAGTACGAATCGATTCGGGTAATGTGGGCGTTAGCATCAACGATCCCACAATTTCGTCCTTGGACATGGAAGTGAAAGAACGGAAATATGAAGATCCTCAATTATGTCGTTATAGAGACACATCTTATGGAAAGGAGAAATCTTCATTTGAAGTTGCTATACATGGGGTTCTTAGATACCGGAACAGGCTATGTGTGCCGAATGTAACAGAATTGCGCCGACGAATTCTAGAAGAAGCACATTGTTCTTGATATTCTATCCACCCAGGTGCAACCAAAATGTATCATGATCTCAAGTTAATATATTTTATGGGATGGCATGAAGGGAGACATAGCGGAATTTGTAGCACAGTGCCCAAATTGCCAACAAGTGAAAGTTGAACATCAGAAGCCAGGAGGCCTATTGCAAGCAATGGAAATCCCTACTTGGAAATGGGAAGCTATTAACATGGATTTTATCGTGGGATTACCTCGTTCCCGTGGTAAGCATGATTCTATATGGGTGATCGTGGATAGATTGACGAAAGCAGCCCATTTTCTCCCAGTCAAAACCACATACTCGGCTGAAGACTATGCGAGGTTGTACCTAAAGGAAATTGTGCGACTTCATGCTTTACATACTCAGTACATATTCCGTACTGACCCCCTTTCTTCGGGGGCTGCGTTTCATGCCGCGCAGGTACACCCAGATGAGTTGAAGCTATTATAGAAGATGTTCCAGCGAAGTTGGCAAACTCTGTTCGCTCCTGGGGTGTTGCCGAGTCAGAGTATTATGCTATGATGTTTGCTCGAAGTTAGAGACTTTGCAGACAGAGTCGTGGGTATTGGAAGTGAGTCTATAAGCGGCTCCATCAGCCGATGTGTCATTTTGTGTTATGATATAAATTCCATGTGATTACAGATTTTGTTTGATTTGAGAATGATAAAAAGAATGTTTCTGGAAAAAAAAAATGTACTATGTATTCCATCTTTATTTGATTTAAAAAGTCTAAGAAGATTATGTGTGCACTAAGAGTCTGAGGATTTGCTCGGCTCTAAGTAAGGGTCGGGTGCCCATCACACCCTGATCAAGATTAGGGTGTGAAAAAGTGGTATCAGAGCAGGTTTGTCGTAGGGGTTGTCTGCAAAGTCGTGTCCGGTAGAGTCCTGTTTATGGTGTGAAGCGCGCCACATTTATAAACAGGAGGCTACGAGGCATCTAGGGATTGTTGACCTTCTTTCTGTCTTAGATCGTGCAATAGAGCCAAGTCATAGGAAATGAAATTCCTCATGTGAGCCTTACATACGACGGAAGAAGTGAATGGTGATACGGAAAGTCACAGGGGTAAGTATTGATATTTTGTTCTTTACCTAAAATTGGAAGCTCTGAATGGCTAGAATGTGGTATATAGCCGTATGTTCTGTGAGGTATTGTCGATATTTGCTATGTACAGATTCTGAATAGTAAGAATGGTAGAGGAGACCCGGTCAGAATTTTTTTTCAAAATCAGGTTATTTGATCTGGCACGCCTAATGGGAAGGAGCGTGGAAAGGAAACATCGTAAAAAGGATAATAAGTGGGATGCACTGTTTCAGAAGAGTTATGGATTTGGCATGATATGAAGAATAATAGCGAGAAAGACGATTAGCGGCCCAGAGGATTAAAATGGATAACATTTGAGGCTTAGTAAGAACAAGGTCTGTTGGATGATTCAGAGAAAGTTGACAATCAATTTTGCTGTAGATTATTATGTACGGATGGTGAGTGGAAATCTGAACATACTGATACCTGAGTACTTATAAGTAATGACGACGAAGGCGTGTTTCCCACCATCGGGAATCTAGAAATCTGGGATAAAAGGTAACCATACTCACGGGTGAAAGGTGAATACTGAAGATTGGAAAGGGTAAAATAGTAATTGTAAAGGGAAGGACGTGTTACAAACATGTCTCGGAATCTGTAAGACTTCAGTTTGCTCTAGATCATGTAATAAAGGTCATGCCAGGAAGCGGACGCGATTTTATCAGCATTAAGGCACCGGATTCCAACGAAATTTCGAGGTTAAGTGTGTTAAGGTGGGAGAAATTTTAGGATGGGTGACCCTCTGGGAAGTGTACAAGAAATTCTATAGATTTAGACATGAACGAAATATGAGAAGCTAGCCGAGCCTAAGGGAAACTAGAGTATACGGGATGGTTGGAGACCATAAAAGGCTACATAGGACGAGACAGGCTAGACTGGAGAAGAGACAGAAAGTGCATCGCAGCTCTGGAATTAAGATAAGCTTGAATAGAGTTTAGAAGTATTTTGTGGGCTAGTTGATAGTAATCATACTCTTATATATATATATATATATATATATCGGTGGACATATGGGTCCCAGCAACCGGCGCTACGGTAAAGAGGGCATTAATCAAGTAAGGGTACCGAAGATCGAGTGATATCAAAAATAATTGGTGCAAGTGTTATAAATAAGCTGATGTTATTCTCGCTACAGGTTAAGAATGGAAAAGTCTTAACACAACGATATCTGGAAAAGAAGGAAAGACTGTAGATGGAAGATAAAGAGATCAAAGTGTCGGAAAAAGGTGAAAGGTAAGAAACCTTAGTGAGTAAAGCTCCGAGAGAAATTACTGGCAAGGTATGAGACTATATGGATAAAATTCAAAGATGGGCACGTGAAAAGAATACAGTGTGGTAATATGGAGCAAAAAGGGAATGTGCGAGGATCGAGCACCAATTCTAAATAAGTGGGGCTAAAAGAATAGTGATTGCAACAAGGAATGTAAGGTAAGAGAAAAGAATGATTAAGCCTTGTGACGATGTTAGAAGATTCCAGCTCTTGAAAGGTATATAAAAGAATAAAATGGGCAGCTATATTAATATGGTCGCCTCGGATGTGGGAGAGCTTTCCTGAAAGGGTGGCTTAGAATAGGACGGATTTGTGCGTTAGAAGGAATATTTCACGAACTTCAAGTTGATGCTGCAAACAACAAGAAAGGAAAAGGTACAAACCGTAAGGATTATGTGCTAAGAACAAGAGTAGCGGAATGCTCGAAAAATATGGATGCGTCGTTGCAACGCAAGTGCATGGTTAAGAGGAATTACGAGTAAGTGAGCTAAATGAGTGACAGGACTAATAATGGATGGAAGGATATGGGAATGATTGACCAGACTGATGATATAGATAGGAAATGAAAAAAAAACTTATGGTATGGAGTTTTCGACATGTTATGCGTAGAGTTGGAAAGGAAGACGAGGATACTCGAAGATTGTGACATATAAGGAACCCCTTATAAAGGGGGGGGGGGGGGGAGAACATATTATATTAGACTTAGAAAGGACTCGCAACATTTTCAGGCTCCAGAAGAGGAGAATTTATTAGCTCGGGGCTAGAGTTCAAAATATATCGGCATATCAAGAGAATACATGAAAGGAATAGAAACGAGTTGACAATGAAGTGTACCGTGAGGCCGACATGAGGAAAAAAAAGAGTGGAAGACACCTTAAAAGAATGCTTCATGCCAACGTGAGATATGATATGCTTAGACTATAATTTGAATCTCTCCTATCGGGCAAACTGGCATCGTACCTAAGTACGCGGTGATATGTTTTAAAGGAGTAATAAAAAGAGCAAGAAAGAGGCTACAAGCTAAGTGCGCAAAGGATAAGGGAGAAAATGATAAGATTCAAAGGATATTTCGGACAACAACGACTATTATAATAAAAGTACCAACGAATGGTAGTTTGAAAAATTTTGAGGGGAAGAAAGGGCGCTGTGCCTATGAATGAAATAAAAGGAGTTCGATTATAAAGGAAATAGGGTGAAAGATAAGGAACGAGCATGAAGAAAAGAACAACTATAGAAAGGACCCTCCCGAAGTGTTACGAGACCCCATAAGGCCAGTTGAACATTCGAGGACGAATGTTCTAAAGGGGGAGAGGATGTTATATCCCGCAATTTGTACATTCGGATAATTTAAGATAATTGCAAGAAGTTAAGGACAAGGCCACATTTTTGAGCTTGTTTAACATATATGTTGGTTATGAAATTTTTTTGATGTGGAAATATTAAGAAAGGCTAGGGGTAAAAAGGGAAATTCGCAAGATGACTCATAGAAATATGGAGGAAGGCTAAGGGCAAATTTGGAATTTGGAGAATAATTTTCCATGAATTACAAAACAAAAAAAAAAGTAAAGAGAAAGTGGGCTTGACTAATTTGGGCCAAGGTGGCCGTCCAAGCTAAGTGGGTCAAAGCCCACATGGATGCTTAATGGGTAGAAATAAAAAGATGACCCATGGGTTATATTGGTCATCTTCTTTCATTTTCAAGACACTTGAAAAAGTTTCAAGAAAAGGGAACCATATAGTAGTATTCGGCCATGGCTCCAAATTTGGTGCCATGGAAATCTATCAAGAAAAATAATTTTCTTCTAGAAATCCCACTAATTCAAAGGTCCTCTTTAACATGGAGTGGTTGTTGGAGCAAGAAAACTATTTATTCTTGCAAGTTCATAACCCAACTCAAGTAAGAAGACAAGTGGAAAAAGGTAAGATTTAATCCTCTTTTATATGTTATGGATGGTTGTGCATGTTGTAGTGTGTGGAAATGGATGAAATTCATGAAAATATGGAAGTTGTGTTGTGGCCGTGCATGTGTTGGGGTTGGCCGTGTACATACTATGTTGTAGGAATGATGAACTAACTTTTATTTAGTATTTGATTGTTGTGGTTGTGAATTCCATGATGTGAAATGAGGATTTAATGGTTTAAAGTGAAGTTGTAATCGTTTGTGGATTATGGAAGAAGCTAATGTGATATTAGTATGGTTTCTTATGATTATAAGAATGAATGATATTGCTAAAGTATAGATTATTGATGTAGTTTATGAATTTGGAAGAAAGAATGAAATGTGTCGTTATTATTCTTATTGAATTTGGAAGGTTTAGGGTGAACTGATATATTGATTGGGTTGTTTGGAATATTATGTGAATTGTTAGAAGTATTCTTGAATCATGTTAGAAAGATTTTGGATTAATACTTGAATGTGGGATCATTGGTGGTAGCTTGAATATATGTGATTAAATTGGATATAAACGAAATGTCGTGAATTGTGTGACAAGAGTTGTTAATGTTAGAATATGTTTTGGGATTGATTGTTGAAGTTGTAAGTATGATTGTTGGTAATGTTGTTAATAATTTGGCCGAGTTAAATTCTCGGATTGTTGATTTAGCCGAGTTAGATTCTCGGGGATGGTGTATTTACAGGGGAAATGCTGCCCAAATTTCGGTAGAATATAAGTGAATTTATGTGAGAAACTACGGCAAGTGAATGGCAATGAATCTAATGATTATGTAAAATCTTCTTGAATGTAGAATAGCAAGCTTGGATAAATAAGCGTAGCCAATAAGGCGTGGCACAGGTATGTAAGGCTTACCCTTTCTTTCTTTTGCATGTCCTAGAGCCAAGTAAGGTATGATGTCGATATGCACATTGGGGTTACTCTATTCTGTGATTCCGAGCTTGTTTATGATTCGTATGTGTCACGACCCGACTAGGGGGCCACGACGAGCACCCGGTGCTACCCCACCCGGGCACCCCCTTATCATGCATATCATAACATCTAGGTGAACCATAATTCATTGCATGCATTTTAAATCATTAATCAAGCTAGTCCCATTGGACGACCATCATCAATTGACATATCATGGGCATCTATGCCAAGTCAAATACACAAGGCCGACGAGGCCAACAAAAGATATACAAAACATAGGCCGACATGGCCAAACATCTCTACCCACATACACATGACTACGAGCCTCTAAGAGTATGACATATCATGAGCGGGACAGGACCCCGCTATGCCCATAATTATATACACAAAAGAATGAGTACCCAAAAGATATGGCTCCGAAGGAAATGGAGCTCTCTATGAAATCTTCAAATAGGCAGCTATGGGTCAAGTCTGTCTCCCTGAGCACCTGCGGGCATGACGCAGCGTCCACAAACAAAAGGACGTCAGTACGAAGAATGTACTGAGTATGTAAAGCATGATTAACATTGATATACAACATAATGAACAATATATGGAATAGCATAGGAGGGGAGACAATAATATCATCATCATCATGTCGCTTACTTACTCACATCGTCATTCGTGCCCCATAATAAAACTCGTACCATGCTTGTGCTCGTATTAGTGTACATGTCCTCATTCGTATTCTTATACATAGTCTCATCACATTCTTTTACATAATATATACATACATAATCATTTCGTATACATGGCATTTACATAGCGTACCCGACCTCATTGGATCAGTATTTCATATACATACTTGGCCAACCAAGGCTCAATGTTACTCATACCTGGCCCTACCAAGGCTTCAGGGTTATCCGTACCATCTGCAGATGTGTGCGCGCGTTTCGAAATCGTATACATATTCTATACATATTCATACACATATATTCTACCCGGTGTTATAAGCTCGGGGTTTCATTATAGCCCTTCATGGGCACGTATGAGCATAACAGCCCGTAGGCACTTTTAGCATCATTATTATCACCATCATCATTACTATCATTATCGTTATTGTTACTTATATATCGTAGTCCTACTCGTCACCTGAGGTGCGTAGCGCATTTGTAGTACCAATCAAGGATAGTGAGCTTATGAGCTCGGAATGTGAAACAATTGTAGTCAACATGCTCATATAGAGGGATTTGGGAGTTTGGCCAAAGAACCACGCCTTATGAAAGAAGGGTTAGCCTTACATACCTCTTTGTCGAATTATTCTACACTTGCACGTACTCCTTCGATGCTCACGTTTCTACCTTCATTAAGGCCATACTATCATTAGTATCGATAACTAGTGCACATGGCTAGAACTAGAGAAAATTGGACAGTATCTCCTTTATCTATACAACATTTGTCCATATCATAATTCAACCCCAAACGTCAACAACACATTTATAATATCATTTCCATGGCCATTAATCATCTACATTATCCACATTCTCAATTCACTTCCATTTGTCCCTATTTGTGGTCACAACACCCAACTTCGTTCATCCATATACAATGTCTATTTCATGATCTTAACGTCATTTATAACACACTCATATCACAATACAACAACAATCATGATTCAATTCAAACTATGTCTCAAAAACGTCACTATTCATCATTCATGTCCTAATGGACCATGTTTTCTACAATCCATGCATTTTAATTCTCCAATACCGTAAACATCATATAAAAATCATGAATCTTACCTTAGAAGTTGTAGGGACAAGCTTTTGTTGATAATACTCCACTTTGAGTAAAACCCTAGTTTTTTCACCATTTGGGTTTCTTGACTTTAGATGATCCTTGATGGGTTTCTACCTTGGATTTACTTGTTTAATGTGGTTGATGGATTAATACCCTTGAAAACTTGTACAAAAGTTGTAGAGAGATGTTTTAGAGAGAGAGAGGAAATGTGGAAATGATTTTCATGAACTTGGTCTTTATTTATTAAATCATCACCGAACTGTCGGGTTCCATTATACGATCCATTATACGGTCCGTATAATAGACCGTGAAATGGGTCTGCCCAGCACCCCTTCACTGTGACTACTTGACGGTCCGTTATACGGTCCGTAAAACAGTTTTACGGTCCGTATAACTGACCGTAAAACGTTACCAGTGAGCAACCTTTCACTGTGACCATTCGACGGTTCGTTATACGGTCCGTATTAATTTTATACGGTCCGTATAACTGACCGTAAAATTCCACCAGCAACCAGCCTTCACTGTGATGGTTTTACGGTCCACTATACGGTCCGTATAACATTATACGGTTCGTCTAATGAGCCGTAGAACTCATCAGTCACTGAACTTAGTTTCGCCACTTCGTTTGATCTCCGATCCTCATGGAACCTTCTTAACACTTGTTTAACACTTCAATACCAATCTAAGGGACGTTATAACTCTTTCCCAAAATGCCCTTAAGTCATCATTAACCCAATACTCGTATTTCGCTAGTTCATTCACTTGCGTACCAACGGAAGATTTTTCCGAGGTGTAACATTCTCCCCCCCTTAAGAACATTCGTCCTCGAATGTTGAGAACACCCGGGATTTTATAAAAATTTCGCCAGAGTTTCCCCTATAACATGGCACTAACAACCTGTCACAACAACCCATAATATCGTTGCCATACAGGGCCACATCCTAACAACATGAAAATTTTGGCCACACACGACCTAGAAGCATAAAAGGAAAACATCCATACCTTATGATTTTGACGTCTCATCTTGGACTTCTCCCAAGGGCTGAAATAAATGCGGGTACTTGGATTGCATATTTTCTTCCGCTTCCCATGTCATTTCCTCTCGGTTATTATTTTTCCACAAAACTTTGACTGAGGCCACTTCTTTGTTTCTAAGCCTCCGTACTTGCCTATCTAATATGGCAATGGGTATTTCATCATAAGTTAACTTTTCTGTCACTTGAATATCATTCACTGGGACGACCCTCGTAGGATCTCCAACACACTTCCGAAGCATCGAGACATGGAAAACCGGGTGAACTGACTCCAAGTCTGGAGGTAAGTCTAATTCATAGGCCACTTTGCCTATCTTTCGCACAATTTCATAAGGCCCTATATACCGGGGACTAAGCTTCCCCTTTTTGCCAAATCTCATAACGCCCTTCATCGGCGACACTTTCAAAAACACCCAATCCTTAACTTGAAACTCTAAGTCCCTTCGACGATTATCCGCATAAGACTTTTGGCGACTTTGAGCCGCCAACAACCGATCTTGTATGAGCTTGACTTTCTCTATGGCTTGTTAGACCAAATCGGGCCCCATTAACTTGGCCTCTCCCGTTTCAAACCACCCAATCGGGGATCTACACTTTCGCCCATATAAAGCTTCATATGGTGCCATTAGGATGCTGGAGTGATAACTATTATTGTAAGCAAACTCAATGAGTGGCAAATGGTCATCCCAATTTCCCCCAAAATCTATCATGCATGCCCGTAACATATCTTCAAGAGTCTGGATGGTGCGTTCAGCTTGCCCATCGGTCTGTGGGTGAAATGCCGTGCTAAGGCGCACTTGGGTCCCTAGACCCTCTTGAAAGGACTCCCAAAATTTGGCCATAAACTGAGTTCCTCTATCGGAGATAATAGACACTGGGACACCATGGAGTCTCACTATTTCTTTAACATAAAGCCTTGCATAATCTTCTGCCACATAGGTCGTCCTGACCGGTAAGAAATGAGCTGATTTAGTGAGTCTATCCACAATCACCCATATGGAATTATACTTGCGTCGAGAACGAGGTAGCCCTGTAATGAAATCCATATTAATCACTTCCCACTTCCAAGTTGGGATTTCTATATCTTGCAATAAGCCACCCGGCTTTTGGTGTTCTATTTTTACCTGTTGGCAATTGGGACATTGGGCTACAAACTCCGCTACATCTTTCTTCATCCCATTCCACCAATATATAGACTTAAGATCATGATACATCTTCATCGTTCCAGGGTGAACGGAGTAACGGGAACAATGAGCCTCTCTCAAAATCTGGTGGCGTAAGTCTGCCACATCGGGGACACATAGCTTGCCTCGGCATCGGAGGGCTCCGTCTCCCGAAATATCAAATGGTGACCCCTCTTTCTGAGCGAGCGTATCTCTGTACTGCATTAGCCTGGAATCCTCACCTTGCCGCTCTTTTACTTCCGCTACTAGCGACGGAACTGCCGAATTCTGAATGGTAGCTCTGCTGCTACCCGAGTCCACTACTCGGACCCCTAGGCTGGCTAGCTGCTGAAGCTCACGGGTCATTTCTCTCTTTTCTTGTCGCACATCGCATAAGCTTCCCATAGACCTGCGGCTAAGAGCATCGGCCACAACATTTGCCTTTCCGGGGTGGTACAGGATTTCGACGTCATAGTCTTTTAGCAACTCTAGCCATCGTCGTTGCCGCAAATTTAACTCTTTCTGCTTGAAGATATACTGGAGACTCTTATGTTCTGTATAAATATCCACGTGGACACCATATAAGTAATGTCTCCATATCTTTAAAGCATGGACCACCGCGGCCAATTCTAAGTCATGGGTAGGATAATTCTGTTCATGTTTCCGTAATTGTCTAGAAGCATACGCGATCACCTTACCATTTTGCATCAATACACAGCCTAGCCCGACGCCTGAAGCATCACAATAAACAACATACCCTTCCACTCCCTCTGGAAGTGTCAAGACTGGGGCAGAAGTCAATCTATCTTTCAACTTTTGGAAACTACGTTCACAAGCATCTGTCCATTGAAACTTAGCTGACTTCTGAGTCAACTTTGTGAGCGGTGCAGAAATAGAAGAGAAACCCTCAACAAATCTTCTGTAATACCCGGCTAAGCCCAAAAAGCTACGAACCTCTGTAGGGGTTGTGGGCCTTGGCCAAGTTTTCACTGCCTAGATCTTTTGACTATCCACTCGAATACCATCAGCTGCAACAATATGGCCCAGGAATGATACCGAGTTCAACCAAAACTCACATTTGGAGAATTTTGCAAACAACTCTCGAGCTCGAAGAACTCCAAGGGCGGTTCGCAAATGCTCCGCATGCTCAGCCTCGGATCTAGAGTACACTAGGATATCGTCGATGAATACAATCACGAATAGGTCCAGAAAAGGGCTGAATACATTGTTCATTAAGTCCATAAACACTGCCGGTGCATTTGTTAGCCCAAACGACATTACTCGGAACTCGAAATGGCCATATCTTGTTCTGAAAGCTGTCTTAGGGATATCTTTCTCCCTAACTCTTACTTGGTGATACCCGGACCTCAAATCAATCTTTGAAAACCATTTGGCACCATGCAATTGATCAAATAAATCATCAATCCTCGGGAGGGGATACTTGTTCTTAATTGTCACTTTATTCAATTGCCGATAATCAATGCGCATTCTCAAGGAGCCATCCTTCTTCCGGACGAACAATACGGGTGCTCCCCACGGGGATGAACTAGGCCGAATGAAGCCTTTTTCAAGCAAGTCTTTCAATTGCTCCTTCAACTCTTTCAACTCTGCGGGTGCCATCCTATAGGGAGGAATAGATATGGGATTAGTGTCTGGCAACACATCAATCGCAAAATCTATCTCTCGCTCGGGAGGAAGGCCTGGAAGCTCTTCCGGGAACACATCCGGAAATTTGTTCACTACCGGAACTGATTGAAGAGTCGGCGACTCAACTTCTACATCTCGAACTCGCACTAGGTGATAAATACACCCTTTAGTGATCATCTTCCTCGCTTTTAGATAGGAAATAAACCTACCCTTTGGTGACGCCGTATTCCCTTTCCATTCAAAGACTGGTTCGCCCGGGAACTGGAAACGAACCATCTTCGTTCTACAATCAACATTGGCGTAGCAAGAAGCCAACCAATCCATGCCCATAATAACATCAAAATCTACCATTTTTAGTTCATGCAAATCAGCTACTGTACGGCGGTCACATATCACCACTACGCAATCTCTATACACTTGGCTAGCTATCACCGATTCGCCAACGGGCGTAGACACCTCAAAAGGCTTAATAGACTCTGGCTCAATTATAGATCGACCCGCAATATATGGAGTAACATAAGACAATGTGGAGCCCGGATCAATCAAAGCATATACATCATGAGAGAATACCGATAATATACCTGTGACCACATCAGGAGAAGACTCAAGATCTTGGCGTCCAGCCAAAGCATAAATACGGTGCTGAGGACCGCTGGAACTGGGAGCTGTGCCTCTACCTCTACCATGGCCAACCTGCGCATGTGAACCTGGCCCCATAGGGCGTGCAGATGCTGAAGACCCGGCTATCGACCCTGATGGCTGGGCCCTACCTCTACCCTGTACTGAGGGGCAATCACGCATAATGTGGCCTGGTCGACCACAAGAATAGCAAGCATCTGAACCTGATCGGCACTGACCCCAATGCAACTTCCCACACTGGGAACATCGTGGCACGGGTGGTCTAGACTGGCCTGAATCATCTCTATACTGAGGCCCTGAATAACTCGGGCTCGGCCCTGAATGAGCAGATCTATCCAATCTCTGGCCTGAAAACCGTGGGAGCGCACTGGTCATAGAGTAGCCTGCATGCCTAGGGGGCTGCTGCCGGTGCCCACCTCTGGACTCACTCGTCGGCCCCTATCCTGTTCACGTTCATTCCTCCGCTGCTGTAGGTGTTCCTCCAATTCCTGAGCATGCGCCTGAATACGTGCAATATCCATGCCATCCTGAAGAGATGCAGTCAAGCATTTATCCATCAAATGTGGCCCTAGGCCCTTCACAAACCGGTGCACCCGATCGCCCATATCCGCTACCATGGCCGAAGCATACCTAGCCAAGGAATTGAAGCGGAGACTATACTCTGTAGCACTCATGCTACCTTGCCTCAGATTCAAGAATTTATCGGCCCTAGCTCGCCGAACTTCTGGAGGCATGTAGTGACGGAGAAAAGCATCGACAAACTCTTGCCATACCGGCGGAGGTGCATTGGCTCCCCGCGAAGCCATCCAAACCGTGTACCACTGGATTGAGACATCCCTCAATCTGTATGACGCTAGCTCCACCGATTCGGTGTCTGAAGCATGTATCAATCGGAGCGTCCTTAGCATACCATCAACAAAGTCCTGGGGATCCTCCTCCAGTTTCGACCCAAAGAATTTCGGGGGTTTCAAAGCAATGGAGTCACGAGCCCTTGCGCTAACAGTCCTGTCACCTTGCCCCGCGCTTGGCCTCTGAGTCTGGGCCGCAACCAACTGAGTCAACAAATTAATGGCCTCTCTAACGTCTTGGCCTGAAGCATTCGGCGAAGGAGCTGGAGCTGGGGCTGAGGCTCCCACGTGCTCCTCAGTAATAGGCACTGTCTGGGAGGACTGAGATTGAGCCGCACTCTGGGACTCATCTTCCTCTACTACTGGTGGCGGTGCTCTTTCAGCCCGCTTTTCTGCCACCGTCTTGCCCCTTTGGGCTGCTGTAGTCTTTTTCTTTTTAGGCATCTCTGAAATACACAACACACGATTTAAGAACAAGAATTTCTTACATCATAGCTTTATCGCACGATTCTTATGAAGAAAGAGGGTCATATATTCCTAAGATGTCCGCAGCTTCTCGTTTATAAGTGTGGCGCGCAACACACCCATAACCAAGACTCTACTAGACACGGCTCGTAAACACATCCTAGGACTGAACTGCTCTGATACCACTTTTGTCACGACCCGACTAGGGGGCCACGACGAGCACCCGGTGCTACCCCACCCGGGCACCCCCTTATCATGCATATCATAACATCTAGGTGAACCATAATTCATTTCATGCATTTTAAATCATTAATCAAGCTAGTCCCATTGGACGACCATCATCAATTGACATATCATGGGCATCTATGCCATGTCAAATACACAAGGCCGACGAGGCCAACAAAAGATATACAAAACATAGGCCGACATGGCCAAACATCTCTACCCACATACACATGACTACGAGCCTCTAAGAGTATGACATATCATGAGCGGGACATGACCCCGCTATGCCCATAATTATATACACAAAAGAATGAGTACCCAAAAGATATGGCTCCGAAGGAAATGGAGCTCTCTATGAAATCTTCAAATAGGCAGCTATGGGTCAAGTCTGTCTCCCTGAGCACCTGCGGGCATGACGCAGCGTCCACAAACAAAAGGACGTCAGTACGAAGAATGTACCGAGTATGTAAAGCATGATTAACATTGATATACAACATAATGAACAATATATGGAATAGCATAGGAGGGGAGACAATAATATCATCATCATCATGTCGCTTACTTACTCACATCGTCATTCGTGCCCCATAATAAAACTCGTACCATGCTTGTGCTCGTATTAGTGTACATGTCCTCATTCGTATTCTTATACATAGTCTCATCACATTCTTTTACATAATATATACATACATAATCATTTCGTATACATGGCATTTACATAGCGTACCCGACCTCATTGGATCAGTATTTCATATACATACTTGGCCAACCAAGGCTCAATGTTACTCATACCTGGCCCTACCAAGGCTTCAGGGTTATCCGTACCATCTGCAGATCTGTGTGCGCGCGTTTCGAAATCGTATACATATTCTATACATATTCATACACATATATTCTACCCGGCGTTATAAGCTCGGGGTTTCATTATAGCCCTTCATGGGCACGTATGAGCATAACAGCCCGTAGGCACTTTTAGCATCATTATTATCACCATCATCATTACTATCATTATCGTTATTGTTACTTCTATATCGTAGTCCTACTCGTCACCTGAGGTGCGTAGCGCATTCGTAGTACCAATCAAGGATAGTGAGCTTATGAGCTCGGAATGTGAAACAATTGTAGTCAACATGCTCATATAGAGGGATTTGGGAGTTTGGCCAAAGAACCACGCCTTATGAAAGAAAGGTTAGCCTTACATACCTCTTTGTCGAATTATTCTACACTTGCACGTACTCCTTCGATGCTCACGTTTCTACCTTCATTAAGGCCATACTATCATTAGTATCGATAACTAGTGCACATGGCTAGAACTAGAGAAAATTGGACAGTATCTCCTTTATCTATACAACATTTGTCCATATCATAATTCAACCCCAAACGTCAACAACACATTTATAATATCATTTCCATGGACATTAATCATCTACATTATCCACATTCTCAATTCACTTCTATTTGTCCCTATTTATGGTCACAACACCCAACTTCGTTCATCCATATACAATGTCTATTTCATGATCTTAACGTCATTTACAACACACTCATATCACAATACAACAACAATCATGATTCAATTCAAACTATGTCTCAAAAACGTCACTATTCATCATTCATGTCCTAATGGACCATGTTTTCTACAATCCATGCATTTTAATTCTCCAATACCGTAAACATCATATAAAAATCATGAATCTTACCTTAGAAGTTGTAGGGACAAGCTTTTGTTGATAATACTCCACTTTGAGTAAAACCCTAGTTTTTTCACCATTTGGGTTTCTTGACTTTAGATGATCCTTGATGGGTTTCTACCTTGGATTTACTTGTTTAATGTGGTTGATGGATTAATACCCTTGAAAACTTGTACAAAAGTTGTAGAGAGATGTTTTAGAGAGAGAGAGGAAATGTGGAAATGATTTTCATGAACTTGGTCTTTATTTATTAAATCATCACCGAACTGTCGGGTTCCATTATACGGTCCGTATAATGGTTATACGGTCCGTATAATAGACTGTGAAATGGGTCTGCCCAGCACCCCTTCACTGTGACTACTTGACGGTCTGTTATACGGTCCGTAAAACAGTTTTACGGTCCGTATAACTGACCGTAAAACGTTACCAGTGAGCAACCTTTCACTGTGACCATTCGACGGTTCGTTATACGGTCCGTATAAATTTTATACGGTCCGTATAACTGACCGTAAAATTCCACCAGCAACCAACCTTCACTGTGATGGTTTTACGGTCCACTATATGGTCCGTATAACATTATACGGTCCGTATAATGAGCCATAGAACTCATCAGTCACTCAACTTAGTTTCGCCACTTCGTTTGATCTCCGATCCTCATGGAACCTTCTTAACACTTGTTTAACACTTCAATACCAATCTAAGGGACGTTATAACTCTTTCCCAAAATGCCCTTAAGTCATCATTAACCCGATACTCGTATTTCGCTAGTTCATTCACTTGCGTACCAACGGAAGATTTTTCCGAGGTGTAACAGTATGCACTTTTGATATGTTCTTAAAAGAGTTCTGTATGAATTAATGTGCTCGCTTTTGAAAACAGTCTACTATGTTTTGATACGTATGTATGGTCCAAAAGACCTATCTGATTTGATCCATAATCAGATTCGAAAAGCTCCTGATATGACTATTGTTTTGATTCTCCAAAGAAAGCTTCTGAAGCGTTCAAAGAGTTTCTGTTCCTAAAAGAATTTCGTAAGTATCAATGTCCCTAACTTTGGTATATGGTCTCGGATCGGTTTGATATATGACTATGATCCCTATGGCTCTTGATGTGCTTATGATGCTTGATATGTTTCTGAGTGGCATTCGAAAGATATTTGGTACGACAAATGTCTTGATTCTCAAATAATAGTTCGTTCGATTATTTCATCGAGTCTTTGATATAATTTGATATGTATACATGGTCCCAAAAGCTCCATTTGATTTGATCCATAACGATACCCGAAAGGTACTTGACATGATCATGGCTTTGATTTTCCAAAATGGCTTCTGAAACGTTCGTAGAAGGTTTTGTACTTTAAACGCTCATAACTTTCGCATACTAAGTCGGATTGACCCGAAACTTGTTTCTGAGCCTTCAGATGTCAGTAAGTGTATGTCATATCCCATATTTTCATACATTGGGACATTTTAAAATAAACGCGACAGGTTAAAGACAAGACTATCTTAAGGTACGAAGTAGAGATTTTAACTTCTGGTTTCGTTTCGAGTCACAATTCACCTACAATTTCGTTGGCATGAAAGTATTAATGGAAAATGGGGATTAAATTAACCATGGTTAGATTAATAAGTGGGATTGGGAACAAAAAAATCAGCCCATTATTTAAAGCCATGTTTGGCCGTGTAGAATAATGGGGTGGTCAAAGATTCTTGACCCAAGTTAGTGTAGTACACATGGCCAAAATATGGAGTGAATACATAATGTGAAAAAAAATCTGATTCACTCCACATTCCACAACTCATTTCAACACTTACAAGTTGAAAATACATAGTGAGAGAAAGAGAAGCTCTTGGCTAGAGCTAGCCGAGAGTGGTGAGGTGAGTTCAATCCAAAAACAAAAATCAGCTTTCTTCCTCAAATCAACTCCTCATTTAGTGTACAAGAATATGTAGTCGTTGTTGAAAAGAAACAAGGAAGTGTAGCACCTCAATAGAGTTGAAGTTTCGGCCAAGGTGAAGAACAAGATTGAAAGGTAAGAATGCTTATTGTTCTTGTGTTGTATGATGATTTGAATGTATAGTTCATGCATGTTGTTGTTGGATTGTTGTTGTAGTTGAAGTAGAGAGTGAGCCGTGAGTGAGGTGAAGTCATGATTGATTTTATTTTGCATGTATTGTTGATGAATTGAATATGTACCAACATAGGTAAATGAACAAAGATTGTAGAAGTTGGTTGTGATGTTGCATGTTGGATATTGGGCTGTTTTTCTTGAATTGAAAACGAGCCATGTGTTGAAGGTTCTAATGAAGTCATGCTTTATCTTCTTGAACATGTATTGGGAATGGATTGAATGTATTGTAGTTGGATAAACGGATAAAAATCATGAAATCGTGGGAAGGGTGTTGTAGCCGTGAAAAAAGGACTGTTTTAGGGGAGATTTAGGGACTGTTTTGTGTCACCTTTGGATTGTTGTTGTTATGGACATTATGGTGTATTGTATGCATGTTGAATATGTGAATTGAGGTGTTAAAGAAATGAATTATGTTGAAGTGTATAGGAAGTCCAAAACCGTGGACAGTTTTGATGTTAGAAGTGAATTTGTGTGTGTTGAATGTTGATTCTTGTTGCAAACGTTTAGTGAAAGTAAAGTGCATTGATTCAAGTTGAAACTGAAATGATGGTGGGCTGTTGTAGGAATGAAAATGAGGTTAAAACAGTTCCAAGAATCATGAAAGTAATGTCATTAAACGTGTTGTTGTTGTTGCAAGTTAAAACTGGAAAATTGCTAAGTGAGAATGGAAATGCTATGTGTGTTGTTTAGCCGTGTGTATGAAACAGTTTTGAATGGTGTAGGGACTGCCCAAGCTCCCTAAGTCATGTTTAAACAAGTCTTGATTAATATATGAAAGAACGATTAGCAATGTTAGCTTGTAACGCTAGTTGGTTTGAATGCGAACGAAACGTCGTTTAATTGTTAGAAAGGAATTGTGAGTGTCACAATACGTATTGAATGCCCTTGTAGACTAATTGTAGATCTTTATATCTTGATATAGGATAAGTGTTTTTGGGCAGCAAGTACAAGTTAGAATACAACTAAACGCTAAAGGTATGTAAAGCCTATTCCTTCTTTCTTTTGGCATGTCCTAGACGTAAGTATGAAACGATATGAACCTTGGGGTAAATTCTATTCTCTAGTTCCATGCATGACTTATGATTCTATATTTCATTAAGGCCATTGTCATGTGCCTACAATATGAGTGACTAATGAATAATGTATGAAGGTTCCTATTCTTAAAGGATTGCACAATTAGAGACATACTTGACTTTCAAAAGCTACACCAAATTAAAGTGATATATGTACATGAAATCTGAAACGTTTCTTGTGATAGGTTGTTATGAGACTTGAAATGAACTGAAAATGAATATCATTTTAACACTTTAGAGCTGGTCAATTGCTTATCCATTGAGTCTCAAAAGATGAATTGCATATATGTGGTTGCTTATTATTCTGCTCGTGCTTATCGCTATATCCTTCACTGAGTCCCGGGCCAGGATACGTTTTCGTGCGCATGTTTACTATATTATTACCGAGTCCCTCATTAAAGGGCCGGGACACGTTATATATATATATGATGATGATGTGATGATATAATGATATGATGATGTGATGATATGATGATATGATGATATGGAGATGATGGTGGCCAGGAGGGCATATTCCTTATTACCGAGTCCCTCAGGAAAGGGCCGGGACACGTCTATGTTTATGTTATGATGCTATGATTTTAGATTACCGAGTCCCTCATTAAAGGGCCGGGACACGTTATATATGTTATATACAGAATGATTATGCAGCTTTGATTACAAAACTCTATAATGATAATGATATGAGAATGATACAGATGAATTATGCTTATAGGCAAGTTTTAAGAAATTCTGGTTGTTGCACTGAGTCCTACATACTTTGTCTCCTTATGAGTCTATTACTACATTTCATGCTTTACATGCTCAGTACATATTCCGTACTGACCCCCTTTCTTCGGGGGGCTGCGTTCATGCCCGCAGGTACAGACGCTCGTTTCGGAGATCCGCCAGCTTAGGATACCTATTCAGCTATTTTGGACTGCTCCCTTGTTCCGGAGCCTAGCTTGTGGTATAACTCCCTTATGTTGTATTCATATGTGTTTGTTTAGGTACGGCGGGGCCCTGTCCCGCCATATGATACGGTCATTACTCTTAGAGGTCTGTGGACATCGGTGTGGGTCTGTTTGTAGTTGTTGATGCGTTTTATGTCTATGGCTTATGTTTGGGGCGTACCCATTCGTAATGGCAGCCTTGTCGGCTTGCATATATATGTATGTTTGGTATTTTGTATATCGTGGCAGCCTTGTCGGCTTGCGTAGTAATATATATATCTATGTGGTTATTTAAAAGTGCAACTCCTCAGGAGACAGGTGCCTAAGACACACAAAACTTTGACATATTTAAAATACTCCCTATCTTTTTATATACAAATGAGATCATGACATGCTAATTGTAAATGACTATAGTTAACAGACAATATGAGTGTCCAACTCGGGCACTAGTCACGGCCTACGGGGTTGGGTCGTGACAGTGTACGTATCTATCGAGTCTGGATATGTGTGCATATGGTTTCTCACTGCTCTGTTTGTGCAAGCCTCAGTATGTTCTTCACTGCGCCCCGGGCCAGGTTCTGTTATAGTGCATCTTCCTCTGCATTGTCCACCGTGTCCCTCTCCCTTGCGGGCCGGGTTCTGTTATATGTGTATCTGTATATGATGATATGGGGATGGCGGCCAGGATAGCATATGATGATTCTGTTCACCGCGTTCCGCAATAGAGGGCCGGGATCTGTTATCTGCATATATGGTATATGATTCTGACATGCCTTGATAATTCTGTTCACCGCGTCCCTCACTAAAGGGCCGGGTTGGCAAACTCCGTTCGCTCCTGGGGTGTTGCCGAGTCAGAGTATTATGCTATGATGTTTGTTCGAAGTCTCATTTTGTGTTGCCGAGTCGTGGGTATTGGAAGTCAGTCTGTAAGCAGCTCCATCAGCCGATGTCTCATTTTGTGTTATGATATAAATTCCATGTGATTACAGATTTTGTTTGATTTGAGAATGATAAAAAGAATGTTTCTGGAAAAAAAATGTACTATGTATTCCATCTTTATTTGATTTAAAAAAGTCTAAGAAGATTATGTGTGCACTAAGAGTCTGAGGGTTCGCTCGGCTCTAAGTAAGGGTCGGGTGCCCATCACACCCTGATCAAGATTAGGGTGTGACAGAAACAATAATCGGGAAGAAATGACTTGGGAGGCAGAAGAGAAGATGAAGTTCAAGTACCAGCATTTATTCCAAACCCCAGAGGAGATCCAAGATGAAACGACAACAATGTAAGGTATGTATGCTTTATCCTTATGCGTTTGGTCGTGTGTGGCCATAGATATGTTAATATTGTGATGTAGCCCTGTGAGGCGTGATATTATGGGTTGTTGTGACAGGTTGGTAGTGCCAAGTTAGAGGGGAAACTTTGGCGAAATTTTTGTAGAGGCCCGAGTGTTTAACATTCGAGGACGAATGTTCCAAAAGGGGGGAAGAATGTTACACCTTGGAAAATCCCTTGTATAGGTACAGTCAATAGGCTAACAAAGGACATAGTGTACGCGATGCTTTGATGAGTAAGAAATAGTATTTGATGACCCTCGACGAGATTCCAAAGGTATATAATAGCATAGGAGGGGAGACAATAATATCATCATCATCATGTCGCTTACTTACTCACATCGTCATTCGTGCCCCATAATAAAACTCGTACCATGCTTGTGCTCGTATTAGTGTACATGTCCTCATTCGTATTCTTATACATAGTCTCATCACATTCTTTTACATAATATATACATACATAATCATTTCGTATACATGGCATTTACATAGCGTACCCGACCTCATTGGATCAGTATTTCATATACATACTTGGCCAACCAAGGCTCAATGTTACTCATACCTGGCCCTACCAAGGCTTCAGGGTTATCCGTACCATCTGCAGATGTGTGCGCGCGTTTCGAAATCGTATACATATTCTATACATATTCATACACATATATTCTACCCGGCGTTATAAGCTCGGGGTTTCATTATAGCCCTTCATGGGCACGTATGAGCATAACAGCCCGTAGGCACTTTTAGCATCATTATTATCACCATCATCATTACTATCATTATCGTTATTGTTACTTCTATATCGTAGTCCTACTCGTCACCTGAGGTGCGTAGCGCATTCGTAGTACCAATCAAGGATAGTGAGCTTATGAGCTCGGAATGTGAAACAATTGTAGTCAACATGCTCATATAGAGGGATTTGGGAGTTTGGCCAAAGAACCACGCCTTATGAAAGAAAGGTTAGCCTTACATACCTCTTTGTCGAATTATTCTACACTTGCACGTACTCCTTCGATGCTCACGTTTCTACCTTCATTAAGGCCATACTATCATTAGTATCGATAACTAGTGCACATGGCTAGAACTAGAGAAAAGTGGACAGTATCTCCTTTATCTATACAACATTTGTCCATATCATAATTCAACCCCAAACGTCAACAACACATTTATAATATCATTTCCATGGACATTAATCATCTACATTATCCACATTCTCAATTCACTTCCATTTGTCCCTATTTATGGTCACAACACCCAACTTCGTTCATCCATATACAATGTCTATTTCATGATCTTAACGTCATTTATAACACACTCATATCACAATACAACAACAATCATGATTCAATTCAAACTATGTCTCAAAAACGTCACTATTCATCATTCATGTCCTAATGGACCATGTTTTCTACAATCCATGCATTTTAATTCTCCAATACCGTAAACATCATATAAAAATCATGAATCTTACCTTAGAAGTTGTAGGGACAAGCTTTTGTTGATAATACTCCACTTTGAGTAAAACCCTAGTTTTTTCACCATTTGGGTTTCTTGACTTTAGATGATCCTTGATGGGTTTCTACCTTGGATTTACTTGTTTAATGTGGTTGATGGATTAATACCCTTGAAAACTTGTACAAAAGTTGTAGAGAGATGTTTTAGAGAGAGAGAGGAAATGTGGAAATGATTTTCATGAACTTGGTCTTTATTTATTAAATCATCACCGAACTGTCGGGTTCCATTATACGGTCCGTATAATGGTTATACGGTCCGTATAATAGACTGTGAAATGGGTCTGCCCAGCACCCCTTCACTGTGACTACTTGACGGTCTGTTATACGGTCCGTAAAACAGTTTTACGGTCCGTATAACTGACCGTAAAACGTTACCAGTGAGCAACCTTTCACTGTGACCATTCGACGGTTCGTTATACGGTCCGTATAAATTTTATACGGTCCGTATAACTGACCGTAAAATTCCACCAGCAACCAACCTTCACTGTGATGGTTTTACGGTCCACTATACGGTCCGTATAACATTATACGGTCCGTATAATGAGCCATAGAACTCATCAGTCACTCAACTTAGTTTCGCCACTTCGTTTGATCTCCGATCCTCATGGAACCTTCTTAACACTTGTTTAACACTTCAATACCAATCTAAGGGACGTTATAACTCTTTCCCAAAATGCCCTTAAGTCATCATTAACCCGATACTCATATTTCGCTAGTTCATTCACTTGCGTACCAACGGAAGATTTTTCCGAGGTGTAACAGTATGCACTTTTGATATGTTCTTAAAAGAGTTCTGTATGAATTAATGTGCTCGCTTTTGAAAACAGTCTACTATGTTTTGATATGTATGTATGGTCCAAAAGACCTATCTGATTTGATCCATAATCAGATTCGAAAAGCTCCTGATATGACTATTGTTTTGATTCTCCAAAGAAAGCTTCTGAAGCGTTCAAAGAGTTTCTGTTCCTAAAAGAATTTCGTAAGTATCAATGTCCCTAACTTTGGTATATGGTCTCGGATCGGTTTGATATATGACTATGATCCCTATGGCTCTTGATGTGCTTATGATGCTTGATATGTTTCTGAGTGGCATTCGAAAGATATTTGGTACGACAAATGTCTTGATTCTCAAATAATAGTTCGTTCGATTATTTCATCGAGTCTTTGATATAATTTGATATGTATACATGGTCCCAAAAGCTCCATTTGATTTGATCCATAACGATACCCGAAAGGTACTTGACATGATCATGGCTTTGATTTTCCAAAATGGCTTCTGAAACGTTCGTAGAAGGTTTTGTACTTTAAACGCTCATAACTTTCGCATACTAAGTCGGATTGACCCGAAACTTGTTTCTGAGCCTTCAGATGTCAGTAAGTGTATGTCATATCCCATATTTTCATACATTGGGACGTTTTAAAATAAACGCGACAGGTTAAAGACAAGACTATCTTAAGGTACGAAGTAGAGATTTTAACTTCTGGTTTCGTTTCGAGTCACAATTCACCTACAATTTCGTTGGCATGAAAGTATTAATGGAAAATGGGGATTAAATTAACCATGGTTAGATTAATAAGTGGGATTGGGAACAAAAAAATCAGCCCATTATTTAAAGCCATGTTTGGCCGTGTAGAATAATGGGGTGGTCAAAGATTCTTGACCCAAGTTAGTGTAGTACACATGGCCAAAATATGGAGTGAATACATAATGTGAAAAAAAATCTGATTCACTCCACATTCCACAACTCATTTCAACACTTACAAGTTGAAAATACATAGTGAGAGAAAGAGAAGCTCTCGGCTAGAGCTAGCCGAGAGTGGTGAGGTGAGTTCAATCCAAAAACAAAAATCAGCTTTCTTCCTCAAATCAACTCCTCATTTAGTGTACAAGAATATGTAGTCGTTGTTGAAAAGAAACAAGGAAGTGTAGCACCTCAATAGAGTTGAAGTTTCGGCCAAGGTGAAGAACAAGATTGAAAGGTAAGAATGCTTATTGTTCTTGTGTTGTATGATGATTTGAATGTATAGTTCATGCATGTTGTTGTTGGATTGTTGTTGTAGTTGAAGTAGAGAGTGAGCCGTGAGTGAGGTGAAGTCATGATTGATTTTATTTTGCATGTATTGTTGATGAATTGAATATGTACCAACATAGGTAAATGAACAAAGATTGTAGAAGTTGGTTGTGATGTTGCATGTTGGATATTGGGCTGTTTTTCTTGAATTGAAAATGAGCCATGTGTTGAAGGTTCTAATGAAGTCATGCTTTATCTTCTTGAACATGTATTGGGAATGGATTGAATGTATTGTAGTTGGATAAACGGATAAAAATCATGAAATCGTGGGAAGGGTGTTGTAGCCGTGAAAAAGGGACTGTTTTAGGGGAGATTTAGGGACTGTTTTGTGTCACCTTTGGATTGTTGTTGTTATGGACATTATGGTGTATTGTATGCATGTTGAATATGTGAATTGAGGTGTTAAAGAAATGAATTATGTTGAAGTGTATAGGAAGTCCAAAACCGTGGACAGTTTTGATGTTAGAAGTGAATTTGTGTGTGTTGAATGTTGATTCTTGTTGCAAACGTTTAGTGAAAGTAAAGTGCATTGATTCAAGTTGAAACTGAAATGATGGTGGGCTGTTGTAGGAATGAAAATGAGGTTAAAACAGTTCCAAGAATCATGAAAGTAATGTCATTAAACGTGTTGTTGTTGTTGCAAGTTAAAACTGGAAAATTGCTAAGTGAGAATGGAAATGCTATGTGTGTTGTTTAGCCGTGTGTATGAAACAGTTTTGAATGGTGTAGGGACTGCCCAAGCTCCCTAAGTCATGTTTAAACAAGTCTTGATTAATATATGAAAGAACGATTAGCAATGTTAGCTTGTAACGCTAGTTGGTTTGAATGCGAACGAAACGTCGTTTAATTGTTAGAAAGGAATTGTGAGTGTCACAATACGTATTGAATGCCCTTGTAGACTAATTGTAGATCTTTATATCTTGATATAGGATAAGTGTTTTTGGGCAGCAAGTACAAGTTAGAATACAACTAAACGCTAAAGGTATGTAAAGCCTATTCCTTCTTTCTTTTGGCATGTCCTAGACGTAAGTATGAAACGATATGAACCTTGGGGTAAATTCTATTCTCTAGTTCCATGCATGACTTATGATTCTATATTTCATTAAGGCCATTGTCATGTGCCTACAATATGAGTGACTAATGAATAATGTATGAAGGTTCCTATTCTTAAAGGATTGCACAATTAGAGACATACTTGACTTTCAAAAGCTACACCAAATTAAAGTGATATATGTACATGAAATCTGAAACGTTTCTTGTGATAGGTTGTTATGAGACTTGAAATGAACTGAAAATGAATATCATTTTAACACTTTAGAGCTGGTCAATTGCTTATCCATTGAGTCTCAAAAGATGAATTGCATATATGTGGTTGCTTATTATTCTGCTCGTGCTTATCGCTATATCCTTCACTGAGTCCCGGGCCAGGATACGTTTTCGTGCGCATGTTTACTATATTATTACCGAGTCCCTCATTAAAGGGCCGGGACACGTTATATATATATATGATGATGATGTGATGATATAATGATATGATGATGTGATGATATGATGATATGATGATATGGAGATGATGGTGGCCAGGAGGGCATATTCCTTATTACCGAGTCCCTCAGGAAAGGGCCGGGACACGTCTATGTTTATGTTATGATGCTATGATTTTAGATTACCGAGTCCCTCATTAAAGGGCCGGGACACGTTATATATGTTATATACAGAATGATTATGCAGCTTTGATTACAAAACTCTATAATGATAATGATATGAGAATGATACAGATGAATTATGCTTATAGGCAAGTTTTAAGAAATTCTGGTTGTTGCACTGAGTCCTACATACTTTGTCTCCTTATGAGTCTATTACTACATTTCATGCTTTACATGCTCAGTACATATTCCGTACTGACCCCCTTTCTTCGGGGGGCTGCGTTCATGCCCGCAGGTACAGACGCTCGTTTCGGAGATCCGCCAGCTTAGGATACCTATTCAGCTATTTTGGACTGCTCCCTTGTTCCGGAGCCTAGCTTGTGGTATAACTCCCTTATGTTGTATTCATATGTGTTTGTTTAGGTACGGCGGGGCCCTGTCCCGCCATATGATACGGTCATTACTCTTAGAGGTCTGTGGACATCGGTGTGGGTCTGTTTGTAGTTGTTGATGCGTTTTATGTCTATGGCTTATGTTTGGGGCGTACCCATTCGTAATGGCAGCCTTGTCGGCTTGCATATATATGTATGTTTGGTATTTTGTATATCGTGGCAGCCTTGTCGGCTTGCGTAGTAATATATATATCTATGTGGTTATTTAAAAGTGCAACTCCTCAGGAGACAGGTGCCTAAGACACACAAAACTTTGACATATTTAAAATACTCCCTATCTTTTTATATACAAATGAGATCATGACATGCTAATTGTAAATGACTATAGTTAACAAACAATATGAGTGTCCAACTCGGGCACTAGTCACGGCCTACGGGGTTGGGTCGTGACAGTGTACGTATCTATCGAGTCTGGATATGTGTGCATATGGTTTCTCACTGCTCTGTTTGTGCAAGCCTCAGTATGTTCTTCACTGCGCCCCGGGCCAGGTTCTGTTATAGTGCATCTTCCTCTGCATTGTCCACCGTGTCCCTCTCCCTTGCGGGCCGGGTTCTGTTATATGTGTATCTGTATATGATGATATGGGGATGGCGGCCAGGATAGCATATGATGATTCTGTTCACCGCGTTCCGCAATAGAGGGCCGGGATCTGTTATCTGCATATATGGTATATGATTCTGACATGCCTTGATAATTCTGTTCACCGCGTCCCTCACTAAAGGGCCGGGTTGGCAAACTCCGTTCGCTCCTGGGGTGTTGCCGAGTCAGAGTATTATGCTATGATGTTTGTTCGAAGTCTCATTTTGTGTTGCCGAGTCGTGGGTATTGGAAGTCAGTCTGTAAGCAGCTCCATCAGCCGATGTCTCATTTTGTGTTATGATATAAATTCCATGTGATTACAGATTTTGTTTGATTTGAGAATGATAAAAAGAATGTTTCTGGAAAAAAAATGTACTATGTATTCCATCTTTATTTGATTTAAAAAAGTCTAAGAAGATTATGTGTGCACTAAGAGTCTGAGGGTTCGCTCGGCTCTAAGTAAGGGTCGGGTGCCCATCACACCCTGATCAAGATTAGGGTGTGACAGAAACAATAATCGGGAAGAAATGACTTGGGAGGCAGAAGAGAAGATGAAGTTCAAGTACCAGCATTTATTCCAAACCCCAGAGGAGATCCAAGATGAAACGACAACAATGTAAGGTATGTATGCTTTATCCTTATGCGTTTGGTCGTGTGTGGCCATAGATATGTTAATATTGTGATGTAGCCCTGTGAGGCGTGATATTATGGGTTGTTGTGACAGGTTGGTAGTGCCAAGTTAGAGGGGAAACTTTGGCGAAATTTTTGTAGAGGCCCGAGTGTTTAACATTCGAGGACGAATGTTCCAAAAGGGGGGAAGAATGTTACACCTTGGAAAATCCCTTGTATAGGTACAGTCAATAGGCTAACAAAGGACATAGTGTACGCGATGCTTTGATGAGTAAGAAATAGTATTTGATGACCCTCGACGAGATTCCAAAGGCATATAATGCAAGGAAAGAAAGTTGCCAAGGAAAGCGAACCATATGTTGTGTATCGGATAAGAATTTCGAGCAACGAGTCCATGATGGCATAATGATATCTTGGAGACAAGTAATAACGTCCCTTAGATTGGTATTGAGATGTTAAACAAGTGCCAAGAAGGTTCCATAAGGATTGGAGATCAAACGAGTCGACGAAAACAAGTTCCAGAGAACTGGACAACATACGGCCAGACATACTGGCCGTATAATATTCACGGACCGTATGTCCAGTCCGTAGATCCAGTCCAGAACAACATGGCTCACTGGACCAAATATACGGTCCCAACATTGCCACGACCCAACCCCGTGGGCTGTGACTAGTGCCCGAGCTGGACACCCATACACACCTACTTACCAATCGACATATCCCTAACTCATTCATATCCAACATATATCCATTTATATAGATACTGAGAACAGATGTCATCTTAAGCGGTCACATATATCATACATATCATATAGAAGCCGCCAAGGCTGTCGTGGAACATATTATCCAAAACATCTATATATACATACGTCTAAGCCGTTAAGGCTATCGTAGCAAATGGAACCGCTTAGACGCAAGCCACACAGACATATCTGAACCACAATGACCCATGACCCACATACATGTCTACAGGCCTCTAACAAACATAACAGAATCATGTGACGGGATAGGGCCCCGCCGTACCCCTGAATATATACATACACATGTACAATGAAAGAGTCTGTACCAAATGTGGGCTCCAGGACAAGGGAGCACTCCAAAGCAGCAGAAAGATGGCCTAAGCTGTCGGGTCACTCACGTAAACGACTGTACCTGCGGGCATGAAACACAGCCCCCGAAGAAGAGGGGGTCAGTACGGAAAATGTACCGAGTATGTAAGGCATGAAGTACAGCACAGGGGATCATAGCCAAAAATAGAAACTCTCCAGAACCAGTATAACTGTGTGAAATTATCAATACGTTTCCTTTATGTAGTGAAGTAGTATATTTCGAATCATGAATCATACACATAAGGTCATGCATGTCAATATGTCAACATCATATAGCATATATACATATAACGTGTCCCGGCCCTCTAGTGAGCGACTCGGTAGATAGAATCATGTATGTCAACATCATGTATCATGTTTACATATAACGTGTCCCGGCCCTTTATTAAGGGACTGGGTGGATAGAATCATGCATGTCAGAATCATATACCATATATACATATAACGTGTCCCGGCCCTCTATTGCGGGTCTCGGTGAATAAAGTCATCATATGCCATCCTGGCCACCATCCCCGTATCATCATATCATCATATACATATACATATACATATAACGTGTCCCGGCCCGCAAGTAAGAGGGACTCGGTGAACAATGCAGAGGAGTGCGCACGATTACATATCCTGGCCCGGGCTCAGTGAAATCCAAACTGAGGCTTGCACGAACAGAATAATGCGAAACCATATGCACATAAATCGAGACTCGATAGACAAGTATACTTACCGACTCCTGAAGGCTCAGAAACAAGTTTCGGGTCAATCCGACTTAGTATGAGAAAGTTATGGACGCTTGAAGTACAGAACCTTCTACGAGCATTTCAGAAGCCATTTTTTGGAAAATCGAAGCAATAATCATATCAAGTATTTTTCGGATATCGTATAGATCAAATCAAATATAACTTTTGGAATCATATGTATATATCAAAATATATCAAAGACTCAATGGAATAGTCGAACGTGTTAGCATTTGAAAAATCAAGACTTTAGTCATATCGATTATCTTTGGAATACCATTCGGAAACATATCAACTAGATATTCGGTCATCATATATACGCATCAAAATCATATGAGGTAGCTTATGGAAATCAAGAACGTTAGCCATCCTAGTGGCTCTAAGAGCAGGAATTTCTTTAGAATCATACATATACGTCATTTGCTCATTTTATAAAGATCATGCCAAAAGAAAGAAAGGTAAGCCTTACATACCTTGCCCGCTTTCTACGCTAATCCGAACTTAAGCCTTTGGCTTCACAAGATCTACAACAATATTCATACAAACTAAACATTAGCCATAACACTTAAGAGTCCAATTCTAAACCAACACTTTATTTACAGAAATTTCGGCAGCATTTCCCCTGTAAATACAACAACCCCGAGAATTCAACTCGGCCAAAAATACAACAAATCCGAGAATTTAACTCGGCCAGAATATCAACAACAATACCAACAATTATTCTAACAATATCCACAATCGATTCAAAACGCATACTAACATTAGCAATTTCTTTCTACAAACTTCAACGGTGTTTCACTTATATTCACTTCATATTTGCTCACACATTCAAGTACTAATCCGAAGCTATTCAAACAATATTCAAGAACACTTCAACAATCCGCCTTACATTCCAAACGGCAAAACCAACATACTACCCGAAACCTTTCAAACCCAACAAGAACAACAACAATACATTTTCTTCTTCCAAATTCATGAACTATACCAACAATTCACATGCTAGCAACATTGTTTTCCATAAATACAAGAAGACTATATTCAAATCACATTAACTTCTAAAACAACTCTCCAACCATCACAACTTCACTAGAATTATTAAACTTTCATTATCAACATAGCATCCACAACGACAACGACCAAAACACTAGACAAAATAAGTGAGTCATTATTCTTACACACACACACATACACGGCCACACACACTACATATACACGGCCACCACACAACTTCCATATTTTCATGAATTTCACTCATTTCTACATACTACAACATACACAGCCATCCATAACATATAAAAGAAGATTGAATCTTACCTTTTCCACTTATCTTCCTTCTTGGCTAAAGTTGCTCCTTGCAAGAATAGATGTTTTTCTTGCTCCAATAATTATACCACGTTAAAGAGGACCCTTGAGTTAGTAGGAATACTAGAGGAAAATAATTTTTGATCAAAGTTTTCTAGGGGTCAATTTTTGGTGGTCATGGCCGAATGGCCCTTTGGTTTCTCTCCAAAGTTCTTGAAATTTCTAAGTATGGAAAAGATGATGGATTAGTCATCTTTTTAGTTGCATATATTAAACTCCCATGTGGGCTTGGCCCATTTACCTTGGCTGGCCACCTTGGCCATTTTTCAAGCCCAAATCCTTTTTTTTTCTTATTCCAAGCCCATTTTCTTTCATGACAAATTTTTTTGGTCTTGCAATTCATGAAAAACTATTTTCCAAATTCCGAATTTGGCCTTAGCTTTCTTCATTATTACCATGAACCATCTTGTGAAATTCCCTTTTTGCCCCTAGCCTTTCTTAATTTTCCATACTAATAATACTTACAAGCAATCTTGTGCATTAAGTCAAAACCGGAATATAGCCTTGTCTTCAACTCATCGTAGCTATCTTGAAACATTCAAATGTACAAAATGCGGGATAAAAAAAACATACGGCCAGTAAAAATTATACGGACCGTGTGTTGGTCCGTATAAAGTGGTTCGGCCAGCTTTTGTATTTTAATATAAGGGACCCTTTTCGTTTATTTTCATTCCATCCTCCACTCCACAAGACAAGAACACTCTAGAATATTCTCCAACATCCATCCACAAGAAAATCAAAGGAAATCAATGATCAACAACACCAAATCCATGAATCAAAGTGTATGAAACCCAAGTAAAGTTCATCTTCCTCAAAGAAAACCAAAAGAGGTGAAGTAGGGTTTTGGTGCTAGAGGAGAAACTCCACTCAAGACCTGTTAAACCATCATCTAAGGTAAGTTCCATGACTAAACCATGTTTTTTAAGGTAATGGAAGATTAAGATACTTGAATTGTAGCAAGACACAGGAAATGGGTCATTAATGAGTGAATAATGCCATGTTTGGATGGTAGTTGGATTGAATCATAAATGTTGGTGTGTTATGATTATGAATACGTTATAAATGAAATTTAGACCATGAAATAAGTGTGATACATGAGAAAACGTGATAGTAAGCTATAACCATAAATGTGGAGAAATTGAAGAGGAATGGTGGATTATGGTCATTGTATATGAATGATGATTGTTGATTGCTATATTGTGAATGTTGTTGTGAGTGTTGGGAGTTGATATAGAAAATAGGAAAAGTAGTATAAACAAAGGAAGTGCTGCCCAATTTTTCCCTAGCTTTAGAAAGCACGTTCTTATAATTGCTTAGCTAATGACGATATAAATTCTCTTGAAGGTAGAACGTGTGCATTAAAGGAGAACACGCAAGTGAAAACTTAGTTAAACACCAAAGGTATGTAAGGTTTATCCCTTCCTTCAATGGCATGAATCTTTAAAGCTTTCCATGATCCTCCTATATGATGGAACTTATGGGTTCTTAAATATACTAAATTACATACGAGCATGATAATGAGTTCAAGTACAGAGATTCGATTGTTCATGATATGGTGATCCCATAACGCTGATGATGTCATTATTGTTAACCCTCACCTACGCACTATTTCCTTCGAGGTGAGGCAAGATAATCCTAAATGCTCATAATATAATCGGGGGTTTACGACCTTACGTCACCCCGATATAGCTATGGTTGTCTTCAAAGTCTAATGTATGCTTCTAATGCTAAATGTGAAATGATGTAAAGTCATGGTATGTTTATAAAATGATCAATAATGCTAGCTTATAATATGCCTATGTTATGTATGAATATGCCAAGCTATGATAAGTGTTATAGCCCGTATTTTGTACGATCGGATAATTCGAGATAGTCGTGATAAGTTGGGGGCAAGACCATTTTCAATAAAATTATTTTAATGTACAAGTTGTTATGAATATTATTTATGAATATTGTTATTATGGAAATATTGAGAAAGGCTTAGGGCAGAAAGGGAAATTTGCAAAATGGCTTATGGTAATATTGTGGAAGGCTAGGGGCAAAATAGGAATTTCACAAAATGTTCAAGAAAATGCATGAAATAGGCCAAGTGGCCGGCCAAGGTAGCTATGGGCCTTGGCCCATATGAACCAATAATATATGTAGTAAAAGATGACAAATTAAGGATATAATTATTCTTTATTTTAAGAAGTTTCAAGAAAAAGGAGAAGGGGGGCATGTGTCCACATCCTATTTGATGAGGATAAATATATATTGGACAATTTCTCACATAATAAGACATAATCTTCTTCACAAGTTCAAGAAACATCAAGAAAGAGAAATATAGTGGTATTCGGCCATGGCAAGGAATTTGGTGCCATGGAAATTCATCAAGAAAAATTATTTTCTCCTAGTGTTCCAAGCAATTGGAAGGTCCTTATTAACATGAAAGAGTTGTTGGAGCAATTAAATTATTCATTTATGCAATCTATACCCCTAGCCGAGTGAAGGGATAAAGGGAAAAAGGTATGTGCTCAACCTTCTCTTACATGTTTTATGGATGATTTGTGAGTATTGTAGAAGGTAGAAATGGATAAAATTCATGGAACATGGATATAGGGGTCATGGCCGAATGTAGAGCACGTTGTGGATGTGATGAATTGATTTTTATTTAGAAGTTTGATTGTTGTGTTGTGGATTCCATGATGTAAAATGAAGATTTGATGGTTTGAAATGAAGTTGTGATCATTGTGGGATTATTGAAGGAGCTAATGTGACACTAGCATGAAATCTTATACTTGTAGGAATAATGTTCTCAATGTGTAGTTATGGGTATAATGCATGAATTTGGAACGGAGAAATGTGTTGATTTTATTGAGTTTGGAAGGTTGTAAATTGGTTGTTGTGATTGAATTGAACATAAGAAAAGTGTTGTCGAATTATGTAAAAGAATTACTAACGTTAGAATGTAATTTGAATTGATTGACAAAGTTGTTAATATGTAGATTGTTGGTGTAGTTCATGAATTGGAAGAAAACAATGTGGTTATTGTCCTTGCTAAGTTTGGAAGATGTCGGATTATTGTTCATAATGTGGCCGAGTGGAATTCTCGGATTATTGTAGATAAATTGGCCGAGTTGTATTCTCGGATTTTTTGTTGATAAATTGGCCGAGTTAGATTCTCGGGGATGGTGTATTTACAGGGGAAATGTTGCCGAAATTTCGGCAGATTATAAGTGAAATTATTTGAGAAGCTAAGGCAAGTGAATGACAATGAATCTAATGATTATGTGAGTTCTTTTGTATGTAGACTAGCAAGTTTGGATAAATAAGCGTAGCTAATAGGACGTGGAGCAGGTATGTAAGGCTTACCCTTTCTTTCTTTTGGCATGTCTTAGAGCCAAATAAGGTATGATATGCACCTCGGGGTTACTCTATTCTTGGATTCCGAGTCTATTTATGATTCTTATGCACTTTTGATATGTTTTCAAAAGAATTCTATAAGCTATTTCATATGGTTTCGATGCGTATCTATGATGTCCGAAGTTCTGTCTGATATGTTTCTGAATGGCATTCGAAAGATAATTGATATGACTAAAGTTTTGATTTTCAAATGATAGCACGTTTGATTATTCCATTGAGTCTTTGATATATTTTGATACGTACATATGGTTTCAAAAGCTCTATTTGATTTGATCCGTAACGATACCTGAAAGGTACTTGATATGATTGTTGCTTTGATTTTTCGAAAAGGCTTCTGAAACGTTCGTAGAAGGTTCTGTACTTCAAACGCTCATAACTTTCTTATACTAAGTCGGATTGACCCGAAACTTGTTTCTGAGTCATCAGATGTCGGTAAGTGTATGTATCTATCGAGTCTTGACTTATGTGCATATGGTTTCACACTACTCTGTTCGTGCAAGTCTCAGTATGTACTTCACTGCATCCCGGGCCAGGGTATGTTCTCGTGCGTACTTCTCTGCATTGTTCACCGCGTCCCTCTCACTTGCGGGCCGGGGCATGTTATATATGATATGATGACATTATGATATGATGACGGGGTGGTGGCCAGGATGGCATATGATGATTCTATTCACCGCGTCCCGCAAAAGAGGGCCGGGGCACGTTACATGCATATATGATACATGACATTGGCATACATGACTTCATTCACAGCGTCCCTCAATGGAGGGCCGGGGCACGTTATATGTAAATGTGATACATGATGATGACATATATGATTTCATTCACCGCATCCCTCAATGGAGGGCCGGGGCACGTTATATGCGTACATGATATATGGTGATGACATCCATGAACGTACTCATCGCGTCCCTTACTATAGGGCCGGGGCACGTTATATGACATATGATATACGATGATGGCAAACATGATTTTCATTTATGATTTATGATGACATATCTGATTTTCTTTTGAGAAGGAAAGTACTGTGATGTTTTACAAGTTTATACTTGATTCTGGTAAATCTCTGTTTCAGCTATGATTCTCTTTTACTGTGATCCTTGCCTTACATGCTCAGTACATATTCCGTACTGACCCCCTTTCTTCGGGGGCTGCGTTTCATGCCGCGCAGGTACACCCAGATGAGCTGAAGCTATTATAGAAGATGTTCCAGCGGAGTTGGCAAGCTCCACTTGTTCCTGGAATGCTGCCGAGTCAGAGTATGTGTGCTATGATTTCTGATTAATGTTAGAGACTTTGCAGACAGCGTCGTGGGTATTGGTTGTCAGTTCTATAAGCGGCTCCACCAGCCGTGTGATGGTCCGTATAAAGTGGTTCGGCCAGCTTTTGTATTTTAATATAAGGGACCCTTTTCGTTTATTTTCATTCCATCCTCCACTCCACAAGACAAGAACACTCTAGAATATTCTCCAACATCCATCCACAAGAAAATCAAAGGAAATCAATGATCAACAACACCAAATCCATGAATCAAAGTGTATGAAACCCAAGTAAAGTTCATCTTCCTCAAAGAAAACCAAAAGAGGTGAAGTAGGGTTTTGGTGCTAGAGGAGAAACTCCACTCAAGACCTGTTCAACCATCATCTAAGTTAAGTTTCATGACTAAACCATGTTTTTTAAGGTAATGGAAGATTAAGATGCTTGAATTGTAGCAAGACACAGGAAATGGGTCATTAATGAGTGAATAGTTCCATGTTTGGATGGTAGTTGGATTGAATCATAAATGTTGGTGTGTTATGATTATGAATACGTTATAAATGAAATTTATACCATGAAATAAGTGTGATACATGAGAAAACGTGATAGTAAGCTATAACCATAAATGTGGAGAAATTGAAGAGGAATGGTGGATTATGGTCATTGTATATGAATGATGACTGTTGATTGCTATATTGTGAATGTTGTTGTGAGTGTTGGGAGTTTATATAGAAAATGGGAAAAGTAGTATAAACAAAGGAAGTGCTGCCCAATTTTTCCCTAGCTTTAGAAAGAACGTTCTTATAATTGCTTAGCTATGACGATATAAATTCTCTTGAAGGTAGAACGTGTGCATTAAAGGAGAACACGCAAGTGATAACTTAGTTAAACACGAAAGGTATGTAAGGTTTATCCCTTCCTTCAATGGCATGAATCTTTAATTCTTTCCATGATCCTCCTATATGATGGAACTTATCAGTTCTTAAATATACTAAATTACATACGAGCATGATAATGAGTTCAAGTACAGAGATTCGATTGTTCATGATATGGTGATCCCATAACGTTGATGATGTCATTATTGTTAACCCTCACCTACGCACTATTTCCTTCGAGGTGAGGCAAGATACTCCTAAATGCTCATAATATAATCGGGGTTTAACGACCTTACGCCACCCCGATATAGCTATGGTTGTCTTCAAAGTCTAATGTATGCTTCTAATGCTAAATGTGAAATGATGTAAAGTCATGGTATGTTTATAAAATGATCAATAATGCTAGCTTATTATATGCCTATGTTATGTATGAATATGCCAAGCTGTGATAAGTGTTATAGCCCGTATTTTGTACGATCGGATAATTCGAGATAGTCGTGATAAGTTGGGGGCAAGACCATTTTCAAAAAAATTATTTTAATGTACAAGTTGTTATGAATATTATTTATGAATATTGTTATTATGGAAATATTGAGAAAGGCTAAGGGCGGAAAGGGAAATTCGCAAAATGGCTTATGGTAATATTGTGGAAGGCTAGGGGCAAAATGAAAATTTCACAAAATGTTCAAGAAAATGCATGAAATAGGCCAAGTGGCCGACCAAGGTAGCTATGGGCCTTGGCCCATATGAACCAATAATATATGTAGTAAAAGATGAAAAATTAAGGACATAATTATTCTTTATTTTAAGAAGTTTCAAGAAAAAGGAGAAGGGGGGCATGTGTCCACATCCTATTTGATGAGGATAAATATATATTGGACAATTTCTCACATAATAAGACATAATCTTCTTCACAAGTTAAAAAGGTAAGATTTAATCCTCTTTTATATGTTATGGATGGTTGTGCATGTTGTAGTGTGTGGAAATGGATGAAATTCATGAAAATATGGAAGTTGTGTTGTGGCCGTGTACATACTATGTTGTAGGAATGATGAACTAACTTTTATTTAGTATTTGATTGTTGTGGTTGTGAATTCCATGATGTGAAATGAGGATTTAATGGTTTAAAGTGAAGTTGTAATCGTTTGTGGATTATGGAAGAAGCTAATGTGATATTAGTATGGTTTCTTATGATTATAAGAATGAATGATATTGCTAAAGTATAGATTATTGATGTAGTTTATGAATTTGGAAGAAAGAATGAAATGTGTCGTTATTATTCTTATTGAATTTGGAAGGTTTAGGGTGAAGTGATTTATTGATTGGGTTGTTTGGAATATTATGTGAATTGTTAGAAGTATTCTTGAATCATGTTAGAAAGATTTTGGATTAATACTTGAATGTGGGATCATTGGTGGTAGCTTGAATATATGTGATTAAATTGGATATAAACGAAATGCCGTGAATTGTGTGACAAGAGTTGTTAATGTTAGAATATGTTTTGGGATTGATTGTTGAAGTTGTAAGTATGATTGTTGGTAATGTTGTTAATAATTTGGCCGAGTTAAATTCTCGGATTGTTGATTTGGCCGAGTTAGATTCTCGGGGATGGTGTATTTACAGGGGAAATGCTGCCGAAATTTCAGTAGAATATAAGTGAATTTATGTGAGAAACTACGGCAAGTGAATGACAATGAATCTAATGATTATGTAAAATCTTCTTGAATGTAGAATAGCAAGCTTGGATAAATAAGCGTAGCCAATAAGGCGTGGCACAGGTATGTAAGGCTTACCCTTTCTTTCTTTGGCATGTCCTAGAGCCAAGTAAGGTATGATGTCGATATGCACATTGGGGTTACTCTATTCTGTGATTCCGAGCTTGTTTATGATTCGTATGCACTTTTGATATGTTCTTAAAAGAGTTCTGTATGAATTAATGTGCTCGACTTTTGAAAACAGTCTGCTATGTTTTGATACGTATGTATGGTCCAAAAGACCTATCTGATTTGATCCATAATCAGATTCGAAAAGCTCCTGATATGACTATTGTTTTGATTCTCCAAAGAAAGCTTCTGAAGCGTTCAAAGAGTTTCTGTTCCTAAAAGAATTTCGTAAGTATCAATGTCCCTAACTTTGGTATATGGTCTCGGATCGGTTTGATATATGACTATGATCCCTATGGCTCTTGATGTGCTTATGATGCTTGATATGTTTCTGAGTGGCATTCGAAAGATATTTGGTACGACAAATGTCTTGATTCTCAAATAATAGTTCGTTCGATTATTTCATCGAGTCTTTGATATAATTTGATATGTATACATGGTCCCAAAAGCTCCATTTGATTTGATCCATAACGATACCCGAAAGGTACTTGACATGATCATGGCTTTGATTTTCCAAAATGGCTTCTGAAACGTTCGTAGAAGGTTTTGTACTTTAAACGCTCATAACTTTCGCATATTAAGTCGGATTGACCCGAAACTTGTTTCTGAGCCTTCAGATGTCAGTAAGTGTACGTATCTATCGAGTCTGGATATGTGTGCATATGGTTTCTCACTGCTCTGTTTGTGCAAGCCTCAGTATGTTCTTCACTGCGCCCCGGGCCAGGTTCTGTTATAGTGCATCTTCCTCTGCATTGTTCACCGCATCCCTCTCCCTTGCGGGCCGGGTTCTGTTACATGTGTATCTGTATGTGATGATATGGGGATGGCGGCCAGGATAGCATATGATGATTCTGTTCATCGCGTTCCGCAATAGAGGGCTGGGATCTGTTATCTGCATATATGGTATATGATTCTGACATGCATTGATAATTCTGTTCACCGCGTCCCTCACTAAAGGGCCGGGCTCTGTTACATGCATATATGATACATGATTTTGGCATATGATGACTCTGTCCACCGCGTCCCCAAGAGGGCCAGGTTCTGTTATATGCATACGTGATATATGATCCGATCCACCGCGTCCCCTAAAGGGCCGGGATCTGTTATATGATTCTGTTCACCGCGTCCCTCACTAAAGGGCCGGGATCTGTCATACGCATATACGATATATGATTCTGACATGCATGATCTATGTTTGGAAAGTAACCCTTCTGGCAATTCTGTATCTTCTGTACCCCTTCTGACATCGGACTTCGGCATATATGATCTGTGTCTGGAAGCCAAACATTCTGGTATTTGGGATCTGCACTTTTTCTGACATATGACATCTGCATACACGATTTGTGATTGGAAAATAAGCGCTTTGGTAATCTGGATAATGTACTCACTTTTATACTGTCTGTTTCGATTACGGTTCTGATTTCTGTATTTTGTGCTTTACATACTCAGTACATATTCTGTACTGACCCCCTTTCTTCGGGGGCTGCATTTCATGCTGCGCAGGTACACCCAGATGAGTTGAAGCTATTATAGAGGATGTTCCAGCGAAGTTGGCAAACTCCGTTCGCTCCTGGGGTGTTGCCGAGTCAGAGTATTATGCTATGATGTTTGTTCGAAGTTAGAGACTTTGCAGACAGAGTCGTGGGTATTGGAAGTCAGTCTGTAAGCGGCTCCATCAGCCGATGTCTCATTTTGTGTTATGATATAAATTCCATGTGATTATAGATTTTGTTTGATTTGAGAATGATAAAAAGAATGTTTCTGGAAAAAAAATGTACTATGTATTCCATCTTTATTTGATTTAAAAAAGTCTAAGAAGATTATGTGTGCACTAAGAGTCTGAGGGTTCGCTCGGCTCTAAGTAAGGGTCGGGTGCCCATCACACCCTGATCAAGATTAGGGTGTGACAGAAACAATAATCGGGAAGAAATGAATTGGGAGGCAGAAGAGAAGATGAAGTTCAAGTACCCGCATTTATTCCAAACCCCAGAGGAGATCCAAGATGAAACGACAACAATGTAAGGTATGTATGCTTTATCCTTATACGTTTGGTCGTGTGTGGCCATAGATATGTTAATATTGTGATGTAGCCCTGTGAGGCGATGATATTATGGGTTGTTGTGACAGGTTGGTAGTGCCAAGTTAGAGGGGAAACTTTGGCGAAATTTTTGTAGAGTCCCGAGTGTTTAACATTCGAGGACGAATGTTCCAAAAGGGGGGAAGAATGTTACACCTTGGAAAATCCCTTGTATAGGTACAGTCAATAGGCTAACAAAGGACATAGTGTACGCGATGCTTTGATGAGTAAGAAATAGTATTTGATGACCCTCGACGAGATTCCAAAGGCATATAATGCAAGGAAAGAAAGTTGCCAAGGAAAGCGAACCATATGTTGTGTATCGGATAAGAATTTCGAGCAACGAGTCCATGATGGCATAATGATATCTTGGAGACAAGTAATAACGTTCCTTAGATTGGTATTGAGATGTTAAACAAGTGCCAAGAAGGTTCCATAAGGATTGGAGATCAAACGAGTCGACGAAAACAAGTTCCGGAGAACTGGACAACATACGGCCAGACATACTGGCCGTATAATATTCACGGACCGTATGTCCAGTCCGTAGATCCAGTCCAGAACAACATGGCTCACTGGACCAAATATACGGTCCCAACATTGCCACGACCCAACCCCGTGGGCCGTGACTAGTGTTATAGCCCGTATTTCGTACGTCCAGAAAATTCAAGGTAATGGGGAGAAGTTAAGAACAAGACTATGTTTCAAAAATAATTTTAATATACGAGTTGTTGAAAATATTATTTATGAATATTGTTAGAGTGGAAATATTGAGGAAGACCAAGGGCGGAAAGGAAATTGGCAAAATGGCATTATGGTAATTTTGTGGAAAGGCTAGGGGTAAAATGGTCATTTTACAAATGTTCAAGAAATCTCTTGAAAAAGGCCATGTGGCCGAAAAAAAAGGGAAAAGAAAAGGGATTAAGTCATCTTTGGAAAATTGGAGAAAAATCTAGAAAAAAAAAAGGAAAAATCTAGAGAAGGGGAAACATGTGCCCCTCACATGACCTATACAACTATATATATATATATATATGTGTAGTCATATTATTAAGAGAAAAAGAGTGGAAGAAAGAAGAAGAAAAAGGAGAGGAGAAAGAGGAAGTGCACGGCCAAGGGGCAAAAATTTGGCCCCTTGAAATAGCAATCAAAAAATTATTCTCTCCTAGAATTCCAACCAATTTGAAGGCCCTCTTCGACATGGTATAGTTGTTTCAGAAGATAGGTCGTTCGTTTCATCATTTCCGCATGTTGGTCAAGGGAAGAGGTTGAAGAGAAGAGGTAATATTTAATCCTTTTTATGATGTTATGAAGGCTTGTTTACATTGTAGTATGAAGGAACGGATAGAATTCGTGAAAATATGGGAGGGTTGTATGGTATAGCCGTGTGCATGCCTATGTTGTGGAGGCAAGATTAGTTAATTTTTATGTAGTATTTTAATTGTTGTTGTTATGGAATTTATATTGGAAATGAAAGTTTGGTAATTTTGGTTGAATTTGTGGGTGTTGGAAGGTGGTCGAATGTGTGTGTGTGTGGGGTATGAAATGTGAATCAAGTTTTATGTAATAATTTAATTGTTGTCGATATGTATTTTAGGATGCAACTGAGATTATGACGATTCTAGTGAAGTTGAAATTGTCGGAAAGTTGTTGTAGAAGTTAATGGGAATCGAAGGTAGACTTCTTGCATTGATGGAAAATAATGTCGTTAGTATTTTGGTTGTCCTCGTTGTGAGTATTATGATAGAAAATGAAGTTTTAATAATCCAAGTTAAGATTATAATCGTGTGGGCCGCATTGGAAGGAAATGTAGTCTTGATGTGGTTTCTTGAATTTATGAAATGAAGTTGTAAATGTATGTATTGTGACATAATGTGTGAATTTGGAAGGAAAGAATGTGTTTGATGTTGTTCTCGGGCTTGGGGACAATTTCGGGTGAGTTGGAACCTTGCTCGAGTCGTTTTGGAAAATTTTGTGAATTGTTGGAAATGTTATGGAATCATGTTTGAATGGTTTTGGATTGATTATATATCTTGATTTGAACCTAATTGGAATATCGTCGCATTATGCGAAAGAAGGTTGCTAATGTTAAAGTGCGTTTACATTAACGGTCGATGTTGTTAGAATGTTTGTTGTCATTGTTGTTGATATTGTGGCCGGGTCAAATTCCCGGATTGTTGTTGTTGTTGATTGGGAGTCGAGCCGTATTCTCGGGGTTGGTATATTTACAGGGGAGGTGCTGCCGAAATTCCGGCAGGATACAAGTGAATGTGTTTGAAAGGTTAAGGCAGGTATATGATAATGAAACTAACGAATGGATGGATTCTCCTGCATGTAGACAAACAAATTGGATGCATAAGTGTAGCTGGAGGCCGCGGCACAGGTATGTAAGGCTTACCCTTCCTTTCTTTTGGCATGTCCTAGTTGTAATAGGCTATGATACGAGCCTCGAGGGAAACTCTATTCCTAGAAATCCGAGCTTGATTTGGACCCCTATTCATTCAGTGAAATTGAACTAAGAACCTTATGCTTTGATGGAAACATAGTATTCGGATATAAGTATTTTGGATATGAGAATCCTGACATACGTATTCTGTTATAACTACTCTGATATAAGTATTTTGATATAAGTATTCCGACCTAAGCATTCTGACATAAGTATTCTGATATGAGTAGCCCGACATAAGTATTTTAATATAAGCATTCTGATATGGGTAACCTGCTATGATTATTCTGATGGCACGTTCGATCATTCTATCGAGTCTCGATTTATGTGCATTTAGTTTCTCATTACTCTGCTCGTGCATGTGCTATGATCCCTTTCACCGGATCCCGGGCCGGTATATATATCGTGCGGATGGTTCATCGAGTCCTCTGTTAAGGGCCGAGTTCCATATATGAATTCCAAAGTATGATGTGTCCGGTTCCGGGGTACTGTGTTATATGTCCGTCCCCGGTTACCGAGGATATATTATGAAGTATGATGTGTCCGGGCTCGGGGTGCCGTGTTATCTGTCCGCCCCCGGGTACCGTGGTTATGTTATGATGTGTGACGGAGATCGGAGCAAATTTTCTGAAATATGATGTGTTGTGGCCCCAAAGGTAGGAGTGGCGACCACGTTCCTACGTTATCGTGCGCATCCCTTGGCATTGTTCACCGGTTCCTCGGCGTGTTATCTGTCCCCAAGGTTATCATGTATATGATAGGATGTGACCGGTCCCTCGGCGTGATATTTGTCCCCGAGGTTACCGTATGTATAATATGGTATTTGTCCCGGCGTGGTATATGTCCCCGGGGTTACCGCGTATGTGATATGATATCCGATTCCGATATACATGACTTGTGTTGGAGAGTAAGCATTCTGACCTTCCGTATATTCTGTATCCCGTTTGCTATATGACATCATTTGAGTAATTTGTACGTTCTGTAATCCGTCTGGCATACGAGATGAGTAAGTATGATTCGTGTCTGGAAAAGAAAAAAAAATAATAAGTGTTTGGTATTCTGGATAGGCTATTTGTATGTTGTTCTATCTGTCTCAGTCATGGTTTCGTTTTCTGTACTCATGCCTTACATACTCAGTACATATTCTGTACTGACCCCCTCTTCTTCGGGGGCTGCGTTTCATGCTGCGCAGGTACCCACAAGTGGATAGACGAGATTAGCTGAAGATGATCCAGTGGATTGGCGGGCTCCATTTCCTCCAGGAGTGCTGCCGAATCAGAGTATGTATGCTGTGATGTTTGATCAGTATTAGAGACTTTGCAGACAGCGTCGTGGGTAATGATAGTCAGTCTGTAAGCGGCTCCATCAGCCGATATGTCATTTTGTGGTAGTAAATTTCATATAATTACAGATTTGTTAAATTCTGGAAATAGTAAGCAGAAAATTTTGAAAGCTCAACATGTATTTTATTTGTAATTGACTTTCAGAATTCAAAAAAAAAAACATTAGGTGTGTAATCAGGGTCTGCGGGTTCGCTCGGCTCTGTATGTGGGGTCGAGTGCCCATCACACCCTAATAAGGTTAGGGTGTGCCAACTAGTGCCCGAGCTGGACACCCATACACACCTACTTACCAATCGACATATCCCTAACTCATTCATATCCAACATATATCCATTTATATAGATACTGAGAACAGATGTCATCTTAAGCGGTCACATATATCATACATATCATATAGAAGCCGCCAAGGCTGTCGTGGAACATATTATCCAAAACATCTATATATACATACGTCTAAGCCATTAAGGCTATCATAGCAAATGGAACCGCTTAGACGCAAGCCACACAGACATATCTGAACCACAATGACCCATGACCCACATACATGTCTACAGGCCTCTAACAAACATAACAGAATCATGTGACGGGACAGGGCCCCGCCGTACCCCTGAATATATACATACACATGTACAATGAAAGATTCTGTACCAAATGTGGGCTCCAGGACAAGGGAGCACTCCAAAGCAGCAGAAAGATGGCCTAAGATATCGGGTCACTCACGTAAACATCTGTACCTGCGGGCATGAAACGCAGCCCCCGAAGAAGAGGGGGTCAGTACGGAAAATGTACCGAGTATGTAAGGCATGAAGTACAGCACAGGGGATCATAGCCAAAAATAGAAACTCTCCAGAACCAGTATAACTGTGTGAAATCATCAATACGTTTCCTTTATGTAGTGATGTAGTATATTTCGAATCATGAATCATACACATAAGGTCATGCATGTCAACATGTCAACATCATATAGCATATATACATATAACGTGTCCCGACCCTCTAGTGAGCGACTCGGTAGATAGAATCATATATGTCAACATCATGTATCATGTTTACATATAACGTGTCCCGGCCCTTTATTAAGGGACTGGGTGGATAGAATCATGCATGTCAGAATCATATACCATATATACATATAACGTGTCCCGACCCTCTATTGCGGGTCTCGGTGAATAAAGTCATCATATGCCATCCTGGCCACCATCCCCGTATCATCATATCATCATATACATATACATATACATATAACGTGTCCCGGCCCGCAAGTAAGAGGGACTCGGTGAACAATGCAGAGGAGTGCGCACGATTACATATCCTGGCCCGGGCTCAGTGAAATCCAAACTGAGGCTTGCACGAACAGAATAATGCGAAACCATATGCACATAAATCGAGACTCGATAGACAAGTATACTTACCGACTCCTGAAGGCTCAGAAACAAGTTTCGGGTCAATCCGACTTAGTATGAGAAAGTTATGGACGCTTGAAGTACAGAACCTTCTACGAGCATTTCAGAAGCCATTTTTTGGAAAATCGAAGCAATAATCATATCAAGTATTTTTTGGATATCGTATAGATCAAATCAAATATAACTTTTGGAATCATATGTATATATCAAAATATATCAAAGACTCAATGGAATAGTCGAACGTGTTAGCATTTGAAAAATCAAGACTTTAGTTATATCGATTATCTTTGGAATACCATTCGGAAACATATCAACTAGATATTCGGTCATCATATATACGCATCAAAATCATATGAGGTAGCTTATGGAAATCAAGAACGTTAGCCATCCTAGTGGCTCTAAGAGCAGGAATTTCTTTAGAATCATACATATACGTCATTTGCTCGTTTCATAAAGATCATGCCAAAAGAAAGAAAGGTAAGCCTTACATACCTTGCCCGCTTTCTACTCTAATCCGAACTTAAGCCTTTGGCTTCGCAAGATCTACAACAATATTCATACATACTAAACATTAGCCATAACACTTAAGAGTCCAATTCTAAACCAACACTTTATTTACAGAAATTTCGGCAGCATTTCCCCTGTAAATACAACAACCCCGAGAATTCAACTCGGCCAAAAATACAACAACAAATCCGAGAATTTAACTCGGCCAGAATATCAACAACAATACCAACAATTATTCTAACCATATCCACAATCGATTCAAAACGCATACTAACATTAGCAACTTCTTTCTACAAACTTCAACGGTGTTTCACTTATATTCACTTCATATTTGCTCACACATTCAAGTACTAATCCGAAGCTATTCAAACAATATTCAAGAACACTTCAACAATCCGCCTTACATTCCAAACGGCCAAACCAACATACTACCCGAAACCTTTCAAACCCAACAAGAACAACAACAATACATTTTCTTCTTCCAAATTCATGAACTATACCAACAATTCACATGCTAGCAACATTGTTTTCCATAAATACAAGAAGACTATATTCAAATCACATTAACTTCTAAAACAACTCTCCAACCATCACAACTTCACTAGAATTATTAAACTTTCATTATCAACATAGCATCCACAACGACAACGACCAAAACACTAGACAAAATAAGTGAGTCATTATTCTTACACACACACACATACACGGCCACACACACTACATATACACGGCCACCACACAACTTCCATATTTTCATGAATTTCACTCATTTCTACATACTACAACATACACAGCCATCCATAACATATAAAAGAAGATTGAATCTTACCTTTTCCACTTATCTTCCTTCTTGGCTAAAGTTGCTCCTTGCAAGAATAGATGTTTTTCTTGCTCCAATAATTATACCACGTTAAAGAGGACCCTTGAGTTAGTAGGAATACTAGAGGAAAATAATTTTTGATCAAAGTTTTCTAGGGGTCAATTTTTGGTGGTCATGGCCGAATGGCCCTTTGGTTTCTCTCCAAAGTTCTTGAAATTTCTAAGTATGGAAAAGATGATGGATTAGTCATCTTTTTAGTTGCATATATTAAACTCCCATGTGGGCTTGGCCCATTTACCTTGGCTGGCCACCTTGGCCATTTTTCAAGCCCAAATCCTTTTTTTTTCTTATTCCAAGCCCATTTTATTTCATGAAAAATTTTTTTGGTCTTGCAATTCATGAAAAACTATTTTCCAAATTCCGAATTTGGCCTTAGCTTTCTTCATTATTACCATGAACCATCTTGTGAAATTCCCTTTTTTCCCCTAGCCTTTCTTAATTTTCCATACTAATAATACTTACAAGCAAACTTGTGCATTAAGTCAAAACCGGAATATAGCCTTGTCTACAACTCATCGTAGCTATCTTGAAACATTCAAATGTACAAAATGCGGGATAAAACAAACATACGGCCAGTAAAAATTATACGGACCGTGTGTTGGTCCGTACAAAGTGGTTCGGCCAGCTTTTGTATTTTAATACAAGGGACCCTTTTCGTTTATTTTCATTCCATCCTCCACTCCATAAGACAAGAACACTCTAGAATATTCTCCAACATCCATCCACAAGAAAATCAAAGGAAATCAATGATCAACAACACCAAATCCATGAATCAAAGTGTATGAAACCCAAGTAAAGTTCATCTTCCTCAAAGAAAACCAAAAGAGGTGAAGTAGGGTTTTGGTGCTAGAGGAGAAACTCCACTCAAGACCTGTTCAACCATCATCTAAGGTAAGTTTCATGACTAAACCATGTTTTTTAAGGTAATGGAAGATTAAGATACTTGAATTGTAGCAAGACACAGGAAATGGGTCATTAATGAGTGAATAGTGCCATGTTTGGATGGTAGTTGGATTGAATCATAAATGTTGGTGTGTTATGATTATGATTACGTTATAAATGAAATTTAGACCATGAAATAAGTGTGATACATGAGAAAACGTGATAGTAAGCTATAACCATAAATGTGGAGAAATTGAAGAGGAATGGTGGATTATGGTCATTGTATATGAATGATGATTGTTGATTGCTATATTGTGAATGTTGTTGTGAGTGTTGGGAGTTGATATAGAAAATGGGAAAAGTAGTATAAACAAAGGAAGTGCTGCCCAATTTTTCCCTAGCTTTAGAAAGCACGTTCTTATAATTGCTTAGCTAATGACGATATAAATTCTCTTGAAGGTAGAACGTGTGCATTAAAGGAGAACACGCAAGTGATAACTTAGTTAAACACGAAAGGTATGCAAGGTTTATCCCTTCCTTCAATGGCATGAATCTTTAAAGCTTTCCATGATCCTCCTATATGATGGAACTTATGAGTTCTTAAATATACTAAATTACATACGAGCATGATAATGAGTTCAAGTACAGAGATTCGATTGTTCATGATATGGTGATCCCATAACGTTGATGATGTCATTATTGTTAACCCTCACCTACGCACTATTTCCTTCGAGGTGAGGAAAGATACTCCTAAATGCTCATAATATAATCGGGGGTTTACGACCTTACGTCACCCCGATATAGCTATGGTTGTCTTCCAAGTCTAATGTATGCTTCTAATGCTAAATGTGAAATGATGTAAAGTCATGGTATGTTTATAAAATGATCAATAATGCTAGCTTATAATATGCCTATGTTATGTATGAATATGCCAAGCTATGATAAGTGTTATAGCTCGTATTTTGTACGATCGGATAATTCGAGATAGTCGTGATAAGTTGGGGGTAAGACCATTTTCAAAAAAATTATTTTAATGTACAAGTTGTTATGAATATTATTTATGAATATTGTTATTATGGAAATATTGAGAAAGGCTAAGGGCAGAAAGGAAAATTCGCAAAATGGCTTATGGTAATATTGTGGAAGGCTAGGGGCAAAATTGGAATTTCACAAAATGTTCAAGAAAATGCATGAAATAGGCCAAGTGGCCGGCCAAGGTAGCTATGGGCCTTGGCCCATATGAACCAATAATATATGTAGTAAAAGATGACAAATTAAGGACATAATTATTCTTTATTTTAAGAAGTTTCAAGAAAAAAGAGAAGGGGGGCATGTGTCCACATCCTATTTGATGAGGATAAATATATATTGGACAATTTCTCACATAATAAGACATAATCTTATTCACAAGTTCAAGAAACATCAAGAAAGAGAAATATAGTGGTATTCGGCCATGGCAAGGAATTTGGTGCCATGGAAATTCATCAAGAAATTTTTTTTTCTCCTAGTGTTACAAGCAATTGGAAGGTCCTTATTAACATGAAGGAGTTGTTGGAGCAATTAAATTATTCATTTATGAAATCTATACCCCTAGCCGAGTGAAGGGATAAAGGGAAAAAGGTATGTGCTCAACCTTCTCTTACATGTTTTATGGATGATTTGTGAGTATTGTAGAAGGTAGAAATGGATAAAATTCATGGAACATGGATATAGGGGTCATGGCCGAATGTAGAGCACGTTGTGGATGTGATGAATTGATTTTTATTTAGAAGTTTGATTGTTGTGTTGTGGATTCCATGATGTAAAATGAAGATTTGATGGTTTGAAATGAAGTTGTGATCATTGTGGCATTATTGAAGGAGCTAATGTGACACTAGCATGAAATCTTATACTTGTAGGAATAATGTTCTCAATGTGTAGTTATGGGTATAATGCATTTTGGAAGGGAGAAATGTGTTGATTTTATTGAGTTTGGAAGGTTGTAAATTGGTTGTTGTGATTGAATTGAACATAAGAAAAGTGTTGTCGAATTATGTAAAAGAATTACTAACGTTAGAATGTAATTTGAATTGATTGACAAAGTTGTTAATATGTAGATTGTTGGTGTAGTTCATGAATTGGAAGAAAACAATGTGGTTATTGTCCTTGCTAAGTTTGGAAAATGTCGGATTATTGTTAATAATGTGGCCGAGTGGAATTCTCGGATTATTGTTGATAAATTGGCCGAGTTGTATTCTCGGATTTTTTGTTGATAAATTGGCCGAGTTAGATTCTCGGGGATGGTGTATTTACAGGGGAAATGTTGCCGAAATTTCGGCAGATTATAAGTGAAATTATTTGAGAAGCTAAGGCAAGTGAATGACAATGAATCTAATGATTATGTGAGTTCTTTTGTATGTAGACTAGCAAGCTTGGATAAATAAGCGTAGCTAATAGGATGTGGAGCAGGTATGTAAGGCTTACCCTTTCTTTCTTTTGGCATGTCTTAGAGCCAAATAAGGTATGATATGCACCTCGGGGTTACTCTATTCTTGGATTCCGAGTCTATTTATGATTCTTATGCACTTTTGATATGTTTTCAAAAGAATTCTATAAGCTATTTCATATGGTTTCGATGCGTATCTATGATGTCCGAAGTTCTGTCTGATATGTTCTGAATGGCATTCGAAAGATAATTGATATGACTAAAGTTTTGATTTTCAAATGATAGCACGTTTGATTATTCCATTGAGTCTTTGATATATTTTGATACGTACATATGGTTTCAAAAGCTCTATTTGATTTGATCCGTAACGATACCTGAAAGGTACTTGATATGATTGTTGCTTTGATTTTTCGAAAAGGCTTCTGAAACGTTCGTAGAAGGTTCTGTACTTCAAACGCTCATAACTTTCTTATACTAAGTCGGATTGACCCGAAACTTGTTTCTGAGTCATCAGATGTCGGTAAGTGTATGTATCTATCGAGTCTTGATTTATGTGCATATCGTTTCACACTACTCTGTTCGTGCAAGTCTCAGTATGTACTTCACTGCATCCCGGGTCAGGGTATGTTCTCGTACGTACTTCTCTGCATTGTTCACCGCGTCCCTCTCACTTGTGGGCCGGGGCATGTTATATATGATATGATGACATTATGATATGATGACGGGGTGGTGGCCAGGATGGCTTATGATGACTCTATTCACCGCGTCCCGCAAAAGAGGGCCGGGGCACGTTACATGCATATATGATACATGACATTGGCATACATGACTTCATTCACCGCGTCCCTCAATGGAGGGCCGGGGCACGTTATATGTAAATGTGATACATGATGATGACATATATGATTTCATTCACCGCATCCCTCAATGGAGGGACGGGGCACGTTATATGCGTACATGATATATGGTGATGACATGCATGAACTTACTCACCGCGTCCCTCACTATAGGGCCGGGGTACGTTATATGACATATGATATACGATGATGGCATACATGATTTTCATTTATGATTTATGATGACATATCTGATTTTCTTTTGAGAAGGCAAGTACTGTGATGTTTTACAAGTTTATACTTGATTCTGGTAAATCTCTGTTTCAGCTATGATTCTCTTTTACTGTGATCCTTGCCTTACATGCTCAGTACATATTCCGTACTGACCCCCTTTCTTCGGGGGCTGCGTTTCATGCCGCGCAGGTACACCCAGATGAGCTGAAGCTATTATAGAAGATGTTCCAGCGGAGTTGGCAAGCTCCACTTGTTCCTGGAGTGCTGCCGAGTCAGAGTATGTGTGCTATGATTTCTGATTAATGTTAGGGACTTTGCAGACAGCGTCGTGGGTATTGGTTGTCAGTTCTATAAGCGGCTCCACCAGCCGATGTGTCATTTTGTGTTATGATATAACTTCTACATGATTACAGATTTTGTTTGATTTGAGAACAAAGAAAAAGGATATTTCCAAAGGTTTTACTATGTATTTTATTATATTTGATTTAAGAGTTCAAAGATATTATGTGCGTAATAAGCGTCGGAGGGTTCGCTCGGCCCTAGGTAAGGGTCGGGTGCCCATCACACCCTAGTAAGGTTAGGGTGTGACATGATGGAACTTATGAGTTCTTAAATATACTAAATTACAAACGAGCATGATAATGAGTTCAAGTACAGAGATTCGATTGTTCATGATATGGTGATCCCATAACGCTAATGATGTCATTATTGTTTACCCTCACCTTACGCACTATTTCCTTCGAGGTGAGGCAAGATACTCCTAAATGCTCATAATATAATCGGGGGTTTACGACCTTACGTCACCCCGATATAGCTATGGTTGTCTTCAAAGTCTAATGTATGCTTCTAATGCTAAATGTGAAATGATGTAAAGTCATGGTATGTTTATAAAATGATCAATAATGCTAGCTTATAATATGCCTATGTTATGTATGAATATGCCAAGCTATGATAAGAATATGATACGTTCATGGAATGTGTAATAGTGATGGGTAATGATTGATTTTGTGATGATGAGATTCCATCGTGCCTAGATGGCAAGGCATGTCACCGCTAAGGCGGGCTGCATATGATTCCACCGTGCCTAGATGGCCGGGCATGTCACCGCTAAGGCGGGCTGCGATGTTACACCGAGCCTAGAGGGCTGGGCATGATCACCACTAGTGGGCGACATATGAGGGTTACCCGGACGCGGGATGACGATGTGGTATGTGATGTAATGAGAATGCATGATGTGACGAGATATATAATGTAACGAGATATGGGATGTGATGACATATGTACTATGATTATGTGAAATATAATATATGTATGAAATGTATTAGCCTATGACACTCTTGCAGGTTATATCTTTATCTTATGGTTCATGATCCTCCTATTATATTTATTTCATTCTTGCCTTACATACTCAGTACAATGTTCGTACTGACGTCCGTTTTTTTTGGACGCTGTGTTCATGCCCACAGGTAGACAGGGAGGCGAGCTTGAGCCAGACCCGTAGTAGCAGTCAGCCGATTGAAAGCACTCTTCTGTTCCGGAGGTGCTTGCCTATTCTTTTGTGTACATTGTATATGTTGGGCTCGACGGGGTCCTGTCTATGCGTTTTGTACTTCAATAGAGGCTCGTAGATACACAGTGTAGGTTATGTGGTCAGATAAAATCACTATGGTATCATTGTATATATATTATTTTGATAGCCAAAAGGGCTTATGTATATGAAACTATGTATGTTTGCAAATGAAATATAACTTTCTTATGATTTGAGTATAAAATAGATAAAAGAGTAGTTAATGAGCATGATGAGTAGTAGAGCGAGCGGTGCTCGGTGGTTAGCCCCGGGTACCCGTTGCGGCCCCTAGCTGGGTCGTGACACCAACTCCACAGATTCAGTCCCGGAGGAATGAATAATATTCAATGTCCTCAACATCTCATCAATGAAACCTTGCGGGTCTTCATCCGGCTTTGACCCGAAAAACTCCGGAGGATTCAGACTTATAAAATCACGGGCTCTGGTACTAGCTGACTGATCACTTGGGCCCGCATTGTGCCGCTGTGCCTGGGCGGCAACCAACTGTGTCAATAAATGAATAGCTTCGGTCATTTGTTGACCCGAAGTAGCCGGTGGAGGAACTGGAGGCATAGGAGCTGGAGCTGAAGCCCCTTCTTGTTCTTCGGTAATAGGTGGAGTAGAAGAAGCATTAGATGGAGCCTCATTATGTGATTCACCCTCATCTACATTCATTGGAGGTTCTCTTTCCACCCGCTTTTTTGTCGTAGCCTTGCCCTTCTGGGCGGCTGTCGCTTTTCCTTTTGGCGGCATTTCTGAAATCATAACACACTATTTAGAGGGGAAAATCTTATAACACAGCTCTATCGCACGATTTCTTACGATGAAAGATGGTCATTTTTCCTAAATGCCCTGTAGCCTCCTGTTTATTAATGTGGCGCGCAATACACCATAAACAAGACTCTACTAGACACGGCTTGTAGACACTTCCTAGGACTGAACTGCTCTGATATCACTTTTGTCACGACCTGACTAGGGGCCACGACGGGTACCCGGGGCTAACCACCGAGCACCGCTCATTCTATTTCTCATCTTACTCATTTAATGCTATTTTATCAAATTTATACTCAAATCATAAGAAAATCATCTTTCATTTGAGAACATAAATACTTTTATATACATAAGCCTCTCGGCTATCAAAATGATAATATACACAAATATACATATATACAGTAGTGACCTTGTGAGACCATATAACCCACACTGCGTATCTACGAGCCTCTACTGGAGTGCTAGACATAAGGACGGGACAAGACCCCGTCATGCCCAAAATATACATGTACACAAAAGAATAATCATAAGCACCTCCGACTAATGGAGTGCTCTCAAATCATCTGCTGGCTCCTATGAGTCTGGATCAGGATCACCTCCCTGTGTACCTGTGGGCATGAACACAACGTCTAAAGAAAACGGACGTCAGTACGAACATTGTACTGAGTATAAGAGGCATAAACAATGAAAAGACGTCAATGAGATAAGGAAGCATCAATAAGGAGCAACTGTATATGACTGTCACTTATTAAAGAAATGACACATGCTGACTTACTCATAACCATCATCATATCATGTATGCAATAATATATAAGCTGCTCGTCCATATAGGTACGGTGTGATAATGTATAACCTGCGTCCAGGCCTCCCACGTCAGGGGTATAAGCTGCCTACTATAGTGGTGTGTATGTCTGCCCGTCCATATAGGTACGGTGTAATATCATCAACATATACTCATCATAATGCATGTATAATAACTCCAAGATAGCTACACTTTATCGAGGTGACATAAGGTCGTGAACCCCCGATTCCATTATGGACATCTATAAGCTTCCTGCCTCACCTTGAAAGAAATAGTATATAAGCTGAGTGTATACAATATCTGACATCATTAACTTAATAGTATCCTACCTCACCTTGAAGGAAATAGTATGTAAGGTGAGTGTATTCATTAAACAACATCATTATTGAACTCATAACATATCTCTTATCTCATATAGCTATTCATGATCATAGACTTTTGACTTTCCGGAATATAGAGAATTCATGGAGAAGAAGGAGAAATCATGCCATCGGATTCATGCCATAGAAAGAAAGGACTAGCCTCACATACCTTTGTCGTTTACTACTCTATTGCTTGCTCGTTCCCCTTTAATGCTCACGTCTTTACCTTCGAAAGAATTCTCATTACATTAGCTAAGCGATTATAAGAAAGTACTTACTATAGCTAGAGAAAATTGGGCAGCATTTCCTTTGTTTATACCACTTTCCCCATATTCTATATCAACTCCCAAACATCCGTAACATCATTCATGCTATCATAAATAACCATCATCATTTATCTACATTATCCACATTTCACAATTTCACTTCAATTCCCCCATAATCATGGTCATAACTCACTATTACGTTCTTTTACGTTTAATGCTCATTTCATGTTCGAAATGTCATTCATAATCAATTTACAATCACAACATATCCATATTCATGATCCATCCCAAACTACTACTCAACAATAGCACTATTCCCACATTTATGACCCATTTTCTATATTCTTCAACAATCCAAGTGTTTCAACTTCACAATATCTCAAACATCATGAAAATATCATAAAACTTACCTTAGATATTGTGGGAACAAGCCTTGAGTGGTATTGCCCTTCTTACACCAAAACACTAGTTCACTTTTCTTGAAATTTCTAGGCTTAGATGACTTTAATGTGCTTCACACTCTTGATTTTTGTTGGTTTGATGAAGTTGATCATCAATTTCCTTTGGTTTCTTGTGGATGAAGAGTGGAGAATATTCTAGAGAGTTCTTGAGTTGTGGAGGAGAAAAATGAAATGAAATGAAATAAATGTGATTGGGTCTCTTATTTAAAACTTGAAATCTGTCTCGACATCATTATACGGTCCATATAATTGACCGTAAAACTGCTCCAGTGACCATCCCACTCTGTGTCAATTTGACGGCACATTATACGGGCCGTAGAATTTTATACGGTCTGTATAAGTGACCGTGAAATTCACCCTTCAGCAAATTCATTCTGTGACACTTGTACGGTCCATTATACGGGCCGTATAACATTATACGCTCCGTATAATCGACCGTATAACCCATCTTTTCATTGATATTTTTCTTCTCATTTCGTTTGATCTCCAATCCATAGGAAGCCTTCTTAGCACTTGTTTATCACCTCATTAACAATCTAAGGGACGTTATAACTCTTCTCCAAAGCACCATTTAGTTATCATTAACTCGTTACTCGTAATTCCTTTTTGATACACATCGTATGCCTTGCCTTCTCTCGGCAAACTTGCTTCTCTTATCTCAGATGCCTTTAAAATCTTAACTTGGGTCATCAAACGTCATTCCTTCCTTATGAAAATATTGTATACTCGAATTCTTCGTTAGTCTATTCACTGTGCGTAAATGGGGGATTTTCCAAGGTGTAACATCTTGCAAATTATTAGATCAAACGGGGGTTGTTCAATTTGGACTCCACCAAATTAACACTAGTCATTCAAAACTAAAGCCTTTCAATAATATTCAATATTTCAAGATAGGTTTCTTTTAAATGAATTACAAGCACCTTTATATAAGGTTCTTAAAATATACTAGTCAAAACAAATAAATGGAAGTGTAGTAACAAAATGCATACTCCTATAAGCCTATAAAGCTACTACACATTAAGAAAGTCAAAATAGCCTTTAATAAGCCTAGAAAACACAAAAAGGGAAGCTTCCTTCGTTCACATTAGACCATCCCCTTATGTTCACACTAGAGCTTCTAGAAGTCCTAGTTTCATTCACATTAGACCAGCCCCTCATGTTCACAATAGAGCTTCTAGAAGTCCTAATTTGGGCTGCTAGACTTGTTCTTTTTGTGGGGAAGATCTTGGGCTTCAAACCACATCTTCTCGGGCTTCAGTTTGGGTCTCCTCTGCTTGAACACTTGGGTCATCACCATAGTAATTTGGACTGCATCATCCTCCCTTTCTTGGAAGAATTTCATCCTCAAAATTACAACATTAATATCAACCTCGACCGTAGCATCAACCTCAACCATATCATTATGGCACACTTGGACATCATGGCTATATGGACTACATTATTCTTTCCCTCTTGAAAAAAATTTGTCCTCACATTTGGTCCCTGCAAAACATGGACGAGAATGAGTATGTATAGCTTCCAAGTCTTAATCGGGTAATAGTTAAGTAGTAACATGAGTGAATAATCGCGATATAAAACAAGAGTGCTATAAAACTGCCCAAAGATAATAGAGATTACCGTCATGGATTTATAGAAAGCCCAAGAAAAAGCATGAGCCAAGAAAACCTACCGTCTTCATGGAGTTTGCAAGTCATGGTTGCATACCACAATGATGTCCAGGGAGGATCTTTCCAATGGCTATCCACCTGATTCACCTTAAAATACACTAAATTCTTTCTAAGGCTAAGTACAAAACAAGTAGAATAACTCAAGTCCCAATACCAAAGTAATGTACCATCCCACCCCAAAATCATCAATTCCAAAAAGTTATAAACCTTAAGATCAATTTCGAGGTCAAAAACGAAAATGGTCAACACATCAAGCTTAGCATATGTCTCAAGCATATCAACTAGTAACTCGAATAGTAACAACAAACAAGAGTGACAATGATGTATCCAATTACTAAAAGAGTAATCTAGAGAAGCATGAATCATGAGGTAAGAATATGTGCCATCATCGATCTTATAAACATCAAAGGAATCAAACCATGCGTAATGACCATATTTCTCATACTTCTCTCGTCTTTTCTGTTACACCTCAGACATTCCGTGTTGTCGTACTGTGAATAGAATAACGCAAGCTCAAGGTGAACATGAAACCCTTATGACATTAGGAAGAGTATTAAGTAGCTTTGAAGTATATACGATAAGATTTTGAAGTCATATGACTCAGAGAAACTATGTTCGTCGAGGAGAAGTGAAGTACAAGTTGTGTTTGGGAAAGGTCTCGAAAGTTATCGAGTTAAGGATTATTTTCACTAGGGTTTGTAGAAGTCAAGGATTCCTTTTGTGTTGATGTTGGGGTTTTCTCAAGTGGAGTATCTTCATCCAAAGGCCATTCCTACATAATCAAAGGTTAGTTTTATATTCATTTCATGTTATTAAGAGTATTGAGTGGTTGAAAGACTTGGATTAGAGAAGAATAAAGAATATGGGCTCAAATATGGAGAAAATGGTATTTTGAGTAGTAAATTAATTTGAGTCATGATTCTTCGTATGCGATGAGTATAATATCGTTATGAATGATGCTATTGACGTTGAGAAACTATTATGTGAAGAACGAATAAGGTGTTGTATTGCATTCATAGTTATGGTCAGTTTGAAAGTAAATTTGAGAAGTGAACAATATTTAACTTGAGAAATCTATTGATTATAATATTTTGAGTATCCCTATTGATGTTTGGGAGTTGTTATATTATATGGAGAAAGTTGTCGAGACAAAGGAAATGCTGCCCAATTTTCGTTAGTCTTTTAGTCGCTTTAGATTAGACTTAATCATGATTCAAATGATCTGATGTAGTACGAATTCTCTTGAATGTAGAGTTGTGAGCTCGGAAGGAGAACGCTTAGTCTTTAAGGAGACGTAAAGGTATGTAAGGCTAGCCCCTTTCTTTCATAAAGGCATGATTCTTATATTCTATCTCCCATGTATTCCATGACCTTCTTACACTCCAAAAGTTGAAAGTTCATGATTCTTAAGAGCCTCTTATGAGATAGAGATGAGATTATGTTCTATGATAATGATGAACAAGATGATGCTATTTCTGGAAATTCTAAAGCTTATGAGATGATGTTATTATGAGTTTGATAATCCTATTTTCATGATTTCATTGATGTCATTTCTTGTTGTTGTCTCACCTTATGATACTAGTTCCTTCAATGTGAGACATAGCGACGAAGGTAATTCCATAATGTAATCGGAGGTTATCGACCTTACGTCACTCTGCTAGAGTTGCAACTTTCACATGGGCTCTCATGCATGCTTTATGTGTTACACCCCTGAAAATTTTTCCGTTGACATACAGTGAATAGACTAATGAAGGGCACGACGTATACGATGTTTTGGTAAGTACGAAATAACATTTGATGATTCTAAATGAGATTTAAAAGACGTTTGAGGTAGAAGACGAAAGTTGTTAAGGAAAGCAAGGTATATGTTGTGTGTCGGGCAAGATTTATGAGTATCGAATTAATGATAGCTTAATGATATTTTGGAGAAGAGTTATAATGCCCCTTAGATTGTTAATGAAGTGTTAAACAAGTGCTAAGGTTCCATAAGGATTTGAGATCAAACGAAGTGACGAGAACAAAATCAGAGAAAAGATAGATTATACGACCAATTATACGGTCCGTATAATGTTATACGGTCCGTATAATGGTCCGCAGAATCGTCACAGTGAAGGTCCCTCACTGATGGGATTATACGGTCACTTATACGGACCGTATAAAGTTATACGAACCGTATAATGTACCGTATAATGGTCATAGAAGCGAGATGTTAATGGGGTGATTTCACGGTCACTTATAAGGAACTTATAAGTTTATACAGACCGTATAAGTGTCCGTATAATTACCCGATGAGTCAGATTTTTTTAGTTATTAATAAGAAGACCCAAGTTCATTATTTCATTTCATTTTTCACCCAACACTTCAAGAATTCTCTAGAACCCTCTCCACTCTTCATCCACAAGAATCCAAGAGAAATTCATGATCAACTTCATCAAACCAACAAAATCAAGTGTAAGAAACTCATTGAAGTTCATCTAAGCCATGAAATTCCAATGGAAGTGAACTAGGGTTTTGGTGCAAGAGAAGTATTTCCACTCAAGGCTTATTCCTACACTATCTAATGTAAGTTTTATGATCATTCCATGTTGTTTAAGGTAATGAGAGGTTGAAAGACTTGGATTGTAGAAGGAAATAGAAAATGGGCCATGAATGTAAGAATAGTGACATTTTGAGTAGTAGTTTGGAATGAGTCATGAATATTGATATGTTGTGATTATAAGTATTCTATAAGTGACATTTAGAACATGGGATAAGTATTATATGTGAGAAAATGCAATAGTGAACTATGACCATTATTATGGAGGAATTGAAGTGAAATTGTGAAATGTGAATAATGTAGATGAATGATGATTGTTGCTTATAATATTATGAATGTTGTTATGGATGTTTGGGAGTTGATATGGAATATGGGGAAGGTTGTATAAACAAAGGAAATGCTGCTCAACTTTCTCTAGCTTTAGTAAGCACGTTTTTATAATCGTTTAGCTAATGTTAATACGAACTCCCTTGAAGGTAAAGTCGTGAGCATTGAAGGAGAACGATCAATCGGTAGAATAGCTAAAGGAAAAGGTATGTGAGGCTAGCCCCATCTTTTTAAGGCATGAATCTTATGACATGATCTTTCCTCCTTCTCCATGAATTTCCTACATTCTAGAAAACTAAGAGTCTATGTTCATGGATAGCCATATGAGTTAAAAATAAGAGATATTATGAACATTAATGATGAGCTTAAGTCCAAAGATTCTAGAGTTCACGAATATGACGTTTCTACAAAGCTAATGATGTTAACTATGATCCATTGATGTTGTTCATTGTATACACTCACCTTATATGCTAATTCCTTCAAGGTGAGGCAGAATGCTTATGAGCACTCCATAATATAATCGGGGGTTCACGACCTTATGTCACCCCGACATAGCCACAGATGCCTTCTGGTTCTAATGTATGTTTGATGATAAATGTAAAATGATGCCAAGCTTATGATATGCCTATGCAATGTATGAAAATGTTAAGTTTACGATGGGTATATGATGATGCGATTCCACCATGCCTAAATGGCCGGGCATGTCACCGCGAAGGCGGGCTACATACGATTCCACCGTGCCTAAATGGCTGGGCATGTCACCGCTAAGACGGGCTGCTATGTTTACACCGAGCCTAGAGGGCCGGGCATGACACCACTAGTGGGCGGCATATGATGCTTACCCAGACACGGGTTATGATTATGATATATATGATACGATGATGTATGCGCTATGATGATACATGTCCTATGATTATATATGATATATGTATGAAATGTATCCGTCCTTAAAAGTTACGCAGGTTATATCTTCATCTTATGTTTTATGATTACTCTATTATATTCATTTCATTCATGCCTTACATACTCAGTACAATGTTCGTACTAACATCCGTTTTCTTTAAACGCTGTGTTCATGCCCACAGGTAGACAGGGAGTATATATTTTGATAGCCGAAGGGCTTATGTATATAAAATTAATTATGTTTGAAAGTGAAAATGGTTTTCCTATGATTTGAGTATAAGATTAATGAATTAACGCTTCATGTGTACGATGGGTAATGGTATGACCGGTGCTCGGTGGTTAGCCCCGGGTACCCGTCATGGCCCCTAGTCGGGTCGTGACAAAAATGGTATCAGAGCAGTTCAGTCCTAGGAAGTGTCTACGAGCCGTGTCTAGTGGAGTCTTGTTTATGGTGTGTTGCACGCCACACTAATAAACAGGAGGCTACAGGGCATTTAGGAAAAATGACCATCTTTCATCTTAAGAGATCGTGCGATAGAGCTGTGTCATAAGATTTTCTCCTCCTTAATAGTGTGCTATGATTTCAGAAATGCCGCCAAAGGGAAAGGCTATAGCCTCCCAGAAGGGCAAGACTACGATGAAAAGACGGGTAGAAAGAGAACCGCCAATGAATGTAGAAGCGGGCGAATCACATAATGAGGCTCCATCTAATACTTCTCCCACTCCGCCTATTATAGAAGAACAAGAAGGGGCTTCAGCTCCAGCTCCTATTCCTCCAGTTCCTCCATCGGCTACTTCGGGTCAACAAGTGACTGAGGCTATTCATCTATTGACGCAGTTAGTTACCGCCCAGGCACAGCGGCAGAATGCGAGTCCAAGTGATCGGGTAGCTAGTGCCAGAGCCCGTGATTTCATGAGTTTGAATCCTCCAGAGTTTTTCGAGCCAAAGCCGAATGAAGACCCGCAAAGTTTTATCGATGAAATGTTGAGAACATTGAAGATTATTCATGCCTCCAAAACTGAATCTGTGGAGTTGACATCTTATAGACTCCGAAATGTGGCGGTATTATGGTACAATAATTGTATATCATCTAGAAAAGAGAGTGCGCCTTCTCCCGTTTGGCAAGAAATTGTAGATGCACTAGTCCCGTTTGTAGTGGCAAGAATCCGCCACTATTTTCCACCCGAGGTCCGCTGAGCTAGAGCGGATAGGTTCTTAAATCTAAAACAAGAAAATATGAGTGCCCGGGAGTATTGCCTTCAGTTTAATTCATTGGCTAGATATGCCCCGATTATGGTGGCCAACATGGTGGATAGAGTGCACAGATTCATGAGTGGATTAGGGCCACAATTGTTCAATGACTGCTTGACGGCTTCGTTGTAAGATGGGATGGATATTTCCCGCATTCAAGCCCATGCCTAGAATTTAGAAGGACAACAACATCCGCAAAGGGGTGATATTGATTGAGGGCAAAGCAAGAGGGCCAGATCTATAGGGGCAGGTAGTGATTGTAGAGGGGGATCAAGGTAGGCATATTCTAGACACTCAGGCCAGTCGGCGACTAGTGCACCTCCAAGATTTGCAGGTGGGAGATTTGACCGCTCCATTCCTTCAGGACAGGTTCAGAGTTCGAGAGCTTCAGGTTCTCAGTTTGGGAGTGATTATAGTCAGAGGAGACCACCAGTGCCGCGATGTAGTCAGTGCGGTAAATTACATTTGGGGCCATGTCGCCAGGGCACAAATGCTTGCTATGTTTGTGGACAGACTGGGTACTTGATGCGTGATTGTCCCTCGAGGTATGGTAGAGGTGGGGTTCAGCCCACAGGATCAGCAGCTGGTTCCTCTTCGGTGCGCCCGGTAGCGCAGAATCCCTAGATCCCAACAGGTCGAGGTAGAGGCAGAGGGGGAGCATCTACTTCAGGTACCACTCAGCCCCGTATGTATGCTTTAGCCGGACGACAGGATCTTGAGTCCTCCCCAGATGTGGTTACAGGTACATTATCCGTATTTTCCCATGATGTGTATGCATTGATAGATCCGGGTTCTACCCTATCTTATATTACTCCGTATGGTGCTGGTCGTATTGGGGTGAAACCTGAGCCAATTAAACCTTTTGAGGTATCTACTCCGGTTGGTGATCCCGTGATAGCTAGACAAGTGTATAATAATTGTATAATTTTGATATGCGACCGCCAGACTAAAGCTGATTTAGTTGAGCTGGAGATGTTAGATTTCGATGTGATTATGGGTATGGATTGGTTGGCCTCATGTTATGCTAATGTTGACTGCCGAATGAAAGTAGTTCGATTTCAATTTCCGGGAGAGCCCGTGCTTGAATGGAAGGGTAATGCAGCATCTCCAAGAGGTAGGTTTATTTCCTACCTTAAGGCAAGAAAGATGATAGCTAAGGGCTATATTTATCACTTAGTCCGAGTTCATGATACGGAAGCAAAGTCGCCAACTTTCCAATCCGTTTCGGCAGTGAATGAATTTCCGGATGTATTTCCAGATGGACTTCTAGGTCCCCCACCAGAAAGAGAGATTTATTTTGTCATTGATGTGTTGCCGGACACCAAGCCTTTTTCTATTCCTCCTTACCGAATGGCTCCAGCAGAATTGAAAGAGCTAAAGGCACAGTTGAAAGATTTTCTTGAGAAGGGATTTATTAGACCCAGTTCATCACCGTGGGGAGCACCAGTCCTATTCGTGAGAAAGAAAGATGGTTCCCTATGAATGTGCATCGATTATAAGCAGTTGAATAAGGTGACGATAAAGAACAAATATCCTCTTCCGAGAATTGATGATTTGTTTGATCAACTACAGGGTGCCAAGTGGTTTTCCAAAATAGACTTAAGGTCAGGTTATCACCAAGTGAGAGTTAAAGAAGAAGATATTCCCAAAACAACTTTTAGAGATATGGCCATTATGAATTCTGGGTGATGTCGTTTGGGTTAACTAATGCTCCGGCAGTGTTCATGAATTTGATGAATAATGTATTCAAGCCTCTCTTAGATTTATTCGTAATAGTATTCATTGACGATATTATGGTATACTCTCGCACAGAATCAGAACATGCTGACCATTTACGTATTGTTCTTCGAATTCTTCGAACTCGATAATTGTATGCTAAATTTTCAAAGTACGAGTTTTGGCTGAATTCTGTGACATTCTTAGGTCATGTTATTTTCAGATGATGGCATTCGAGTTGATACTCAGAAAATTGAAGCCGTGAAGACTTGGCCAAGGCCTGCGATGCCCACAGAAGTCCGTAGTTTTCTGGGATTGGCAGGTTAGTATAGAAGGTTCGTAGAAGGATTTTCCTCTATTTCAGCCCCATTGACGAAGCTAACCCAAAAGTCAGCTATGTTGAAGGACAGATTAACCTCAGCCCTAGTCTTGACACTCCCAGAAGGGCCAGATGGCTATGTTGTATATTGTGATGCTTCCGGTGTTGGGTTAGGATGTGTGTTAATGCAGCAAGGTAAAGTCATTCCTTATGCTTCGAGGCAACTGCGGAAACATTAAAAGAACTACCCAACTCATGATCTCGAATTGGCAGCAGTTAGTCATGCATTAAAAATGTGGAGACATTACTTGTATGGCGTGCATGTTGATATCTATACAGATCACAAGAGTCTTCAATACATTTTCAAACAGAAGGATTTGAATCTGCGGCAGAGGCGGTGGTTAGAATTATTGAAAGATTATGATGTGAGTATTTTATACCACCCCAGAAAGACAAATGTAGTAGCTGATGCGCTTAGCCGCCGATCGATGGGCAGCCTATGTGAAGTTCCTCCGGAGAAGAAAGAATTAATTCATGAGCTCCACCAACTAGATAATCTTGGAGTACGTCTAATTGATTCAGGCAGTGCAAGAATTGGCATTAATAATCCCACAGTTTCGTCCTTGAATATGGAAGTGAAAGAGCGTCAATATGAAGATCCTCAGTTGAGCTGTTACAGAGACACATTTCATAAAAAAGAGAAGTCTCCATTTGAAACTTCTATGGATGGAATTATTAGATACCGAGGAAGGCTATGTGTTCCGAATGTTGTAGAATTACGCCGTCGAATTCTTGAAGAAGCTCATTATTCTCGGTATTATATTCACCCAGGTGTAACGAAGATGTATCATGATCTTGTCATGACCCAGCTAGGGCCGCAATGGGCGCCCGGGGCTAACCACCGAGCACCGCGCGTACTATTACTTCTTAAACTCATTCAACAATCATTTATCAATTTCATGCTCATTTTACAAAAGAAACTGCTTTTCATTACAAAACATAATGCTTTTATACAATAACATATATCAATATATTTACACAATATCCGCGTCGTGAAACCACATAACCCACATTGAGTATTTACGAGCCTCTATTGGATTAAACATACAACTGTACACAAAAGATTCATCATGAGCACCTCCGGAACAAGGGAGTGCCTCAGTCAGCTAACAGCTTCTGAGAGTCCGGAGCATGATCTCCTCCCTGTCTACCTGTGGGCATGAATACAGCGTGCAAAGAAAACGGACGTTAGTACGAACATTGTACTGAGTATGTAAGGCAGGAATGAAATGAACAATGTCATAGAAGCATCATGAATCATAAGAAAGATATAACCTGCTTGAGTGTTATAAGCAACATACTTTTTACATATATCATATTTTACATCATTATAGTATATGTTTTGTCATATCCCATATATCATCACATTCATCATCACATACTTCATCACGTACATCGTCACATCGTACTCCGCATCATTACCCGCGTCCGGGTAATCCTCATATGCCGCCCACTAGTGGTGATCATGCCCGGCCCTCTAGGCTCGGTGTAAACATAGCAGCCCACATTAGCGGTGACATGCCCGGCCATATAGGCGCAGTGGAATCATACGCAACTCGCATTCGTGGTGACATGCCCGGCCAAATAGGCACGGTGGAATCTTATCATCACAGAATCAATCATAACACATCACTATTACACATCTCGTAACATAACATTATCATATCATTTCTTGGTATCTTATACATATCATCATCGTATTACAAACTAGCATTGTTAATCATCTTATAGATATATCATATATTAGCATTAAGAGCATACATTAAGCTTTAAGGGCAACCACACTATGTCGGGGTGACGTAAGGTCGTGAACACCCGGTTATATTATGAACGTTTATGAATATCGTACCTCGCCTTGAAGGAAATAGAGCATAAGGCTAGTTGTTAACAAAGATAACATCATTATCCTTATAGGAACATCATGCCACAATTTCTTGAATCGCTATACTCTAGCTCATTATCATCACCATCATACTCATATGTAATTCAATATATTGAAGGATTCATAGGCTTCGTTTTTTAGAAGGATTATATAAGACTTGAAGGATTCATGCCTCTTGAAAGAAAAGATAAGCCTCACATACCTTTGTCGTTTAACAATGCTATCGTTAGCTTGATTCCCTTTGATGTCACGTCTCTACCTTGAAGAGAGAATTCGTAGCATCGTTAGTCAATCGACGAGAAGAACGCGCTACTATTTATAGGGAAAATTGGGCAGCATTTCCTTTTTTTCTACTACGTTTCCCATGTTTCATTTCAACTACCAAACATTCACAACAACACTCACAATATCGTATCAACAATCGTCATTTATCTACATTTACCACATTCCACCATTTTTCTCCAATTTCTCCACATTTATGGGTTTTAGCTCATCATCACATTTTCTCATACATCACACCTATTTTATGGTCTACACGTCATTTATAACATATTTATACTCCCAACTCATCAACATTCATACTTCAATCCAACTATCATTCAACTATGGCACTATTCACATTTTATGACCCATTTACTACACTCTTCTATAATCCAAGTGTTTCAACGTATAAATACTTCAATCATCATGAGAAATTCATAAAACTTACCTTAAATGTGGTAGGAACGATCCTTGAGTAGCAATACTCTTCTATACCAAAAACCCTACTTCACTTCCTTTGCAATTTCTTGGTGTAGATGAACTTTGATGAGTTTCACACTCTTGATTCCATGGATTTAGTGTTGTTGATCTTGATTTTCCTTTGATTCTCTTGTGGATGAATATTAGAGAGTATTCTAGATGTTTCTTAAAGTGTGGAGTGAAAATGAAATGAATGGAATGAAAAAGGGTCCCTTATACTTAACTTAAAATCTGATTTTTATGAACAGTAGTCGAAGTGCACAGTGGTCGTAAACCCAGTTTACGTATTCTGGTTTACGGTCCGTCTTTCACGACCGTATTTAGGCATAACAGAACCAGAAAGGTTTGCTGGAGCCATGGGGGTTTACGGTCACAGTTTACGGGTTGTATTTCGATTTACGGTCCGTATTCTGAGTCGTATTTAACCATTTAGACATTTGGCAGAAAGTTGAAGTTTTGGAATGTTGAAAGACGATAGCAGTTTACGGTCCATAAACCAATTTACGGGCCGTATTCTATTTTACGACCAACTGGGCCGAAGTGTAAATCTGCAACTTTCGCATTTCTAAAACTCATAAGTAGTCATCCCCCTTATTAGTAAAACATCGTACACTCATACTCTTCGTTGGTCTATTCATTGTACGTTCACGAAGAAATTTCCGAGGTGTAACATTCTTCCCCCCTTTTGGAACATTCGTCCTCGAATGTTAAGTCAGCGAGGATTCTAGAAAATTTTTGCCAGAATTTCCTTTATAATATGGCAATACCCTCTTGTCGTAACAACCCATAATATCACATCACTGCCTCACAGGGCCATAACACAATAAAATTCTTAGAAATGATGGGAGTAGGAGTGTTCAGATACTTTAATTATTACTCTTCATTTAATGCATGCATACCTTATGTTGTTGACATTTCACTTTGAATTTCTCCCAGGTGTTGGAATAAATACGGGTATTTGAATTTCATCTTTTCTTCCTCTTCCCAAGTCATTTCTTCCCTGTTGTTATTTCGCCACAGCACTTTGACTGAAGCTACTTCCTTATTTCGAAGTCTTCGCACTTGCCTGTCTAGAATGGCCATAGGCCCTACTTCGTAGGTTAGCTTCTCTGTCACTTGAACATCGTCAATTGGAACAATCTTTGTAGGATCTCCAACACACTTGCGGAGCATCGAAACATGGAAGACTGGATAAACTGATTCAAGTTCCGAAGGCAAGTCCAATTCATAAGCTACACGACCCACCTTACGGATAATTTTATAGGGTCCAATGTACCTAGGACTTAACTTCCCTTTCTTGCCAAATCTCATCACCCCTTTCATTGGCGATACTTTCAAAAATACCCAATCATCAACTTGAAATTCCAAGTCTCGTCGGCGATTGTCTGCATAAGACTTTTGGCGACTTTGGGCTGTTAATAATCGATCTCGGATCACCTTGACTTTTTCGACTGCTTGTTGAATCAATTCAGGGCCTATTAATTGTGTTTCTCCTGTTTCGAACCACCCAATTGGAGACCTGCACTTCCTTCCATACAAAGCTTCATACAGAGCCATTTGAATACCGGAATGATAGCTATTGTTGTATCCAAATTCAATAAGGGGTAGATACTCATCCCAACTACCATCAAAATCCAGCACACACGCTCGTAGCATATCCTCCAAGGTATGAATAGTACGCTCGGCTTGTCCATCAGTCTGCGGGTGGAACGCCGTGCTAAGCTTGACTTGGGTACCAAGACCTTCTTGAAAGGACTTCCAGAACTTGGCTGTAAACTGTGCCCCTCTGTCTGTAATAACAGATAATGTTATTCCATAAAGTCGCACAATTTCTTTTAAATACAACCTAGCATAATCTTCCGCTGAATACGTAGTTCTGACTGGAAGAAAATGAGCTGCTTTTTTGAGTCAGTCCACGATCACCCATATAGAATCATATTTCCCTCGTGAACGGGGTAATCCCACAATAAAATCCATATTAATCACTTCCCATTTCCATATAGTAATTTCCATCGCTTGTAATAAGCCCCCTAGCTTCTGATGCTCGGCTTTTACTTGTTGGCAATTTGGACACTGTGCTACAAATTCTGCTATGTCCCTCTTCATGCCATTCCACCAATATATCAATTTGAGATCATGATACATTTTGGTCGTACCTGGATGAATGGAATACCGAGAATAATGTGCTTCCTCTAGAATTCATCGGCGCAATTCTGCCACATTCAGCACACATAGTCTGCCTCGGTACCTAAGAATTCCATCAATAGAAACTTCAAATGGAGAATTCTCCTTTTCATGAGATAGGTCTCTGTAATGACACAATTGGGAGTCTTCATATTGTCGCTCCTTCACTTCTACATTCAAAGATGAAACTGCAGGATTGCTAATGCTGACCCTCGCACTACTTGAATTGACTACACGTACTCCAAGATTAGCTAATTGATGGAGCTCATGAGTCATTTCTTTCCTTTCTGAAGGAACTTCACATAGACTACCCATGGATCGGCGGCTAAGCACGTCGGCTACTACATTCGCTTTTCCGGGGTGGTACAAAATGTTCACATCATAATCTTTAAACAATTCCAACCACCGCCTCTGCCGCAGGTTCAACTCCTTCTGCTTGAAAATATGTTGGAGACTCTTGTGGTCTGTATAGATATCGATGTGCACACCATACAAATAATGTCTCCACATCTTCAACGCATGAATCACTGCAGCCAATTCAAGATCATGAGTCGGATAATTCTTCTCATGTTTCCGTAATTGTCTCGAAGCATATGCAATAACTCTCCCATGTCGCATCAATACACATCCTAACCCCACTCCGGAAGCATCACAATACACAACATAGCCATCCGGGCCCTGTGGAAGTGTTAAAACTGGACCTGAGGTCAATCGGTCTTTCAACTCTTGGAAACCACGCTCACAAGCATCGTTCCATTGAAATTTTGCTAACTTCTGGGTTAGCTTCGTCAATGGGGCTGAAATAGACGAGAAACCCTCTACGAACCTTCTGTAATAACCTGCCAACCCCAGAAAACTACGGACTTCTATAGGTGTCGTAGGCCTTGGCCAAGTCTTCACAGCCTCAATTTTCAGAGTATCGACTCGAATGCCATCATTAGAAATGACATGGCCCAGAAATGTTACAGAATTTAACCAGAACTCACACTTTGAGAATTTCTCATATAATTCCCGGGCTCGAAGAATGCCAAGAATAATTCGCAAATGATCTGCATGTTCTAATTCAGTGCGAGAATATACCAGAATATCATCAATAAATACTATCACAAATAAGTCAAAGAGAGGCCTGAATACACTGTTCATCAAGTTCATAAACATGGCCGGAGCATTAGTCAATCCAAATGACATCACTCGGAATTCATAGTGGCCATATCTCGTTCTGAAGGCCGTCTTGGGAATATGCACTTCTCTAACTCTCACCTGATGGTAACCCGACCTCAAATCTATTTTAGAAAACCACTTAGCACCTTGCAATTGATCGAACAAGTCATCAATCCTCGGAAGAGGATATTTGTTCTTTATCGTCACCTTGTTCAACTGTCTATAATCAATGCACATTCGTAGGGAACCGTCCTTCTTTCTCACAAACAAGACCGACGCTCCCCACGGCGATGAACTGGGTCTAATAAACCCCTTGTCAAGCAAGTCTTTCAGTTGTACCTTTAGCTCTTTCAATTCTACCGGAGCCATTCGATAAAGAGGAATAGAAATGGGCTCGGTGTCTAGCAACACATCAATGGCAAAATCAATTTCTCTTTCTGGGGGAAGACCTGGGAGTTCATCTGGAAATACATCCGGAAATTCATTCACCACCGGAACAGATTGAAATGTTGGCGACTTTGCTTCTGTGTCATGTACCCGAACTAGATGATAAATATAGCCTTTCGCTATCATCTTCCTCGCCTTAAGGTAGGAAATAAACCGACCTTTTGGGGATGCCGTGTTACCCTTCCATTCAAGTACGGGCTCTCCTGGGAATTGAAATCGAACCACTTTTGTGCGGCAATCAACATTTGCATAACACGAGGCCAACCAATCCATACCCATGATTACATCAAAATCTATCATCTTCAACTCAATCAAATCAGCTTTGATCTGACGATCACATATCACACTGATACAATTTTTGTACACTTGCCTTGCTATCACGGGATCACCAACCGGAGTGAGTACCTTAAAAGGTTTAATTGACTCGGGTTTCACCCCAATACAACCAGCAACATATGGATTAATATAAGAGAATTTAGAACCGGGATATATCAATGCATAGACATCATGGGAGAATATAGACAATAAACCTGTAACTACATTCGAGGAGGACTCGAGATCCTGTCGTCCAGCTAAAGCATAAACACGGGGCTGAGTGGCACCTGAAGTATATGCTGCCCCTCTGCCTCTACCTCGGCCTGCTGACATCTGGGGAGCCTGCCCTACCGGGCACGCTGACGAGGAATCAGCTGCTGAGCCTGTGGGCTGAACCCCACCTCTATCATACCGTGAGGGACAATCTCGCATCATATGCCCAGTCTGTCCAAAAACATAATAGGCATCTGTGTCGTGGCGACATGGCCCTGAGTGTAATTTGCGGCACCGACTACATCGTGGAACTGGGGGTCTCCCTTGACTATAATCACCCTCAAACTGGGAACCCGAAGCCTTCGAGCTCTGACCCTGTCCCGAGCGAAAGGAGCGGTCAAATCTTCTATCTGGAAATCTGGGAGGTGCGCTAGTCGCCGTCTGGCCTGATTGCCTAGAACAATTCTGCCTCGATCCCCCTCTGTACTCGCTGCTCGCTCCCATAGATCTAGCCCTCTTGCTTTGCCTCCTGTCCATATCACGATCATTCCTCGATGGTTGCTGTCGCCCCTCTAAGTTCTGGGCATGGGCCTGTATACGGGAAATGTCCATCCCATCTTGCAATGAAGCCGTCAAACAATCTTTGAATAAATATGGTCCCAAACCACACACAAATCTGTGAAAACGATCTCCCATGTCAGCCACCATAGCCGGGGCGTACCTGGCTAAATAATTAAATTGCATACTATACTCCCGGGCACTCATACTTCCTTGCTTCAAATTTAGAAATCTATCCGCCCTAGCTCGGCGAATCTCGGGTAGTAAATAGTGATGAATAAAAGCATCCACAAATTCCTGCCATACGGGTGGAGGCGCATTCTCTCCTCTTGATAATACCCAATTATTATACCATAAGACTGCCACATCCCGGAGTCTATAAGAGGCCAAATCCACGGATTCCGTCTCGGAGGCATGAATAATCTTTAAAGTCCTCAATATCTCATCGATAAAGCCTTGCGGATCCTCATCGAGCTTTGACCCAAAGAACTCCGGAGAGTTTAAAGTCATGAAGTCACGGGCTCTAGTACTAGCTGATCGATCGCTCGGCCCCGCATTTTGCCGCTATGCCTGGGCGGCAACCAACTTTGTCAATAACTGGATGGCCTCGGTCATTTGTTGACCCGAAGCAACCGGCAGAGGAATTGGAGCTGGAGTTCCTCCTTGCTCCTCCGCATTAGGCGGGGTAGAGGAAGTGCTAGATGGAGTCTCATTTTGTGACTCGCCTTCTCCAATATTCACCGGAGGCTCTCTTTCTACCCGCCTGTTTGTCGTAGTCTTGCCCTTCTGGCGGCTATAGCTTTTCCCTTGGGTGGCATTCTGAAATCACAACACGCTATTAGGGAGGGTAAAATCTTATACACGGCTCTATTGCACGATCTCATAAGAAGAAAGATGGTCATTTTCCTAAATGCCCCGTAGCCTCTAGTTTATTGATGTGGCGCGCAACACACCATAAATAAGACTCTACTAGACACGGATCGTAGACACTTTCTAGGACGAACTGCTCTGATACCACTTCTGTCACGACCTAGCTAGGGCCGCGATGGGCGCCTAGGGCTAACCACCGAGCACCGCTCGTACTATTACTTCTTAGACTCATTCAACAATCATTTATCAATTTCATGCTCATTTTACAAAAGAAACTGCTTTTCATTACAAAACATAATGCTTTTATACAATAACATATATCAATATATTTACACAATATCCACGTCGTGAAACCACATAACCCACATTGAGTATCTACGAGCCTCTATTGGATTACACATACAACTGTACACAAAAGCTTCATCATGAGCACCTCCGGAACAAGGGAGTGCTTCAGTCAGCTAACAGCTTCTAGGAGTCCGGAGCAAGATCTCCTCTCTGTCTACCTGTGGGCATGAACACAGCGTCCAAAGAAAATGAACGTCAGTACGAACATTGTACTGAGTATGTAAGGCAGGAATGAAATGAACAATGTCATAGAAGCATCATGAATCATAAGAAAATATATAACCTGCTTGAGTGTTATAAGCAACATACTTTTTACATATATCATATTTTACATCATCATAGTATATGTTTTGTCATATCCCATATATCATCACATTCATCATCACATACATCATCACATACTTCATCACGTACATCGTCACATCGTACTCCGCATCATTACCCGCGTCCGGGTAATCCTCATATGCCGCCCACTAGTGGTGATCATGCCCGGCCCTCTAGGCTCAGTGTAAACATAGCAGCCCGTATTAGCGGTGACATGCCCGGCCATATAGGCGCGGTGGAATCATACGCAGCCCACATTCGCGGTGACATGCCCGGCCAAATAGGCACGGTGGAATCTTATCATCACAGAATCAATCATAACACATCACTATTACACATCTCGTAACATAGCATCATCTTATCATTTCTTGGTATCTTATACATATCATCATCGTATTACAAACTAGCATTGTTAATCATCTTATAGACATATCATATATTAGCATTAAGAGCATACGTTAAGCTTTAAGGGCAACCACATTATGTCGGGGTGACGTAAGGTCATGAGCCCCGATTATATTATGAACGTTTATGAGTATCGTACCTCGCCTTGAAGGAAATAAAGCATAAGGCGAGTGTTAACAAAGATAACATCATTAGCCTTATAGGAACATGATGCCACAATTTCTTGAATCGCTATACTCTAGCTCATTATCATCACCATCATACTCATATGTAATTCAATATATTGAAGGATTCATAGGCTTCGTTTTATAGAAGGATTATATAAGTCTTGAAGGATTCATGCCTCTTGAAAGAAAAGATAAGCCTCACATACCTTTGTCGTTTAACAATGCTATCGTTAGCTTGATTCCCTTTGATGTCATGTCTTTACCTTCAAGAGAGAATTCGTACCATCGTTAGTCAATCGACGAGAAGAACGCGCTACTATTTCTAGGGAAAATTGGGCAGCATTTCCTTTTTTCCTACTACTTTTCCCATGTTTCATTTCAACTACCAAACATTCACAACAACACTCACAATATCATATCAACAATCGTCATTTATCTACATTTACCACATTCCACCATTTTTCTCCAATTTCTCCACATTTATGTGTTTTAGCTCATCATCACATTTTCTGATACATCACACCTATTTTATGGTCTACACTTCATTTATAACATATTTATACTCCCAACTCATCAACATTCATACTTCAATCCAACTATCATTCAACTATGGCACTATTCACATTTTATGACCCATTTACTACACTCTTCTATAATCCAAGTGTTTCAACGTATAAATACTTCAATCATCATGAGAAATTCATAAAACTTACCTTAAATGTGGTAGGAACGATCCTTGAGTAGCAATACTCTTCTATACCAAAAACCCTACTTCACTTCCTTTGCAATTTCTTGGTGTAGATGAACTTTGATGAGTTTCACACTCTTGATTCCATGGATTTAGTGTTGTTGATCTTGATTTTCCTTTGATTCTCTTGTGGATGAATATTAGAGAGTATTCTAGATGTTTCTTAAAGTGTGGAGTGAAAATGAAATGAATGGAATGAAAAAGGGTCCCTTATACTTAACTTAAAATCTGATTTTTATGAACAGTAGTCGAAGTGCACAGTGGCCGTAAACCCAGTTTACGTATTCTGGTTTACGGTCCGTCTTTCACGACCGTATTTAGGCATAACAGAACCAGAAAGGTTTGCTGGAGCCATGGGGGTTTACGGTCCCAGTTTACGGGCCGTATTTCGATTTACGGTCCGTATTCTGAGTCGTATTTAACCATTTAGACATTTGGCAGAAAGTTGATGTTTTGGAATGTTGAAAGACGATAGCAGTTTACGTTCGGTAAACCACTTTACGGGCCGTATTCTATTTTACGACCAACTGGGCCGAAGTGTAAATCTGCAACTTTCGCATTTCCAAAACTCATAAGTAGTCATCCCCCTTCTTAGTAAAACATCGTACACTCATACTCTTCGTTGGTCTATTCATTGTACGTTCACAGAGAAATTTCCGAGGTGTAACAGATCTCAAGTTGATATATTGGTGGGATGACATGAAGAGAGACATAGCAGAATTTGTAGCTCAATGTCCATACTGCCAGCAAGTGAAAATCGAACATCAAAAGCCAGGAGAATTATTGTAAGTAATGGAAATCCATACTTTGAAATGGGAAGTGATCAATATGGATTTTATTGTGGGGTTACCTCATTCCCGAGGCAAGTATGATTCCATATGGGTGATCATGGACAGACTCACGAAAGCAATTCATTTTCTTCCTGTTAGAATCACATACTCAGTAGAAGATTATGCAAGGCTGTATCTCAAGGAGATTGTGTGACTCCATGGTATTCCGATATCCATTATCACAGATAGAGGAGCGCAATTTACAACCAAGTTTTGGAAATCTTTCCAAGAAGGTCTGGGTACTCAAGTAAAGCTTAGCACGACATTTCATCCGCAGATTGATGGGCATGCCGAATGTACTATTCAGACCTTGGAAGATATGCTACGAGCATGTGTACTAGATTTCGGTGGTAGTTGGGATGACCACTTACCTCTTATTGAGTTTGCATACAAATAGCTACCATTCCAGTATGAAAATGGCTCCGCATGAAGCTTTATATGGAAGGAAGTGTAGGTCCCCAATTGGATGGTTTGAAATAGGAGAAGTACAACTAATAGGCCCTGAGTTGATTCAACAAGCAGTAGAAAAAGTCAAGGTGATCCGAGATCGATTATTGACAGCCCAAAGTCGCCAAAAATCTTATGCGGATGGTGATCCAAGATCGATTATTGTGGCCCTGTGAGGCAATGTTATTATGGGCTGTTGTGACAGGATGGTAGTGCCATATTACAGGGAAAACTCTAGCGAAATTTTCGTAGAATTCCCGAGTGCTTAACATTCGAGGACGAATGTTCCAAAAGGGGGGGGGGGGGGGGGGGAATGTTACACCAAAAAAAAAATTCGTTAACATACAGTGAATAGACTAACGAAGGGCAAGACGTATACGATGTTTTGGTAAGTAAGAAATAACATTTGATGATTCTAAATGAGCTTTCAAAGACGTTTGAGGTAGGAGACGAAAGTTGTTAAGGAAAGCAAGGTATATGTTGTGTGTCGGGAAAGATTTATGAGTATCGAATTAATGATAGCTTAATGATGTTTTGGAGAAGAGTTATAATGCCCCTTAGATTGTTAATGAAGTGTTAAACAAGTGCTAAGAAGGTTCCATAAGGATTTGAGATCAAACGAAGTGACGAGAACAAAATCGGAGACAAGATAGATTATACGACCAATTATACGGTCTGTATAATGTTATACGGTCCGTCTAATGGTCCGCAGAATCGTCACAGTGAAGGTCCCTCACTGATGGGATTATACAGTCACTTATATGGACCGTATAATGTGTCGTATAATGGTCACAGAAGCTAGATGTTGATGGGGTGATTTCACGGTCACTTATACGGACCGTATAAGTTTATACGGACCATATAAGTGTCCGTATAATTACCCGACGGGTCAGATTTTTAAGTTAAATAAGAAGACCCAAGTTCATTATTTCATTTCATTTTTCACCCAACACTTCAAGAATTCTCTAGAACCCTCTCCACTCTTCATCCACAAGAATCCATGAGAAATTCATGATCAACTTCATCAAACCAACAAAATCAAGTGTAAGAAACTCATTGAAGTTCATCTAAGCCAAGAAATTCCAATGGAAGTGAACTAGGGTTTTGGTGCAAGAGAAGTATTTCAACTCAAGGCTTATTCCTACACTATCTAAGGTAAGTTTTATGATCATTCCATGTTGTTTAAGGTAATGAGAGGATGAAAGACTTGGATTGTAGAAGGAAATAGAAAATGGGCCATGAATGTAAGAATAGTGACATTTTGAGTGGTAGTTTGGAATGAGTCATGAATATTGATATGTTGTGATTATAAGTATGCTATAAGTAACATTTAGAACATTGGATAAGTATTATATGTGAGAAAACGCAATAGTGAACTATGACCATGATTATGGAGGAATTGAAGTGAAATTGTGAAATGTGGATAATGTAGATGAATGATGATTGTTGCTTATAATATTATGAATGTTGTTATGGATGTTTGGGAGTTGATATGGAATATGGGGAAGGTTGTATAAACAAAGGAAATGCTGCTTAACTTTCTCTAGCTTTAGTAAGCACGTTCTTATAATCGTTTAGCTAATGTTAATATGAACTCCCTTGAAGGTAAAGACGTGAACATTGAAGGAGAACGATCAATCGGTAGAATAGCTAAAGAAAAAGGTATATAGCCCCTTCTTTTTAAGGCATGAATCTTATGACATGATCTTTCCTCCTTCTCCATGAGTTTCCTACATTCCGGAAAACTAAGAGTCTATGTTTATGAATAGCCATATGAGTTAAAAATAAGAGATATTATGAACATGATGATGATGAGCTTAAGTCCAAAGATTCTAGAGTTCACGAATATGATGTTTCTACAAAGCTAATGATGTTAACTACGATCCATTGATGTTGTTCATTGTATACACTCACCTTATATGCTAATTCCTTCAAGGTGAGGCAGAATGCTTATGATAACTCCATAATGTAATCGGGGGTTCATGACCTTATGTCACCCCGACATAGCCACAGATGCCTTCTGGTTCTAATGTATGTTTGATGATAAATGTAAAATGACGCCAAGCTTATGATATGCCTATGCAATGTATAAAAATGTTAAGTTTACAATGGGTATATGACGATGCGATTCCACCGTGCCTAAATGGCCGGGCATGTCACCGCGAAGGCGGGCTGCATACGATTCCACCGTGCCTAAATGGCCGGGCATGTCACCGCTAAGGCGGGCTGCTATGTTTACACCGAGCCTAGAGGGCCGGGCATGACACCACTACTGGGCGGCACATGATGGTTACCCAGACGCAGGTTATGATGATGATATATATGATACGATGATGTATGCGCTATGATGATACATGTCCTATGATTATATATGATATATGTATGAAATGTATCCGTCCTTAAAAGTTACGCAGGTTATATCTTCATCTTATGTTTTATGATTCCTCTATTATATTCATTTCATTCATGCCTTACATACTGAGTACAATGTTCGTACTGACGTCCGTTTTCCTTAGACGCTGTGTTCATGCCTACAGGTAGACAGGGAGGTGGCCCAGACTCGTAGGAGCTAGTAGAATTGAGAGCGCTCCATTGTTCTGGAGGTGCCATTGATTTACTCTTTTGTGTATATATATGTTTTGGGCATGACGGGGTCCTGTCCCGTCCATATGTCTAGGATTCTAGTAGAGGCTCGTAGATACGCATGTGTGGGTAGTATGGTCTCACAATTTTTCCCACGTGTATATATATTTATTTTGAGAGCCGAAGGGCTTATGTATATAAAAGTAATTATGTTTCAAAGTGAAAAATGGTTTTCTTATGATTTGAGTATAAGATTAATGAATGGACGCTTGATGTGTACGATTGGTAATGGTATGAGCGGTGCTCGGTGGTTAGCCCCGGGTACCCGTCATGGCCCCTAATCGGGTCGTGACATTATGTTATGTATATGTATGATTACACCGGGCCTAGTTAGCCAGGCAGACACCACTACACCAGGTGTAGTGGGCGGCTATGATGATGATTACACCGTGCCTATATGGCTGCGCAGACACCACTAGTGGGCGGCTTGAGATGAGTACCCCGGACGTGAGAAGCCCGAACACGGGCTAATGATGATCACACCGTACCTATATGGTCGGGCAGCTTATATATGTACATATGCTATGATGTTAGTTAATATAAAAAAGCTAGCATGCATCATTCCGCCTTAAGAGGCCATCAGTATAGGTTATCCCTTCACTTTATGTTCTCTCATTTCTTTATTATGTTTGATATGCATGCCTTACATACTCAGTACATTGTTCGTACTGACGTCCTTTTCTTTTATGGACGCAGTGTTCATGCCCACAGGTAGATAGGGAGACGGACCGGATTCCTAGGAGAGTTCTCAGCAGAGACACAGGAGCACTCCACTACTCCGGAGTTGCCACTACTTAGTATATTCTTTTGTGTATATATTAGGGCATGGTGGGGTCCTGTCCCATCTTTATGATTATAGTGTTCCAGTTAATGGCTCGTAGATACTTATATGTGGGTAATAGATGGTATGTGGCCCCCTTAGTGTATGTCTTGTACATCATTTTTGTAGCCTTATGGGCCTATGTTTATATATATGTTTTCGGGAGGTATTTGGTGTTCATTCATAGTATGTCGTGATTTGTGAAATTTCATATATATGTTCAGGTTGGGTATGATAGTTAGCATGATGAGTGGTGCTCGGTAGCCAGCTCCGGGTACCCGTCATGGCCCACTAGTTGGGTCGTGACATTTTCCTTTGACAAGAACTCACACAAAAGTCAAATAAGAAATGAACTTATCAAAAGGAAGAATTTTACCTCTAAGATCATTACTATCCCAAGATTCAAATGCATAACTTCCACATTTCAAGCTAAGGAACTTGGTATAGCCTATCTTAAGTGAGTGAATCATGTAAGGATCACAATAAGTAAAGTAATAGACACTAGAACTAGCATCCCCCTTTCTACTTTCCTTTTCTGCTTCAAGCTTATTCACACCTAGAGATTTTAATTCAAATTCTGCTCCCAGTGAGAACTCATCCTCAAATTCTTCTTTACTATTAAAGAATTTTGGACTACTTTCCCAATCCTCCTCAAGATCACTTCCTATATGTCTAGCACACTCAAAGTCACACTTTAAGTCCTCCACATCACAAAAGCTCCTAAAATAATCATGACCCTCATCATACGCAAACAAATAGTAAAGAAAAGTGCTACTTAAGGTCACTTCATCATCAGTAAGTTCACTTTCACAATCATGAATACTATTAAGCACAAGATCATGATTTAGACCACACAAAGAAGATTTATTACTTAAGCAACTTCCTACACTTTCCTTTCTAAGACAATGTTCTTTATCAAGTGAACTATCCAACAAGAAGTTAATTCCATCACAAGAAACAGTATTAAGAAACTCAAAATCATCATTATACAAAGAAGCATCTCCAAGTAAAAATAGTTTCACAAGAAAGGTCTCACCCAAGTTCACATCATCATTGAAGTCCACATGTTCAAACTCATCATTCAAGTCAATTTCATTATCATGCGCTGATTCAACATTAAAAAGACTCAAAGATGAATTGCTTTCTTCCTTATCAAACATGGGTGGTGTGCCTAATTCCAAACAATCATATTTATGGCCTACAATTCCATCATATCCAGAATAATCATCAACTAATAATAGAATATTACTCACACACTCACAAAGTTCAAGATTGCTTTATAAACACAAGACATTAAAATCAATCAACTTGTTTTCACTCCTTTCAACCACAGAAGTTGTGTCTTTTGCTTTAAGACTCTCATCACAAGTGTCAACACTAGTTTTCATCATATCAAACTCACAAGTAGTTTCAGTTTCAGGATCACAACCGAGAACAACTAGTGTATCTCCACAAGATTCATTCAACTTATCATCACAAGACAAAGAAGATTTTAAGCCCACACAAGATAATTACTTACTCATACTCAGACACTCAACATGGTCAACATTAGTATCTAAAGTAGTGAGTTTAGCCGACTTACCTTTAGGCTCACAAGATTGATCTTCTTTACCTTTAAGTCCCTCTTTTGGACAATCCTGCTCTTCCAGAATTGTTGCATCCTTTTCATGAGATTCCATTGTATGAGGCTCATTATCAAGATTTTTTCCAATGGTACCTACAAAATAATTCAAACAACTAGAGGAAAAAGAAACATTAGGAGTGTTGGAGTGAAGAACTTCATCTCCGTCATTATTTTTCTTTTCTTCTTTCTTTTCTCTCATGTTCTTTTCAATTCCATTCTCTTGTTTCTTTTGTGGCAGTCCACTCACTCCAGTTATCCCAAGCTTCTCATTTTCCATGGCATTACACTCCCCTATAGGCATAGAAGAGACATATGCCCCAGTAGAATTTTCTTTCAGAAGTGGGAATGGAAAGAGGGCCCATCCTTCCTCATCCATGACATACCTTATCCAATCTCGTACATTTGGAGTGTAGTGTTTTTGAAACTCAGGCTTTCCATCGCATTATTTTTAGGGGAAACACATCACATCGGACCGTTTCAAGATAATCTCCATGAGATATTACCACCTTGACCATCCACTCAACTTGATACCCATTATAGTCGTATGGATATCTCTTTTTAACCAATGTCAAATCCAACCAATCAGCCACATAAGGAGGGATGAATGTGGAGGCACACAAATCATCAAGCTCTAGATCAAAGCCATTATACCCACAAACATTCATCTTCCATTTTTGAAACCTTGGCTTAGGCAATCTCTCTCCTTTTCTTAGAAATAGTGGTCCTCTCCTTTGTGTAAGCCATCTAGTTCTTACTTGCATTTGAACAGGTTTAGTCCTCATTGCACCTTGGGCTATTGTACCTGCATAATTGTCATACCCCAATTCTGATAGGGCATGATGGGCACCCGACCCTCACTTAGAGCCGAGCGAACCTGTTGGTTCTCGTTATACTCATAATCTTACTGGACTCTTAATCATGAAATGATATGCATAATAAAAGATTTTCAAAACATTCTTTTCGTTTTCCTTAACTCAAGTAAAAATATGTAATAATATGAATCCGTAAAGTAATGCATAATGCTACATCGGCTTGTATAGCTGATTACAAGGGTAATGTACTGTATACTTCTTTCTGCCAAAGTCTCTAATATAAGATATAATATCAAAACCTAAGTTGGGACAGGACCCCAACAAACCCATAATGTGCATGACTCAGCTCATAAGGACATACTCCGACATGGTATCACTCCGAACCGAATGGAGTCGACCAATCCAGCTAATAGCCTGAAACATCCTATAGTCAAACTCCCGGATAGCTTTCCTGCAAAGTAATATGGGGCTGTGTGGCATGAAACACAGCACCCCCAGGCAAAGGGATGTCAGTACGAGTAATGTACTGAGTATGTAAAGCACAATCAATAGCATAATGTAAGAATATGAAATAACATAGTATGGACGAGTTATGAAATGAAAGAGCTAGGTATACCTCTAGCAATGTTTGTTAAAATTACCTATCCTCTTTCTACTGGGAAACTTCCATTTCATACATTTGAATACAGAGTAGTATCATACCAGACCATAGAGGTTCGGTGTCTTACGTACCCAGCCATAACAAAGCAAGTGTTATCCGTACCTGGCCTTACCAAGGCTCAGTGTTATTCGTACCTGGCCCTACCAAGGCTCAGTGTTATCTGTACCTAGCCTTACCAAGGCTTAGTGTTATCCGTACCTGGCCCTACCAAGGCTCAGTGTTATAATACCCGACTGCAGTGGTGTGCGCGCAATAGATATCGTACCCGGCCATATAGGATCGGTGTCATAACATAGCATTCACACATTTATAACATATGTATGTATCCGAGAGAAACAGTTCAACACTATCGGGGTGACACAAAGTCTATAAACTCCCGATTTCTATAATTGAATCCCATCGTCTTTATTGTCATCACTATTATCATTATCATCATCATCATTATTACTATTATCATCATCATCATCACTATTAGCATATTCATTATTATCACTATCACTATTAGGAGCTTTTGCAAAATTATCTCAAGAATATTATAAGTTATGAGTTTCTAGCGTCCCTAAGATTTGGACGTTTTGGATATCTTGGATATCATGAATGGAATCTCTAAAATTGAACTCATCATCATAATCGTTATAATTGTCATCATAAGAAACATTGTCAACAATATCAAGAAAATCTCGAGGGTCATGAGCTTACAACCTTTATAAGAATAGGAATAGCGTGAATATCTCGTATAGACGCAAAATGAGGAAAAGCATGCATTTAGAAAGAATGGTTAGCCTTACATACCTCTTTGTCCCCTTAACTCTATCGACTAAATGGTTCCCTTCGAAGCCGACGATTCTACATTCAAGAGAATTCATGCTAAGATTAGATAATCGATAATATACTCAAGCTTAAGCTAGAGCTAATAAAAATTGGGTAGCATCTCCTTTGTTTATACGACTTCCTTCAAATAATATAACAACCCCCAAACATCAAATACAACATTCATGATACCATAGTTAATAGCGTCGACAAGTTTGACATTATTTAATTCTCAAATTTTCCTTTCAAAGTCATCCATAGCCATGGCCATAATATAATACCACATTCTTCCTCATATAATGTTTCTCCAATATTCTTAATATCATTTATAACAAAATTATACTCATACTATCTCAAGAATTATGGTTCATGTCACACAACTATTCAAGAACACCATTGTTTCACATATGAGCTCCATATTCTACTTTCTTCCATAATCCGAGTCTCCCAACCATTCAGTATTCTAAATAACATGAAATGGTCATAAAAATTACCTTTGATTGTGTAGGAATGGGTTTTGGATGGAAATGCCTCACTTGGAGAAAACCCTAACTTAAATTCCAAAGTGATTTCTTGCTACCATCAACCCTAGCTAGCATTCTTGCACTTGATTCTACTAGTTTTTGGTATTTGATCTTTGTTTTTCCTTGCATTCATGTAAATGAAGTGTGTGGAATGTTATAGAGGTTTAGTGAGAAGTGGTGGAAATAAAAAATGCGAAATGAGACTTGGAGTCCTCTTTTTATAAAAATTAAAACTGTCCGTCGGGAGTTATACGGACCATTATACGGTCTGTATAAATGACCGTATAACTCCATCAGTGATGGACCTTCACTCTAACGGTTATACAGACCATTATACGGAACGTATAATATTATACGGACCGTATAAATGGTCGTATAATCCACTTTTTCTCCGAACTTGTTCTCGTCGCTTCGTTTGATCTCCAATCCTTATGGAACCTTCTTAACACTTATTTAATATTTCATTAGCAATCTAAGGGGTGTTATAACTTCTCCCCAAGTTATTATTAAATCAACATTAGCTCGGTACTTTGCAAACCCTTTTCCAAGACACAACTTAAACTTGACATTCTTCAACGAATTCTCTTCTCTTGCCTCAAACGTCTTTGGAATCTTAATTTGAACAGTTAAGTACTACTTCTTACTCGTAGGAACATTATATACTTCTTACCATGCGTTAGTATATTTACTGTGCAACGACATGAAATTTTTCGAGGTGTAACATTCTTCTTCCCTTTAAAAACATTCGTCCTCGAATGTTAAGTTCTCGGGAATCCTACAGAAATTTCGCCAGAGTTTTCCCTGTAATATGGCGCTACCATACTATCACAACAGTCTAAAATAACACTGTCACTCAATGCTACGATATCACAACACACCATATGGCCACAGATGACCAAAAGCATTAAAAGTAAAGTATTGCATTACATACCTAGGGCAACAGCGTTTCATCTTGAACCTCTTTTGGGAGTCATCATTTTAATCCTCTGACACGTACTATCTATAACATTCCCTTTGAATAGTTGAAAATGAGTTTTCTTCTTAGTAATGACTCTCGGTTGCAATACTCCCCCGATTCCTCAGAAATATCCTTTCAAGAGATATAAGTGAGTCGCTTTCCTGATATTATCCTCGTTGATACTCGGGCTCATTAATCCTTTTTCTTGCTCAATAATAGTATTAAGTTTCACATGGTTTACAAATATTTTCCACTTCCTTTCTTCCATATAACCATGATAATGGTATTGATTCACATCTGTAGTGTCACGACCCGACTAGGGGCCGTGACGGGTACCTGGGGCTAACCACCGAGAACAACTCGTTCTACTACTCATCATACTTATTAAACATTCTTTTATCAATTTCATACTCAAATCATAAGAAAATAATCTTTCATTTGAAAACATAAATACTTTTATATACATAAGCCTTTCGGCTATATATATATATATATATATATATATATATATATATATATATATAATGGCAACCTCGTGAGACCATATAACCCATACTGTGTATCTACGAGCCTCTACTAGAGTGCTAGACATATAGACGGGACAGGACCCCGTCGTGCCCAAAATATACATATATATACACACAAAATAATAATCAAAGGCACCTCCGGAATAATGGGGTGCTCTCAAATCAGCTACTGGCTCTTACGAGTCTGGATCAAGATCACCTCCCTGTCTACCTGTGGGCATGAACACAGCGTCCAAAGAAAACTGATGCCAGTACGAACATTGTACTGAGTATGAGAGGCATAAATAACAACAATACGTCAATGAGATAAAAGAAGCATCAATAAGGGAGTAACTGTATATGACTGTCACTTATAAAAGAAATAACACATGCTTGGCTTACTTCATAATCATCATCATATCATATATGCATAAATATATAAGTTGCCCGTCCATATCGGATTGGTGTGATAATCAATGCCTGCGTCCAGGCCTCCCGCGTCCGGGGTATCATCTCATGTCGCCCACTAGCGGTGTCTGCCCATGTCACCTAGACATGGTGTATACATATAGCTTCCCGCCTTAGCGGTGTCTGCCCGACCATATAGGCGCGGTGTGATAACATCATATACATATCGTAGACGCATCATACTATCATCATATTATCATCATAATGCATGACTGGAAACTCAAGACAATTATACTCTATCGAGGTGACATAAGGTCATGAACCCCCGATTCCATTATGGAGCATCTATAAATACTCTGCCTCACCTTGAAGGAAATAGAATATAAGGTGAGTGTAAACAATAAATGACATTGTTAACTTTATAGGAACATCATATCATAAACTCTAGAATCTTTATACTTAACTTATCATCAACTCTATTGGTTCATAACATCTCTCTTTTCTTATATAGTCATTCATGAACATAGACTCTTAGCTTTCCAGAGTATAGAAGATTCATGGGAAAGAAAGAATAATCATGTCATAGAATTCACGCCATAGAACGAAAGGACTAGCCTCACATACCTTTTACGATTAACTAATCTGTCGCTTGCTTGTTCTCCTCCGATGCCCACGTTTCTACATTCAAGAGGATTCGCATTAACATTAGTTAATCGGCTATAAGAACGTGTTACTATTTCTAGGGAATATTGGGCAGCATTTCCTTTGTATCTACTACTTTTCCCATATTCTATATCAACTCCCAAACGTTCATAACAACATTCACAACATATCGATAATCATGACTCAATCCAAACCTTTAGCCCACAATGTCACTATTCCCATATTTATGACCCATTTTCTATGTCTTTCTACAATCCCTGTGTTTTTAACTTTCAACACCTTAAAAAATCAAGAATGATCATAAAACTCACCTTATATTATGGATGAACAACACTTGAGTGAAGCTTCTCCTCTTACACCAAAACCCTAACTCACTTCCCTTGAGTTTTCTTGGTGTAGATGAACTTTTGGTTTCATATGCTTGATTTCGTGGGTTTGATGTAATTTATCATGTTTTTCCCTTAATTTCTTGTGGATGAATAATAGAGAGTGTTCTAGAGGTTTCTTGAAGGGAGGAGAGTGGAAATGAAATGAATTAATGAGGGGAGGGCCCTTATATTAAATGTTGAAATCAGTCCCGACTAACATATACAGACCAACATACGGTCCGTACATTTTATACGGGCCGTATGTGTGGCCATATGTTTGGTCCAGTAGGTGATACCCCTCTTGGATAATTATACGGCCTAACATACGGCCAGTATAATTTATACAGCCAGTATGTTGGGCCGTATAATGCCAGCTGTTCCGATTTCGTTCTCGTCGACTGGTTTGATCTCCAATCCTTATGGAACCTTCTTGACACTTGTTTAACACCTCAATACCAATATAAGGGATGTTATCACTCCTCTCTAAGACGTCATTACACCATCCTTAACCTATCGCCCATAATTCTTACCCGACACGCAACATATCCTTTGCTTTCCTTGATAACCTTCTTCGTTTTCCTGAAATATCTTGAATCTCAATTAGGATCATCAAATGCTATTTCTCAATTATCGAAACATCGTATACGTCGTGATCTTCGCTAGCCTATTCATTTTACGTTAATGGGAAATTTTCCCAGGTGTAACATTCTCCCCCCCCTTTTGGAACATTCGTCCTCGAATGTTAAACACTCGGGAATTCTATGAAAATTTCGCCAGAGTTTCCCCTGTAATATGGCACTATCATCCTGTCACAACAGCCCATAATAATACTGCCTCACAGGGCCACAACACATTAGCAACACTTCTATGGTCACACACGACCAAAAGTATAAAAAGAAAGCATACATAACTCATAATGTTAGCGTTTCACCTCGAATCTCTACTGGGGGTTGGAATAAGTGCGGATACGTGGATTTCATTTTCTCTTCCGCCTCCCAAGTCATTTCTTCTCGGTTGTTGTTTCGCCACAATACTTTGACTGAAGCTACTTCCTTGTTTCAAAGTCTTCGTATTTGCCTATCCACGATGGCAATAGGAACATTTTCATATGCTAGCTTCTCTGTCACTTGCACATCATCTATTGGAACAATTTTCGTGGGATCTCAAACACACTTGCGGAGCATTGAGACATGGAAGACTGGATGGACAGATTCAAGCTCCGAAGGCATGTCCAATTCATAGGCTACATAACCCACCTTGCGGATAATTTTATAGGGTCCAATGTATCTAGGACTTAACTTCCCTTTCTTGCCAAATCTCATCACCCCTTTCATTGGCGACACCTTCAAAAATACCCAACCATTAACCCAAAATTCCAAGTCTTGCCGGCGGTTGTCCGCATAAGATTTTTGGCGACTTTGGGCTGTTAACAGTCGATCTCAGATCACCTTGAATTTTTCTACCGCTTGCTGAATCAATTCAGGGCCTATCAGCTGTACTTCTCCTATTTCAAACCATCCAATTGGGACCTGCATTTCCTTCCATATAAAGCTTCATACGGAGCCATTTGAATACTGGAATGGTAGCTATTGTTGTATGCAAACTCAATAAGGGGTAAGTGATCATCCTAACTACCACCGAAATACATCACACATGCTCGTAGCATATCTTCTAAGGTCTAAATAGTACGCTCGGCTAGCCCATCAGTTTGCGGATGGAATGTCGTGCTAAGCTTCACCTGGGTACACAGAACTTGGCTGTAAACAAAATGGGCTGATTTCGTGAGTCTGTCCACGATCACCCATATATAATCATACTTGCCTCGGGAATGAGGTAACCCCACAATAAAATCCATGTTGATCACTTCCCATTTCCAAGTAGGAATTTCCATTGCTTGCAACAATCCCCCTGGCTTTTGGTGTTCGATCTTCACTTGCTGGAAATTTGGACATTTGGCTACAAATTCTGCTATGTCTCTCTTCATGCCATCCCACCAATATATCAACTTGAGATCATGATACATCTTGGTTGCACCTGGGTGAATAGAATACCGAGAGTAATAGGCTTCTTCTAGAATTCGACGACGCAATTTTGCGACATTTGGCACACATAGCCTGCCTCGGTATCTAAGAATTCCATCTATGGAAACTTCAAATGGAGACTTATCTTTCCCATGAGACGTGTCTTTGTAATGGCACAAATGAGGATCTTCATACTGACGCTCTTTCACTTCTATAATCAGAGATGAAACTGTGGGATCATTAATGCCAATCCCTGCATTACCCACCCGAATCAATTACACGTACTCCAAGATTAGCTAGTTGATGGAGCTCATGAACTAATTCTTTCCTTTCCGGAGGAACTTCGCATAAACTGCCCATTGATCGGCGGCTAAGCGCATCGGCTACTACATTTGCTTTTCCGGAGTGGTATAAAATATTCACATCGTAATCTTTCAATAACTCTAACCAGCGCCTCTGCCGCAGATTTAACTCCTTCTGTTTGAAAATGTACTGAAGACTCTTGTGATCTGTATAAATATCGACATGCACTCCATACAAGTAATGTCTCCACATCTTTAATGCAAGAATAACTGCAGCTAATTCGAGGTCATGATTTGGATAGTTCTTTTCATGTTTTCGCAGTTGTCTCGAAGCATAAGCAATGACTCTACCGTGCTGCATTAACACACATCCTAACCCAACGCCGAAAGCATCAGAGTACACCACATAACTATCGGACCCTTCTGGAAGTATTAAGACTGGTGCTGAGGTTAATCTGTCCTTCAACTCTTGGAAGTTGCGTTGACAAGCATCATTCCATTGAAATTTAACTGACTTCTGGGTTAGCTTCGACAATGGGGCTGAAATAGAGGAAAATCCCTCTACGAACCTCCTATCATACCCTGTCAATTCCAGAAAACTACGAACTTCTGTAGGCGTCGTAGGCCTTGGCCAAGTCTTCACAGCTTCAATTTTGTGAGTGTCGACTCGAATGTCATCATCTGAAATAGCATGGCCCAGAAATGCTATAGAATTCAGCCAAAACTCGCACTTTGAGAATTTTGCATATAATTCTGGGGCTCGAAGAATTCCAAGAACAATACGTAAATGATCTGCATGTTCTGATTCTGTGCGAGAGTATACCAGAATATCATCAATAAACACTATTATGAATAAATCCAAGAGTGGCCTGAATACATTATTCATCAAATTCATAAACATTGTCGGAGCATTAGTCAACCCAAATGACATCACTCCGAACTCATAGTGGCCATATCTCGTTCTGAAAGCCGTTTTAGGAATATCTTCTTCTCTAACCCTCACTTGATGATAACCTGACCTCAAGTCTATTTTAGAGAACCACTTGGCACCTTGCAGTTGATCAAACAAATCATCAATCCTTGGAAGAGAATATTTATTCTTTATTGTCACCTTATTCAATTGCCTATAATCGATACACATTCGTAGGGAACCGTCTTTCTTTCTCATGAACAAGACTGGTGCTCCCCACGGTGATGAACCGGGTCTAATGAACCCCTTCTCAAGCAAATCTTTCAAATGTGCCTTTAGCTCTTTCAATTCTGCCGGAGCTATTCGATAAGGAGGAATAGAAATAGGCTTGGTGTCCGGCAACACATCAATGGCGAAGTCAATCTCTCTTTCTGGAGGAAGACCTGGAAGTTCATCTGGGAATATATCCGGGAATTCATTCACTGCCGGAACGGATTGGAAAATTGGTGACTTTGCTTCGGTATCATGAACTCGGACTAAGTGATAAATGTATCCCTTAGCTATCATCTTTCTTGCCTTAAGGTAGGAAATAAACCTACCCTTTGGAGATGCTGTATTACCCTTCCATTCAAGTACGGGCTCTCCCGGAAATTGAAATCGAACTATTTTCATTCGGCAATCAACACTAGCATAACATGAAGCCAAACAATCCATACCCATAATCACATCAAAATCTAGCATTTCCAGCTCAATTAAGTCAGCTTTGGTTTGGCGATTGCATATCACAAGCACACAATTTTTATACACTTTTCTAGCTATCACGGGATCACCAACCGGAGTAGATACCTCAAAAGGTTTAATTGGCTCGGGTTTCACCCCAATACAACCAGCAAAATATGGAGTAATATAAGACAAGGTAGAACCCGGATCTACCAATGCGTACACATCATGGGAAAATATGGATAATGTACCTGTGACCACATCCGGGGAGGACTCAGGATCCTGTCGTCCGGCTAAAGCATACACACGGGGCTGAGCGGCACCTGAAGTAGATGTTCCCCCTCTTCCTCTACCTCGACCTGCTGACATCTGGGGAGTCTGCCCTACTGGGCGCACTGAAGATGAACCAGCCACTGATCCTTTAGGCTGAACTCCAACTCTACCACTCATCGACGGGCAATCTCGCATCATATGCCCAACCTAGCCGCAGGCATAGCAAGCATCTGAACCTTGGTGACACTGTCCGGAATGTAATCTACCGCACTAGTTTCACCGCGGCACTGGGGGTCTCCTCTAACTATAATCTTCCCTGAACTGAGAATCTAAGGCCCTCGAACTCTGAACCTATCCTGAACGAAAGAAGCCGTCAAATATCCTACCTACAAATTGGGGAGGTGCACTAGTCACCGACTAGCCTGAATGTCTGGAATAAGTCTGCCTTGATCCCCCTCTATAATCACTGCCTGCCCCCATAGATCTGGCCCTCTTGCTTTGCCTTCTATCGATATCAAGATCACCCCTTTGTAGTTGTTGTCGTCCCTCTAAGTTCTTGGCATGGGCTTGTATTCAGGAAATATCCATCCCATCTTACAACGAAGTCGTCAAACAATCCTTGAACAAATGTGGCCCCAAGCCACTCACAAAACGATGCACTCTATCTCCCATATCGGCCACCATGGTCGGGGCATATCTAGCTAATGAGTTAAATTGAAGGCTATACTCCCGAGCACTCATACTCCCTTGTTTCAAATTTATGAATCTATCCGTTCTAGCTCGGCGGGCCTCGGGTGGCAAATAATGATGGATGAAAGCATCTACAAATTCCTGCCACACGGGAGGAGGCGCATTTTCTTTTCTTGATGCTAGCCAATTATTATACCACAATACCGCCACATCTCGGAGTCTATAGGATGCCGACTCCACAGATTCAGTTTCGGAGGCATGAATAATCTTTAATGTTCTCAGCATCTCATCAATAAAACCTTGCGGGTCTTCATCCGGCTTTGACCCGAAATATTCCAGAGGATTCAGACTCATAAAGTCACGGGCTCTAGTACTAGCTGCCCGATCACTTGAACCCATATTCTGCCGCTGTGCCTAGGCGGCAACTAACTGTGTCAATAGATGAATGGCCTCGGTCACTTGTTGACCCGAAGCAACCGGTGGAGGAACGGGAGCGGAAGCTCCTCCTTGTTCTTCTACATTGGGCGGGGTGGAGGAAGTATTAGATGGGGCCTCGTTATATGACTCGCCCTCTTCTACATTCATTGGCGGCTCTCTTTCCACTCGCCTTTTTGTCATAGTCTTGCCCTTCTGGGCGGCTGTAGCTTTTCCCTTTGGCGGCATTTCTGAAATCATAACACACTATTAAGAAGGGAAAATCTTATAACACAGTTCTATCGCACGATCTCTTAGGATGAAAAATGGTCATTTTTCCTAAATGCCCTGTAGCCTCTTGTTTATTAGTGTGGCGCACAACATACTATAAACAAGACTCTACTAGACACGGCTCGTAGGCACTTCCTAGGACTGAACTGCTCTGATACCACTTTTGTCACGACCCGACTAGGGGCCGTGAAAGGTACCCGGGGCTAAATGTTACACCTCGGAAAAATCTTCCGTTGGTACGCAAGTGAATGAACTAGCGAAATACGAGTATCGGGTTAATGATGACTTAAGGGCATTTTGGGAAAGAGTTATAACGTCCCTTAGATTGGTATTGAAGTGTTAAACAAGTGTTAAGAAGGTTCCATGAGGATCGGAGATCAAACGAAGTGGCGAAACTAAGTTCAGTGACTGATGAGTTCTACGGCTCATTATACGGACCGTATAGTGGACCGTAAAACCATCACAGTGAAGGTTGGTTGCTGGTGGAATTTTACGGTCAGTTATACGGACCGTATAAAATTTATACGGACCGTATAACGAACCGTCGAATGGTCACAGTGAAAGGTTGCTCACTGGTAACGTTTTACGGTCAGTTATACGAACCGTAAAACTGTTTTACGGACCGTATAACGGACCGTCAAGTAGTCACAGTGAAGGGGTGCTGGGCAGACCCATTTCACGGTCTATTATACGGACCGTATAACCATTATACGGACCGTATAATGGACCGTATAATGGAACCCGACAGTTCGGTGATGATTTAATAAATAAAGACCAAGTTCATGAAAATCATTTCCACATTTCCTCTCTCTCTCTAAAACATCTCTCTACAACTTTTGTACAAGTTTTCAAGGGTATTAATCCATCAACCACATTAAACAAGTAAATCCAAGGTAGAAACCCATCAAGGATCATCTAAAGTCAAGAAACCCAAATGGTGAAAAAACTAGGGTTTTACTCAAAGTGGAGTATTATCAACAAAAGCTTGTCCCTACAACTTCTAAGGCTTTAAGATTCATGATTTTTATATGATGTTTACAGTATTGGAGAATTAAAATGCATGGATTGTAGAAAACATGATCCATTAGGACATGAATGATGAATAGTGACGTTTTTGAGACATAGTTTGAATTGAATCATGATTGTTGTTGTATTGTGATATGAGTGTGTTATAAATGACGTTAAGATCATGAAATAGACATTGTATATGGATGAACGAAGTTGGGTGTTGTGACCATAAATAGGGACAAATGGAAGTGAATTGAGAATGTGGATAATGTAGATGATTAATGGCCATGGAAATGATATTATAAATGTGTTGTTGACGTTTGGGGTTGAATTATGATATGGACAAATGTTGTATAGATAAAGGAGATACTGTCCAATTTTCTCTAGTTCTAGCCATGTGCACTAGTTATCGATACTAATGATAGTATGGCCTTAATGAAGGTAGAAACGTGAGCATCGAAGGAGTACGTGCAAGTGTAGAATAATTCGACAAAGAGGTATGTAAGGCTAACCCTTCTTTCATAAGGCGTGGTTCTTTGGCCAAACTCCCAAATCCCTCTATATGAGCATGTTGACTACAATTGTTTCACATTCCGAGCTCATAAGCTCACTATCCTTGATTGGTACTACGAATGCGCTACGCACCTCAGGTGACGAGTAGGACTACGATATAGAAGTAACAATAACGATAGTGATAGTAATGATGATGGTGATAATAATGATGCTAAAAGTGCCTACGGGCTGTTATGCTCATACGTGCCCATGAAGGGCTATAATGAAACCCCGAGCTTATAACGCCGGGTAGAATATATGTGTATGAATATGTATAGAATATGTATACGATTTCGAAACGCGCGCACACATCTGCAGATGGTACGGATAACCCTGAAGCCTTGGTAGGGCCAGGTATGAGTAACATTGAGCCTTGGTTGGCCAAGTATGTATATGAAATACTGATCCAATGAGGTCGGGTATGCTATGTAAATGCCATGTATACGAAATGATTATGTATGTATATATTATGTAAAAGAATGTGATGAGACTATGTATAAGAATACGAATGAGGACATGTACACTAATACGAGCACAAGCATGGTACGAGTTTTATTATGGGGCACGAATGACGATGTGAGTAAGTAAGCGACATGATGATGATGATATTATTGTCTCCCCTCCTATGCTATTCCATATATTGTTCATTATGTTGTATATCAATCTTAATCATGCTTTACATACTCAGTACATTCTTCGTACTGACGTCCTTTTGTTTGTGGACGCTGCGTCATGCCCGCAGGTGCTCAGGGAGACAGACTTGACCCATAGCTGCCTATTTGAAGATTTCATAGAGAGCTCCATTTCCTTCGGAGCCATATCTTTTGGGTACTCATTCTTTTGTGTATATAATTATGGGCATAGCGGGGTCCTGTCCCGCTCATGATATGTCATACTCTTAGAGGCTCGTAGTCATGTGTATGTGGGTAGAGATGTTTGGCCATGTCGGCCTATGTTTTGTATATCTTTTGTTGGCCTCGTCGGCCTTGTGTATTTGACATGGCATAGATGCCCATGATATGTCAATTGATGATGGTCGTCCAATGGGACTAGCTTGATTAATGATTTAAAATGCATGAAATGAATTATGGTTCACCTAGATGTTATGATATGCATGATAAGGGGGTGCCCGGGTGGGGTAGCACCGGGTGCTCGTCGTGGCCCCCTAGTCGGGTCGTGACACTAACCACCGAGAACAACTCGTTCTACTACTCATCATACTTATTAAACATTCTTTTATCAATTTCATACTCAAATCATAAGAAAAGCATCTTTCATTTGAAAACATAAATACTTTTATATACATAAGCCTTTCGGCCATCAAAATAATATATATATATATATATATATATATATATATATATATATATATATACCTACGTAATGGCAACCTCGTGAGACCATATAACCCACACTGTGTATCTACGAGCCTCTACTAGAGTGCTATATAGACGGGACAGGACTCCGTCGTGCCCAAAATATACATATATATATACACAAAAAAGAATAATCAAAGGCACCTCCGGAATAATGGGGTGCTCTCAAATCAGCTACTGGCTCCTACGAGTGTGGATCAAGATCACCTCCCTGTCTACCTGTGGGCATGAACACAGCGTCCAAAGAAAACGGACGCTAGTACGAACATTGTACGGAGTATGAGAGGCATAAATAACAACAATACGTCAATGAGATAAAGGAAGCATCAATAAGGGAGCAACTGTATATGATTGTCAATTATAAAAGAAATAACACATGTTGGCTTACTTCATAATCATCATCACATCATATATGCATAAATGTATAAGCTGCCCCTCCATATTGGATCGGTGTGATAATCATTAGCCTGCGTCCAGGCCTCCCGCGTCCGGGGTATCATCTCATGCAGCCCACTAGTGGTGTCTGCCCATGTCACCTAGACATGGTGTATACATATAGCTGCCCGCCTTAGCGGTGTCTGCCCGGTCATATAGGCGCGGTGTGATAACATCATATACATATCGTAGACGCATCATACTCTAATCATATTATCATCATAATGCATGACTGGAAACTCGAGACAATTATACTCTATCGGGGTGACATAAGGTCGTGAACCCCTATTCCATTATGGAGCATCTATAAATACTCTGCCTCACCTTGAAGGAAATAGTATAAAAGGTGAGTGTAAACAATAAATGACATTGTTAACTTTATAGGAACATCATATCATAAACTCTAAAATCTTTATACTTAACTTATCATCAACTCTATTGGTTCATAACATCTCTCTTTTCTCATATAGTCATTCATGAACATAGACTCTTAGCTTTCCGGAATATAGAAGATTCATGGGAAAGAAAGATTAATCATGTCATAGAATTCATGCCATAGAAAGAAATGGCTAGCCTCGCATACCTTTTACGCTTAACTATTCTATCGCTTGCTTGTTCTCCTCCGATGCCCACGTTTCTACATTCAAGAGGATTCGCATTAACATTAGTTAATCGGCTATAAGAACGTGTTACTATTTCTAGGGAAAATTGGGCAGCATTTCCTTTGTTTCTACTACTTTTCCCATATTCTATATCAACTCCCAAACGTTCATAACAACATTCACAACATATCGATAATCATGACTCAATCCAAACCTTTACCCAACAATGTCACTATTCCCATATTTATGACCCATTTTCTATGTCTTTCTACAATCCATGTGTTTTTAACTTTCAACACCTTAAACAATCAAGAATGATCATAAAACTCACCTTAGATGATGGATGAACAACACTTGAGTGAAGCTTCTCTTCTTGCACCAAAACCCTAACTCACTTCCCTTGAGTTTTCTTGGTGTTGATGAACTTTTAATAGGTTTCATATGCTTGATTTCATGGGTTTGATGTAATTGATCATTTTCCCCTTAATTTCTTGTGGATGAATAATAGAGAGTGTTCTAGAGGTTTCTTGAAGGGAGGAGAGTGGAAATGAAATGAATTAATGAGGGGAGGGTCCTTATATTAAATGTTGAAATCAGTCCCGACCAACATATACAGACCAACATACGGTCCGTACATTTTATACGGGCCGTATGTTTGGTCCAGTAGGTGATGCCCCTCTTGGATAATTATATGGCCTAACATACGGCCAGTATAATTTATACAGCCAGTATGTTGGGCCGTATAATGCCAGTTGATCCGATTTTGTTCTCGTCGACTCGTTTGATCTCCAATCCTTATGGAACCTTCTTGACACTTGTTTAACACCTCAATACCAAGATAACACCTCACTCTTCTCTAAGATGTCATTAACCCGTCGCCCATAATTCTTACCCGACACGCGACATATCCTTTGCTTCCTTGATAACCTTCTTCCTTTTCGTGAAATGTCTTGAATCTCAATTAGGATCATCAAAGGCTATTTATCACTTATCGAAACATCGTATACGTCGTCCTCTTCGCTAGCCTATTCACTGTACGTTAACGGGAAATTTTCCAAGGTGTAACATGTAGAGTCTAGATAAATTCAATCCGAGGTGTCCTGTCATAGGTGTCCGTCGTCGACTCATCAAAGGCCTTATAATTTTCGAGAATTTCATAACCCTCTGGTAAACTTGTTGGAATTTCTCTATAACCATTATGATGCAAGAATGAAAGTTCTAGGGTGTAATGTTCTTCTAGCAAAACCCCCTTATTCAATGATCTTATTGAATTTGTAAGCAATCTAACACACCCCAGGGCTACCGTAGGAAACATATAACATGTACTTATATCATATTTAGAGTAATTGTCCCATTTGTCCTTAATGATAATTCCAACTCAACATTTCGACTGAATTTACCATATATTTTCCCTCAACTGACCCGGAGTATCACAACCACACCTTTGTTGCTTACCTCTTACTCCTCTTTTTAAGTACCCAATTTGCTTCATTTTCGACATGTAAATACTTGCAGGTTACATAATCGTTCTTGTGTGATTCATGTATGAATATATGTTCTTTATTTGTAAACTCCCTTTCCTTGGGTTCGTTCTATTTTACGTATCTCATACATACCAAAACTCTTTTGTCTATCTGTAGTAACTTATCTCGTCATACTCTTTTCATTCCTTTATTTGTCCCTTGATTATCACATTTTATATTCTACTATAGAAAACTTTAGGTCCCTTCTTAATTGTCACTTATAAATCTCAATATCATTAACAAACAACTCTACCGTTAGTGCCTTTGTCTCTATTCTAGAATAGCATTGCTATCTTTTACAATATTCCTTGAGTTATTTTCTCTCAATGTCACGTTGTTCAAGGTCTTCACGAATGATTTCCAGTACAGTCTCAGATACCCGCTCAATTCTTGTTCATTTATTTACTAGCTATTAGACTCCTTTGTGCATAACTCTCACTTTTTGTTTTAGAGTCTATATCTATCACATCTTAGGATTCATCGTTTCAATCTCTACACTGGTATTTTCCTTACTCGCTTTCCCCCTTTAAGGGTCTTACTTATACCACTCTATGATCCCTTTTCTCACTTTTAAATCTTGAATTCATGTACCCTTTCCTCAATTCCCTTATTATACCGCATCATATTCATGCCTTCCCCATAATTTATAGCCGCGGTAATTCATGTGTGAAGTTTTAACATACTCATCCTGCAGTTTGTAATCAAGTAATGCAACCGGCATCGCAATCCAAACAAGAACGTGCTTTACTTAGCTCAACCGTTAGTTATGAGTTAATCTCTATATCCACTCCAATTAACGACTTCCGTCCCATAGGGATACTCGAAATAGTAGTATGTCTAGTTGTCCGTACCATCCGTGCAATGTCACTTATCCCATTCTCGATACTCAGAGTTCACTTATAGCCTTATCTTTCCCATAATCGACTTATAGTAACCATAAATGCATTTTCCCTTGAACCCGCCATCGTTGTTTTCAAGGAAATAAGTCTCATGCACACTAATACCCTTTATGCCTCATACTCTTTTACTCTCGTTTTGCACTCAACATTGATTTCAAAACCAATTGTAATCATATCACATTTGTCGTTGATGATAGCCTTGCTTTATCATTTTATCGTCGTACGGTAAACTCGTAACTCATGGCCAAATTTTCTCTCCAACTTAGTCCTTTATATGCTTTACTCACTCTGTCTTGGTATATGATATTCGTAGGAGATGCATCTTCCTTTTCTCATATTACGACTACTTCTTAAGCGCGCGTACTTCGCATATTTCCTTTTCTTTCTATACCCGTACTTATTCCTTTACATTCATTCCTCCTCAATTTATCTTATTACCTCCCGTTTTATAATCAATCCCTTATTCATCACACAAGGAACCCTATTCTTAACTCAGTACCGCCTTGTCTTTTAGAATATATTACTTCTATACAATCCATTCTTCGCTTCCAAAACTTATTCTGTTCATTCTGATCATCCCCTTTCATCCTTATTATGTTGATCCCTTTCCTAACAATCGTTCTATTTTGTTATTCATCTTTCCGTAGTCTTGGTCGTTTACACTGTTACACCTTGGAAAATCCCCCGTATATGTACAGTGAATAAGCTAACCAAGAGTGTAGCATATGCGATGTTTTGATGAGTAATAAAGAGTATTAGATGACCCTCGACGGGATTCTAAAGGCATGCGTTGCAATGAAAGAATGTTGCCAAGGAAAGCGAATCATACGTCGTGTATCGGGTAGGAATTTCGAACAACGAGACCATGATGGCATAATGATGTCTTAGAGAAGTGTGATGATGTACCTAAGATTGATATCGAGGTGCTAATAAAGTGCCAAGAAGGTTCCATAAGGATCGGAGATCAAACGAGTCGACGAAAACAAGTTCCGGAGAACTGGACAATATACGGCCAGACATACTGGCCGTACAATACATACGGACCGTATGTCCAGTCCGTAGATCCAGCCCAGAACACCAAGGTTCACTGGACCAAATATACGGTCAGTAAATATTATACGGACCGTATGTTGGTCCGTATAAAGATGGTCGGCTAGATTTGTATTTTTAATATAAGGGGCCCTTTCATTTCATTTTTCATTCCATTCATCCTCCACTCTTCAAGAACCATCTAGAAAACTCTCCACTCTTCCACTACAAGAGAAATCAAAGGAAAACTAAGATCATCAACACCAAATCTATCATCAACCCAAGTAAAGCTCATCTTCTTCAAAGAAAAACCAAACGAGGTGAGATAGGGTTTTGTTGCTAGAGGAGAAACTCCACTCAAGACTTGTTCAACCATCATCCAAGGTACGTTTCATGACCATTTTATGTTTTTTAAGGTATTGGAAGGTTAAGATACCCGAATTGTAGAAGAGCATAGCAAATGGGTCATTCAAGAGTGAATAGTGTCATGAGTGAGTAGTAGTTGAATGGAATCATGAATGTTAGTGTGTTGTGAGTATGAATACGTTATAAATGATATGTAGACCGTGAGATAAGTGTGATACACGGGAAAATACGATAGCGAACCTATAACAATAAATGTGAAGAAATTGGAGAGAAATGGTGGATTTTGTTTAAAGTATATAAAAGATGATTGTTGATTGCCATATTGTGATTGTTGTTGTGAGTGTTGGGAGTTGATACGAAATACGGGACAAGTAGTATAAACAAAGGAAGTGCTGCCCAATTTTCTCTAGAAATAATAGTGCGTTCTTATAGTTGGTTAACTAACGATCGTGCGAATCCTCTTTTTGAAGGTAGAGGCGTGACCTTGAAGGAGAATAAGCAAACGCGAAATTGCTTAAACGACAAAGGTATGTGAGGCTTAACTCTTCTTTCAAAAGGCATGAATCCTTCAAGCTTTCCACAAATCCTTCTATAAGATGAAGCAAGAGTCCTTCTATATATTAAATCCCTTATGAGCATGATAGTGATGAAAATGAGCTAGGGTCTAGAGACTCAAGAAATTGTGGCATGATGTTCCTACAATGCTAATGATGTTATTATTGTTAACACTCGCCTTATGTTTTATTCCCTTCAATGCGAGGCATGATACTCATAAATGTCCATAATAAAATTGGGGGTTCACGACCTTATGTCACCCCGACATAGTATGGTTGTCTTAAAGCCTAATGAATGCTCTTAATGCTTTTGTATGTTATGACAATAAGACGATAAGTAATGCTAACTTGTAACACTATGGGACACATGGAACACTAAGAAATGATAACATGATGCTATGGTTTGGGATGTATAATAATGATGTGTTATGATTGATGTTGTGACGATAAGATTCCACCGTGCCTATATGGCCGGGCATGTCACAGCTAATGCGGGCTGCGTATGATTCCACCGCGCCTATATGGCCGGGCATGTCACCGCTAATGCGGGCTGCGATGTTTACACGGAGCCGAGAGGGCCGGGCACGATCACCACTAGTGGGCAGCATATGAGGGTTACCCGGACGCGGGTAACGATACAGGGTATGATGTGATGATGTATATGATGACGGACGTGATGATGTATGGGATGTGATAACATGTGTACTATGATTATGTAAAATGTGAAATATGATAGTAATACGATTTCCTATGACATTGTGCAGGTTATATCTTTGTCCCCTGACTCATGGTATCAGAGCAGTTCGGTCCTAGGAAATGTCTATGAGCCGTGTCTAGTAAAGTCTTGTTTAGGGTGTGTAGCGAGCCACATCAATAAACAATTGGCTACGGGGCATTTAGGAAAAATGACCATCTTTCTTCTATGAGATCGTGCGATAGAGCCGTGTATAAGATGTTATCCTCTCTAATAGTGTGCTATGATTTCAGAATGCCGCCAAAGGGAAAGGCTACAGCCGCCCAGAAGGGCAAGATTACAACAAAGAGGCGGGCAGAAAGAGAGCCTCCGGTGAATATAGAGGAAGGCGAATCGCACAACGAGGCCTTGTCAAATACTTCCTCTACCCCGCCTAATGTGGAAGAGCAAGGAGGAGCCCCAGCTCCAATTCCTCCGTCGGCTGCTTCGGGTCAACAAATGACCGAGGCTATTCAGTTATTGACCCAATTGGTTTCCGCTCAAGCACAACGACAAAATGTGGGTTTAAGTGATCGGGCAGCGAGTACAAAGGCCCGTGATTTTATGAGTCTAAATCCCCCAGAATTCTTCGGGTCAAAGCCGGAGGAAGACCCCCAAGGTTTTATAGATGAAATATTGAGGACGTTGAAGATTGTCCATGCCTCCGAAACTGAATCCGTGGAGTTGGCATCCTATAGGCTCCGGAATGTGGAGGTGTTATTGTACAACAATTGGGTATTATCAAGAGGAGAGAACGCGCCTCCTCCGGTTTGGAAAGAGTTCGTAGATGCTTTCATTCGCCACTATTTGCCACCCGAGGACCGCCGAACTAGGGCGGATAGATTTTTGAATTTGAGGCAAGGAAACATGAGTGCCCGGGAGTATAGCATGCAATTCAATTCTTTGGCTAGATATGCTCCGACTATGGTGGCTGACATGGGTGATCGGGTACATAGATTTGTGAGTGGTTTGGGACCGCATTTATTCAGAGATTGTCTGACGGCTTCCTTGCAAGACGGGATGGACATTTCCCGGATACAGGCCCATGCTCATAATTTAGAGGGACGACAACGACAACAAAGGGGCGATCGCGATAGTGATAGGAGGCAAAACGAAAAGGCTAGATCTGAGGGCACAGGTGGTGATTATAGAGGGGGATCGAGGCAGGCTTATTCCAAACATTCAGGCCAGTCAGCGACTAGTGCACCTCCCCGGTTCGCAGACAGGGGATTTGATCGCTCTTTTTCGTCAGGACAGGGTCAGAGCTTCGGGCTCACAGTTTGGGGGTGATTATAGTCAGAGGAGACAGCCAGTTCCACGATGTAGTCAGTGCCGCAAATTACATTCAGGACCGTGTCGTCAGGACACTGATGGTTGTTATGTTTGTGGGCAGACCGGACATTTGATGCGAGATTGTCCCTCGCGATATGGTAGAGGTGGGGTTCAGCCCACAAGCTCAGCAGCGGGTTCCTCGTCAGCACGCCCCGCAGGGCAGACTTCTCAGATGACAGCAGGCCGAGGCAGAGGCCGAGGGGCAGCATCTACTTCGAGTGCCACTTAGCCCCGTGTATATGCTTTAGCGAGACGACAGGATCTCGAGTCCTCTCCGGATGTAGTCACTGGTATATTTTCTATATTCTCCCGTGATGTGTATGCGTTGGTAGATTCGGGTTCTACATTTTATTATATTACTCCATATGTTGCTGGTTGTATCGGGGTAAAACCCGAGTCAATTAAACCCTTTGAGGTACTCACCCCAGTTGGCGATCCTGTGATAGCAAGACAAGTGTACAAAAATTGTGTTATTGTGATATGCGATCGTCAGACCCAAGCTGACTTGATTGAGTTAGAAATGGTAGAATTCGATGTAATCATGGGTATGGATTGGTTGGCCTCGTGTTATGCAAATGTTGATTGTCGCACAAAAGTGGTTCGGTTCCAATTTCCGGGAGAGCCCGTGCTCGAATGGCAGGGTAATACAGCATCTCCGAAAGGTAGGTTTATTTCCTACCTCAAGGCAAGGAAGATGATAGCCAAGGGCTATATTTATCACTTAGTTCGGGTTCATGATACCGAGGCAAAGCCAACAATTTTCCAGTCAGTTCCGGTGGTGAATGAGTTTCCAGACGTATCTCCAGATGAACTTCCAGGTCTTCCACCAGAAAGTGAAATTGATTTTGCTATTGATGTATTGCCCGACACAAAGCCTATTTCTATTCCCCCTTATCGAATGGCTCCGGCAGAATTAAAAGAGCTAAAGGCGTAGCTGAAAGACTTGCTCGAGAAGGGATTCATTAGACCCAGTTCATCACCGTGGGGAGCACCGGTCTTGTTTGTGAGAAAGAAAGACGGATCTCTACGAATGTGTATCGACTACAGACAATTGAACAAAGTGACGATAAAGAACAGATGTCCTCTCCCAAGGATTGATGATTTATTCGATCAATTACAAGGTGCCAAGTGGTTTTCAAAAATAGATTTGAGGTCGGGCTACCATCAAGTGAGGATTAGAGAAGCGGATATTACTAAAACAGCCTTCAGAACGAGATACGACCACTATGAATTCCGTGTGATGTCATTCGGGTTGACTAATGCTCCGGCTGTATTTATGAATTTGATGAACATCGTATTTAGGCTCTTGGATCTATTTGTGATTGTATTTATTGATGATATTCTGGTATACTCTCGCACGGAATCGGAACATGTAGATCATTTGAGGATCGTTCTTAGTATTCTTCGAGCCCGGGAGCTATATGCAAAATTTTCAAAATGCGAGTTTTGGCTGAATTCTGTGACATTTCTGGGCCATGTGATTTCCAATGACGATATTCGGGTCGACACTCAGAAAATTGAAGCAGTGAAGACTTGGCCAAGGCCTACGACGCCTACAGAAGTTCGTAGTTTCCTGGGTTTAGCAGGCTATTATAGAAGATTTGTAAAGGGCTTTTCATCCATTTCAGCCCCATTGACGAAGTTAACCCAGAAGACAGCTAAATTCCAATGGGGTGAAAAACAGGTTGACCTCAGCTCCAGTTTTAACACTTCCAGAAGGGCCAGATGGTTACGTTGTGTATTGTGATGCTTCCGGTGTGGGATTAGGATGTGTGTTGATGCAGCATGGTAAAGTTATTGCATATGCTTCGAGACAATTGTGGAAACATGAGAAGAATAATCCAACACATTATCTTGAATTGGCTGCGGTTATTCATGCCCTGAAAATGTGGAGGCATTACTTGTATGGTGTGCATGTTGATATCTACACAGATCACAAGAGCCTCCAGTATATTTTCAAGCAAAGGGAGTTGAACCTGCGGCAAAGGCGATGGTTAGAATTATTAAAAGATTATGATGTTAACATTTTATACCACCCCGGGAAGGCGAATGTAGTAGCCGATGCACTTAGCCGCCGATCAATGGGAAGTTTATGTGAAATCCCTCCGGAAAGGAAAGAGATGGTTCAAGAACTTCATCGATTGGCTAATCTTGGAGTGCGAGTAATTGATTCAGGTAATGCGGGTATTAGTATCAAAGATTCCGCCATTTCGTCCTTGGATCTGGAAGTGAAGGAACGGCAGTATGAAGATCCTCAGTTATGTCATTATAGAGACGCATCGCATTGAAGGGAGAAGTCTCCGTTTGAGATTTCGGTTGATGGAATTCTTAGATACCAAGGCAGGTTATGTGTACCAAAGGTGGCGGAATTGCGCCAATGAATTCTAGAAGAAGCGCATTGTTCCCGGTATTCTATTCATCCAGGTGCAACCAAAATGTATCCTGATCTCAAAATGATGTATTGGTGGGATGGCATGAAGAGAGACATAGCAGAATTCGTAGCACAATGCCCAAATTTCCAACAAGTAAAAGCGGAACATCAAAAGCCAGGAGGCTTATTGCAAGCGATAGAAATACCCACTTGGAAATTGGAAGTGATTAACATGGATTTCATCATGGGATTACCTCGTTCTCGTGGTAAATATGATTCTATATGGGTGATCGTGGATAGATTGACAAAAGCATCCCATTTTCTTCCAGTTAGAACCACGTACTCAGTAGAAGACTATGCAAAGCTGTATCTCAAGGAAATTGTCCGACTCCATGGTATTCCATTGTCTATTATCACGGATAGAGGAGCACAGTTTACAGCTAAGTTCTGGAAGTCTTTTCAAGAAGGTTTGGACACGCAAGTGAAGTTGAGTACGACATTCCATCCACAAACTGACGGGCAGGCCGAGCGTACCATTCAAACTTTAGAAGATATGCTACGGGCGTGTGTGTTGGATTTCGGTGGTAGTTGGGATAATCATCTGCCATTAATTGAATTTGCATACAACAATAGCTACCATTCTAGTATACAAATGCCCCGTATGAAGCGTTATATAGAAGGAAATGTAGATCTCCAATCGGATGGTTCGAAATAGGAGATGCACAATTAGTGGGCCCTGAATTGATCCAACAAGCAGTGGAAAAGGTCAAGGTGATTCGAGATCGGTTGTTAACAGCCCAAAGTCGCCAAAAGTCCTATGTGGACAACCGCTGACGAGACTTGGAGTTTCAAGTTAATGATTGGGTGTTCTTGAAAGTGTCGCCAATGAATGGGATAATGAGATTTGGCAAGAAGGGGAAACTAAGTCCTAGGTACATCGGGCCCTACAAAATCATTCGCAAGGTGGGGCAGGTAGCATATGAATTGGAATTGCCTTCGGAGCTTGAATCAGTCCATCCAGTCTTTCATGTTTCGATGCTCCGCAAGTGTGTTGGAGATCCCACAAGGATTGTCCCGATAGACGATGTGCAGATAACAAAAAGGCTAACTTATGAAGAGGTGCCTATTGCCATCTTGGATAGGCAAGTGCGAAAGCTTCGAAATAAAGAGGTAGCGTCAGTCAAAGTCCTATGGAAAAACAACAATCGGGAAGAAATGACCTGGGAGGCAGAAGAGAAGGTGAGGTCCAAGTATCCGCACTTATTCCAACCCCCAGGAGAGATACAAAATGAAACGCCGACCATATAAGGTATGTATGGTTTATCTTATGTTTTTGGTCGTGTGTGGCCAAAGATATGATGCTATTGTGATATAGCCCTGTGAGGCAATGATATTATGGGTTGTTTTGACAGGTTGGTAGTGCCAAGTTACAGGGGAAACTCTAGCAAAAGTTTTGTAGAATCCCGAGTGTTTAACATTCGAGGACGAATGTTCCAAAAGGGGGGGGGGGGGGGGGGGGGGAGAATGTTACACCTTGGAAAATCCCCCGTATATGTACAGTGAATAAGCTAACTAAGAGCGTAGCGTATGCGATGATTTGATGAGTAATAAAGAGTATTAGATGACCCTCGACGAGATTCTAAAGGCATACGATGCAATGAAAGAAAGTTGCCAAGGAAAGCGAATCATACGTCGTGTATCGGGTAGGAATTTCGAACAACGAGACCATGATGGCATAATGATGTCTTATAGAAGTGTGATGATGTCCCTAAGATTGATATTGAGGTGCTAAACAAGTGCCAAGAAGGTTCCATAAGGATCGGATATCAAACGAGTCGACGAAAACAAGTTCCGTAGAACTGGACAATATACGGTCAGACATACTGGCCATATAATATATACGGACGGTATGTCCAGTCCGTAGATCCAGCCCAGAACACCAAGGTTCACTGGACCAAATATACGGTCCCAACATACGGTCAGTAAATACTATACGAACCGTATGTTGGTCCGTACAAAAATGGTCGGCCAGATTTGTATTTTTAATATAAGGGACCCTTTCATTTCATTTTTCATTCCATTCATTCTCCACTCTTCAAGAACAATCTAGAAAACTCTCCACTCTTCCACTACAAGAGAAATCAAAGGAAAACTAAGATCATCAACACCAAATCTATGAATCAAAGTGTATGAAACTCAAGTAAAGCTCATCTTCTTCAAAGCAAAACCAAAAGAGGTGAGATAGGGTTTTGTTGCTAGAGGAGAAAGTCCACTCAAGACTTGTTCAACCATCATCCAAGGTAAGTTTCATGACCATTTTATGTTGTTTAAGGTATTGGAAGGTTAAGATACCCGAATTGTAGAAAAGCATAGCAAATGGGTCATTCAAGAGTGAATAGTGTCATGAGTGAGTGGTAGTTGAATGGAATCATGAATGTTAGTGTATTGTGAGTATGAATACTTTATAAATGATATGTAGACCGTGAGATAAGTGTGATACACGGGAAAATACGATAGCGAACCTATAACAATAAATGTGAAGAAATTGGAGAGAAATGGTGGATTTTGTTTAAAGTATATAAAAGATGATTGTTGATTGCCATATTGTGATTGTTGTTGTGAGTGTTGGGAGTTGATACGAATACGGGAAAAGTAGTATAAACAAAGGAAGTGCTGCCCAATTTTCTCTAGAAATAGTAGTGCGTTCTTATAGTTGGTTAACTAACGATCGTGCGAATCCTCTTTTTGAAGGTAGAGGCGTGACCTTGAAGGAGAATAAGCAAACGCGAAATTGCTTAAACGACAAAGGTATGTGAGGCTTAACTCTTCTTTCAAAAGGCATGAATCCTTCAAGCTTTCCACAAATCCTTCTATAAGATGAAGCTTAAGAGTCCTTCTATATATTAAATCCCTTATGAGCATGATAGTGATGAAAATGAGCTAGGGTCTAGAGACTCAAGAAATTGTGGCATGATGTACCTACAATGCTAATGATGTTATTATTGTTAACACTCGCCTTATGTTTTATTCCCTTCAAGGCGAGGCATGATACTCATAAATGTCCATAATACAATCGGGGGTTCACGACCTTACGTCACCCCGACATAGTATGGTTGTCTTAAAGCCTAATGAATGCTCTTAATGCTGTTGTATGTTATGACAATAAGACGATAAGTAATGCTAACTTGTAACACTGTGGGACACATGGAACACTAAGAAATGATAACATGATGCTATGGTTTGGGATGTATAATAATGATGTGTTATGATTGATATTGTGATGATAAGATTCAACCGTGCCTATATGGCCGGGCATGTCACCGCTAATGCGGGCTGCGATGTTTACACCGAGCCGAGAGGGCCGGGCACGATCACCACTAGTGGGCGGCATATGAGGGTTACCCGGACGCGGGTAACGATACAGATTATGATGTGATGATGTATATGATGACGGACGTGATGATGTATGGGATGTGATAACATGTGTACTATGATTATGTAAAATGTGAAATATGATAGTAATACGATTGCCTATGACATTGTGCAGGTTATATCTTTGTCCCCTGACTCATGATCTTTCTATTATGATTGTTTATTTCATTCCTGCCTTACATACTCAGTACAATATTCGTACTGACGTCCTTTTTTTCATTGGACGCTGTGTTCATGCCCACAGGTAGACAGGGAGGAGATCTTGCTCCGGATTCTTAGAGGCTGCTAGCTGATTGAAAGCCCTCCATTGTCTCGGAGGTGCCTATGATGATTCTTTTGTGTATAGTTGTAGATGTTATCTCTTAGAGGCTCGTAGATACTCGACGTGGGTCGTGTGATTTCATGGCATGGTCATTATGTATATATGTATATGTATATATTATTTTGCTAGCCTAAGGGCTCGTATGTATAAAAGCATTTCGTTTCTAAATGAAAATGGATTTTATTATAAATTGAGCACGAATCGGATAAGTGATGGCTAAATAAGCTTAAGAAGTGATAGCACGTGCGGTGCTCGGTGGTGAGCCCCGGGCACCCGTCGCGGCCCCTAGCTGGGTCGTGACAAAAGTGGTATCAGAGCAGTTCGGTCCTAGGAAGTGTCTACGAGTCGTGTCTAGTAGAGTCTTGTTTAGGGTGTGTAGCGCGCCACATCAATAAACAAGGGGCTACGAGGCATTTAGGAAAAATGACCATCTTTCTTCTATGAGATCGTGCGATAGAGTCGTTTATAAGATATTATCCTCTCTAATAGTGTGCTATGATTTCAGAATGCCGCCAAATGGAAAGGCTACAGCCGCCCAGAAGGGAAAGGTTACAACAAAGAGGCGGGCAGAAAGAGAGCCTCCGATGAATATAGAGGAAGGCGAATCGCACAACGAGGCCTTGTCAAATACTTCGTCTACCCCGTCTAATGTGGAAGAGCAAGGAAAAAGCCCCAGCTCCAATTCCTCCGCCGGCTGCTTCGGGTCAACAAATGACCGAGGCTATTCAGTTATTGACCCAATTGGTTGCCGCTCAAGGACAACGACAAAATGGGGGTTTAAGTGACCGGGCAGCGAGTACAAAGGCCCGTGATTTTATGAGTCTAAATCCCCCGGAATTCTTCGGGTCAAAGCCGGAGGAAGACCCCCAAGGTTTTATTGATGAAATATTGAGGACGTTGAAGATTGTCCAGGCCTCCGAAACCGAATCCGTGGAGTTGGTATCCTATAGGATCCGGGATGTGGCGGTGTTATGGTACAACAATTGGGTATTACCAAGATGAGAGAACGCGCCTCCTCCGATTTGGCAAGAGTTCGTAGATGCTTTCATTCGCCACTATTTGCCACCCGAGTTCCGCCGAGCTAGGGCAGATAGATTTCTGAATTTGAGGCAAGGAAACATGAGTGCCCGGGAGTATAGCATGAAATTCAATTCTTTGGCAAGATATGCTCCGACTATGGTGGCCGACATGGAAGATCGGGTACATAGATTTTTGAGTGGTTTGCGACCGCATTTATTCAGAGATTGTCTGACGGCTTCCTTGCAAGACGGGAGGAACATTTCCCGGATACAGGCCCATGCTCAGAATTTAGAGGGACGACAACGACAACAAAGGGGCGATCGCGACAGTGATAGGAGGCAAAATAAAAGGGCTAAATTTGAGGGCACAGGTGGTGATTATAGAGGGGGATTGAGGCAGGCTTATTCCCGACATTCAGGCTAGTCAGCGACTAGTGCACCTCCCCAGTTCGCAGACAGGGGATTTGATCGCTCTTTTCCGTCAAGACAGGGTCAGAGCTTCGGGTTCTCAATTTGGGGGTGATTACAGTCAGAGGAGACCGCCAGTTCCACGAGGTAGTCGGTGCTGCAAATTACATTCAGGACCGTGTCGTCAGGACACTGATGGTTGTTATGTTTGTGGGTAGACCGGATATTTGATGCGAGATTGTCCCTCGCGATATGGTAGAGGTGGGGTTCATAACACAAGCTCAGCAGCGGGTTCCTCGTCACACGCCCCGCAGGGCATACTTCTCAGATGACAGCAGGCCGAGGGGAAGCATCTACTTCGGGTGCCACTCAGCCCCGTGTATATGCTTTAGCGGGACGACAGGATCTCGAGTCCTCTCCGGATGTAGTCACAGGTATATTGTCTATATTTTCCCATGATGTGTATGCGTTGGTAGATCCGGGTTCAGCATTTTCTTATATTACTCCATATGTTGCTGGTTGTATCGGGGTAAAACCCGAGTCAATTAAACCCTTTGAGGTACTCACACCAGTTGGTGATCCTGTGATAGCAAGACAAGTGTACAAAAATTGTGTTATTGTGATATGCGATCGTCAGACCCAAGCTGACTTGATTGAGTTAGAAATGGTAGAATTCGATATAATCATGGGTATGGATTGGTTGGCCTCATGTTATGCAAATGTTGATTGTCGCACAAAAGTGGTTTGATTCCAATTTTCGGGAGAGCCCGTGCTCGAATGGCAGGGTAATACAGCATCTCTGAAAGGTAGGTTTATTTCCTACCTCAAGGCAAGGAATATGATAGCCAAGGGCTATATTTATCACTTAGTTCGGGTTCATGATACCGAGGCAAAGCCACCAATTTTCCAGTCAGTTCCGGTGGTGAATGAGTTTCCAGGCGTATTTCCAGATGAACTTCCAGGTCTTCCACTAGAAAGCGAAATTGATTTCGCTATTGATGTATTGCCGGACACAAAGCCTATTTCTATTTCCCCTTATCGAATGGCTCCGGCAGAATTAAAAGAGCTAAAGGAGCAGCTGAAAGACTTGCTTGAGAAGGGATTCATTAGACCCAGTTCATCACCGTGGGGAGCACCGGTCTTGTTTGTGAGAAAGAAAGACGGATCTCTACGAATGTGTATCGACAACAGGCAATTGAACAAAGTGACGATAAAGAACAGATATCCTCTCCCAAGGATTGATGATTTATTCGATCAATTCCAAGGTGCCAAGTGGTTTTCAAAAATAGATTTGAGGTCGGGCTACCATCAAGTGAGGATTAGAGAAGCGGATATTCCTAAAACAGCCTTCGGAACGAGATACAGCCACTATGAATTCCGAGTGATGTCATTCGGGTTGACTAATGCTCCGGCTGTATTTATGAATTTGATGAACAACGTATTCAGGCCTCTCTTGGATCTATTTGTGATTGTATTTATTGATGATATTCTGGTATACTCTCGCACGGAATCGGAACATGCAGATCATTTGAGGATCGTTCTTAGTATTCTTCGAGCCCGGGAGTTATATGCAAAATTTTCAAAATGCGAGTTTTGGCTGAATTCTGTGACATTTCTGGGCCATGTGATTTCTAATGACGGTAGTCGGGTCGACACTCAGAAAATTGAAGCAGTGAAGACTTGGCCAAGGCCTATGACGCCCACAGAAGTTCGTAGTTTCCTGGGTTTAGCAGGCTATTATAGAAGATTTGTAGAGGGCTTTTCATCCATTTCAGCCCCATTGACGAAGTTAACCTAGAAGACGGCTAAATTCCAATGGGGTGACGCTTGTGAACGTAGTTTTCAAGAGTTGAAAAACAGGTTGACCTCAGCTCCAGTTTTAACACTTCCAGAAGGGCCAGATGGTTACGTTGTGTATTGTGATGCTTCCGGTGTGGGATTAGGATGCGTGTTGATGCAGCATGGTAAAGTTATTGCATATGCTTCGAGACAATTGCGGAAACATGAGAAGAATTATCCAACACATGATCTTGAATTGGCTGCGGTTATTCATGCCCTGAAAATGTGGAGGCATTACTTGTATGGTGTGCATGTTGATATCTATACAGATCACAAGAGCCTCCAGTATATTTTCAAGCAAAGGGAGTTGAACCTGCGGCAAAGGCGGTGGTTAGAATTATTAAAAGATTATGATGTTAACATTTTATACCACCCGGTATTCTATTCATCCAGGTGCAACCAAAATGTATCATGATCTCAAAATGATGTATTGGTGGGATGGCATGAAGAGAGACATAGCAGAATTCGTAGCACAATGCCCAAAGTTTCAACAAGTAAAAGCGGAACATCAAAAGCCAGGAGGCTTATTGAAAGCGATAGAAATACCCACTTGGAAATTGGAAGTGATTAACATGGATTTCATCGTGGGATTACCTCGTTCTCGTGGTAAATATGATTCTATATGGGTGATCGTGGATAGATTGACAAAAGCATCCCATTTTCTTCCAGTTAGAACCACGTACTCAGTAGAAGACTATGCAAGGCTGTATCTCAAGGAAATTGTCCGACTCCATGGTATTCCATTGTCTATTATCACGGATAGAGGAGCACAGTTTATAGCTAAGTTCTGGAAGTCTTTTCAAGAAGGTTTGGACACGCAAGTGAAGTTAAGTACGACATTCCATCCACAAACTAACGGGCAGGCCGAGCGTACCATTCAAACTTTAGAAAATATGCTACGGGCGTGTGTGTTGGATTTCGGTGGTAGTTGGGATGATCATCTGCCATTAATTGAATTTGCATACAACAATAGCTACCATTCTAGTATAAAAATGCCCTGTATGAAGCGTTATATGGAAGGAAATGTAGATCTCCAATCGGATGGTTCGAAATAGGAGATGCACAATTACTGGGCCCTGAATTGATCCAACAAGCTGTGGAAAACGTCAAGGTGATTCGAGATCAGTTGTTAACAGCCCAAAGTCGCCAACACTCCTATGCGGACAACCGCAGACAAGACTTGGAGTTTCAAGTTAATGATCGGGATTGCCTTCGGAAGTGGAAGGGGATAATGAGATTTGGCAAGAAGGGGAAACTAAGTCCTAGGTACATCGGGCCCTACAAAAACATTCGCAAGGTGGGGCAGGTAGCATATGAATTGGAATTGCCTTCGGAGCTTGAATCAGTCCATCCAGTCTTTCATGTTTTGATGTTCCGCAAGTGTGTTGGAGATCCCAAAAGGATTGTCCCGATAGACAATGTGCAGATAACAAAAAGGCTAACTTATGAAGAGGTGCCTATTGCCATCTTGGATAGGCAAGTGCGAAAGCTTCGAAATAAAGTGGTAGCGTCAGTCAAAGTCCTATGGAAAAACAACAATTGGGCATAAATGACTTGGGAGACAGACGAGAAGGTGAGGTCCAAGTATCCGCACTTATTCCAACCCCCAGGAGAGATACAAAATGAAACGCCGACCAGATAACGTATGTATGCTTTATCTTTATGTTTTTGGTCGTGTGTGGCCATAGATATGACGCTATTGTGATGTAGCCCTGTGAGGCAATGATATTATGGGTTGTTGTGACAGGTTGGTAGTGCCAAGTTACAGGGGAAACTCTGGCGAAATTTTTGTAGAATCCCCAGTGTTTAACATTCGAGGATGAATGTTCCAACAAGGGGGGAAGAATGTTACACCTTGGAAAATCCCCCGTATATGTACAGTGAATAAGCTAACCAAGAGCGTAGCGTATGCGATGATTTGATGAGTAATAAAGAGTATTAGATGACCCTCGACGGGATTCTAAAGGCATACGATGCAATGAAAGAAAGTTGCAAAGGAAAGCGAATCATACGTCGTGTATCGGGTAGGAATTTCGAACAACGAGACCATGATGGCATAATGATGTCTTAGAGAAGTGTGATGATGTCCCCAAGATTGATATTGAGGTGCTAAACAAGTGCAAAGAAGGTTCCATAAGGATCGGAGATCAAACGAGTCGACGAAAACGAGTTCCGGAGAACTGGACAATATACGGCCAGACATACTGGCCGTATAATATATACGGACCTTATGTCCAGTCCGAAGATCCAGCCCAGAACACCAAGGTTCACTGGACCAAATATACGGTCAGTAAATATTATACGGACCGTATGTTGGTCCGTATAAAGATGGTCAGCCAGATTTGTATTTTTAATATAAGGGACCCTTTCATTTCATTTTTCATTCCATTCATTCTCCACTCTTCAAGAACCATCTAGAAAACTCTCCACTCTTCCACTACAAGAGAAATCAAAGGAAAACTAAAATCATCAACACCAAATCTATGAATCAAAGTGTATGAAACTCAAGTAAAGCTGATCTTCTTCAAAGCAAAACCAAAAGAGGTGAGATAGGGTTTTGTTGCTAGAGGAGAAACTCCACTCAAGACTTGTTCAACCATCATCCAAGGTAAGTTTCATGACCATTTTATGTTGTTTAAGGTATTGGAAGGTTAAGATACCTGAATTGTAGAAGAGCATAGCAAATGGGTCATTCAAGAGTGAATAGTTTCATGAGTGAGTGGTAGTTGAATGGAATCATGAATGTTAGTGTGTTATGAGTATGAATACGTTATAAATGATATGTAGACCGTGAGATAAGTGTGATACATGGGAAAATACGATAGCGAACCTATAACAATAAATGTGAAGAAATTGGAGAGAAATGGTGGATTTTGTTTAAAGTATATAAAAGATGATTGTTGATTGCCATATTGTGATTGTTGTTGTGAGTGTTGGGAGTTGATAAGGAATACGGGAAAAGTAGTATAAACAAAGGAAGTGCTGCCCAATTTTCTCTAGAAATAGTAGTGCGTTCTTATAGTTGGTTAACTAACGATCGTGCGAATCCTCTTTTTGAAGGTAGAGGCTTGACCTTGAAGGAGAATCACCAAACGCGAAATTGCTTAAACGACAAAGGTATGTGAGGCTTAACTCTTCTTTCAAAAGGCATGAATCCTTCAAGCTTTCCACAAATCCTTCTATAAGATGAAGCTTAAGAGTCCTTCTATATATTAAATCCCCTATGAGCATGATAGTAGTGATGACAATGAGCTAGGGTCTAGAGACTCAAGAAATTGTGGCATGATGTTCCTACAATGCTAATGTTGTTATTATTGTTAACACTCGCCTTATGTTTTATTCCCTTCAAGGCGAGGCATGATACTCATAAATGTCCATAATACAATCGGGGGTTCACGACCTTACATCACCCCGACATAGTATGGTTGTCTTAAAGCCTAATGAATGCTCTTAATGCTGTTGTATGTTATGACAATAAGACGATAAGTAATGCTAACTTGTAACACTATGGGACACATGGAACACTAAGAAATGATAACATGATGCTATGGTTTGGGATGTATAATGATGATGTGTTATGATTGATGTTGTGACGATAAGATTCAACCGTGCCTATATGGCCGGGCATGTCACCGCTAATGCGGGCTGCGTATGATTCCACTGCGCCTATATGGCTGGGCATGTCACCGCTAATGCGGGCTGCGATGTTTACACTGAGTCGAGAGGGCCGGGCACGATCACCACTTGTGGGCGGCATATGAGGGTTACCCGGACGCGGGTAACGATACAGATTATGATGTGATGATGTATATGATGACGAACGTGATGATGTATGGGATGTGATAACATTGTACTATGATTATGTAAAATGTGAAATATGATAGTAATACGGTTGCCTATGACATTGTGCAGGTTATATCTTTGTCCCCTGACTCATGATCTTTCTATTATGATTGTTTATTTCATTCCTGCCTTACATACTCAGTACAATATTCGTACTGACGTCCTTTTTTTCTTTGGACGTTGTGTTCATGCCCACAGGTAGACAGGGAGGAGATCTTGCTCCGGATTCTTAGAGGCTGCTAGCTGATTGAAAGCCCTCTATTGTCTCGGAGGTGCCTATGATAATTCTTTTGTGTATAGTTGTAGATGTCATCTCTTAGAGGCTCGTAGGTACTCGACGTGGGTCGTGTGGTTTCATGGCATGGTCATTATGTATATATGTATATGTATATATTATTTTGCTAGCCTAAGGGCTCGTATGTATAAAAGCATTTCGTTTCTAAATGAAAATGGATTTTATTATAAATTGAGCACGAATCGGATAAGTAATGGCTAAATAAGCTTAAGAAGTGATGGCACGTGGGGTGCTCGGTGGTTAGCCCCGGGCACCCGCCGCGGCCCCTAGCTAGGTCGTGACATACACCCAGCCAAAGATATCACTCATGCTCTCGATTATACAAATCACAAACTGTTACTACTTTGCCATATCACTTGTTTTTTATTTCTTTTTCAAGTTGACTTTATTTTTCCTTTTGCTTGCTATCATTTCAGTCATTGCGAAACCTCTATGCTAGATTTTCCCCTAACAAGGTCTTATAAGGTTTCTTATCTACTGCCCCATGGTTCACTTATTGGTTTCACACTTGCATTCACTCTTTATTCATATAGAACATGTCATATTTTTAGTCGTTTCCTCGCTATACTTTGCTTACTTTGTATTACAGTTCTTGCTATGTTTTCATTATATTCTAATCATAATCACCTCTATAGAGTGCCACTTCTTGATCTCGCCTGCAAGCCTGCGTATAAAATGGAATAAACCTCGTGGAGTAAGCATACTTAACTTATTATTCTTTCCGATCAGCCCTATTACACTGACCACATAAGTTGTCTTACCAACGTATTTACATTCATTATAACCCTTCGTACTTCATACTCCTATCTCAGTCATGTTGTTACTCTATTTTGCTAACAGACTTGTCATATCTTACTTGTGCTTATCCATCCAATCAATACTCCAGTATCACACTCTATTGGAGTTACCCTTTCTCTTCTATGCCATGTTTTAGTACTACTAGTCTCCCAAGTTTACTATAGCATTTCCCTTTACCATATCAATGTTGATCTTATAATCACCGTTACTATCAATTTAATAACATTTAACTCACCTCTTGTAGTTGTAGCGATACTCCTAACTTAATCCTGTCCTGCCATTACTTTTTACACAACATCTTTTCCCGTTAGAACATATTACAAGCTTATGTGTTATCTTCTTTAAATTGTAGGAAAATTTCGGCAAAGTTTCCTCTATATTTCTTACTATCCAAAAGCCTGCACGCAACAAATACCAACAATGCCTCACAGGGCATTTATACATATATATACGACAGATCTCAGCCACACAGGGCTAATATATATATATATATATATATATATATATACCACATATCTCAGCCACACAGGGCTCCCAATTTCAAGTAAAAGTACAAAGATGTCGAAACTTACCTCATATATCACACCTCGAGATATACTTGATCCTTTAGCGATCTGCCCTGTTATGCCTTGCTATTTACTTTCCCTTTCATCCTTCATCTTTGCATTTTAATCATACCTCAATATTCTTACCTTACATGACATACATCCTTTCGTACCATTGCTTACCATTGTACTGATTCATTCAATTTGTTTAGTTCACAAAATTATAACTGAACTTATCATCAAGAGATACATTTAATCAATTCCTTTGTTGTACTTTCTCTGACTTACCTCTATGACAACCAATCCATTATCATATAAATACATATTCTGATAACATAGCCCCAACAAAGTGACCTACTTCTGTAACTTCCAATATCATCACTCACTTCCTTCGGTCGATACCGTTTCTTTTGCTGTAATCAAGGATTAGTATAAGGAACCTCATTTCCTATAACTTGGCTCTATCGCACGATCTTAGATATGAAAGAAGAGTAACCATCCAAAATTCCCTGTAACCTCCTATTTATAGATGTGGCACGCAACACACCATAAATAAGACTCTACTAGACACGACTTTGCAGACACTCCTAGGATGAACTGCTCTGATACCACTTTGTCACACCCCAATTCTAATAGGGCATGATGGGCACCCGACCTTCACTTAGCGCCGACCGAACTCGTTGGTTCTCGTTATAGTCATAATCTTACTGGAATCTTAATCATGAAATGATATGCATAATAAAAGCTTTTCAAAATATTCTTTTCGTCTTCCATAACTTAAGTAAAAATCTGTAATAATATGAATCCGTAAAGTAATGCATAATTCTACATCGGTTTGCATAGCTGCTTACAAGGCTAATGTACTGCATACATGACGCTGTCTGCAAAAATCTCTAACATAAGATATAATATCAAAACCTAAGTTGGGACAGGACCCCAACATACCCTTAATGTGCATGACTCAGCTCATAAGGACATACTCTGAAACAGTATCACTCAGAAACGAATGGAGTCGACCAATCCAGCTAATAGCCTGGAACATCCTATAGTCAAACTCCAGGACAGCTTTCCTGCAAAGCAATATGGGGCTGTGTGGCATGAAACACAGCACCCCCAGGCAAAGGGATGTCAGTACGAGTAATGTACTGAGTATGTAAAGCACAATCAATAGCATAATGTAAGCATATGAAATAACATAGTATGGACGAGTTATGAAATGAAGAGCTAGGTATACCTCTAGCAATGTTCGTTAAACTTACCTATCCTCTTTCTACTGGGAAACTTCCATTTCATACATTTGAACACATAGTAGTATCATACCCGACCATAGAGGTTCAGTGTCTTACGTACCCAGCCATAACAAAGCAAGTGTTATCCATACCTGGCCTTACCAAGGCTCAGTGTTATTCGTACCTGGCCCTACCAAGGCTCAGTGTTATCCATACCTAGCCTTACCAAGGCTCAGTGTTATCTGTACCCGACTGCAGTGGTGTGCGCCATAGATATTGTACCCGGCTGTATAGGCTCGGTGTCACAACATAGCATTCATACATTTATAACATGTATATGTATCCGAGAGAAATATTTCAACACTATCGGGGTGACACAAAGTCTATAAACTCCCGATTTCTATTATTTAATCCCATCATCTTTATCGTCCTCACTATTATCATTATCATCATCAGTATTAGCATCGTCATCATTATCAGTATCACTATTAGGAGCTTTTGCCAAAGTATCTCAAGAATATTGTAAGTTATGAGCTTCTAGCGTCCCTAAGATTTGGACGTTTTGGATATCTTGGATGGCATCTCTAAAATTGAACTCATCATCATAATCATTATCATTATCATCACAAGAAACATTGTCAACAATATCAAGAAAATCTCGAGGGTCATGAGCTTACAACCTTTATAAGAATAGGAATAGCGTAAATATCTCGTATAGACGCAAACTGAGCAAAAACATGCCTTTAGAAAGAAGGGTTAGCCTTACATACCTCTTTGTCTCCTTAACTCTATCGACTAAATGGTTCCCTTCGAAGCCAACGATTCTACATTCAAGAGAATTCGTGCTAAGATTAGATAATCGAGATAATGTACTCAAGCTTAAGCTAGAGCTCATAAAAATTGGGCAGCATCTCCTTTGTTTATACGACTTCCTTCAAATAATATAACAACTCCCAAACATCAAATACAACATTCATGATACCATAGTCAATAGCATCGACAAGTTCGACATTATTCAAATCTCAAATTTTCCTTTCAAGGTCATCCATAGCCATGGCCATAATATAATACCACATTCTTCCTCATATAATGTTTCTCCAATATTATTAATATCATTTATCACAAAATTATACTCATACTGATATCAAGAATTATGGTTCATGTCACACTACTATTCAAGAACACAATTGTTTCACATATGAGCTCCATATTCTACTTCCTTCCATAATCCGAGTCTCCCAACCATTCAGTATTCTAAATAACATGAAATGGTCATAAAACTTACCTTTGATTGTGTAGGAATGGGTTTTGGATGGAAATGCCTCACTTGGAGAAAACCCTAACTTCAATTCCAAAGAGATTTCTTGCTACCATCAACCCTAGCTAGCATTCTTGCACTTGATTCTACTAGTTTTTGGTATTTGATCTTTGTTTTTCCTTGGATTCATGTAAATGAAGTGTGTGGAATGTTATAGAGGTTTAGAGAGTAGTGGTGGAAATAAAAATTGAGAAATGAGACTTGGAGTCCTCTTTTTATAAAAATTAAAACTGTTTGTCAAGAGTTATACGGTCCGTATAATTGACCGTATAACTCCATCAGTGATGGACCTTCACTGTAACGGTTATACGGATCATTATACGGACCGTATAAATGGTCTCATAATCAACTTTATCTCTGAACTTGTTCTCGTCGCTTCGTTTGATCTCTAATCCTTATGGAACCTTCTTAACACTTATTTAACACTCCATTAGAAATCTAAGGGGCATTATAACTTCTCCCCAAGACATTATTAAATCAACATTAGCTCGGTACTTTGCAAACCCTTTTCCAAGACACAACTTAAGCTTGACATTCTTCAACAAATTCTCTTCTCTTGCCTCAAACGTCTTTGGAATCTTAATTAGAACCATTAAGTACTATTTCTTACTCGTACGAACATTATATACTTCTTACCCTACGTTAGTCTATTCACTGTGCAACGACGTGAAATTTTCCGAGGTGTAACAATAATTAAGCCCAAAGAAAAGGTTATGAGTTAGAAATCACCTTACTCACTCCCTTACTTTATTTGGGTGGTGCTCAGTTCACTCAATGATACAACAGGTTTGGTTCACTCCATCTTATAGTATTTGGCTTCATTAGAATTGACCAACTCCTATATAATCTCCCAAATTATACAAAAGATGCTACCTCTTCGGGATTAGAGTGAGATTATGGGACTCTATAGTTAGATGACTCTTTTAATTGTGGCACACCTGAGTCAAACAATTCATGACGAATTAAAACGAGAAAAGCTCAAAAAAATTAGCACAAAAAAAATTTATAGCTCAAGAACTAGTAAACCTTAAGTAGGTAATTACTCAATGTGTACTAGCTAGAAGTTATGTCGCAAAGAAAGGATTAACAAGATTCCCAACCCCCCTTAAAACGTGCTAGGCAGCCCTCTAAGTCTCACTAATTATTCTCCTTTGACCAACTTGTCTTGGAATTTAATTACTACAAGTTCCAATGATAGCTTCTCGTCTTCCCAAAAGATAACTAGGGACTTGCACACTTGACTTCTCGTTTTCCAAAGAGGTGATTAGGAACTTGGAAACTCTTTTCTCAAGGTAACCTTTAGTCTTCCCAAGAATTGACTAGGGAAATTGTGTCAATTAATGGTTTTACTATTCGTTTGTCTCTACACCCTTTCACTCCCCAAACTGATTTTTGACTTCCCTTAATGAGTCCAGCCCCCTTCTCCACGTTTTGGAGGGGTTCAATGCACTAACTCCTTGGAAATTAACTCTTGACTAGCTCCTTTGACTTCCAAAACAGGTTTCACACTCCCTAACACCTTAAAAGCTTAATTTATCACCAAATTAGATCAAACAAAGGTAGTAAATATGAAATTATCAAGAACACACATGAACATTACCAAAATATATATGAACACTCGAGAACACAAGTATTCAAAACATTTCAAATGATATACCAAAACGACTATCTTGATGTCTAGTTTCCAAATATCACCATGGATCACCCAAGACACCTAAACTAATGGCACGATTAGAGACTTTAGAAACAATAGTTCTTGAACATCTTCTTGAACTTATGAACATCCAAGAACATAAGTCTTCAAACACCAATTGATCAAGAACACCCAAATACTCAAAATATTCCCAGTTTTTGGATTCTTGACCTTTTGAACCCCGAAACATTTCGTGTTATCAAGATTGTAGAGGGCTTAGTATGAGCTCAAGGGACAGAAAGGTTATACAAGGATCAGGGATGAATATTACATGATATGAGTATAAGAATATATATATATATATATATACATTTGGAGACCGTATGAAGTCAATCAGTTAACACGTTACTTGATGAATAGCCCTCGTAACCGTAAGTTAAGGGGGGGTCCACATGTCGGGGTTTTATAAAGGACATATGAAAAGTGATACGAGTAGTACATGGGAAGTTGAGCAAATCTTAAAAAGGACCCTTAAGTCAAATATGGGCATAAGCCCTCCAAAAGGATGATTTAATGATACGTTTTCGGATGATCTGAATTGAAGGGGACAAAACGCTATTATATGTTTAAAATTTGGAAACACAAAAAAATTAAAGTTATAGATAATTGAAGGATATTTCCAACCATAGGTCGTGAGGACTCATACGATATCGGGATCAAGCATTATGTCCATTTTATGACAAAGACTCCAAGCTGCCAAATGGCTTTCGCGGGTCCCACTTGAGAAGGTCGGTGGAACCGACTTATGAGGGGTATAAATACCCCCATTAACTCTATTTTTTCAGAATTTTTCATTCTCAATAGTCCTATAAAATTCCCAACACAACCCCAAACATTTATAGCCCATTAAATCAAGAATTTAACAAGATTACGCAAAACTAGTCCATGAAAGGTGATTGTTCTTGCTTCTACTTGACGTTGTGGTAAGTTCGGTCCTGAAGAAAGTTGGTGTGGCTGATTTTATTCAAGTATAAGGTATTTTATTCATCCTATCTCTTGTGTTGAGTTGATTTGAAGGTTTAGCAAGTCTTAAAAGTGAAAATAGTTATGAAGGAAAGGTCATAAAGTGTCGTGTTGTAGTTGCTGTGTTTATGGACTATTTTGAGCATGTTGTGGCCATGTGGATGGGCTGATTTACATGTATAGAGATGGTATCTAATGTTGTTGGTGTGTTGATGAGATTATTCTCCTTGATTGGGAAGAAAGGAAGTGTATATTGTTGTTGTATGTTGAAAAACATCGTGTGGGATGTTTTATGGAATATATTGGTATTGATAATATTGTTGTTGATGTTGGTATTGTTGTTGTTGTTGTTGGTTGATGGATTGTGACTTCAGGCTAGGCATATAAACAGGGGAGATGCTGCCCGAATTTTAGCAGATTCTAAAAGATTTAATTTGAAGGATTAAGGTAAGCACATGAAGATGTGCCTAATAATAGTATAACTTCTCATGATTGTAGACTTGCGAGTTTGAGAAGCAGAAGTTGGGCGAATAGATAAGCTTCAAGGTATGTTAAGGCTTTCCCTTTCCTTCATTTTGGCATGTTTCTTTGATATGAGTAAACAACGAGTAATCGAGTCTCCATATTACTCTACTCTTAGAAGTATTAGGAGTATCTCAGTTATTGATGATCCCGTACCCCTCTATGATGATTATTCCGTCTGTTCATGGGTCTTAAACGTTGTATCATGATAATGTTAGTTTATGTTTAAGCATCGCATTCATTTGCATACATGCAGATTGAACCGTGACCAGAACCGTTATGTACGCGTATATTATGTATATTATACATATATATATGGGGTATGGGAAAAGGGCGAGGCGTTATATATGCATTACCACCTGCGCATTACCACCTGATCAGCTGGTGCACAATGATGATGATTATTATGCCCGAAGGGGCCACTATGATTTTATGCCCGGAGGGACCATTATGCTATTATGCCTGAAGGAGCCTGTTTGATGATGGGATACGGATCGGGGCGTACGTTCCTCGACACTATGACATATGCATTGCATATCATACTCCCTCTGAGGCATTTTTAGTATGTAGAGATATACAGATATGTTCAGACAGTCAGACATATAGATGTATTCACGTAGATATATTCATATAATCAGACTTACAAATGCATTCAGTCAGTTAGTTTAGTTTACGAGTTTCAGATTTTCTTTATGATTCCTATGTTTATATTACTTTTATGCCATACATACTCGATACATTTTTTGTACTGACTCCCCTATTGTTCGGGGGAGGGGGGGGGGGGCTGCGTTCATGACCGCAGGTTCTAATAGCCAGGAAGACAGATTGCATCCTTAGGCTACTTCTTCAGCTTGACAGTGGAGCACTCGTCTCTTGCTGGAGTTACCGTCTAGCCCTGGTATATGTTTTGATATTTATGGGTAGGGCAAGGGCCCTGTCTAGTCCGCAGCATGTCCAGTATGTCAATAGAGGCGCGTAGACACTAATATTCAGTCAGACATTATGGCCCACTCAGCACTTGTTTGGTTATATAGTTTTATCAGGTAGCCTTGTCGGTTTGTGCCCCAGCTTAGTTTAGTGATGCATGTATGTATATACCTTTCGAGGGCAGTGACCCTCCAGTTTATGATACCTATCAGACAACATATTATGTTGTGAGTGCCCTCAGGTGACCCAGAATAAGCATGAGCAGGTATGTTATGTATGTATTGTGGCATCTAGGAGGTCAGCTTTTGGGTGTCTGGCATAGCCCTCCGGTTGGGCTGTGACAAAAGTGGTATCAGAGCAGTTCGTCCTAGGGTGTGTCTACGAGCCGTGTCCATAGAGTCTTGTTTATGGGTGTGATGCGTGCCACACTTATAAACAAGAGGCTGCAGGGCATTTAGGAACGACTGACCCTTCTTTCTCATCTTAGATCGTGCTGCAGAGATAAATTATAGGATGTGATATCCTTTATTCTAGTCCTAAATGTTTTGATTGTGGATGAGTAGTTGATTACACCGCTATGAAATAACTGATGAGAATTGAAGTTGTTACTCCGAAAGGTATGTTTCCTGCCTTATTGATATTGATATACTTTGATATGAGAACCTGAGCTAAATGTTACGGGTATTGTGGTCGCCTTGTGAGGCATTGGATGTGTTTTCTAGGCTGTGTGCAGGAATGAGGCAGTAAGAAGTATAGAGGAAACTCTGCCGAAATTTTTACAAATTGAATTGTTTGAATGTCTATGCTATAGAGAAAGAATGAAGGAAAAATGTGACAGTCAGATGTTTGGTAAGTCATGATTGAATGACCAATTATGTGATGCCTTCAAAGAGAAGTTTTAGAATGATTGTAATTTAATTTAAGGGAAGAACCTTGGATGGAGAAAAATGATTAGTAATTAAAGGAGTTGGAATAAGTGCATTCTAGATTTCGAAGAATTGAGATTATTGAAGGTATGGGGAAAGTTGACACTAAGAATTCAAGTGCAGTATTACGATTTATAGATTGGTGAGTAAGAGATAATGAAGAGATATTGATAAGGGAAAGAAAGTTAACAAGTATGGAAAATTTTTACTCAAGAAGTCTATATATATCTACATAAGATCAGGACGGGCTGATGACAGGCACACAGATTCGTTTAGCAGACTTCGCTATATGATGTGGGTTTAGATTGGGATTTAGAAGTCACCAGTCATTCGACTTGTCTAGCAGACTTCGCTATATGATGTGGGTTTACATTGGGATTGAGAAGTCACCAGTCATTCGAGCTCAAGGGGATTTTGAGTATTTGATAGTTGGTACTATTCTGAGAATCATGATGGACAAGTTACTTCGGGTATTAATGGTGACATTGAACTCAAGAATGAGAAATGGTTAGGTAAGTTGGTTTGCATTTATGATTGTTTTCTGGATTGCTTATACAACTTCTAAATGTGATGTTGCTTGGCCGACGAAGGAAGTAGAGATTGTATCAACCTTAGGAATATGTGGTGTATTTCTGGCTAATCCTTATAAGAAGGCTTCATCTCAATTTTTTTTTTCAAACGGGTGTTGTGAAGGTTATTTTATGATAGATAAATTAGGTGCAATGTCGATTTATGTGTAAAGAGAGAAGAGAGTAGGTGTAAAATTTCGCAAGGATTAATTTAGTTGCTACAGGAGAGTAAAGGATGTGAGGTTGATTATTTTAGACAAGGAGACAGGGTACAAGTACGAGTAAAGATTTTTAAGTAATGTTATATCGCCGGGATTCACAGTTAGGGTATAGAAAGATATGCTAGGAAGACCTACAGATTTAGACATACGAAAAAAGAAATATGAGAAACCAGAAGAGCCGGAGGGAAATTAGGAGCATATGAGCTTTGCAATTAGAATTTCGAAAAGACCGTGAGGTATGAGTCTGGCTAGTTGGTCAAAATAGGGGATTTGTATTAAAGCTACAGATTCAGGACGAAATCAAATGGCAACGGGATATCTCGCAAGAAAAGGTGTTGAAAAGTGATAAAACGATAAGTCATGAGTGGCTACATCGAGTATTATGTATACCCTTATGATTGATGTTATGACTTGTTAAAAGTATTGGTTCTGCTGTATGTCAAAATTGAGGTAGCAAGCGCTACAGAGAGAATCGAGATTGGGTTTTCTCGAGAATCAAAGTCTGATGGCGGTAACATGATCAAATATGTAAGCATGAGCATTAGGAAAAAGAAGGCTATGATATCATGAAAAGGAGAGAAACCTGGAGAAGGAAAACGTACACCCATTGAGGGTCAGGTAATATATATTTGAGGAAAAGGTTAGGATAAAAGCAGGAAAGCAGACGATAGGATCAAATTTAAATAAATCAATGGGAGATAGAGATAAAAGATGAATGTGAGGACCCCGGAACCAACCTATACGTCCATATAACCAGAACTAAGAAGGTTGTAAATAATGGGCACAGGTGCATCTTTGAGAAGAAATAAACAGATCTTAAGAGAGCGATGAGGAAATTTTAACTCCTGTGATTTAACAAGGGGGATGGATGTGAACCTATGATTGGTATGGCTATTTAAGGGAAGAAAGTAGCTCAAGAAGAGATTTTCAGCGACAAAAGGGTTCACACTCGTAACCAAACACTCCAAAGTTTCCTAACCTAAGAGTAAAGGATGACTAATGGAAACAGTCATTTTAAGAGTAAAAGAAACTATGAGGACCAAAGGAAGGAGAAGATTAATGACTTAGTAGGCTTGCCCAAAGAAACATAAATTGAAATTATAAGACAATGGTTGTGTGAAGGATGCGATCATGAAGAAAATTGAGAAATTCAAGATGTATATAATCTATATATATATGTGTGTGTGGGGGGGTGGGTGTGTAAGTTGTAGTATCATAAAGGAAGATGAAGACTCAACGAAAGAAGAAAGGAAATGGGGTACTTTGTGAGGATTCCATGATAAGAACAAGAACCGATAGAACACTAGAAGGACTATAATGCCTAGATATGAAGAAAACAAGTAGTTAAGAATAATTACGGGACAAAATGAGCTAAGCTAAAGAAGGATAAGGATCAAAGATTTAGGAGATCACGAAGATCATATGTCTATGATTGTTACAGATTGATTAATGGGAAAGTATGGGACAAGATGATAGGGAATGATAAGATGAAGATGACACTACAAGTGGACATTGGGCACTAATTATTGGAATAAAAAGTACTATTCTGGCTGGACAAATAGTTGGGTATATCATTATTTCGAGTATCCCTAGGGATTATTATAGGCAAGATTTGAGATTTAAAGTGGTATTTTTGGGTAATGACAAGTAGGGAACTTGAAGGATTCGTAAGTGAAAGAACAAAAGCGATGACGAAAGGATTATTATGGGATGAAATTTCGATCGAGAATGGCAATGGAATACAACACCATAAGGTAAAGCCTTTAAGGGGGGAAGCGAGTAGGCTTGGGTACGAGCAAAAGGACTGAAATAATATGTGGTATATGTTGTATTATGAATGCATTAGAGAGATAGTTCGAATTAAGAATTGTTGTGGGAATAAGATTAACAAAATCTAAAGGCAAGTCAACAAATGAATAGAGTAACTAAAGAGTATCTTTTGAGACTGGACTGAAAATAATTCGTGGGGAAGAAAAGAAATTGAACAATATTCCAGTAGGGGAACTTAATGTCCACAAAATGGGAAGTATATGACAAGAAAATAGAAGGGAATGCAAGGGAGTTTTAAGATAGGCTTAGTGTGCATGAAGAATGGTTTATGAGGAAGATGATTAGTAGTCCGAAGGATTAAAATAGGTTACATTCGATGTTTTGTAGGAACAAGGTCTATTGGGGGATTCGGGGAAAGTCGACAAATGAGTTCTGCTGTGGCTTAATAAAGAGAAGGTTTTCACGACTAAGTCAAAAGAAATGATTTATAGAGAGTATTATGGAATTGATTATATGTTAAGGTGGAGTTAGAGAATGTCATAAAGATATGGGTTGTTCCTGTTATACTTTAGGATGCTGGAGATATTAAGATGATTTTATATAAGTTAGATTAGTGAATTGGGGTTACATAGTTCCTACAGATCGGGAGTTGTTGGTAAAACGAAGTATAGTCAGAACATATGTTTTCCATTGATGTAGAGATTATTATGTCGAGCAGAGCTACGACTAGTTAGAGACTTAACACAATTGCAGAGCAAGGGTTACGAGAGTATCAAGAGGCAAGTTATGAGATTTAAAGGTTAGTAAGGTAAAAATGAGGAAGATATGAGCTATTGGAGTACATAAGGTCATAATTGTTCCAGACCTCAGTTAAGAGGCCAGAAGCGTCGTGGTTCGGTATCCAGGTATGTTAGTGATTTCTTCAGAAGAATGTTTTCCGAATTTTGAGTTTCAAGAGAAAAGAGATTAGCTACGAGAGTAGAGAAAGGTTTGTAAACCTATGATGTTAGTAAATTCAGTAGAAGGCTATGAAGGGTATGAGCGGATCTAAACAGGTTAGAAGTTGGGGAATGGACGAGAAGATTTTGGGAAGGACAGAAGTAAGCGTAGGAAAGAGCGAGTAAATAACCAGTGGAGACCTGTTATGGCGATGGTACGCTTAAATGTGATAAGTTAACGGGAAGAATGATTCGATAAGGGGATGTACTAGAGAATGGGATCAGGGACAGAGTACAAGACTAGTTTAAACATTCGAGAACGAATGTTTCTAAGGGGGGAAGGATGTTACACCCCGAAAAATTTCATGTTACCAAGACTGTAGATGGCTTAATATGAGCTCAAGGGAGAGCAAAGTTATACACGGATTAGGGATGAATATTACATGGTCTGAGTATAAGAATATATATATATATATATATGACATTTGGAGACCGTATGGAGTAAATCAGTTAACACGTTACTTGATGAATAGCCCTCGTAACCGTAAGTTAAGGTGGGACCCACATTTTGAGGTTTTATAAAGGACATATGAAAAGTGATACGAGTAGTACATGGAAAGTTGAGCAAATCTTAAGAAGGACCCTTAAGCCAAATATGGGCATAAGCCCTCCAAAAGGATGATTTAAGGATACGTTTTCGGATGATCTGACTTGAAGGGGCCAACACGCTATTATAAGTTTAAAATTTGGAAACACACCAAAAATTAAAGTTGTAGATAATTGAAAGATCTTTCCACCCATAGGTTATGGGCCCTCATACAAAATCAGGATCAAGAATTATGGCTATTTCATGAAAAAGACTCCAAGATGCCAAATGGCTTCCGCGGGTCCCACTTGAGAAGGTTGGTGGAACTGACTTATGAGGGGTATAAATACCCCATTAACTCCATTGTTTTAGCATTTTACATTCTCAATAGTCCTAGAAACATCCCAACACAACCCCCACGCATTTATAGCCAATTAAATAAAAAATTTAACAAGATTATGCCAAATCAGTCCATGAAAGGTGATTGTTCTTGCTTCTACTTGATGTTGTGGTAAGTTTGGTCTTGAATAAAGTTGGCGTGGCTTAATTTATTCAAGTATAAGGTATGTTCTTCATTCTATCTCTTATGTTGAGTTGATTTGAAGGTTTAGCAAGTCTTAAAAGTGAAAATAGTTATGGAGGAAAGGTCATAAAGTGTCGTGTTGTAGTTGTTGTGTTTATGGACTGTTTTGAGCATGTTGTGGCCGTGTGGCTGGGTTGATTTACATGTGTAGAGATGGTATCTAATGTTGTTGGTCTGTTGATGAGATTATGCTCCTTGATTGGGAAGAAAGGATGTGTACATTGTTGTTGTATGTTGAAAAACATCGTGTGAGATGTTTTATGGAATATATTGGTATTGATAATATTGTTGTTGATGTTGGTATTGTTGTTGTAGGTTGCTGGATTGTGACTTCGGGCAAGGCATATAAACAGGCAGATGCTGCCGGAAATTTGGCAGATTCTAAAAGATTTAATTTGAAGGATTAAGGTAAGCATATGAAAATGAGCCTAACAATAGTATAACTTCTCATGATTGTATACTTGTGAGTTCGAGAAGTAGAAGTTGGGCGAATAGATAAGATTCAAGGTATGTTAAGGCTTTCCCTTTCCTTCATTTTGGCTTGATCCTTTGATATGAACAAACAACGAGTAATCGAGTCTCGATATTACTATACTCTTAGAAGTATTAGGAGTATCTCAGTTATTGATGATCCTGTACCCCTCTATGATGATTATTCCTTCTGTTCATGGGTCCTAAACGTTGTATCATGATAATGTTAGTTTATGTTTATTCATTTGCATACATACCTATTGACCCGTGACCAGAAGGTGTTTTATACACGTAGATCAGCTGGTGCACAGTGATGATGATTATTATGGTCGAAAGGGCTGCCCAAAGGGGCCATTATGCTATTATGCCCGGAGGGGCCATTATGCTATTATGCCCGAAGGGGCCTGTTTGATGATGGGATATAAATCGAGTCATACATTCCTCGACACTATGACCTATGCTTTTCATATCATACGTCCTGAGAGGCATTTTTAGTAAGCAGAGATATACATATATGTTCAGATAGTCAGACATATAGATGCATTCATGCAGACATGTTCAAATAATCAGACTCACAAATGCATTCAGTCAGTCAGTTTAGTTTACGAGTTTCAGATTTTCTTTATGACTCCTCTATGTATGTTACTCTTCTGCCATACATACTCAGTACATTTTTCGTACTGACTCCCCTATTGTTCGGGAGAGGGGGGCTGCGTTCATGACCGCAGGTTCAAATAGCCAAGAAGATAGATTGCATCCTTAGACTGCTTCTTCAGCTTGACAATGGAGCACTCCTCTCTTGTCGGAGTTGCCGTCTAGACCTGGTATATGTTTTGATGTTTATGGGTACGACAGAGGCCCTGTCCCGTCCGCAGCATGTCTAGTATGTCAGTAGAGGCTCGTAGACACTTATATTCGGTCAGACAGTATGGCCCACTCAGCACTTGTTCGGTTATATAGTTTTATCGGGTAGCTTTGTCGGCTTGTACCCCAGCTCAGTTTAGTGATGCATGTATGTATATACCTTTCGAGGGTGGTGACCCTCCAGTTTATGATACCTATCAGACAGCAGATTGTGTTGTGAGTGCCCTCAGGTGACCTAAAATGAGCATGAGTAGGTATGTTATGTATTGTGGCATCTAGGAAGTCAGCTTCTGGGTGTCTGTCATAGCCCTCCGGTTAGGGTGTGACATCTTAACTACGAGAAATTAACCCAGCAACTTTCAACCCTCAATTTCTACCTCTTCTATAAGATCCACTTTGAGTCTTCAAGTTTCAAGGTCTAACAATGGTGGAAATTGAAAACCTAACTTTAATTGACTCAAAACATCAGATTTTGAACCTAAGAACTCTAAGGAACTCGAATCTATCACTAGAATTAACAACAAAACAGGGAATCAAACGAATTTTGGAAATTTCTTTCCAATTTTTTTTTTTTTTTTTTGGTGAATACCAAACCCAAGACTAGATTTGTTGGAACAAATCTATACTAGGCTCTGATACCAAATGATGCAAGAAAAAAAACAAAGAGAGAAAGAAGACACAATTTGAGTAACAATTAGGCAACAACTAAGGGAAACTTACCTTAGCCACCTCCCAAAAGGATCAAAAGGCACCTATCCTATTCGAACAATCCTTAAGAGAATAGCTATCTCTTTCAAACTGTTAGATCAAACGGGGGTTGTTCAATTTGGACTCCACCAAATTAACACTAGTTATTCAAAAACTAAAGGGTTTCAATAATATTCAATATTTCAAGAAAGGTATCTTTCAAATGAATTACAAGCACCTTTAAATAAGGATCTTAAAATATACAAGTCAAAAGATATAAATGGAAGTGTAGTCTTCTAAGTGCATAGAAGACTACAAAATGCATACTCCTAGAAGCCTAGAAAGCTACTACACATTATGAAAGTCAAAATAGCCTTTAATAAGCCTAGAAAACACAAAAAGGGAAGCTTCCTTCGTTCACATTAGACTAGCCCCTCATGTTCACATTTGAGCTTCTAGAAGTCCTAAATTCATTCACATTAGACCAGCCCCTCATGTTCATACTAAATATTTTAGAAGTCCTAATTTGGGCTGCTAGACTTGTTCTTTCTATGGGGCAGATCTTAGGCTTCAATCCATATCCTCTCGGGCTTCAATTTGGGTCTCCTCGGCTTGGAAACTTGGTTCATCACCATGGTAATTTGGACTGCATCATTATGTCTTTTCTCTAATGGTGTTTTGGTTCTAAAAAGTAAAAATGTATTGTGTGCTCTTTGTGGAATCCCACTTGTTTTCACTTGGCAACTTGTTTCGCCTGATTCCTGTTATCTCACCTAAATCTTACATACTTGATAAAATGTTACACCCCGGAAAATTTTGCGTTACCAAAGCTGTAGATGGCCTAGTATGGGCCAAATGAAGAGTAAAGTTACGCCAGGATCAATGAGGTTAAGCTTCCAAGGCTTTGGAAGAAAGTTAGGCAAGGTCTGATACAAAAAATTCTGGTCTAAATGGAAGAAATGATATGTTCTAGTATATTAATAATTTTGAAGTAAAACAAAATTTTAATGTGAATTTCGGGAAGTCTAGTTTCCAACGCAACAAACCGTTCCTCAATCGGACATCGGGGTAAGGAAATATGGACATTACAAGTTGGATGGGCGAGCCAGGAAAATGGTCTGCGCGAACGCGCCAGCAAGTGGCGCGAACGCGCAGAAGGCCAAAGGGCCAATACAGCGCGAACGCGCGCCCACGTGGCGCGAATGCGCTGAACAAAAATTTGAAAATCAAGTTCGGAATGAAGGTTGTGTTATAAGAAGATAATAATAGCATAGATATGACATTTGGAGACCATATGGTGTAAATTAGTTCATATGTTAATTGACGAAAAGCCCTCGTGGCTGCAAGCCAAGTGGGGCCCACATGTCGGAGTTTTAAAAAAAAGACATATGAAGATACATACGCGTAGCATATGGAAAGTTGAGCAAGTTATAAAAAGGACCCATAAGCCAAAAATGGGCATAAGCCCTCCAAAAGGACAATTTAAGGAAACATTTTCGGATGATCTGACTTCTAGGGGCACAAACGGCATTATAAGTTTGGAATTTGGGAAAACCCCCAGAAATAAAAGTTGTAGATAATTGAATTATCTTTCCAACCATAGGTCATGGTCCCTCATACGATATCGGTATTAAGCGTTATGACCGTTTTACTGAACGAAGGTCCAGGCAGAAAAACAGTGCCAGCGCGAACGCGCTGAGCACTTTTCCAGCTGCTTCTGGCAGCTTCCAAAACAATTATAAAGAGGGGGAGACCCCCTCATTTTCAGCCAAAACCCACGAAAAGCACCCCAAAAATCCCAGAAAATTTCCCAACTTTCCACCACCAAATTTTAACCCAAACCAGGTATAATTTCCCAATTTCAGTCCGGATAGCGTATAGTTTTCACTGCAGAATCGTATGGCAGTGCGTTGTGGCATAAAACTAAGTTGAAAAAGGGAAGATACAACAATATTATAAGGAGAAAGGTATGAATCTCTTCCTATTTGTGCTAATACTAGTTTATTTACAAAGAAGGCGCGATTAAATAATTGTATACTGAGTTAATTACTTATAAAAGTTGGAAAACAGTGTGTGGGCTGTTTTATGGAATATGTTGATATGGAAAAGGATATTATTGATGTTGGTATTGTTGTTGTGTTGTTGGCTGCTGAATTAAAAGTTCGGGCTAGGCATATAAACAGGGGAGATGCTGCCCAAATTTCTGTAGAAAGGTGTTAACTTAAGATTCAATTCCTAAGGGCCTATAATTAATACTTGGTAATTGTGACCATTTGTAGATTTTGGAGAGTTTGAGATTTGAATTTGGAGTAGCGTAAGAAGCGGAAAAGGTATGTAAGGCTTTACTTCTCCTTCTTTTGGCATGTCTTAGACCTATTAGGCTTGGATACGAGCCTCGGGGGCGATTCTATTCCTAGAAATCCGAGTTTGAATTCGACCCCTCTTTATTCAATAGAATTGAATTAAGTTTTGTATGCCTTGTTGAAACAAGTGTGTAAACCTCTATAACTTGCCCAAATGGAACCAAATGACACTAAGACTTCCATAAGTGACTCCATAAAGCTTAATGTACGTGATTTGTGTACGCCACCTCGACTTGACCCGAGGTGGGCCCACAATCCTCGAGACTTATTTGTGTTGTTCTAGTTGACTCATTTCCATACAATAATTAAGGAAAACGTTTGGTTACTATTCCTAGTTGTTGTGATTCGCATATATCCTCTGAAATAAGTATCTAGAAACTCTGATACGAATATTCTGAGTTGAACATCCAGATACAGATAATCCGTTAGGAGTATCCTTTGAACCCTTCGATGTCTCGCTTTTCAGGTAATAGTATGTCCGATCATTTCATCGAACCTTCTAAACGTTTCATGATTAAGTAACGAGATGAGTAAGAAAATTGTGTTTCTAAAAGAATTTGGTAAGTCTTGATGTCCTTAACCTTCATGGAAAATGTTCTAAAAGGAGTCTGTAAGTATGATAGCACATTTGAAGATATGATATGATATGATAAGATATGATATGAGATGATATGACGGTATGTATATAATATGTATGGATCGGGCTGCACGTTCCGCAGCAATACGTTATTTTACTTATGGATCGGGCCGAACGTTCCTCGGCAGTGTACGTGGTATTATGGATCGGGCCGTACATTCCACGGCAGTAAATGTTATATTATGGATCGGGCCGAACGTTCCTCGGCAGAGTATTCTATATTATGGATCGGGCCGTACGTTCCACGGCAATATGGTATGTATATATGGATCGGGCCGTACGTTCCACGGCAGTATATAATATGTATATATATATATATGGATTGGTTGTATGAATATGTATATACATGGAGGGTGTCTCTTAAAGCTTTAATCCAACATAATAAATTTACCCTATCGGTATCGACTTTCAAGACATATTATGAACCTATATCTCATTCTCTCTTTTCTATTTCTGGGAAAATTTGGGCAGAGTTTCCACTATACTTCTTACTATCCCAAAACCTGCACGCAGGAAATACCAACAATGCCTCACAGGGCCAACATATATACGTATATATCATATCATGTCATAGCCACAGAGGGCTCCCAATTTCAAGTAAAAAGTATAAAGGTGTCGAAACTCACCTCACATATCGCACCTCGAGACGTACCTGATCCTTTAACCATCCGTCCTGTTATACCTTCCTATCTACCTCCCCTTCCATTCTTCAACTTTACATGTCAATTGTTACATCCGACATTTTTGCATATTCGAAAAATTTGAGATAACTTGACTTGTAATAAATAAGGCCACATTTGGACATTACTTGGTATGAATGTGTAGGCTATGAATACAATGGTGTGGAATTACGAAAGGTGGCCAAGGGCAAAAATTGGAATTTTGGAAACTTCTTCCATGAATTACAATTTATTTAGCTATTGGACTCAAAAAAAAATAAGGAAACAAGGCCCAAATGGGAGAGGCCCAACCGGCCAAGCTTGAGCCCAAGTCCATGGAATTATTTTCCATGTGACAATTTATGTTATAAGTCATCCATATATTAAGGACCTTCTAGAGAAAACAAGAAGAACAAAGAACAAAATAAGAGAAAGAAAAGGAAGACCATTTCGGGTTTGAAGGAGAAAAAGAAAGAAAAAGAAAGAAAAAAATTTTGAGGCCTAATCTTTGGTTTAAAAATCAAGTTCTTGTGGGAATATTACCAAGTGCAAAGCCCTCTACAAGTTGGTATAAGTATTGTGGCAAGAAAGCAATTCTATCCTCCAAGTGAAGAACTTGAAGAAAGGTGAGGATTTAATGCTTTTGTTATGTTATAAATGGTATATGTATGTTGTAGTATGTGTGAATGAATGAAAAACATGGAAATTTTGTGTGTGGAAAGATATGCATGTTGGCCGAATATATGTATATGTATTACATGTCTTGGATGATTTGAATTCATGTTGTAATTTAGTTGTAGTGTGGTGGAAATTGTATTAGAAATGGAAGTGGAATGAATTAGTGAAAATTGAAGAATGTAGGAGGTGGCCGTGTGGTATGGTCATGTGTTGATGGAGTATGAATTTGATCTTGTTTGTATATTAAGTATGTTATGGTGAAGTGAATGGAAAAGATAACAATCTTTATTGTTTTGGAAAAATGGTTATCAAGTTGTTGTAGGAAAGTATGCAACTTTGTTATGATTTACGTAAAAATGGAAATGAATGTATCAAGAGGCAAATTATGATTATTGTTGAGGAATTTGGAAGATGGAAATGTATGATGAACTTGTATGTTGAAGGTTAGGAAAAATTGGAAAAGTAATGGCTTAATGGAAAGTTTGAATGTTTGCATATCTTATGAATATTGTGTGAAAATGGTATGGATGCCTCCGATGTATGTTGTAATGATTTTGATGGATGATGAATATGAAAATAACAAGTTTGGTTTGGAAATGTAAGTTGGAAACGAAAGATGTTTCGTTATGTCGAAAGGATGGCTAGTGATGCCATATCGTATGTTTAATGCATATTATTGTTATTGATGCTATTTCTGGGTTGTTGTGATGATGAATTGAGCCGAGCTAAGTCTCGGGGATGTCTTATATACAGAGGAAATGCTGCCGAAATTTCGGTAGGCAAGTCTGTGTTAAGTTGAATTATTGAAAAGTTTGAAACTAACAAATGGTAAACTTGACCATTTCTAGATTTTGGACGAAATTGAAGTCGACGCCAAGCGAGCGTAAGGCGCTATCGAGGTATGTGAAGCATTTCCCTTTGTTCCTAGGCATGTTCTGGATGCGATAGGCTCGGCCGCGAGCCTTAAGTACGACTCCGTTCCCCGGAATTTGAGACGGAAAACCGCTCCAATTCCTTCAATCCAATTGAAGCTATTTTCTTACAATTGCCTTTAAAATGAATTTTTGTATGAAACTTCCTTAAACGGAGTCGGAACACTTCCAAACGATTACGGATGACCTCATAAGGTCTATTGTCGGTAAATTACATATGTTGCCTCGAGTTGGTCCGAGGCGGGCCCACAAGGCCCGATATCTTCTGTAATACTTTAAATACTTCCATTTTGTCCGATTTTCTCAGAAAACAATTGAACTATTATTTTGATTATGATACAACTATTTTTATGAAATTCTTACAAATGACTTCTGAACATCTGGGAATTCGATTCTGATACTGATCTGTCGTGCCTTCCCAAGTAGTATGTAGGCGCGTACTATGCATACTATCTAGATACTCTGATTTTGACTCGCCGTTTGGCACCCTTCAGTTCGATTGAGTCTGTATGTTGAATCTGTATGTAAGTAGTTTCTCATTTATCGGTTCGTGTCTGTCTCAATGCATTCCTTCACTGCGTCCCGGGCCAGGTTCTGTTATCGTGCATATTTCTCTGCATTGTTCACCGCGTCCCTCGGCGTGCGGGCCGGGATCTGTATGTCTGTATGATATTATGATCTGTGTATGGGGATGGCGGCCAGGATGGCATATGATCTGATCTGATTCTGTCTGTCCACCGCGTCCCGTACTAAGAGGGTCGGGTTCTGTTACCGCGCCCCCAGACAGGGCCGGGATCTGTATGAATGTATGCGTGTGCCATCTATATTTATATAAGCACATGCTTCTGTATGATTTTGTATGACTCTGTACTACTCTGCATGCATAATTCTGTCCGACATACTTCTGTCTGTCCGTCTGAATTACGATTATGTCTGTATGTCCGTATGGATTCTGATTCTGCTCATCTGTCCGTATTATGATTCCGTCTGTCTGTCCGAACCATGATTCTGTTTATCTGTAAAGAACACGATTCGGTATGTCTGTCTGGATCATGACTCTGTCCGTCAGTCTGATTTATGGTTCTGTTCATTATATTTCTGTGACTCCGGTTCGGACTATGTTTATATCTGTTATGTTCTGCTTTACATACTCGGTACATTTTTCGTACTGACCCCCATTCTTCGGGGGCTGCGCTACATGCCCGCAGGTACCGACGCACCAGGTGATACGCCGCCAGCGTAGGTTTCTGATTCAGCTGTGTTGAAGAGCTCCTTTGATCCGGAGCGTATATTTTTGGTATATATCTCCTGTCTTCTGTATACTCTGTATGTATGGATATTCTGGGTACGGCGAGGCCCTGTCCCGTCATATGACTCTGTATGTCTGTAGAGGCCTGTAGATAGATGTGTGGGTTACGGGTTTCGTCTGTATGTTAGCCTTGTCGGCTTATCCGTATATTTCTGTATGTTCAGATATATATATATGTTTGCGCGCGTGCCGTAGTTGTATCGGCCTACTTTTGTAATTTCTGTTTCAAAAAAAAAATCTGTACGATACGAAATTCGGTCGGATAGGTATGTACGGGTACCCAGCTAGGGTGCCAGTCGCGGCCCACGGGGTTGGGTCGTGACAAAAGTGGTATCAGAGCGGTTAGTCCTCGGAATGTCTACAGGCCGTGTCTAGTAGAGTCTTGTTTATCGATGTGTTATGCACCACATCTATAAACAGGAAGCTACAGGGCATTTAGGATGTTACCCTTCTTTGGATTCTTAGATCGTGCGATAAAGCTATATGAGTAGGATGATTCTCCCCTTCGAATTGTTGTATCTACAGCGAGGTTCCAGAAGAGCAGAAGTGTCGGTATTTGGGGAAAATGTTTCTGACCCTCTTCCTGCAGGTGATCGTAGGTTGATAAATAATGAAGAGGAGCGCTTCGGATGATGGGGATGGGGGTGCTAATAAGGCCCCTAGGACATCACTAGGACCGAGTAGGCAGATCCCCAGCTACTCGATTGAGACAGATCCTTCGGAGGATCCAGAGACAATTCCTCCAGAGTTTTTGATCCCCAGAGCAGAGGCTCCCAGGGAAGACAGTTATGACACCGACCCTTCGGAGGACCCAGCGAAGATACCTCCAGAGTTTCTTACTCCCAGGGAGGAGGATAGCCCCGAGGCTGAGCCACTAGAGCACTCCTCTGGGACGCCGGAGGAGGAGATTCCAGAGGATGTGCCAGCAGCTCCGGTAGTGGAGCAGTATGTTAGACAGGCTTCCCCAGAGAGTGTTACGCCCTATTCCAGCCCTTTGTCCTGGCCGTCGGTGAACCAGGAATTGCCAGGCTACCTACACTCCTCCGATTCAGATGCAGGTAACAGTGGGGGCCAGACCGACGACGATGATGAGGGACTGTCACGACCCGACTAGGGGCCGTGACGAGTACCCGATACTTGTACCGAGCACCCCTTTGCTATCCTGCATAAACGGTGCATGTAATTTTTTTTTTCTTTTTCCACATTAACATTAACAGTAAACTTTCTAATATCGCGTTATACCGAGACGCGAACCATTCAGAATACAATATACTAAACTGTACATAGCTGACTGTGTATATCTGTCTACGAGCCTCTAGACATAGTACATTCATACATGGAAAGGGCCGAGTATTGTCGTGCCTGAGAATACATACACAAAATAGTACCAATGATACGAGGCTCCGAAACGACTGGAGCGCTCCCCAATGCTGCAGATAGAGCCCTAGAAAACCCGGTCCGTGTACCTGCTGACCTGCGCGGCATGAACGCAGCGTCCACAAGAAGGGACGTCAGTACGAATAATGTACCGAGTATGTAAGGCATGGAAAACAATGCAAGCAGTAATATAGAGTGCAATCAATAATAATATCACAGAGCCATAGGGCGTATGACGAGGCGAGAAAGTAACCTGTACGTAGGGAGGCCCTTTTACAGTCTGGCTATCGCATAGGCCTGCCTTTTCGCCTTTGGAACGTTTCTCTTCATAGGCATAGGAGTCAACATTTTTATACTACTTATTCTCGTGTGCAGAAAACAGTATATTTCAATAACGGTATCTTTTGTTCACATTTACAGACGCCGAATACAGTCGGCTCTCCCAACCCCCTCGGTGCCCCTCGTTTACGTATACAGAAAATAGTGCAATTCAGTAAACAATGTCTTTCATTCACATTTACAGACGCCGAATACAACCGGCTCTCCCAACCCCCTCCCCAACGATGACCCAACATAGTATGTCACATATGTATCACACATTATATATATATATATACAGACGCCGCGTACGGCTCATCCCATATCCCGCGTCCGGGCATCCCGCGTCCAGGATGGAATCCAGCTGAATCAGGTGGTGATATAACAGTGGCCCTTCCCTTCTTCCCCATATATACATACATGTACATTTACTCATCTTTTATGCATATACATTTCTTATATACAATTACTTTATCTTATATATATACATACCCGTACACGTATACCCGTTTTATATACATATATCATATAAGCACACAAGAGAGCCAAGGAAAATAAAGTATCCGTCGGAGTGACATAAGGTCGGTGATCTCCGATTACATTACGGGATGCTAGTGATAGCTTTGTCTCACCTTGAAGGAGCGAATATTTTAAGGCGAGGCTATTAACGAAGAATAGTGTTACAGTAGTCGTGGAATGAAATCGTAGGCATTTTAGATGACAGTCATAGGTTTTGGAATTTTTAGAAAATAAAGTTATAACTAGAAAATATAAACACGTTTTAAAAATTAGTTTATCGCTTTCATGTTTACATAAGGTACTTGGATTTGTCATAGAGTCGTTCCGGTCGTACTTATCATGGATACATTCTTTTGTCTGACATTGTCGTTATCATTATCATCATTGAAACATTCTCGGTAGAGTAGTCATAGTACTTATCGTTCGGTAAGGAGATCGGGATCAAAAGTCCCCCTTGGATTTACTTCAAGCAAGCTAACCAAGACTATAGGAAAATCCGGGAGTAACGGGCCCACCTCGGGCCGGATGAGGTAGCGTATACAATTTACCCATATCACGTGTCATAGCGTTCTTGTGTGGGTTTTAGGGTAATCGGATTCCACTTAGGCAAGTTATAGGGGTCTAGAAGGTCTTTTCATCACTTTGCACACTTTCTACTTCAATTCAATTGAACGAAAAGTTGAAAACTTTAGGTGCGGATTCCGGGGATTAGGATTGTCCCCGAGGCTCGTACCCGACTTATTTTAGTTAAGACATGCCATAGAAAGAAGGGTGATGCCTTACATACCTCTTTCCGCTCCTTTAGCTACTCCAAATCCGCGTCACAATCTCGTCGAAATCTGCGAATTGGTCATTTTTACCAAACTTTCATTAGTACACTTTGAATTGAAATCTTAAGGAAACACTTTTGCTACCGAAATTTCGGCAGCATTTCCTCTGTAAGTGTACCAATCCCGAGAATAAGGCTCGGCCCAAAATCAACAACAACTATCCGGGAATGTAACCCGGCCAAACAAAACAAGGTACCAACAACTCTTATAAGGGATTCAAAACACAATTCGACAATATTCCGTTTTCATTCGAATTAACCACATACGATCGGACCAACATCCATATTCGTACACTCAAGCACTACTCCAACACACTTAAACAAGATTCAAAACACTTCGGATAACCCACAAATTGTTCGAACCAGCCCATTCCATACACAAGCAAAAATTCGAAATCTTCCAAGTCCGAGAAAACATCAACAATACTTTTCTTTTCTTCCAATATCATCAACTACACTAACCATCCATAATTTAGCAACATTAGTCTTACAAATACAAGAAACCATATTAAGATCACATTAGGTACCAAAACAGCCCACAAACTATTATAACCTCAACTTTGAATCGTTCAGCTTCTTTTTGCATTACGAAATCCACAACGACACAACTAACACACTAAATGAAATTAATTCATTCCTTGACACACAAAACAGTCCATTTTCGGCCAACACTACATCCACACACTACATGCACAATTCCATCATTTCCTTCACTCTACAACATGTACAAATCACCCATAACAACAATTTAAATACGAAGTAAAATTTGCTTATTCTTTCTACTCCAAAACAGCCCATACACACGGATACACACACCAATACACACATATTTCACAAATTTCACTCATTTCTACATACTACAACACTTAAACAATATTCATAACACATAAGAGAGGGTTAGTTCTTTACCTTCATTCTTCATCTTCTCCACTTGGTTATGACTCATGAACCATCCATATAAGTTTCCTACTTACTCCAACAACACTACCATGCTAACAAACATCCTTCAATTAGTAAGAAAACCAAAGAAATGAATTTTTCAATCATCAAAATGAAGGGGCTGGTTTCGGCCAGCCCCCCCCTAGCCGACCCTCTCTTATTTTTTTTTTGTGTTTGTTCATCTCCTTCTCTTCTCTTGAATTGTAAGGAAGATCATATATATAGACATAATTGTAGGCATGTGAGGGGCACATGCCCCTCTCTAGAGGATTCTAAATTTTTCTTGAAACTTTCCTTGAATCAAAAGATGAATCAACTTCTTGTCTTGTACACTTTAGCCCCTAGGTTCTCCAACACATGGCCAATGGGGCCCTTTTGAACTTTCATAAAATTTTTTGTGAAATTCCCGTTTCGTCCCTCGACTTTTCTCAATATGACCATTTTACCCCTAACCTTCCACATTATTTTCATTGGTCATTTTGCAATTTCTCTTCTTGCCCTTAGCCTCTCACAATATTTTCATACTAATAATGGTCATAAATAGTATTCGTAACAACTTGTGCATTAATATAGTTTTCGAAAAAAATGGTTTCGTCCTTAACTTCTCACGACGACTTTGAAATATTTAAACGCTCAAAATACGGGCTATAACAGGGACACAGTTCCCACGGCAGCTCCCCAGGTTAGACCCGAGTTGATCAGTTATGAGTACGTAAGTTTCCTAGAATTTTCGATATGTGAATGATATCTGTAAAACGTTGTTCTATGAAGAGGACGGAAATTTAAAAGGATTAGAGACCTAGTGACCAAAGGCAAGGGCGACTGAGATGTCCCCACCGTCAATGTGAGTCTAGAAATCCCGGATGAAAGTAAACAGGAAAGTGCCTCCGATGCTGTTGAGTTGGGCACGTGTGGTAGGTGTCGACGACGTTATAATTCTTACTTGAGGTTATCAGCCCCGTGTGGCTGCGATACGACATGATATGATATGTATGTGAGTGTATATGTGTTGGCCCTGTGAGGCATAATTGGTATTTCTGGTGTACAGGTTTCGGATAGTAAGAAAAACAGAAGAACCTCTGCCCAAATTTTTCCAGAGATATGGAAATAAATATGTAGACTAAGTACAAAAAGGTCCCGCGATACTTGTCGGACTTTAGTTTCTTCTGTCGATGGCCGGAGAACACCTTACGGTGATATTTTATCAGATTCCACCGACTATTTGGAGGCGAAATTCGTGGGACGAAGACTTAAATCCCTGGGTTATCCGTAATCATATGTATATGTGTATGAAAGTGAATGTTTAAGATTCAGAAAGGCGATGTGGTAATGGTACGACTTAGCCGGGGGTGGGACCCGCTACAAAGATTTTCTGAAAACTTGCTAAGACCCCGATTTGCTCTAAAATTACGCGACAAAGGTCGTGCGGGGCGATCGACGAAATTATATCAGCCCTAACACGTCGAAATGCATGAATGTTTTGGAGTTAAGCGTGCTCAAGCCAGAGCAATTCTGGGATGGGTGACCCCCTGGGAAGTAATGCAAAGTTTTGCACAAGTGTAGGTATGATGGATATAAATGAAAAGTTTGGGGTAATCTAAAGGAAAAGAGAATGTGTGGAGTAATTAGTGCCTTTACAAAAGCCACACAGACCGACGCGGAATTAAATGGGCAAAAAGAAAAGGGTACAACCCCGCTCGGGAAATTGAGCGAATTCGAATAACAGTCAGAGACGTTCGCCAGTAAGATAGTAGTAAATATATGTGTATGTGTGTATGTGTATGTGTATGTGCGTATGTATGATTCTCGTCTGGTACCCATATGGATTGAAAGCTGAGTCCCGGCAACTAATATCGTGATCGGCGAAAGGTTTTACTAAACCGAATACATGAAACGAAGCGGGGGTGAGGGCACAGATGCTGTCAAGGACTAGAAAAACCCCTATCCCATTATAACTCAGTCTGGTATGACGATGTCTGAAAAAGGAAAATGAGTATGGATGGTAGGAAAGACGAAAGATAAGAAATGTGAATAAGCGGAATCTTTGAAAGAGTCGATAAACGACACGCGAGATGATTTGTATGACAACTTGGCTAGCCAGGTCACCAATAAGGGAATTTTCCATAAATCACTGGAGCCTTACTAAGAGTGATCTGATTCGGCTTCAGATTCTATCTGTTATACTTCTGCACTTCCGATTCTGCTAAGGCTCTGTCTATTACGCCTCTATGCTTCTGAACTCAATTATGTTCCCACCTGATAAATCTTTGTACATCCGATTCTGAATATGTTTCTGGTCGACATACTTCTGTATGATTGATTCTGAATACGTTTCTGTCTGACATATCTCTGTACGATTAACTCTGATTACGAATCTGTCTGACACACCTCTGTATGTCTGACTCGGGATATGAATCCGTCTGATATGCCTCTGTACGTCTGATTTTGATCACGCGTCTGTCTGATACATCTCCGTATGACTGATTCTAATTACGACTCTGTCTGACACATTTCTGTCTGCCTGACTTTGATCACGACTCTGTATGATACATTTCTGTACATCTGCTTCTGATTTCGAATCTGTCTGATACCTCTCTGTACGTCTGATTCCGATCACAGATTTGTCTGACATACTTCCGTTCATCTGACTTCGACTACGAATCCGTCCGCCATAGTTTAGTACGTCTGCCTCCGATTACGAATCCGTCCGATATGCTTCTACGCGTTCGGTCCTAGTTCTGAATCTGCTAGTATGAAGTGTCTGGTATGAAGGGGGATTACCATAATGTGGTAGGGAACTCAGCAGTGTAACAAGAAATGATATTGACTATGATGCCTGGAAAAGCGTTCGTCTGTTACGAGAAAATAGTTTATGGTCCGACAATTATGTGGGGTATGAGAAGGTATATCATGAAGGCATTTGAATCAGTAATGTGAAGAATTACCCCCATCATGGTGGTGAAGAAGCCATGTCGGAAAGTCCACGAAGGACAATTATAAAGATAACCCTCCTGAAGTGGTATAGCGCCCCATAAGGTCAATTTAACATTCGAGGACGAATGTTTTAAAGGGGGGGAGGATGTTACATCCGACATTTTTGCATATTCGAAAAATTTGAGATAACTTGACTTGTAATAAATAAGGCCACATTTGGACATTACTTGGTATGAATGTGTAGGCTATGAATACAATGGTGTGGAATTACGAAAGGTGGCCAAGGGCAAAAATTGGAATTTTGGAAACTTCTTCCATGAATTACAATTTATTTAGCTATTGGACTCAAAAAAAAATAAGGAAACAAGGCCCAAATGGGAGAGTCCCAACCGGCCAAGCTTGAGCCCAAGTCCATGGAATTATTTTCCATGTGACAATTTATGTTATAAGTCATCCATATATTAAGGACCTTCTAGAGAAAACAAGAAGAACAAAGAACAAAATAAGAGAAAGAAAAGGAAGACCATTTCGGGTTTGAAGGAGAAAAAGAAAGAAAAAGAAAGAAAAAAAATTTGAGGCCTAATCTTTGGTTTAAAAATCAAGTTCTTGTGGGAATATTACCAAGTGCAAAGCCCTCTACAAGTTGGTATAAGTATTGTGGCAAGAAAGCAATTCTATCCTCCAAGTGAAGAACTTGAAGAAAGGTGAGGATTTAATGCTTTTGTTATGTTATAAATGGTATATGTATGTTGTAGTATGTGTGAATGAATGAAAAACATGGAAATTTTGTGTGTGGAAAGATATGCATGTTGGCCGAATATATGTATATGTATTACATGTCTTGGATGATTTGAATTCATGTTGTAATTTAGTTGTAGTGTGGTGGAAATTGTATTAGAAATGGAAGTGGAATGAATTAGTGAAAATTGAAGAATGTAGGAGGTGGCCGTGTGGTATGGTCATGTGTTGATGGAGTATGAATTTGATCTTGTTTGTATATTAAGTATGTTATGGTGAAGTGAATGGAAAAGATAACAATCTTTATTGTTTTGGAAAAATGGTTATCAAGTTGTTGTAGGAAAGTATGCAACTTTGTTATGATTTATGTAAAAATGGAAATGAATGTATCAAGAGGCAAATTATGATTATTGTTGAGGAATTTGGAAGATGGAAATGTATGATGAACTTGTATGTTGAAGGTTAGGAAAAATTGGAAAAGTAATGGCTTAATGGAAAGTTTGAATGTTTGCATATCTTATGAATATTGTGTGAAAATGGTATGGATGCCTCCGATGTATGTTGTAATGATTTTGATGGATGATGAATATGAAAATAACAAGTTTGGTTTGGAAATGTAAGTTGGAAACGAAAGATGTTTCGTTATGTCGAAAGGATGGCTAGTGATGCCATATCGTATGTTTAATGCATATTATTGTTATTGATGCTATTTCTGGGTTGTTGTGATGATGAATTGAGCCGAGCTAAGTCTCGGGGATGTCTTATATACAGAGGAAATGCTGCCGAAATTTCGGTAGGCAAGTCTGTGTTAAGTTGAATTATTGAAAAGTTTGAAACTAACAAATGGTAAACTTGACTATTTCTAGATTTTGGACGAAATTGAAGTCGACGCCAAGCGAGCGTAAGGCGCTATCGAGGTATGTGAAGCATTTCCCTTTGTTCCTAGGCATGTTCTGGATGTGATAGGCTCGGCCGCGAGCCTTAAGTACGACTCCGTTCCCCGGAATTTGAGACGGAAAACCGCTCCAATTCCTTCAATCCAATTGAAGCTATTTTCTTACAATTGCCTTTAAAATGAATTTTTGTATGAAACTTCCCTAAACGGAGTCGGAACACTTCCAAACGATTACGGATGACCTCATAAGGTCTATTGTCGGTAAATTACATATGTTGCCTCGAGTTGGTCCGAGGCGGGCCCACAAGGCCCAATATCTTCTGTAATACTTTAAATACTTCCATTTTGTCCGATTTTCTCAGAAAACAATTGAACTATTATTTTGATTATGATACAACTATTTTTATGAAATTCTTACAAATGGCTTCTGAACATCTGGGAATTCGATTCTGATACTGATCTGTCGTGCCTTCCCAAGTAGTATGTAGGCGCGTACTATGCATACTATCTAGATACTCTGATTTTGACTCGCCGTTTGGCACCCTTCAGTTTGATTGAGTCTGTATGTTGAATCTGTATGTAAGTAGTTTCTCATTTATCGGTTCGTGTCTGTCTCAATGCATTCCTTCACTGCGTCCCGGGCCAGGTTCTGTTATCGTGCATATTTCTCTGCATTGTTCACTGCGTCCCTCGGCGTGCGGGCCGGGATCTGTATGTCTGTATGATATTATGATCTGTGTATGGGTATGGCGGCCAGGATGGCATATGATCTAATCTGATTTTGTCTGTCCACCGCGTCCCGTACTAAGAGGGCCGGGTTCTGTTACCGCGCCCCCAGACAGGGCCGGGATCTGTATGAATGTATGCGTGTGCCATCTATATTTATATAAGCACATGCCTCTGTATGATTCTGTATGACTCTGTACTACTCTGCATGCATAATTCTGTCCGACATACTTCTGTCTGTCCGTCTGAATTACGATTATGTTTGTATGTCCGTATGGATTCTGATTCTGCTCATCTGTCCGTATTATGATTCCGTCTGTCTGTCCGAACCATGATTCTGTTTATCTGTAAAGAACACGATTCGGTATGTCTGTCTGGATCATGACTCTGTCCGTCAGTCTGATTTATGGTTCTGTTCATTATATTTCTGTGACTCCGGTTCGGACTATGTTTATATCTGTTATGTTCTGCTTTACATACTCGGTACATTTTTCGTACTGACCCCCGTTCTTCGGGGGCTGCGCTACATGCCCGCAGGTACCGACGCACCAGGTGATACGCCGCCAGCGTAGGTTTCTGATTCAGCTGTGTTGAAGAGCTCCTTTGATCCGGAGCGTATATTTTTGGTATATATCTCCTGTCTTCTGTATACTCTGTATGTATGGATATTCTGGGTACGGCGGGGCCCTGTCCCGTCATATGACTCTGTATGTCTGTAGAGGCCTGTAGATAGATGTGTGGGTTACGGGTTTCGTCTGTATGTTAGCCTTGTCGGCTTATCCGTATATTTCTGTATGTTCAGATATATATATATGTTTACGCGCGTGCCGTAGTTGTATCGGCCTACTTTTGTAATTTCTGTTTCAAAAAAAAAAATTGTACGATACGAAATTCGGTCGGATAGGTATGTACGGGTACCCAGCTAGGGTGCCAGTCGCGGCCCACGGGGTTGGGTCGTGACATCAATCATACTCCAATATTCTTACCTTACCCGACATGCCTCTTTCGCACTGTAGCTTCTCTGTGTACAGTAGCTTCTAATATCATCAGTCACTTTCTTCTGTCGATGTCGTTCTTCAGCTGAAATCAAAGGTTAGTATAAGGAATTTCATTTCCTATGGCTGGGCTCTATCGCACGATCTAGGATAAGAAGGAAAGATAACATCCTAAATGTCCTGTAGCTTCCCGTTTATAGATGTGGTGCACAACACACCGATAAACAAGACTCTACTAGACACGGTCTGTAGACACTCCGAGGATGAACAGCTCTGATACCACTTTTGTCACACCCCAACCCCGTAGGCCATGACTAGTGCCTGACCGGCGCCATAAACACATCATAACACCATCACATATATATATATATATATATATATATATATATATATATATATATATATATATACCGTACCCGGCCCTCTAGTGAGGGACTCGGTGAACAATGCAGTGAAACTGCGCACGAAACGCCATCATATATATATATATCCTTGGCGCCATAAACACATCATAACACCATCACATCATAACGTCATCATATATATATATATATATATATATATATATATATATATACCGTACCCGACCCTCTAGTGAGGGACTCGGTGAACAATGCAGTGAAACTGCGCACGAAAACGTATCCTGGCCCGGGACACAGTGAAAGATATGTTGAGGCATGCACGAGTAGAGTAGTGAGCAACCATATGCAAATTAAATCATATTTGAGACTCAATAGAATAATCAAAACGAACTATAATTTGAAAATCAAGACAATAGTCATATCAAGTACCTTTCGAATATCACAATGGATTATATCCAAATAGAACTTCTGTAATCATATACACGTATCAAGACATAATGAAATAACTTTTGGAAATCAAGAACATTAGCCATCCTAGTGGCTCTAAGAATAGGAACTTATTTGGAATCATATACACATTGTCTGTTCGTTTCATAAAGATCATGCCAAAAAGAAAGAAGGGTTAACTTTACATACCTGTTGAAGGTTAATCGTAATCACGTTCGCTTCGTCGCCCCTTTAGCCTATTTAATATGAAAGTAACGCTATCGTTAGTAAACTATACTTTCTAGCTTATCAATTTGCAACCAATTACCTATAGGAACCATTCTTCAATTCATACTTTGTTGATTAGGATTTTTATTAGTTAAGAACTTAACAGAAATTGGGTAGCATTTCCCCTGATACAATTCGAGTGGCATTAAGACCTTTTACAAGGAGCCAAGCGAGGGAACTTCAAGCTATGCAAGCATTGTTCATGAGGAGGGACATACTTGAATACACTCTAGCACCTTCCCGGGGATTTCAAGTTTTCATGATAGCATGGGAGGATGGTTTGGAGAAGAGGGTTGAAGATGGTCATACTTGCAATGTGGCTATTACTTGAAGATTTGCAAATTCAAGCTTTGTTCCCAAAAGAAGACACCCAAACAAGGCCCTTACTTCATTAAGGGTAAAAGTGTAATAGTGTAGTTGTCTTCTTTTGAGCCTTAGTATAAATAGTAGTTTCTTTCATTTAGAAGACTTAGACTATTTTGAAAATTGATATTTGATATTGTAAAACTCTTGAGAGTTGAGAGCTTGTGAAACCTTTGATTGAGTAATTGTTGAGAGGATTGGTTATTAGGGATTCCAAATCCCTCTTGGTCATCCTAAGAATTTGGTGTCTCTTTTGTTCTTAATTTAGAGGTCTTAGTTTTCTATAACTTTGGTTGCTAAATTAGGTCTTAAGTTGTGTCAAATTATCTATCCTTTTCTTTTCTTGCAATTTAATTCTATTTTCGTTCTTAATCTTGTATCGATTGGTATCAGAGCTTGGATTAGATTTGTTCTATCAAATCTAGCCTAGGGTTTGTTGCTAAAAAAAAAAAAGAAATTCTGGAAATTTTCCACCAAAAACCCCCCAAAACTTTGTGTTTGTTTTGTTGTTTTGTTGTTAGATTCTTGTTCCTTAGTACGTTAGGGTTTCAAATCTTCAAATTTCGTGTCATTCGGGTCTATTGAAGAATCTACCATTGTTGGGTTGAAGCTTTAGAAAAAGTTGAAGAACAACTTGGTGGGTTTTGATTTGTGACGAAATTGGGAGTTGATAACCATTGGGCTTTGTTCTACAAGGTTAAGGGAGCTTAAATCCGAAATTTGGAGGTAAAATGAGTTGATTTGAAGGTAGCTAGAAATTTGAATGTTCATGTGTTCTTGAGCTATCTTCATAGATTCAAGTGGGGAAGAAGACGCAAAAGGAAAGTTAGATCCAAAAGTTTATACCCAAGTTTTGGAAAAGTGTTTTTCAGCCCCAAATGGAATGATCCTAGGTTGAGTGGGTCCATTGTGTCAAAAAAGTCAACAAACCCAGCCCAAGATCCAAGAAATCACGTGCTATACGAAATCACTGAAGCCACTATTCGGTCCCACATACGGACCGTATAAATTTTACGGTCCGTAAAATTTGAGGTCCAAAGGTTACTTTCTGTAAGTGATCTACGGTGGAAAAATACGGACCGTAAAATTTTTACGACCCGTAGATTTTGGTCGTAAATCTGGTACCAAATTATTGAGTTTCTGTTCCTATTCTACGGACACCTTTTACGGTCCGTGAATTATATACGGACCGTATAAGTTCCACAACCAATCCGTGAATTTGAGGTACATTTTCAATTCCAAATTTCATTTCATCCCACTTCCATTTCTCAAAAAAAAAAATCTTGATCCCTTAGTTGATGGTCTTGTGTCCCTAATCCTTTGGTAGGGAACCAAAAAAAAAAAGTATAGAAATTTTAAAATTTTCGTTACTTCAAATTGATACCTTGGATCAATTGGGGCTTCAAGACTGTGTTTTCAAATTATCACCTACCCGGGGCTGAAATTTTATTTATTTCCGATTTTTAGCGTTCCATTTTCTTGTGTCTCTCAACTAGTAGTCATTTAGTAGTTGTTCCTACTTGTGTTTGCTAGTTCTTGTGTCCCCATTTCTTTCGTGCCAATTCTTTCGTGCTTTTCTTCGTTTTTACTTCGTTGTTAATTCCTTGGTTCAAGTCCGTTAGATTGAATTGAGTCGTCCTTCTTTCTTAGTCTAACAAGAATCTATTCTGACCAAGAGTAGAATTTGAACCCTTGTGACTAGTCGGCATTAACAAGCACACAATCTTTGGCGGAAGCAATTTGTGAGGCAACTAAAGGTGCGCATACTTGAGCGATTGTGAGTTGTTACTAATCTAACGTGTTTGCTTGCTTTGTTGAGTGTCTTAATAAGTATCATGGCTACGGAGGATGAAACACAAGTTCCCACCGGGGAACTAACACTAGTTGATATAATGAGGGCCTTATAAGCCTTAAACCATAAGGTGGATAGCATGGGTGGTCGAATGGAAAACATGGATGGTCGAATGAAAAACTTGGGAAGTAGGGTGGAAGCAATTGAAGGAGGTAGTAGGGAGGTCTCGTATTCGCCCCGTGTGCAATACCAAGTTGGCACAAGTGGAGCTACTCGAAGCACTTCACTTACATTGTCACCCGGCACCTTCCATCATCTATATAACCCCACTCCCCAAAACACCCCTCAAAACACGACTCTCACCCCACCAAACAACATTCCCATAGGCCAACGGAACAACCCACCCCAACAAGATCAAACTCCAAATGACCCACATCCAAATGACCCACCCCTAAATGACCCACACCCAAATGAACCAATGCCACCCCAAAACCGTCCAAACATCCAACAACCAAATGAGGAAGAGCTATAGGAAGCTATACTTGAGCACGAACGTTATGGTGACCAAGGTTGGAGGCCACGAGGGCAAGCACAAGGAGGTTATCGAGGAAGGGGTGGAAGGCATGGTCCTAACCCTCACATGGGTAGGCAAAGAGGGTACCAAGCTCGTGAAGGGTACCAAGGTCGTGACCATCAAGGTTATGACGACGATGGAGATTTTAATGGGAATCACGGTTATAGAGGAGGGCGAGACACGAGTCTCAATTCCATCAAGGTTACTCTCCCAACCTTCAAGGGAAGTAGTGATCCCGATACATTCCTTGATTGGGTGATGCATTGTGATAGAATCTTCTTGACGAATGACATGTCCGAGGTGAAAAAGGCGTCTTACGCCATTGCTCAATTCGAAGGGTATGCCTCTACATGGTGGGAAACTCAAGTGAAAGCAAGAAGAATTATTGGACTCCCACCCACACCTACTTGGGATGAGTTGAAGGAGGCCATGCGGCGTAAGTATGTCACCGAACGCTACAAGCAAGAACAACTCAAGAAGATACACCTTAAGGCAAAACAAAAAGAGTATGGAAGAATACTATGATGAGTTCCAAATTGTCAAGATGAGAATTGACTTTGACGAGGATGAGTTAAATGCTATGACTCGGTTCCGAGCCGGGTTAAATAGTGACATTGTCTCCCAAATGAGACTCCACAACTATGGGAGCATTGAAGAGACCCTTCAAGCGGCTATTGAAATAGAGGAGGGTCTCAAGGAAGACAAAATCAATAAGTCAAGGGGCTATGTGAGTTCATGGAACAATAACAAAGAACGAGGAACTTCCTCCTCCAATTGGCAAAAGAATAAAGGCCCCTTGCAAGAAGCCAAGAAACCATTGTGAAGAATTCTCAAGTTGAGAAGCAAGTTGACAAGCAACCTCCGAAGTTTGCTCCAAAAGAAGGAGGTACGAAAACTCCTATTCAATGCTTTAAATGTCATGGCTTCGGTCATAGAGCAAGCGAGTGCCCTAATCGTAGAGCGTTTATTTTGAAAGACACTTATAGTGAGGATGAGGAAGAATGTGAGGAAGGGGATGATGAGGGCAATCATGAGAATGAACATCATGATAGTGAAGGGGATGGTGTTGAAGGTGATGATGAGCCTATTGTACCTCTCTATATGGTGCGAAGGACCATGATAAGCAAAGCAATGGATGACCCAAGTCAACGGGACAATCTCTTCCATTCCAAGTGCATCATTAACCAAAACACTAGCATCATGATCATTGATAGTGGGAGTTGTGCCAATGTTGCTAGTACCACCCTTGTTGATTTCTTGAAACTTCCCACCACCCGCCACGAAAACCCTTACAAACTTCAATGGCTCAATGAATGTGGTGAATTGAAGGTGACTAGGCAAGCTATCATCAAATTCACGGTTGGGAAGTATCACGATGAGGTGTTATGTGATGTTGTTCCCACGCAAGCGTGTCATCTTCTACTTGGCCGACCATGGCAATATGATAGGTCCGTCAACCATAATGGGAGAACTAACCAATACACCCTTGTCCACAATGGTGTCAAACACGTCTTGAATCCCATGACCCCCTCCCAAGTGGGTGAGATCTATAACAAAATGAGGGAGTTAAAGGAGAAGGGTCATGGTGCATTGCAAAAGAATAATGTGGGGGACGAGGGAGTCGAGGAGAGTAGTTCTCAAGAGGTGATTGGAAACGAAGGAGAGCTTAGAGGAAAAACCAAGGTGTCGCTTTTGGCAAATTGTGGGGAAATTAGGGAGGAATTGGGGGAGCGTCAACCAGTGATTCTCCTCATGCATAGGGACTATGCATTGCACACTAATGAACTAACCCCTTGTTTTCCTAGCTCTATTTCTTCTCTTTTGCAGGAATTTGATGATGTGTTCCCAACGGAACTCCCAAAGGGGTTACCACCCTTGAGGGGAATTGAACACCAAATTGACTTTGTCCCGGGGTGTCAATTGCCAAACAAACCGGATTATAGAGCCAACCCGGATGACACTAAGGAGCTTCAAAGGCAAGTGGATGAGCTCCTTGAAAAGGGAGTTGTGCGAGAAAGTATGAGTCCTTGTGCCGTGCCCGTGATCTTGGTGCCAAAGAAAGATGGATCATGGCGCATGTGTGTTGATTGTCGAGCTATCAACAAGATAACGGTAAAGTATCGCCATCCCATACCTCGTATTGATGACATGCTTGATGAGTTGAATGGTTCATGCATATTCTCTAAGGTAGATCTTAGGAGTGGGTATCATCAAATCCGGATGAAACCCGGAGATGAGTGGAAAACCACATTCAAGACCAAGTTTGGTCTATATGAATGGTTGGTGATGCCTTTTGGTCTCACGAACGCTCCTATTACTTTCATACGTTTGATGAATCATGTCATGAAACCTATTATTGGCAAATTCGTGGTTGTTTACTTTGATGATATTGTGGTGTATAGTAAAACCATGGATGAGCATGTTTTTCACTTGAAATGTGTGTTTGAAGTGCTTAGACAAGAACAACTTTATGCTAATGTTGCTAAATTCTCTTTTTGTGTTGATGAAGTTGTTTTCTTGGGTTTTGTTGTGAGTTCAAGAGGCGTTGAGGTTGATGAATCCAAAATAGACGCTATTAAGAATTGGCCAATTCCTAAATCCATTGGTGATATTAGAAGTTTTCATGGATTGGCTAGTTTTTATAGGCGGTTTGTTAAGGGGTTTAGTACCATAGTCGCTCCTTTGACTGAGGTAATCCGAAAGGATAAACCTTTTTCTTGGGGTGTGGAGCAAGCAAAGGCTTTTGAAACTCTAAAACAAATGCTTAGCTCCGCACCGTTGTTGCAATTACCCGATTTTGACAAAATCTTTGAAATTGAATGTGATGCTAGCAAAGTAGGTATTGGTGCTGTTTTGATGCAAGACCAAAAACCCATTGCCTATTTTAGTGAAAATCTTAAGGGTGCGACGTTGAACTACTCCACCTATGATCTTGAATTGTATGCTTTGATTAGACCTTTGGGTAATTGGCAACACTACTTGTGGCCTAAAGAGTTTGTGATTAGGACCGACCATGAGTCCTTAAAACATCTCAAGGCCCAAGGAAAGTTGAACAAAAGGCATGCTAAATGGGTTGAATTCCTCGAAACATTCCCTTATGTCATCCAATACAAAAAGGGAAAGGAGAATGTAGTGGCGGATGCCCTATCAAGGAAACATGTTTTGATTAATACCTTGTCTTCCAAATTGATGGGTTTTGAAAGCTTGAAGACATTGTATCCCGAGGACCCCGTCTTTGCCAAAATCTTTCTAGATTGCGAAGAGTGGGAAAGGGAGAGGTGGATTAGGGATAGGTCTTCTACTCCCTATTCTAGGTTTGATGGTTTCTTGTTCAAAAACAAGCGTTTGTGTGTGCCCATGAGCTCTTGGAGGGAATTATTTGTGAGGGAGGCACACAATGGGGGATTGATGGGACATTTTGGGATTGATAAGACTTTGGGGATTCTTGAGGAGCAATTATATTGGCCTCATATGCGAAGGGATGTGGCTAAGATTTGTGGCCAATGCATTGAATGTCGCGGCGCCAAGTCTAGACTCCTTCCCCATGGTTTGTATACCCCTCTCCCCACCCCTCAACAACCTTGGGTTGATATTTCGATGGATTTTGTGTTGGGTTTGCCTAGAACCAAAAGGGGTAAAGATAGCATCTTTGTTGTGGTTGATCGATTTTCTAAAATGGCTCATTTCATTGCTTGTCATAAAGTTGATGATGGTCCTCATGTTGCCTCTTTGTTTGTTGAACATGTGGTAAAGTTGCATGGTATTCCCAAAACCATTGTGAGCGATAGGGATCCAAAATTCCTTAGCCACTTTTGGAAAGAATTGTGGGGACGACTTGGTACTAAATTGTTGTTTTCTACCTCTTGTCACTGACAAACCGATGGCCAAACCGAAGTTGTCAATAGGACCTTGCTTAGGGCCATATTTAAAGGAAAATTAGCATCTTGGGAAGATCAATTGCCTTTGGTTGAATTTGCTTACAATAGAGTCATTCATAGCACTATTGGCATGTCACCTTTTGAAGTGGTTTATGGTTTTAACCCCCTAACCCCTTTAGATCTAACCCCTTTATCTCAAGATGTTGTGTTGAGTTTAGATGGCAACAAACGAGCCGAGGCCATGAAGAAGTTGCATGAGAAGGTGAGGCTTCACCTTGAGAAAAAGAATCAAGAAACGGCCAAGAGAGCAAACAAGGGTCGCAAACGAGTTGTGCTTGAACCGGGTGATTGGGTTTTGGTACATTTCCGAAAAGAGAGGTTTCCCAACAAAAGAAAGACCAAGTTGATGCCTAGAGGAGATGGTCCATTTGAAGTACTTGAACGACTCAATGATAATGCATACAAAATTGATCTTCCACCCGAATACCAAGTTCATAACACCTTCAATGTGTGTGATCTCTCTCCTATGGTGGTGCAAGATGATGATCCCTTAAATTTGAGGACAAATTCTCTTCGAGAAGGGGAGAATGATACAATTCGAGTGGCATCAAGACCTTTTACAAGGAACCAAGCGAGGGAACTTCAAGCTATGCAAGCACTGTTCATGAGGAGGGACATACTTGAATACACTCTAGCACCTTCCCGGGGATTTCAAGTGTTCATGATAGCATGGGAGGATGGTTTGGAGAAGAGGGTTGAAGATGGTCATACTTGCAATGTGGCTATTACTTGAAGATTTGCAAATTCAAGCTTTGTTCCAAAAAGAAGACACCCAAACAGGGCCCTTACTTCATTAAGGGTAAAAGTGTAATAGTGTAGTTGTCTTCTTTTGAGCCTTAGTATAAATAGTAGTTTCTTTCATTTAGAAGACTTAGACTATTTTGAAAATTGATATTTGATATTGTAAAACTCTTGAGAGTTGAGAGCTTGTGAAACCTTTGATTGAGTAATTGTTGAGAGGATTGGTTATTAGGGATTCCAAATCCCTCTTGGTCATCCTAAGAATTTGGTGTCTCTTTTGTTCTTAATTTAGAGGTCTTAGTTTTCTATAACTTTGGTTGCTAAATTAGGTCTTAAGTTGTGTCAAATTATCTATCCTTTTCTTTTCTTGCAATTTAATTCTATTTTCGTTCTTAATCTTGTATCATCCCCTCTATAACTCGCCTAACCCGAACTTCCAATTAACCTCCTGTTATCACAGCAATACCAACGATGACAGCAATAGCAATATTCATATAGAATCCTTACAATCCAACCCATAAACAACTCAACAACCTTTCTTAATCCCTTTCCAATCCAAATCATTAACATTTACGATTATACACTAAACAAACCAACATTCGTTTTGTATATGATACGTTATACAATCCTTTCTTCCAAATTTAGAATCCACATCAACGACAACACGACAACAACACGAACAACAACATACGAACATGAACCATACTTTTAATCCTCTCAACTCAACAATTCCATATAACAACCACAACTCCTAATATCAACGGATTCATGCAATTTCTTACTTCCAATTTCATCGAATCTAATTTTAATCTTTCCGTTTCAACATCATCAATACAATTATACCATAAAATGAGAAAATCTTACCTTAATTTAATCGGAGGAAATTCTACGCTTATTTGCTCCAATTTCGCTATTTCTTTTTCCTCAATTCAATACCAATGTTGCTATCACCTCCTTGGACTTGTAAATCACCTTGGAATTAAATCAAAGCAAACAAAAACAGATTTTTTTTTTACCATGGCTGGCCGTGAGCAGCAGCCATGGCTATGCTCTCTCTTTTATTTTTTATTTTCAATTGAATTGTGCACAAAATAAAGTGCACGGCTTAGGCATGATTCACAATTTGTGAATTCATATATGCTTCCTAGCCATAGGACATGAGTCCACTTACCTTGACATGTGTCCCACCAATGAGTCATCACTTTTTCTTTTCTTTTTTAAATTTAAAAACGGGTGGGGCCCACAAGATATAATTAACTTAATTAATCACTAATCCCTACTTAATAATCTAATCATAATTAATTAATTAGTCTGTAATCTCCAATAATATTTCTACACTAAATAAAATTTATAAGCAATTCGTGTACTAATTAAAATTGAGAATTAAAAGTTCTGATTTCATATCCAAAAATAATCCCGTCCTTAAACTTACGATTAGCTTACGAATAATCCGACGTGCAAAAATACGGGGTATAACAGCCTCGTGGTAAGGATGTCATCCCTTCGACGTATCACTTTGACTCTGAGTTCGCGGTTGAAAAACCTCGGAGGGGTGGTAAGGCCGATCGGGGTTACGATGTGAGGCGTTATCCCTCCGCAATCGATAGTACAATCATTCCTAAAGTTCATTCAAAATGCGGCTAGACTGACTGCCTCTCTGAGATTGTAGTTGTCACGACCCGACTAAGGGTCATGACGGGTACCCGTGGCTAACCACTGAGCACCACTCATATTACTTGTAATCATACTCATTGTGCGATCATTCGTTAATAACCTGCTTATAATCATAGGGAAACCATTTCCATTTGAAACATAATTACTTTTATATGCTTAAGCCCTCTGGCTATCAAAATAATGATAAATATATATACATCGGAAAATCGTGAGACCGCACTACCCACACATGCGTATCTACGAGCCTCTACTAGAGTACTAGACATACGGACGGAACAGGACCCCGTCGTGCCCAAAATAGATATATACACAAAATAATAAGCAATGGCACCTCCGGAACAATGGAGTGCTCTGAAGTCTGCTGATAGCTCCTATGAGTCTGGATCACCTCCCTGTCTACCTGTGGGCATGAACACAGCGTCCAAAGAAAAGGACATCAGTATGAGCATTGTATTGAGTATGTAAGGCTTAAATAAAATGAGCATAATAAAGAAATTCTGAAACATAAGGTGAAAACATAGCCTGCTTAGCCTTTAAAAATAAATGCATTTTAAACGCATCACATATATCAACTTATCACATATATAATCCTCGTTTACCCGCGTCCGGGTACCATCATACGCCACCCACTAGTGGTGTCATGTCTGGCCCTCTAGGCACGGTAAAATCACAAGCAGCCCGCATTAGCGGTGACATGTCCGGCCATCTAGGCGCAGTATAATCACAAGAAGCCAGCATTCGCGGTGACATGTCCGACCATCTAGGCGCGTTATAATCGTATCATCGCGTACATTACATAAACTCATCATAAAACATACATTAGAGTCCCAAGATAATCTATAACCATATCGGGGTGACGTAAGGTCGAGAACCCCCTATTCTATTATGGGGAAATCAAAATCGTCTTACCTCACCTTGAAGGGAGTATCATAAGGTGGGTCTATCAATAATAATTAATGTGATATCATAGGCTTTAAAATCTCTATATAATGTTGACTCATATTTCCCGGAATGTAAGAAAGTCATGGAAGGAAAAAGGGAATTCATTTCATAAGAATCATGCCCTAGAAGGAAGGGACTAGCCTTTCATACCTTGTATCTCTTCAACTCTCTATCGTTCACTCGCGTGCCTCTCTTACTTGCGATTCTACCTTCAAGGGAATTCGTACAAAAATTAGGTAATCAATAACATAAGTACATTTGAACTAAAGCTAATGAAAATTAGGTAACATCTCCTTAGTTCCTACAACTTTCCCCATACCATATAACAACTCCTAAACATTTGTATGAACATTCATAATCTCATAATCCGCAATCTTCATCAACTAGACATTATCAATCCCAACATTCCCTATCACTCCTTTATAACGCTAGCTATGGCACCATCTGTGTTTATCCTCGTACAAGGCCTCTACAACATCTTTACCACCATTCATAGCAAAATTTCACTCATTACATATCAAGAACTATGATTCAAGTCAAGTCATGATTTAAAAATATCTTTATTTTCATACTTGCACCTCATGTTCCCTTTTTCTCCATAATTCAAGTCTTTTAACCCTCCAATGGTTTAAATAACATGGAAGAATCATAAAACTTACCTTAATCACTTGGAAATATGTCTTGAGTCACTCTACTCCATTAGAATGGAATCCTCCACTTGTATGCCAAAGGAGTCCTCACTCTCCACAAACCTTAGTAGGCTTCCTAGTATAAGAATCTCTTAATTCTTGGCTTTGATCTTGGCTTTTTGGTATAGATTGTTGTGAAAATAGAGGGAGGGTTCTAGAGAGATATGGAATCTGCTTTTTGTGGAAAATAATGAAATAAAATGTGGGTTCTTATATTTATAGACAGGGCTGGTGTTACACCTCAAAAATTTCCCCGAGAACGTACAATGAATAGACTAACGAAGAATACGGGTATATGATGTTTTAATGAGAAGGGAACGACGTTTGACGACCTTAAGTAAGATTTCAAAGGCAATGGGAACAAGAGATAGGTTATGCTCCACAATGACTAATTATAGGTTTTGAAGACTTGAAAGTCGCAGATTTGCATTTAGGCCGAGTCGACCGCAAAATGAAATACGGACCGTAAAGTAGTATACTGCCCGTAAACCACCATGTCGTATTCCAACTTACAAAACTTCAACTTTCTGTCAAATGTTCAAATGGTTAAATACGACTTGGAATACGGACGGTAAATTGAAATACGGCCCGTAAACTGCGATCGTAAATCCCCATGATCCCCAGCATACCTTTCTAGTTTTGTTATGGTTAAATACGACCACGAGATACGGCCCGTAAACTGGGTTTACGAACACTGTGCACTTCAATTACTGTTCATTCTGGATCAGATTTTAAGTCATTAAAAGGAGACCCAAGCTCATTAAATTCATTTCATCTCCACGATATTTCTCTCTAGAAGCCTCTAGAATACTCTCCACTCTTCATTACAAGAAATTCAAAGGAAATCCATGATCAATAACACCAAATCCATGAAACAAAGTGTATGAAACCTAGTTAAAGTTCATCTCTCTCAAGAAAACCCAAAGGAAGTGAAGTAGGGTTTTGGTGCTAGAGGAGTAATTCCATTCAAGGCTTGTTCAACCATCATCTAAGGTAAGTTTCATGACTAAAATATGTTGTTTAAGGTATTGGAAGGTTAAGATACCTGAATTGTAAAAAGACATAGGAAATGGGTCATTTATGAGTGAATAGTGTCATAGTTGGATAGTAGTTAGGTTGGATAATGAATGTTGGAGTGTTGTGATTATGAATACGTTATAAATGACATTTAGGCCATGAAATAAGTATTAGATATGAGGAAACACGATAGTAAGCTCTAACCATAAATGTGGAGAAATTGAAGAGAAATGGTGGATTGTGGTCAATGTATATAAATGATGATTGTTGATTGCGATATTGTGAATGTTGTTGTGAGCGTGTGGGAGTTGATATAGCATATGGGAAAAGTAGTATAAGCAAAGGAAGCGCTGCCCAATTTTCCCTAGAAGTAGTAACGCGTTCTTATAGTCGAATTAACTAATGATAGTGCGAATTCTCTTTTGAAGGTAGAAACGTGATATCGAAGGAGAACAAGCAAGCGATAGCTTAGTTAAACGTCAAAGGTATGTGAGGCTAGTCTTTTCTTTCTAATGGCATGAATCTCATAGCATAATTTTTCTTGCTCTTCATGTCCTATATTCCGGAAAGCTAAAAGCCTATATCTATGAATGGTAATATAAGATAAGAGATATGATATGATGATCCTAAAATGTCATGATGTTATCTATTGCTCACACTCACCTTATATGCAATTTCCTTCAAGGTGAGGCAGGATATTAATAATTGCTCCATAATGTAATCGGGGGATCACGACCTTACGTCACCCCGATAAAGTAAAGTTGTTCATAAACCTTATGCATGTATTATGATAAGTATGTTACGATAAGCATATTATGATGAGTATGTATGATGATGATATAACACCGCGCCTAGTTGGCCGGGCAGTCACCGCTAAGGCGGGCAGCTATACGATACACCATGGCAAAATGGCATGGGCATACACCACTAGTGGGCGGCATGAGATGATACCCCGGACGCGGGAGGCCTGGACGCAGGCTAATGTTATGATTATCACACCGATCTGATATGGACGGGCAGCTTATACATTATTACACCGTACCTATATGGGCGGGCAGCTTATACATTATGCATATATGACATGATGATGATTATGAGTAAGCTAGCATGCATTATTTCTCTTACACTTGACAGTCAGATACAGTTATTCTATGTTGATACTTCTTTTATATCATTATCTTATTTCTTTGTTTATGCCTCTCATACTCAGTACAATGTTCGTACTGACGTCCGCTTTTTTTGGACGCTGTGATCATGCCCACAGGTGGACAGGGAGGAGAGCTCGACCCATACCAGCAGTAGCTGTCAGTTGATTGAAAGCACTCCTTTGTTCGGAGGTGCTTATGACGATTCTTTTGTGTATATTCATGTATATGTATTTTTGGGCATGACGGGGTCTTGTCCCGTCCTTATGTGTAGCACTCCAGTAGAGGCTCGTAGATGCGCAGTGTGGGTTAGATGGTCTCACGAGATGCTATTATATGTATATATTATTTTGATGACCGAGAGGCACATGTATATAAAAGTAATTATGTTTCCACATGTTTCCATATGAAATACGATTTTCTTACCATTTGAGTATAAAAGTTGATAAGAGAGCATTAAATGAGTAAGATGAGTAGTAGAACGAGTGGTGCTCGGTGGCTAGCCCCGGGTACCCGTCGCGGCCCCTAGCTGGGTCGTGACAAAAGTGGTATCAGAGCGGTTCAGTCCTAGGAAGTGATACAAGACCAACTCCATCGAGCTTCATGAAGTTGGAGTCTTTGAAGATCATGGGAGGTCCACATAGGATGACCATCAAGATATGGGAGATAGCTTGGATGGAAGGCTTCAAGAATGTCACATTCAAGATATGGAAGATAGCTTGGGAGGCTATTTGGAGAAGGAGTCTATGCATGCAAAGGGGATAGTACTTAAATACAAGTCTTTTCAAGTTTCACTTCCATGGAAGACATCCAAACAAGGCCCTTACTTCATTAAGGGTATAATTGTAATAGAGCTAGTTTGTCTTCCTTATTTTCTTAGTATAAATAGTAGACTAAACATTTCAATTGGGGACTTTTGATGATTTGATTAATTGATGAGTGATTTTGAGAGTTGTCTCTAGAGAGAGAAACTTGTGAGAGAGGCCATGGATGGCTCTTGTTGAATCTTTGATTGTTGAGAGGTTGGTTGCTTGGGAATTTAATTCCCTTGAGGTCAACTTAAGAGTTAGGTGCTAATTAGTTGTGTAATTAGGAGGTCAAGAATTTGATATAGTTTTGGTTGCTTAATTCTCTCTAATCTTGTGTCTATCTTTCTATCTTTTCTTTCCCTTTTGTTTATCTTCTTAATTTCTCGCTTCTGCGTATCCGTTATTGTATCAGGAAGTGTCTACGAGCAGTGTCTAGTAGAGCCTTGTTTATGGTGTGTTGTGCGCCACATCAATAAACAAGAGGCTACAGGGCATTTAGGAAAAATGACCACCTTTCTTCTTATGAGATCGTGCGATAGAGCCGTGCATAAGATTTTATCCTCCCTAATAGTGTGTCGTGATTTCAGAATGCCGCCAAAGGGAAAAGCTACAGCCGCCCAGAAGGGCAAGACTACGGCAAAGAGGCGGGTAGAAAGATAACCTCCGATGAATATAGAAGAAGGCGAATCACATAATGAGGCCTTGTCTAACACTTCTTCTACCCCACCTAATGTGGAAAAACAAGGAGTAGCTCCAGCTCCAATTCCTCCACCGGTTGCTTCGGGTCAACAAATGACCGAGGCCATACATCTATTGACACAATTGGTCGCCGTATAGGCACAATGACAAAATGCGAGTTCAGGTGATCGGGCAGCAAGTACCAAAGCCTGTGATTTTATGATTCTAAATCCTCCGAAGTTCTTCAGGTCAAAACCGGATGAAGACCAGTAAGGTTTCATAGATGTGGTGTTGAGGACATTGAAGATTGTCCATGCCTCCGAAACTGAATCCGTGGAGTTGGCATCTTATAGACTCTGGGATGTGGCTGTTTTATGGTATAATAACTGGGTATTATCGAGAGGAGAGAATGCGCCTCCTCCGATTTGGCAAGAATTCGTGGATGCTTTTATTCGTCACTAAAATGCCACCCGAGGTCCGCCGAGCTAGAGCGGATAGATTTCTAAATTTGAGGCAAGGGAGTATGAGTGCTCGGGAGTATAGCTTGCAATTTAATTCTTTGGTTAGATATGCGCCGGCTATGGTGGCCGACATAGGAGACCGGGTACATAGATTCGTGAGTGGCTTAGGGCCACATTTATTCAGAGATTTTTTGACGGCTTCCTTGCAAGACGGGATGGATATTTCCCGAATACAGGCCCATGCTCAGAATTTAGAGGGGCGACAATAACCACAAAGGGGTGATCGCGACAGTGATAGAAGGCAAGGCAAAAGGGCTAGATCTATGGGAGCAGGTAGTAGTTACAGAGGGGGATCAAGACAGACATATTCTGGGTACTCAGGCCAGTCGGTGACCAGTGCACCCCCTCGATTTACAGGTAGGATATTTGATCGCTCCTTCCGTTCAGGACAGGGCCAGAGTTCGAGGACTCCAGATTCCTAGTTCAGGGAAGATTATAGTTAGAGGAGACCCCCAGTACCGCGATGCAGCCAGTGCGGTAGATTGCATTCCGGACAGTGTCGCCAGGGTTCGGACGCTTGTTAAACTTGCGTCCAAGTTGGGCACATGATGAGAGATTTCCCGTCGATGAGTGGTAGAGTTGGAGTTCAGCCTACAGGTTCAGTAGCTGGTTCTTCCTCAGCACGCCCGGCAGGACAGATTCCCCAGATGTCAGCAGACCGAGGTAGAGGTAGAGGGGCAGCATCTACTTCAGGTGCCGCTCAGCCCCGTGTATATGCTTTAGCCGGACGGCAGGATCTTGAGTCCTCCCCGGATGTGGTTACAGGTACATTGTCTATATTCTCCCGTGAAGTATATGCACTGATAGATCTGGGTTCTACTCTTTCTTATATTACTCCATATGTTGCTGGTTGTATTGGGGTGAAACCTGAGCCAATCAAACCTTTTGAGGTGTCTACACCAGTTGGTGATCCCGTGATTGCAAGACAAGTGTATAAAAATTGTGTAGTTGTGATATGTGATCGCTAGAACACAGCTGATTTGATTGAGTTGGAAATGTTAGATTTCGATGTAATTATGGGCATGGATTGGTTGGCATCGTGCTATGCTAATGTTGATTGTCGATGGAAAGTGGTGCGATTTCAATTCCCGGGAGAGCCCGTGCTTGAATGGAAGGGTAATGCTTCCAAAGGGTAGGTTTATTTCCTACCTTAAGGCAAGGAAGATGATAGCCAAGGGTTATATTTATCACTTAGTTCGGTTCATGACACCGAGTCAAAGCCGCCAACTTTTCAATCAGTTCCGGTCGTGAATGAATTCCCAGATGTGTTTCCAGACAAACTTCCAGGTCTTCCTCCAGAAAGAGAGATTGACTTCGCCATTGATGTGTTGCCGGACACCAAGCCTATTTCTATTCCTCCTTATCGAATGGCTCCGGCAGAATTAAAAGAGCTAAAGGCGCAGTTGAAAGACTTGCTTGAAAAGGGGTTTATAAGGCCCTGTTCATCACCGTGGGGAGCACCGGTCTTGTTTGTAAGAAAGAAAGACGGATGTCTACGAATGTGTATCGACTATAGGCAATTGAATAAAGTAACGATAAAGAACAAATATCCTCTTCCAAGGATTGATGACTTATTCGATCAATTGCAATGTACTAAGTGGTTTTCTAAAATAGATTTGAGGTCAGGTTACCATCAGGTGAGAGTTAGAGAAGTGGATATTCCCAAGACGGCCTTCAGAACGAGATATGGTCACTATGAATTTCGAGTGATGTCGTTTAGGTTGACTAATGCTCCGGCCGTGTTTATGAATTTGATGAACAATGTATTCAGGCCTCTCTTGGACTTATTTGTGATAGTATTTATTGATGATATTCTGATGTATTCTCGCACAGAATCAGAACATGCAGATCATTTGGGAATTGTTCTTGGCATTCTTCGAGCCCGGGAATTGTATGTAAAATTTTCAAAGTGCGAGTTCTGGATAAATTCTGTGACATTTCTGGGCCATGTTATTTCAAATGATGGCATTCGAGTTGACACTCAGAAGATTGAAGCTGTGAAGACTTGGCCAAGGCCTACGACGCCTACCGAAGTTCGTAGTTTTCTGGGTTTGGCAGGTTATTATAGAAGATTCGTAGAGGGTTTCTCATCTATTTCAGCCCCATTGACGAAGCTAACCCAGAAGTCAGCCAAATTCCAATGGAATGATTCTTGTGAGCGCAGCTTCCAAGAGTTGAAAGACAGATTGACCTCAGCTCCGGTCTTAACACTTCCAGAAGGGTCAGATGGCTACGTGGTATATTGTGACGCTTCCAGTGTCGGATTAGGATGTGTATTGATGCAGCATGGTAAAGTTATTGCATATGCTTCGAGATAATTACGGAAACATGAAAAGATATCCAACTAATGATCTCGAATTGGCTGCGGTTATTCATGCCATAAAAATATGGAGGCATTATTTGTATGGTGTGCATGTTGATATCTATACAGATCACAAAAGTCTTCAATATATTTTCAAGCAAAAGGAGTTGAACTTGCGGCAGAGGCGGCGGTTAGAATTGTTAAAAGATTATGATGTGAACTTATTGTACCACCCCGGAAAAGCGAATGTAGTAGCTGATGCGCTTAGCCGCCGGTCAATGGGCAGTTTATGTGAAGTCCCTCCGGAAAAGAAAGAGATAGTTTATGAGCTCCACCAATTAGCTAATCTTGGAGTACGTGTAATCGATTCGGGTAATGTGGGGATTATTATTAATGATCCCATAATTTCATCCTTGGATATGAAAGTGAAAGAACGGCAATATGAAGATCCTCAATTGTGTCGTTACAGAGACACATCTCATGGGAAAGAGAAGTCCTCATTTGAAGTTTCTATGGATGGAATTCTTAGCTACCGAGGCAGGCTATGTGTGCCGAATGTAGCAGAATTGCGTTGACGAATTCTAGAAGAAGCACATTGTTCTCGGTATTCTATTCACCCAGGTACCACCAAAATGTATCATGATCTTAAGTCAATATATTGGTGGGATGGCATGAAGAGAGACAGCCGAATTTGTAGCACAGTGTCCAAATTGCCAACAAGTAAAGATCGAACATCAAAAGCCAGGAGGCTTATTACAAGCAATAGAAATCCCTACTTGGAAATGGGAAGTGATTAACATGGATTTTATTGTGGGATTATCCCGTTCCCGAGGTAAGTATGATTCCATATGGGTGATCGTGGGCAGGTTGACAAAAGCAGCCCATTTTCTTCCAGTCAAAGACACATACTCAGCAGAAGACTATGCGAGGTTATATCTCAAGAAAATTGTGCGACTTCATGGTATTCCATTATCTATTATTATGGATAGCGGAGCACAGTTTACAGCCAAGTTTTGGAGGTCCTTCCAAGAAGGTCTAAGCACTCAAGTGAAGCTTAGCACGACATTTCATCCGCAGACTGATGGACAAGCCGAGCGTACTATTCAGACCTTGGAAGATATGCTACGAGCATGTGTGCTGGATTTCGGTGGAAGTTGGGACGATCATTTACCGTTAATCGAATTTGCGTATAACAATAGTTATCATTCCAGTATTCAAATGGCTCCCTATGAAGCTTTATATGGAAGGAAATGTAGATCTCCAATCGGATGGTTTGAAATAGGAGAAGCACAACTAGTAGGCCCTGAATTGATTCAGCAAGCGGTGGAAAAAGTAAAGGTGATCCAAGATCGATTGTTAACAGCCCAAAGTCGCCAAAAGTCTTATGCTGACAATCGCTGACGAGACTTGGAATTTCAAGTTGGTGATTGGGTATTTTTTAAAGTATCGCCAATGAAAGGGGTGATGAGATTTGGCAAGAAAGGGAAGCTAAGTCCTAGGTACATTGGACCCTATAGAATTACCCGCAAGGTAGGTCATGTAGCCTATGAATTGGACTTGCCTTCGGAGCTTGAATCAGTCCATCCAGTCTTCCACGTTTCGATGCTCCGCAAGTGTATTGGAGATCCCACAAAGATTGTCCTGATAGATGATGTGCAAGTGACAGAAAAGCTAACCTATGAAGAGGTGCCTATTGCTATTCTAGACAGGCAAGTGCGAAGACTCCGAAATAAAGAGATAGCTTCAGTTAAAATCTTGTGGCGAAACAATAACCGAGAAGAAATGACTTGGGAAGCGGAAGAGAGTATGAAGTCCAAGTACCCACATTTATTCTAACCCCCAGAAGAGATTCAAGATGAAACACCAACAATATAAGGTATATATATATATATATGCTTACTTTTCATGCTTTTGGTCGTGTGTGGCCATAGACATGTTGATATTGTGATGTAGCCCTGTGAGGCAATGATATTATGGGTTATTGTGACAGGATGGTAGTGCAATATTACAAGGGAGACTCTGGCGAAATTTTCGCAGAATCCCGAGTGTTTAACATTCAAGGACGAATGTTCAAAAAGGGGGGAAGAATGTTACACCTCGAAAATTTCCCCGAGAACGTACAATGAATAGACTAACGAATAATACGGGTACATGATGTTTTAATGAGAAGGGAACGACGTTTGACGACCTTAAGTAAGATTTCAAAGGCAATGGGAACAAGAGATAGGTTATGCTCCACAATGACTAATTATAGGTTTTGAAGACTTGAAAGTCGCAGATTTGCATTTTGGCCCAGCCGGCCGTAAAATGAAATACGGACCGTAAAGTGGTATACGGCCCGTAAACCACCATGTCGTATTCCAACTTACAAAACTTCAACTTTCTGTCAAATGTTCAAATGGTTAAATACGACTTGGAATACGGCCCGTAAATTGAAATACGGCCCGTAAACTGCGATCGTAAATCGCCATGATCCCCAGCATACCTTTCTGGTTTTGTTATGCTTAAATACGACCACGATATATGGCCCGTAAACTGGGTTTACGACCACTGTGCACTTCAATTACTGTTCATTCTGGATCAGATTTTAAGTCATTAAAATGAGACCCAAGCTCATTAAATTCATTTCATCTCCACGATATTTCTCTCTAGAAGCCTCTAGAATACTCTCCACTCTTCATTACAAGAAAGTCAAAGGAAATCCATGATCAATAACACCAAATCCATGAAACAAAGTGTATGAAACCTAGCTAAAGTTCATCTCTCTCAAGAAAATCCAAAGGAAGTGAAGTAGGGTTTTGGTGCTAGAGGAGTAATTCCATTCAAGGCTTGTTCAACCATCATCTAAGGTAAGTTTCATGACTAAAACATGTTGTTTAAGGTATTGGAAGGTTAAGATACCTGAATTGTAAAAAGACATAGGAAATGGGTCATTTATGAGTGAATAGTGTCATGGTTGGATAGTAGTTGGGTTGGATTATGAATGTTGGAGTGTTGTGATTATGAATACGTTATAAATGACATTTAGGCCATGAAATAAGTATTAGATATGAGGAAACGTGATAGTAATCTCTAACCATAAATGTGGAGAAATTGAAGAGAAATGGTGGATTGTGGTCAATGTATATAAATGATGATTGTTAATTGCGATATTGTGAATGTTGTTGTTAGCGTGTGGGAGTTGATATAGAATATGGTAAAAGTAGTATAAACATAGGAAGCGCTGCCACATTTTCCCTAGAATTAGTAACGCGTTCTTATAGTCGAATTAACTAACGATAGTGCGAATTCTCTTTTGAAGGTAGAAACGTCATATCGAAGGAGAACAAGCAAGCGATAGCTTAGTTAAACGTCAAAGGTATGTGAGGCTAGTCCTTTCTTTCTAATGCCATGAATCTCATAGCATAATTTTTCTTCCCCTTCATGAGTTCCTATATTCCGGAAAGCTAAAAGCCTATATGTATGAATGGTAATATAAGATAAGAGATATGATATGATGATCCTAAAATGGCATGATGTTATTTATTGCTCACACTCACCTTATATGCTATTTCCTTCAAGGTGAGGCAGGATGTCAATAATTGCTCCGTATTGAAATCGGGGTATCACGACCTTACGTCACCCCAATAAAGTAAAGCTGTTCATATTTCATATGATATCATTGTCTTATTTCTTTGTTTATGCCTCTCATACTCAGTACAATGTTCGTACTGACGTCCGCTTTCTTTGGACACTGTGATCATGCCCACAGGTGGATAGGGAGGAGAGCTCGACCCAGACCAGCAGTAACTGTTAGTTGATTGAAAGCACTCCTTTGTTCAGAGGTGCTTATGACGATTCTTTTGTGTATATTCATGTATATGTATTTTTGGGCATGACGGGGTCTTGTCCCGTCCTTATGTGTGGCACTCCAGTAGAGGCTCGTAGATGCGCAGTGTGGGTTAGATGGTCTCACGAGATGCTATTATATGTATATATTATTTTGATGACCGAGAGGCACATGTATATAAAAGTAATTATGTTTCCACATGTTTCCATATGAAATACGATTTTCTTACCATTTGAGTATAAAAGTTGATAAGAGAGCATTAAATGAGTAAGATGAGTAGTAGAACGAGTGGTGCTCGGTGACTAGCCCCGGGTACCCGTCGCGGCCCCTAGCTGGGACGTGACAGCTAGAAACTTCCAGATCGGCGGCTCATCGACGTGCGCCGTCGAACCACCACCTGAAATGTCTGAGTTCTGAACCCTGTCGACGGCACCAGTCGAAGGTTCGTCGACGTGTCGATGGCTCGTCGACGTGGCCGGCGATGCTGACTGGTTGCAGCAGTTGCCTGAACTGCTTCGCTTTGCTCCGATTCAATTCGTTTCACATCTAACTCCCCTGTAATGTCAAGGATGCCTACTTATATTCCTGTACACATACAATGTAAAATGTCTCGTGAGTTAAAGCTCAGGTGCGGACTACCGAACCGAGGGTATACACCACCAATAAGTCAAAATCTACTTGAAATAAAATGAGAGGTGTAACATTCTGATAGCAGCCATGGAAGCTCAACGCCATTGAAGGACAAGGAAATGTTATGTCAAGATCAACGGGCTTCAATTAGCAATTAAAAAATTGTCTTGTGATGGCAGAAGAACTCCAGCCCTATTCAGATTTTTTCCTCAAGTCTTACACCTATTTGGAGGCCCAAATTAAAGTCCAAAGTGAGATGAAATGAGGCCCAAATCAGCCCCAAAAGAAGAAGTTTCCAGCAGCCCAAATATTAGTTTCTAGAATAAATATTTAATTGTTGTTTTAATCTATGTTGACTTGCATTGGTCCAAGTGTGGGTAGTCTTCTAGGTTGTTTTAATCTATGTTGATTGCCTTGGTCCAAGTGTGGGAAGTCTTCTATGCTTCTAGGGAAGATAATTCTCATTTATTTCTATTTTGACTAGCTCCTTCTTTACAACTATATAAAGGGTTGATTGTCATTCATTGTAAATCAGATTTTGAAGAATATATTATATTGAGAGTTCTTTTGAACCTTTGTGGCATTACTTTAGGATTTATCTTTCAACCTAACTAGTTCTTAGTTCAAGGTAGTAAGATAATTTCTTCTTTGATATCTTTGATTTCTTTTTGGTATTCTTTCGAAGGCGATTAGTTCTAAATACTAATTGTTGTCCTAAGTTACTCATAAAGCGGTCGGGATCCGAATCTACTGTTTTTGATTTGTTATCTCAAGTAAAGGCGTTAGATTTCTTCCTATAAATCTATATGTTGTTACTTGGATCTTGTCAAGACTTTGGAACTTACGTTCTTGGAAATTCGTGGATTGTTCCTTCGAATTTCCCATATCTTTTTATTTTCTAGTTTTTAGATTCTTTTCTATATTTGCTTCCGCACTTCTTATATTTTAATTATAAATTTGGGATCTCCCTAACCTCGTTGTTATCAAGTGGTATCAGAGCGGTTTTATCAAGATTCCGTTCTTGATAATCTTGGGGATTTCTTGAAGAAAAAAAAGCACTGTAGCAGTGAACAGTGACGGAAAAAAATTGGGTGTTTGCTCACCAAGAAATTTCTTCCATCTATTTGTTTTCTAAAGATTAAAATAGAAAATAAGAAGAGGGGATCCTAGATCTTTAAAGCTAAGAAGCAATCAATTTTTTCTTACTCCTTTTATCTTGTTAAAAAAAAAGTCCTTTTTGTTCGAGTCTTGTTTCAACTAAATTCTAATTCTTTCTAGGATTGGTTCTTCACTTTCTTTAGTGCCCTAAAATTCTTTATTTTACTACTAAGGGCTTGATTCTAGTGGGGTTTAATTATAAATCCATAAAGTGTTTTCCCAAAGGTTATTTGAGGGGAAAAAGGCAAGAGTGGGTGAGAATAATTGAGGGAAAAAGCCAAAAAAAAAAAAAAAAAAAACTGAGTGATACATTTCTTTAAAATAACTGTCTTTCACAATTGCAAGAATCTATGATTATGAAGGATTGGCCAAGTGCGGTAGTAATCATGTGGTACTACCAAGATTGTGCATGTGTGCTAGTAAAGAAACTTACCTACGATGGGAATACTATATGGAGCATATATTTGCTTGTAACAATTTTTGGGAGATGAAAAAATTGGAGTTTGCCACAAGGGCATTGTCCTTGAAATTACGGAAATTAGTCGATGATTATCGTAACCCTCATTGGGTGAAATTTAATCGGCTACTTTTGACGTGGAGTGATTTAAAGGAGGAATTGAGGTGCATTCATTCTATAACACTGTCCCAAGATGAAGCTAACTCCAAAAGTCCTATTTGTTCCAATACGATGGTTAAGTATGTAATCTTCCAAGAGGAGGAGTCAAGTTGTGAACAAAAGAGTGACTCTTCATCATGTGTAACTTCTCTTACACTAACAGAAGTTCCAAGACCTCCAGAAAAAAGAGAAGATGAGAGAATAAAAGAACTGAGTGAAAAAGAAAATGATAAGGAAGAGAGATACAAAATTGGGAGGAGTAAGGGAGTGCAAAATGGCAACTCAAGAGAGGAAAAAGGAAAGTTTCAGTTGTGAAAAGCGAGTGAGTTGTCACAAGAAAAGAATGGAGAGAACAACAAAAGCAAGAGTCAAAAGAATGAGAGTGAAGGCGGGTATGCAATTACACTTCTTACTTTCCCGCTACCCTCTTTCTCTTTACCGATAAGACTCATAATATAAAGTTATACCAACAACCCCAGATTTGGATGGTCGCTCTTACACAATTTATTTATTTTTAATATCATTTGACCACTTTTTTTTTTTACTAGGGAACCCGCAGACGCTACCCTTTCATTCAACGATTTCTTAACGTTCAAAATTTTCACTAACTCCTAAACATTCAAAAAAGTATTTGGCAGAATTTTCTTTGTAAATGAAACTATCCCAAAGTGTACACCGGTCCAATCTCAACTACAATCAACGCACACAACATTCCATGTACTCAGTATCACTCTCAGTTGCACATATGACGTTAAAAAAAAACTTTCGAATCAACTGTGACATCTAGCAGAGGAGGATATGCATGTCCTAGCCATCTGCGGAATAAGTATTACAACAATTAGACTAGATTCAACTCAACGCACGAATAAGGAATGAAAGAAGGGAAACCATCCTAGATGTTCAGTAGCCTCAAGGTCATAAGTATGGGCGCCTACATACCCATGAACAAGATTCTACTAAACACTGCTCCATGACCCGAGACTTAAAGCCTAGGCTCTGATACCAACTTTATCACGTCCCAAAATACCCCCTAGACGTGATTGGCACCCAGCACACACCACCAGCTAGGCGAACCACATTTTCATATCTTAATCATAATTTTGCAGCATTAACCAAATTAAATAAGAACTCAAATAATATAATAATTAATTGTGGATAATTAGTGTCTCAAAATATTAACCAAATACTCTTTCCCAAATCCCACACTAGACCATGGAGCATCTAAGAGAATTACAAAAGGATTGGATTTTTAAATCCCAAAAGAGAAAAAAAAAAACATTAATAAATAAATGATAAAGACACTTTTGGTAGCCTCCACGAACAAAGCGGCGGCTCACCTCAATTAATAGATCAACTCTAGCAAACTCGTGAGCTACTAGCTTCGTCGTCACCAATAGTATCTGCATGGACATGCAGGTAAAGAGTGAGCTATACGTAAATATAACCCAGTAAGATCCTCGACCCACCACTTTAAATACCCCTGGAACAAGTGTGAGAAAATACAAACACACAACAAGCACAAAAATATTATGCGCATAAATATATCATTATATAATAGCAACCAAGGTCCAAACCACTGTTTATCAAATATATTATATATCTCAACACAATTTACACTACGAACCGTCATAAGTAGCAGTTAAAGAATTAGTCAACACTATGAATCCACTGCAACATACACAATGTGCCAAATATGTCAGGAAGCATACACAATGCTAAGGGAAGCATACACAATGCCCCAATATCATCAAGAAGCATACACAATGCTAAGGGAAGCATACACAATGCCCCAATATAATCAAGAAGCATACACAATGCTAAGGGAGGCATACACAATGCCCCAATATAATCAAGAAGCATACACAATGCTAAAGGAAGCATACACAATGCCCCAATATCATGGCTCACAGCTATATCACATCACAAAATAATTTATAAAGAGAGTTTTGGATTATTTGAAAATAAAATATATGCGGTTGGCCTGAAGGACCACCGATTCTGCCAAGCACACGCTCGTCCCAACACATGGACCAGGCAGAGAAAACATATTTTTAAAACGGGTTTTGAAAAGCAAGTACCCAAAGCTTAAAGTCTCACTTACCTCAAATTCACAATTCAAGCACACTTCCCAATAAATCAAAACTGCGTTCTTGAGTCTCCGGATTGCCTCAAACTACACAAAAACGGATTTAGAATGGTCAAAACCCTTAGGGTAAACCACTTCTATATTTTTAGAGGCTTAAACGGTTAAAGTCAAATTTTAAAGGACAAAAACGCCCTCTGGTCAATGTGTTCAAAACCTGACAAAACTTATGTTTTAGGGAAGCTTTCGACAAGACGATTCCAACAATATATAGAAGTCTAAAATTTGATGTTGTTTGCCCCTTCAAATTAATAATTTAGGTTGAAGAACCCCAGGGTTAAACTTTCTCAATTCCTCAAAATATCCTCATGTTTTCACCATAAAAATTCACCCATAATTACATAATAAACTTAAATAAAAGATCAGAGGCATTACCTTGATGATTTGGGTTGAAAATCCTTATTTTTCTCCCCTCTTTTTCTTCCCTTCTTTTCTTTTCTTGCACTGCGTTTCCCTTTTTGCGTTCTATCTCTGTTTTCTGATTTTTGTTTCTCACATTTAGACCATCAGACTTTAAACTCCTTTCCCCCCCCCCCCCCCCCCCCCCCTTTTTTTGGGCTTGGCCCATTTCTTTATTTTCCTTTTCTTTTCAATAATACTTAATTCCCTTTTGATAAATTATAAATTAACCCTCCATTAAAATTGGGGTTGTTACAATTAGTTTCGTAAGAATGTCGTATCCTGAGCTTTAGGACTTCTAGACTTATATTCATCATCGGTATCGTCATGCTCGTAACATATCTCTTTTCTTTATCTTGTGTGATGCTCTTTATAATCGTGGACTCATAGTTTTCGATACGTAGGAAAATCATGAAGAAGGGAGGGAACATCATACTATAGGATTCATTCCTTAGAAAGAAGGGACTAGCCTTACATACCTTTTCCTTTAGCTATTCCACCTCTTGATCGTTCTCCTTCAACGCTTATGTCCTTACCTTCAAGGGAGTTCGTATTAACATTAGCTAGTCGATTACTTAAACGTGCTTATTAAAGCTAAAGAAAATTAGGCAGCATTTCCTTTGTTTATACAACTTTCCCCGTATTCTATATCAACTCCCAAACATTGATAACAACATTCACAATATCACAAGCACAATCATCATTCATCTACATTACCCACATTTCACCATTTCACTCCAATTTCTCCATAATCATGGTCATAGTTCATTATTGCATTTTCTCACACAAAATACTTATTCCATATTCTAAATGTCATTCACAACATACCAACATTCATGATTCACCCCAAACTACTACTCAACAATGACACTATTCACACATTCATTGTTACATCCGACATTTTTGTTCATTCGAAAATTTCAAGATAAAATGACTTGTGATGGATAAGGCCACAATTGGACCTTACTTGGTATGAATGTGTAGGTTATGAATGCAATGGTGTGGAATTACAAAAGGTGGCCAAGGGCAAAAATTGGAATTTTGGAAACTTGTCCCATAAAATTACAAAATTAGCCAAGTGGGCTCAAAAAAAAAAAAAAAGAGAGAAAATTAGGCCCAAGTGGGAAGGCCCAACCAGCCATGTACATTGATCCAAAGCCCATGGAATTAATTAATTCCCATGTGCTAATATATAGCATCCCTATCCTTAAGAATATTCAAGAAAGAAATCAAAGAGAAGCAAAAAAAGGGGGAAAGAAGCCATTTCGGGTTTTGGAGAAAGAAAGAAAGAAAATAAAGAAAAACATTTTGGAGCCAATCCTTTGGTCTAAAGAGTTCAACTCTTGAGAGATTATTGCTAAGCACAAGATTCTCTACAAGTTGATGTAAGCATCTTGACAAGGAAACAACTTCAACCCCAAGTGAAGAACTTGAAGAAAGGTAAGGATTTCATGATTTTGTTGTGTTAAAAATGATGTATGTATGTTGTAGTGTGTGTGAATGAATGAAAAATATGGAAATTTGGTGTGTTGGAATTTTTGGATGTGTGGCCGAATGCATATAGGGTTATTGCATGATTTTAATGGTTTGAATTCTTGTGTAAGTTAGTTGTAGTGTGGTGGAAATTGTATTAGAAATGAAAGTGGAATGAACTAGTGAAATTTGGAAAATATAGCATGTGGCCGTGTGGTGTGTGTTGGTGTTGGAAGGTGAATTGAATCTTGTTAGCATGTTAATTATGTTGTTATGGAAGATTGGTTATTAAGTTGTTGAAGGAAATTATTGAACTTTGTTATGACTTGTGTATAAGTGAAAATGAAAGTGTTAAGAGGCAAATTATGCTTATGACAATGAACTTGGAATATAAAAATGTGTTGATGAGTTTGCATGTTGAAAGTTAGGAAGGGATTGGAAAAGTAGTGACTTGATGGAAAGTTGAATGTTTGTGAATTTTATGAATATCTTGTGAATATTATGTGAACATGTTATGGATGCCTCCGATGTATGTCGTAATGATTTTGATGGATAATGGCTATGAAAATAATAAGTTTTGGTTGGAAATGTAAGTTTGAAACGAAAGATAATTCGTCGTGTCGAAAGGTGGCTAATAATGCCATAGGGTATGATTTAGTGTTTATTGATGTTTGTTGTTGTTTGGATGTCTCCTCTGGGTTGTTGTGTTGCTAAATTGAGCCGAGCTAAGTCTCGGGGATGTCGTATATACAGAGGAAATGCTGCCGAAATTTCGGTAGGCAATTATGTGTAAAGTTAGAATATTGAAAGAATGGAACTAACCAAATGGTGAACTTGACCATTTCCAGATTTTGGGCGAAATTTGGATTGACGCCAAGAGAGCATAAGGCGCCATCGAGGTATGTGAAGCACTTCTCTACGTTCCTAGGCATGTTCTGGATGTGGTAGGCTCGGCCGCGAGCCTTAGGTCCGACTCCGTTCCCCGGAATTCGAGACGGAAAACCGCTCCAATTCCTTCAATTCAATTGAACCTATTTTCTTACAAATTGCCCTTAAAGTGAGATTTTGTACAAAACTTCCCCAAACGGAGTCGGAACACTTCCGAATGAGTATGGGTTACCTCATAAGGTCAACTAGCAATAATTTACGTATATAGCCTCGGGTTGGTCCGAGGTGGGCCATAAGGCCCGATACTTCCGGTACGATTTTAAATACTTCTGTTTCGGGTCCGATTTTCTCTAAAAACTTCTGAATTATTATTTTGTGTATATTATGGCTATTTTTGTGTAATCTATATAACATGCTTTCTGAACATCTGAGCATCCCATTCTGATAATCTGTCGTGCCTTCCCAACTAGGTTATAGGCGCGTACTATGCATACTATCTGGACATTCTGATTTTGGCTCGCCGTTTGGCACCCTTCAGTTTGATTGAGTCTGTATGTTGAGTCTGTAGGTAGGTGGTTTCTCATTTATCGATTCGTGTCTGTCTCAATGCATTCTTTCACTGCGACCCGGGCCAGGTTCTGTTATCGTGCACATTTCTCTGCATTGTTCACCGCGTCCCTCGGCGTACGGGCCGGGATCTGTATGTCTGTATGATCTGTGTATGGGGATGGCGGCCAGGATGGCATATGATCTGATTTGATTCTGTCTGTCCACCGCGTCCCGTACTAAGAGGGCCGGGTTCTGTTACCGCGCCCCCAGACAGGGCCGGGATCTGTATGAATATATGCGTGTGCTATCTGTACTTATAAAGCACACGCCTCTGTATGATTTTGTATGACTCTGTGCTACTCTGCATGCATAATTCTGTCTGACATACTACTGTCTGTCCGTCTGTGCTTCGACTATTTCTGTATGTCCGTGTGGATTCTGACTCTGTATGTCCGTATGGGTTCTGATTCTGCCCGTCCGTCCGTATTATGATTCCGTCTGTCTGTCCGAACTATAATTCTGTTTATTTGTATGGAACACGATTCTGTATGTCTGTCTGGATCATAACTCTGTCCGTCAGTCTGATTTATGGTTCTGTCTGTTATATTTCTGTGACTCCGGTTCGGACTATGTTTATATCTGTTATGTTTCTGCTTTACATACTCGGTACATTTTTCGTACTGACCCCCGTTCTTCGGGGGCTGCGCTACATGCCCGCAGGTACAGACGCGCCAGGTGACACGCCGCCAGCGTAGGTTCTGACTCTGCCATTCGAAGAGCTCCTTTGACTCGGAGCATATCTTTTGGTATATATTTTCTGTCTTCTGTGTACTCCGTATGTATGTATATTCTGGGTACGGCGGGGCCCTGTCCCGTCATATGATTCTGTATGTCTGTAGAGGCCTGTAGATGGATATGTGGGTTACGGGTTTCGTCTGTATGTTAGCCTTATCGGCTTATCTGTAAATGTCTGTATGTTCAGGTATATGTATATATATATGTAAGTTACGCGCGTGCCGTAATTGTATCGGCCTACTTTTGTAATTTCGGTTTTAAAAAAAAAAAAAAAAAAAAAAAATCCGTATGATTCGAAATTCGGTCGGGTAGGTACGTATGGGTACCCAGTTAGGGTACCAGTCGCGGCCCACGGGGTTGGGTCGTGACATTCATGACCCATTTCCTATATCTTTCTACAATCCAAGTGTTTCAACTTTTCAATACCTTAAATAACATGTAAATACCATAAAACTTACCTTTGATAGTGTGGGAATGGGCTTTAAGTGGAAATATTTCACTTGAGCAAAACCCTAGTTCCACTTCCCATGGAATTTCTTGACTTGGATGAACTTTGATGTGTTTCTCACACTTAGTTTTGTGGGTTTGATGTAGTTGATCATAGATTTCTCTTGGTTTCTTGTGGATGGAGAGTGGAGAGAATTCTAGAGGATTCTTGAGGTGTGGAGAAGTGAAATGAAATGAAATAAAATGAGAGAGAGGTCCTTATATCAACTTAAAATCTGTCCCGACCAGATTCTACGGACCAACATACGGTCCGTATAATTTATACTGACCGTATGTCTGGCCGTAGATCTGGTCCAATGAGGACCCTCATTCTGGGCAAGACATACGGCTGAACATACGGTCCGTATGTTTTATACAGCCAGTATGTTTGGCCGTATAATGCCCAGTTCTCCGAAACTCATTCTCGTCGACTCGTTTGATCTCCAATCCTTATGGAACCTTCTTGACACTTGTTTAACACCTCAATACCAATCTAAGGGACATTATCACTTTTCTCCGAGACATCCTTACGCCATCATTAACTCGTCGCTCATAATTCTTACCCGACACGCAACATATCCCTTGCTTTCCTTGACAACCTTCTTCTCTTACGTCAGATGTCTTTGAATCTCGATTAGGATCATCAAATGCTATTTCTCACTTATCAAAACATCGTATACGTTGTGCCCTTCGCTAGCCTATTCACTGTACGTTAATGGGGAATTTTCCAAGGTGTAACAAAATAGAAAGGTTAGATTGAATTTGTGGCAACTCTCTCACATCACTCCACACTTCCTCTCCTTTTTCCACTCTTGAGTTGCCACTTTGCACTCCCTTACTCCTCTCCATTATTCTTATCTTGCATTCCAAGGCTCCTATCTTTCCCTTTAAATTAGCCATTAGACTCTTCTTTTCGGTTATCATAGCCATCACATCACCAAGTGTAGGTTCCCCGGTGGGAACTTGAGTTTCCTTCACCGTTGTCATCATACCTACTTAAGAACACTTAAAAACAAGCAAACAACGTTAGTAGTATAGGAATTTCACCACACTCGTGTTTACACACTTTTGTGCTTGGCTAGCACCACTCAAATGAACTCACACTCTCGTGCCTTTTACCACTCAATTGGATCGGCCGATGTTGATTCTTGATTGGATTCGGTTGCTTCCAAGGTGCACAATTACTACTCGAGATCGGAATGGATTCTTGTAGACTCAAGAAGAACGAACGACTCAATTAAATCAAACGGACTTGAATCAAAAATCAACGATGAAGTTGCAAAACGAGAAAAAGAACGGAAAAAATTGGCTTGAAAGAAAGGACTCAAGAACTAGTTAAAAACCAAATAAGGATCAATTACTAGTTGTTAATTAGTTAGAAGAATCAAAGAAATGAAGTTAAGAAGTAGACAAACCCGGACGAACACTTAGAAAAATTTTCGGAAAAACACAGGTCATGCTATGGGTGTGCGTGACACACCAATCGCACAAGGAGCCCCTCTCTGAATCTCTCTGATCAGTGCTGACGTGGCACACTGATGTGGTTTTTTTTTCTTTGTGTAAAATGCACTCCTCAAATGCATTTTGTTCTATTTCCATTTTTTTTTCTCGAAATTTGGGCTGGAGTTTCTGAATTGGTGATGTGACTTGGGCCCACTTTCTTATTAGGATGACGTGGCGGGCTGCTGACGTGGCACTTTTTTTCTTTTCAAATCCTTGAAATTTTTGGGTTGAATTTTTTTTTTTTAGATTTTGGTGAGGTAGCTTGGGCCCACACAACATAGCATTTTCCTTTTTTTTTTTTGGCTCACAAACACCTTTCTACACTTGACCTAAAAATTTTTGGATCAAACAAGCTTTTTGGTCATCTTCTTCCTATGAAGATATGAATGAATGTCTTCAAGAACATTCAAAAATCCAACCACCCTTAATTAACCTCCTAATCACTCCCAATTCTAGATCTGGGGTCTCCTTGTTGTAGAGAACAAAACCCAATAACACTTAACCTCCAATTTTCACCTAATCAACAAGACCCACTTTCAAGTTGTTGAAGTTTTTCAAAGCTTCAAATTCCAAAAATGGTAGACCCTTCAATTCTTGGCCAAATACCTCCAAATTTCGGATTTAGAGTCCTTATCAACTAGAGAACAAACCCTAATCAACTTGAACCCTCAATTTTTCTCTTTCTTCAAACCCACCAACCTTGTTCTTAAAGGTTTGAAGTTCAACAATGGTGGAACACAAATCTCAACTCCAAATTGACTCAAATTTCAGATCTGAAACCCTAAAACTCTAAGGAATTCGAATCCAACACTAGATTCAACAAAACAACACAAAAATTCGAGATTTTTTATTTTTTTGAATTTTGATTTTTTTTTTTTGTTGAATCAAAACCCAAGACTAGATTTGTTGGAACAAACCTAAGCTAAGCTCTGGTATCAATTGATACAAGAACGGATACGCGAAAGCAATAAAATAATAAGGAAAGTAAAGATAGATAGACACAAGAAAATGGAACTAAAAGCAACCTAAAGGTATATTAAACCTAAAGACCTCAATTAATTAACATTAACAAGCATCAAACTCTTAGGAAGACCTCAAGGGAATTACATTCGCTTGCAACCAACCTCTCAACAAATCTTAAATCAACAAGAGCTTAAATCCATAAGACTCTCACAATTGTTTCTCTCTCTAGAGACAACACAAACATACTAACATTTTCATCAATTTATCAAAAAGCTCCCTAATGAAATAAAAGACTATCTATTTATACTAACTAAATAATAGAAGACCCTATTATTTCATGAATGTCATTAATGAGGCAAGGACCTTGTTTGGCTAGTCTTGTGGAGATGGAAATCTTGAATTTGTGAATGTGGCCTCTTGCAGACATAGCCTTCCTTGCTCGTTTGGCCCCCTTCAATGTGCATCCATCTCCAATCCGTCCTCCCATGCTATCATGCACTCTTGGACTTCTCGGGACGGCCCATGACAACATCTTTGAGGCAACTCGACTTGTATCAAACATCTTCCAAGTTGATCTCCTCCATTTTTATGTCAATTTTGACAAGAAATGTGAAAGATTTTTCCTTACTCAACGCCGGTCTTTGATAATTTTGAGTTCTTCTTTCTTTACCAAAAGACATAGTACGTTATTTTGAATGTATAATTTACTGAAACCATACAACTGCCTTACTTGATATATTTCGTAACAATTAAATAAAAAGATAATATAATCTTTTGAGATATTGACTCTATATACATCATAACATCGCAACTACAAATAACATCACAGTGCACAGGCGTTGCTACCCCTTTTTGTGACGTAGCAGTCCCCATTTGTAGTGACTCCACTTTGAGTCAATCCTCCCATAGCAATAGGCAACACGACCTTGTAATAGGGCCCCCTGTACCACTTTAGTTTAGAGTATAATATATGACCTTTGGACCCATAAAAAAAAAAAAAAAAAAAAAAAAAAAGGTTAAAAAGTTCACTTTCTCGTAGCATCTCTTGCAAGTTGTATATTATTATTTTGGGAGTAGTTGTTTTTTTAAACATTGAATTTATCAACATTACTAACAGTTATAGCAAATATTACGATATTCCCTTCGAAAACTTCATACAAAAGGTAAAGCATAATTTAAAAGATAACTTTTTTATAAATATAGTAAATGTTTTTGATATACTATCTTTGTGTGTTGTATCTCTAAAATCATAGCGCTATAACAGGTCTTTTGTTGATCAATTTTTATAGCATTTACCATCTTTCTATGCTGGTTCGCCCCATAAGTTCAAAATTTAAGGATCATCCTTAAAATTTTCAATTAAGCATTATATTATTTAATTGTATTAAATACATTTAATAAATGTTTCTGATCATTAATGAATAAGTAAACTAATTTCAAACTTGCTCATATATAAGTTTTATTTATTTTAGTAATTATAGGACCAAGAAGGTATTACAAAAGTACTAAAGATTAGAACATGATCCCAGCAAAAAAATCCAAAAGCAATTATGCATTTCCAATGTATTACTCCTACATGAAGATTCAAGAGTATAACGTTTTATATGCATCTACATTTTACAGCAAAAGTATTGTAACTTGATAAGTGACTTTACCTCTTTCTTCTTTCAATATTCTGTACCTGCCAGCAATTGAGGAAGCCTCCCACATCTTTAGGCATCACACGGCTGATAGATACTAAATAAAGTGCGAATCTCCAATTTGATATATTTCTCATTCCCTACCTTTAGTTAAATATTTGTATTAAACTCCTCTTGGTTTTTGTATAATTCAAAAAAAAAAAAAATTGATGAACCTCATTATATCAATTGGTTAAGGTTACCTCATGATGCAATCAGTCGGAACAAAGACACCTGATTATGTGAAGATAGTATTTTCCTTCTATACATAGTCTCCACATCCAATTGATCATCAGATCATAACTATAAAGAAAGAATCAAACTTGGAAAGCAAATCTAGCAAAGCCTTAAGATCATTACCATAAAGAAGGAAAATTCTCATTAAAAAAATAAAAGTCAAACGCAACGATAGTCTTTAGCAGCACACAATCATGTGAAAAGTAATCAAGCAAAATAAGAATGGAATCCAAAAGTATAAATCATCTTAAAGAAAAAATAAATCACACCCTTAATTCGTTGCACTCTCAGATTCAAAAAAGAGAACTCAAAACTCAAAAATAAAATACGATATATACTATAGAAAAGAGAAACATGCACAAAAACATAAACAAATACTAACATGTACAGAGTCAACGGTGCAATTCTTGGGGAAGAACTTGTAGTGACATGTCTCTTCAAGCTGGCAGCGCAGCGCATCGTACATGTATTTGTAGGATAAGGCATCTGCCCAGAAGTCCCGTTGGTGCCTCTTCGAAAAAATTTGTAGTGGGATATTTTTGTAATTTAAATAATTTTATGTTAATTAAATGAGTTGGAAGTATTTATGTTCATGTTTTTAATATAATATATAGATAGATAGATAGATATAGATTGTTGGAGACTTTAAGGGACTCTTATTCTTCTATAATGAATATAAAAGGTTGAAATGTAATAGCTATTCTTGGAATATACTGTAAACATTAATGTCATCATGGTTTCATGAATATAATAATTTTTTCCACAAAAAAGAAAAGAAGCTAAAATTCCCAAAAAAAAAAAAAAAAACTGAAATACTATCAAATAAAGAAGAGAAAATGCTAGGCTTACCACTTACAGAGATTGAATAAATAAAAGAAAATAAAAAGAGCAAATAAAGGAAATGGAGCAATTTAAGGAAAAGATATAAATAGCATTAATGATGAGATGAGATTGTGGGGAGGAAAAAAGGCCACGTAAAACAAGAAATTCAGAAAGCTTTATGAAAGGAGATTAATAGTAATTAATGAGGAAGGAAATAAATGAGTATATATTTAATATTTGCCAAAGTTTTAAGGTAGAATATCGCGAGAAAAAAAGTCACAAAATGTAGGGGAAAAAAGTTAATATCCTTAAATGACTTGCCCTTTTAATTGAGCAATGAATGTGGACAACTAAGGATTTATTGATAGAGTTATTTTAATTTTTTGAGAGAAATATAAGAGAAAAAAGCCAAAAAATTAAGAAAAAAGATAAATATTAATGGATATTATAAAGAGGTGTCACATCACCTCATCTATGCCTAGCTTTATATTATATATAGATATAGATTGAATCTTAGTTAGGCTGATCTATTTTGTCCTAGCTTGACAAGGAATTGGAAGTTCAAATCTCACAAGCAACATTAACTTTTTTTTAGTACAGATGGACCACTTACGAAAAAGCGTAAAAATAGAACGCGTTAGTGCGCTTGCTGAGACTCAAACTTGGGAGGATCATTGCACTAGCGAGGCGCCAAACCAACGAAGCTCATTTGGTCAAGCAGGGTCGGCTATATTACTCGTACATATATTCCGGTTTTTCAAATTTTATATATATACACACACACAAAAAGAAATCGACGAAAGCGGTGTCCGATGACAGGGCGACACCCCTGGACTTAGGGTGTCTACCCCAGCTTAGGACAATATTTTTCCTACTTACATACCAAACACTAGAAAATATGTACGAAGCTCACTTATTTTCCAAGGAGAACACATTTTCCTTCGTACCAAACACACCCTAAGAGTAGAATAGTCAGTTAAAATAAAATAACGAGCTGAGTGGCGTCCTGGCATGTAACCGCTTTCTAGGATCATTGTAACATTAAGTGTATGACGCAGGAAAAAGTCCAGTTGATGATTGACAATCGCTTCAGTTAATCTTCCAGGTATTCAGAAAGTATCCACAACATTTCCATACTTTTGAGTAATCTTTCACCTATATGAGATAGTCAACTACAGAGATAAGATGGAAACCATGCAAAAATCTTCTGAGGTTCCTCATCAGCAAGTTCAAAGAGTCTAAAATCAGAAACCTGTCCGCAATGGAATTAAAGAGCGTCATTAAAAGATACAAAAGCTAGCTAAACAACTACTGCTTCAAAATTAATTGCAAATTAAAAAATATTTGATAAACATTCTATCACCCTCTTTGTTGAGAGATGCAAATAGTTTTCTACAAGGGGTAACTTTCAAAGATAAATGCTCTTCTCTAAGCTATTTCAAAGTAAACCATTTAAATATTATCCAGCCTTTGTATCACATCCATGACATTGAAGATCATTGTCTAATTTTCAGTTGATCTGGGACTAGCAATGAACATTGACTAAAAATACAGAGGATGATGTGAGCATTCATGGAATCGTCAATTTTAAGAATTTAATACTTGACACCACTAGCTACTATACACTCATAGGAGTCAAAAGCTTGACTCTTTTGACATTCACACAACATAATAGTACTAGGTTCACTACATTTATATCCCAAAGGACTCCTACAATTGTTCACTACATTTATATCACAAGGACTCCTAGAATTTTCTTTAGAGTGATGACATGTTGCATACCATTTGAAGCTACCTAAGGTGAGTAAATCCAGACAAATACTAAAAAAGGCCAAAGTTTTGTCCGAAATGCTAAGGGAAGTGTAGTCGTCTACTAATAGGGGAACAAAAGTAATCTTATATAGCTTTATTGCAATCTTCACAACTCACGCGATAAGAGCATGAAATGATTAATAATTAAAAGTAATCAACCTGAACTTTTCAGCATTCTCAAACTTAGCATCTATTATCTAATATTCAGGGGATGACATTACACTAGACCAAGTGATTTTTCTACCTAAGGGAAGATAATGATTTTGTATTACCTCATGCAAGGGACTGACTGCTTCAGATTATGAAACGAGAGAAATTCAAAAGGAATTCACAAGGATTCATCTACTTGCAAGGAGACTTGTTGGAAGTCCTTTCTATACTTATCAGCAGACATTGCTTATACTTACAACACAGGAGTGATCTGCCAATTTTTATATGGAGAAGCAGATATCATTTCACTTAAAAGCCGCTTTTCAGATTATGCAATACGCCGAACCTCTCCGAAAAGAGGTTATTCTTGTCTAGCTTTTTGGTAAGTCAAATGATCCTTCTTTAATTAAAGATTTGAATTGTATGGTATTGATTTTCTAGCGTCTCGTTATGGTGTTATTTTATTTTACCAGAATTAGAAAACAAATTTTCAAACGACAAACTAATGAGCTGTATCATCATATCTGCTGACGGCCAGTTATTTTTTTGAAAGTGAATAGTGCAATCTGCTGAAGGCCATTTATATTCCATGGTAAACATGATTTAGCTATAGAGAACTGCATAGGTAAGAAGAAACCAAGTACAAAGTAGACTAGTGGAGCACGATTGTACATACCTACAACAGAGGTCATCAATAACCAACTGCTTGTAAACGATTATAGAACAACTTGAGAGTTGCTGTATTCCTAATGATATGGGGGTGTTGATTGAACACACAACTCTGACTCGTCTCCATCATCATCATCTGCATCTACCCAATTACTAGGATGGTGTTGAGAAGCATGAGCTTTCAAATCTGCCATACAATTGGAGCAGCTTTCAGCTGAGTAGACTACAAAAACTAAATATCCAGAGTGGGACCGCGACTAACCTTGAGGTTCTTCCAGAGGATTTCCGTCCACAGAACGGAAGCTAATTGATGCAGTCAAGAAAAGTCACTGTCTTCTGGGAAGTACACTCGTAAAGTACTTAGAATTTCAAACCTATTTTCAAAATCCATAATATCGCTCACATATATCATTTAGGTATATATTTGTGGTTTCCTCAGGTTAATATGTCCATCCTGGAAACTCTTCGGGGTTGTCTGGTTAATGAACTAATTAAACAACGGTTTATAATACATGAATTGTTATGCAGTGATTATAATGCAGAGAATGTTATCTGGTAAATAATGACAGAGAGATTGTTATGCAGGGATTGCCTACTTTAAGGATATATTTGTCTTTTAGACGCTTGTAACCTTGAATTGCTAATGTGCATTATTATTCCACATTATATCCCACATAAAATAATACATATATTCCCACATAAATTATGCATTTTTAGTAAATGGAGTTTAATGTCGGAAACCAAGCGCTGCACAAATTTAGCAGAGTTCTACACCTGAAAACGAACATTGCATTAATTATGCAGAGATTACAGTAGTAATGCAGAGTTTTATATTGCAAATGAAACATTGTATTAGATATACGGAATTTCATACAGGGATTATTTTCCTTTCAGGACCAACCAATTGTCCCTGAACATAAGGAGATGCTTACTCAGCAAAACAAGTTGTCCACTGCATCCTGGAGTAATCCGTGGAAAATACATAACAAATGTGCAAGAAATTTGAAAAAGCTGATACAGATGACCATACCTTCCAGTTACATTAGCTGCAAATACTTGAGACTCATACATGTCAAGACTTATCATGGTTACCACAATAGTTAGGGACCAAAACCTCATGCTTATTATCCCTCAGTAGATTGTAAATTATGACCTATAATTGAAACTTTTGCAAACCAAAATAACTTGACATGTCAGCTAGCTTTAACCACTTCACTTTATATTTACAGGAAATAAATAGGGTTAAAGATGGAGCATTGAAATTGCTAACAATGTTGACAGCAAAAAAAATTTCAGGATACTCATTATGAATGTCAGACATATTTCTTCCAGCAGCTCCAGCTTCAGATATGTGTATCGCACCAATTCGCTGAATTTCCCTTTGCTCATTATCATTGTCATTTCTTTCCCCTTCACGTTCAGTACCATTACCACCTTTTGTTCTGCTTCCTATATAAAGTTGAATTGTATGAAAATTAAGTAAATATGCCCTTCCAGTAACTATATTGTACCGACTAGTTCAGAAAATACTAACCTGAAAGATCGGACCAAATCCTGGTCTGATCAGATGGAAGCCCAGAATTCCCTTTTGACCTCTCCTGGACTGGGGCCTGTCTTCCATCATTAGCCTGCCCACGGGAAGTGCCAGCAACTTGTGGATTTTCCGAGGAGCTTGCTGTGCTGAGCTGTGACATAAGCATGGTTGCAAGTACCAAGGTGGCATCAAAAGTTGAGTTGGAGCCATCGTCTAAACCAAATTTTGGAGCCATTAAAATTGGCCTGTCCATAAATTCAGGTTTGATCAGAAGGAATATCTTACATGAAAAGCAAAAAAGATGTGCCTAACACAGCAAAAGAGATCTATTAATGAATTGAAAAAACAAAAGCTTTTAAAAATCAAAGGTCATAAAAGTTGAAGACACACATAAGCACACAAATGTACATTCATTGGTAGTTTAACATGGTCTATAAACTAGATCCACGAGACATCGAATTAGTATCTACTGTACCTGGTAACAGGTAAAGCCAAAAGTTGTAACCCGTGGTGTCAGGGGAGATGCCAAACTTATCTTTCACAACAATCAACTGCAAGTAATTTAAACATACTAGCTTATTTGATTATGTGGCAATAAACATGTCTTTTGATGTTATTGTGCTCACCTTTTCTTTTTTGATGAATATCCTCGTTTATCCATTTTACGCAAAATATACATTCTAAATCATCAAGCTGTCGTGACTTCTGCAATTTCTTCTTTTCTCTTCCATCTTTCCCTTCTCTTTGTAAGGTTTAGTCTCATCTGACTATGGAAGACAACAGGATATACTTCAATGCCGTATTCAAATCTTTTGACATTACCAGGTGGTCAGACAACAAGGAGAGCTGGTTTGAATGGGTCGAAAGAAGCAGAAACATGATGAGACGATCAACTCTTAGCACAAGAATAATGTCCTGGATCTGTAACATTCTCAAAGAGGCATCGAAAGAGAAGACAAACTTGATCAGGAGGTGGAAAACAAAGGACAAACTCTCAGAATTTTTCTGCACTAGGAAGTTCAATGAACATGGCAGGTACATGAGCATCCTATCGCTACAAGGGAAAGAGAGGTCTGTTATAATTATCCCTGAGATGGCATTAAATGGAGGTTGGAATGAAATAGCCTTAAAGATTGAAAGGTTCATTAAATGCCAAAACCAACTGAATATCACAGAGCCTCACAGAGCAAAGGAAGACTACTCTTATGCCAAAGCAGTACGGGAGAGTAAATGGCAATCAAATACGCTCAGAGAATCTACAGTTTCTACAAAAAATGGTGACATATGTATTGCTGAGACATCGGAAAGCAAGGAAATGGGCCTACTCAACAGGTGTGTCACCGGAAAATTTGGTGAGGAGGAGAAGGAAATCATCACCTTATCGGAGATAAGAAAATGGTCCTCCATCTCTTGGAAGGCTGCAATTGAAGTCAACATTTATGAAATGGGTGGAAACATGTTTTTGTTTGAGTTCCCAAACAGCAACATGGCAGAACAAACCATGCTGAAGGAATGGAGATGGAAGAATAGAAGCATCAACTTGCAATGGTGGAATTTCGCAGCAGGTTGTTTACCAGCATCCGAGAAGACCGATGGCACATGGATTAGGGCAGTTGGCATTCCACTTCATCTCTGGTCGCAGAAGACTTTCGTTGAAATAGGAAATCAATGCGGTGGTTGGGTGGCTACTGAGGAAGAATCTGAGCTCAAGAATCATCTCAAAATGGGCGAGAATCAAAATTGGGGGAGATGGAAGGAATTGTCCTTCGGAAGTGTCGATAGAAAGAGATGGGAAGATTTTCCATTTTCCGATATGGGTCGAGCGCAAAGCTCGATTTGAGATGACAACTCCGGCGACGGAGGGAAGTGAAGAACCTGCTGGGTCGAAGCTTTATTTGAACCCTAGGGTAAAGGCTTTACACAAAGGGGAAGCAGATATTGATACGTCGCAATCTCAGTCTGAACATATGACACAGCACGTGGAGACAGTTGTTCAGATTTTTGGTGATCAAATTAGGGCACGTGAGTGGGAGGTGGAGGCTGCAGTGAATTTTTTAAGAAAATTGAGCTTTGTTAATAGGCCCACTGGCGCCAATTCAAAAATTGGGCCAGACCCAGCAGCCCAAATCACTTAAATGAAATCCAGCCTTTGAATTATTTTGACCCATTAACTGTAGAATTGACTGGAAGCAGTTTCAATTCTTATAGCCTGTTTGGCCGAGCTTATTTTCCCCCTAAAAGTACTTATTTGAAAAAAAGTGAAATGTTTGGCCAAGCTTTTGCAAGAAAATAAGTGCTTCTGGGGTGTCTGGGGTGTAGCAGAAGCAGTTTTTCAGAAGCTAAAAAAACTGCTTTTGCCCAAAAGCACTTTTTTTAAAAGTACTTTTGAGAAAAATACAAATAGAAACACTTTTTAAAAGCTTCACCAAACACTAATTGCTGTTCAAAAATACTTTTATAATTAATTGGCCAAACACAAATTAATTTTCGCCAAAAATACTTTTTTAAAAAGTACTTTTAAAAAAGGTACTTTTACTTTTTAAAATAAACTGATTTTAGAAGCTTGGCCAATTCCGCTCCACTGACAAACAACAGAGAAGACACACATACAAGCCTAGATTCTTCCGGAGACAAAATCAGCGAAGATCTACCAGAATCCCTTGGAGAACAGAACACTATCAATATGGCAATAGCAACAATTGGGGAAAATTCAATACAAGGGGAAAACGTAGAAAAAGACCTGTGTGGGTCTTTGGCTATGACTAAAGATGCAGCTTTTGGAGAATTGGTGGTGGAAGATGGAGAGCCAATCCAACAAGAACAAAATCTGTTTCTGGACAAAGAAATGGGTGCAACAATCTGGGTTCATCGAAATATGCTGAAATTGGCGAAAATCTTTGGGGTGGACTTTCGAGGACATGAGCAGGAAGCCTTGGAGTTGTTAATTCAAATTGATAGTAGTCGACAGGCCAGGAATACGAGTTTGGAAGTTATCATCAAAAGATCAAGATATAAAGGAATTCAAGAGCTCAAGGGTTTTAAGAAATTTTGATGTCAATTTCAAAAGTGGTGGGAAGAGGAGCAGGGGGGAGGGTGGAGCTGGTTCTCAATGAAGGCAAACCTAATTTCATGGAATGTATGGGGGTTAAATGACAGAGACAAGAGAAGGAGGATTAGTAGTTTAATTCACGATTGGAAGGCAGACATCATTTGTTTGCAAGAAACAAAATTAGAAGGGGAGGTGGGGGACATTATTAAGGAGATTTGGGGAGGGGGATGGGTGAGATATGTTTGTCTTGATGCTAGTGGTACTAGAGGGGTAATTATAATTCTTTGGGATAGTAGGGTATGGAGAGGGGAAGTTTTGGAGATTGGAGCATATACTCTCACTTGCAAGTTTGTGGCACTTCTGCAAAATTTTGAGTGTCACATAACTGGGGTATATGCACCTAATTGTAGTTATGAAAGAAGTGTGGTGTGGGAGGAATTAGTTGCAGTTAGGGGGTTAATGGATGGTCCTTGGGCAGTTTGTGGAGACTTCAACATCACAAGGTACCCTTCTGAAAAAGCAACTGCATAAGGAGAACTGTTGCAATGGAGGAATTCTCAGATTGTATTGAAGATCTGGATTTGTTGGACCCTCCTTTGGAAGGGGGCGTTTATACATGGTTCATGGGAGATAATCATAGAATTGCCTCAAGAATAGACAGAATTCTTTTCTCTGAAGAATGGAATGATAGATTAAGGAATATCAAACATAGCATACTTCAAAGAATTGCTTCTGATCACTGCCCAATTTCCTTGTGAATTGTGGTGTCTGGGAGTATAACAAATCTTACTTCAAGTTTGAAAATTGGTGGCTGAATACTGAAGATTTTGTTGACAGAATTGAAGGCTGGTAGATATCTTTTGATTTCTTAGGGAAACCCGACTATGTTCTTGCTTGTAAACTCAAAGCACTTAAAGCAAAATTAAAGGAGTGGAGCAGGAGTAGTCAAGGGAATTTGGGCATGCAGAAAATTCAAATTTTGAACCATCTTGCCTCTTTTGATGCTATCCAACAAACTAGAGCTCTCACTGTAGAAGAATCAACACAAAAGGAATCCCTCTTAATGGAATATGAAGAACATATTAAGAATGAAGAAGTGGCGAGGAGGCAAAGGTCTAGAGCTCTTTGGCTAAAGGAAGGAGATAGAAACACTAGTTTCTTTCATAAAGTGGCCAATGCACACAAGAGAAACAACAATATCAGCCAACTGGAGATACAGGGGGAAACAGTGGAAGACCCCACAAGAATTAAAAAGGAAATTACTGATTTCTACCAGAAGTTGTACACGACCTTCCTGCAACCTAATTGACAGTCCAAAAATCTCCGAAGAAGAAAAGGAGCTTCTACAAAGGAATTTTGATGAGAAAGAGGTTTTTGAATATTTGACGATGTGTGCTATGGATAAAGCACCTGGTCCTGATGGGTTTACTATGGATTTTTTCATCAAATGCTGGGAAGTTGTGAAACAAGAAATCATGGATACTATGCACAATTTCCATACACATGGTATCTTTGAGAAAAGCTACAATGCAACCTACATAGCATTGATTCCAAAGAAGAAAGGGGCAAAGGAATTAAGAGATTTCAGACCCATAAGTCTGATAGGCAGTGTGTATAAGATTTTGTCCAAGGTGCGGACAGAAAGGCTGAAGAAGGTGATTGACAAGCTGGTTGATTTTCAGCAGATGGCTTTCATTAAGGGGAGACAAATAATGGATGCAGTGTTGACTGCCAATGAAGCAGTGGTTACAAGATTGAAACAGGGGAAGCCAGGTATCTTATGCAAGCTGGACATTGAGAAAGCATATGACCATGTTAATTGGAAGTTTCTTCTCAAGGTGTTAGAATGTATGGGTTTTGGGGAGAAATGGATCAGATGGATTAGTTATTGTATCTCTACTGTTAAATTCTCAGTCTTGATTAATGGAGGACCTGAAGGATTTTTCTTAGCACAGAGAGGGTTAAGACAAGGAGACCCTTTATATCCTTTTCTTTTCATTCTTGTGATGGAAGGTTTGAACAACATGATCAAAATTTCTAAAATAACTGGGAGACTGTCAGGATTTGAAATGGCCAGCAATTTGGAGTTTAGCAAGGAAGTCACACACCTTCAATATGCTGATGACACATTAATTTTCTGTGATGCTGAAGAGGACCAACTCAGAGTACTCAGGGCAATTCTGGTTTTGTTTGAGGGCATCTCAGGGTTGCACATTAATTGGAGGAAGAGTTTTTTGTACCCTATTAACTCGGTGCCTAATATGGAACTTTTGATTCAGGTTTTGGGAAGAGAAGTAGATACACTGCCTACTACATACTTAGGAATGCCCTTGGGAGCCAAATCAAAGTTCAAAGAAATTTGGGATTCAGTAATTGAGAAATGTGAGAAGAAGTTGACAGGGTGGAAGGCTCAATATTTATCCTTGGGGGGCAGGGTCACTCTCATAAACTCAGTATTGGATGCCATGCCAGTTTATATGATGTCTCTATTTCCAATCCCAGTTGGGGTTATACAGAGGATTGACAAGATTAGATACAGAGGATTGACAAGATTAGAAGGGATTTCCTATGGAATGGCAACAAGGAGAAAAAGGGATACCATCTACTTGAATGGTGCAAGGTGATACACGGGAAGAAACAAGGTGGTTTAGGAATCAGAAATTTGAAATGGCAGAGCAATGCACTCAAATTGAAATGGTTGTGGAGATACTCTCAGGATCCTCAAGTTTACTGGGTAGACATAATCAGAGCAAAATATGGTGAAGATAACAACTGGATAACAAAGGAAGTAAATTCCCCTTATGGAGTGAGTTTATGGAGATCTATTAGAGCACTTTGGCCTTTAATGAAGGCTAACACTACTATCAGGGTATTCAATGGTTGTAAAACATCTTTATGGGGGGACAAATGGATAGCAAATTCATGTCTAAAAGATCTTTTTCCAAGCATTTATGCCTTGGACCTACAGAAAGAGATAACAGTAGATAGAGCATGGTCAACACAGGGATGGAACTTTCAGTTCAGAAGAAACCTAAATGATTGGGAAGTGGATAGACTAGCAGAACTGTTCAGTACATTGGAAGAATTCAAAGGTACAGAAGGGGGACCTGATAGATTATGTTGGCAAATAGACAGCAAAGGACTCTTCAGAGTCAGTTCAGCATATAAGCTACTCAACAAAGATAACCAACAGATAGAACATCTGGAAAGTTAAAATACCATACAAAGTATCTTGCTTCTCCTGGTTGATAGCTTGGGAAGTGGTGCTGACACATGACAACCTTAGTGAGAAGAAAATCAATCTTTGTTCAAAGTGTTGCTTGTGTGGTGAAGAATCCGAGACAGTCAGCCATCTATTCCTAAACTGCAGGGTCACAGACATGCTATGGAAGATCTTCATTAGCCTTAGAGGCATTGTTTGGACAATGCCGAGGAAGATTATTGAAGTCTTGTTTAGTTGGGAAGAAGCAGGAGCAGGATTGATATACAGAGATAGATGGAGGATTGTCCCAGCTTGTATTTGGTGGACAGGCTGGAAAGAGAGGAATTCCAGATGTTGTGATGATATTAGCAATTCAATTCAGAAGATTAAGTTGAATTGCTTTAGACTCTTTTGCTTTTGGTCCAATCAGAGATATATAGAAGATATTGCTTCAATGATAGACACTCTTGTTTTTTGTTAGGTTTCTGAAGCAGTTTTTCTTCTCTCACTTGTAAATATGGTTTCAGCACAACCTCAGCTGCTGTTTATATAAATAATACAATATGTTACCTTCTCAAAAAAAAAAAATCATCAAGCTGTATAACAACAACATACCCAGTGTAATCCCACAGGTGGAGTCTAGGGAGGGTAGAGTGTACACAGACCTTACCCCTACCTTGTGGAGAGAGGCTGCTTCCGATAGACCCCGGAACAAGTAAAGCATTTCAAAGCAATTATGAAAAAGGAAATATGGCAGTGAAGAAGACATGGCAACTAATAGGAAGGTAGTACATAGCATTCAGAACAAAAAAAGAGAACGATAACAACAGCGAATAAAGCTGTGATGAAAGAAAATTAGTTTTAAGTTCATTCAGAAGTAGTGATCAACCATCCAAGCCAACAAGTGCTGATAGGGAGGCAAAAGTATGTAATATGTCAGGACTTCAAAATAGCTTTCTGTGCGCATATCCTAAATACATAGGATTCCTCTTACTGAAGACAAGGATAGGTTAAAGAAAACAGCAAGGGACTGATGTCAAATGCAGAAGCAGAGAGTGTAAGATTATCTTACTCGCCAGCTTTATCAAAATAGAACTGTATGTCAACTTCACATCCTTCACAGAAAGAAAGGAAAGCCTGAATAGAAAATTTGCAAAAAAGAGGTTCAGCAAACACGCAAAGACCTCCAGGAAACACAAACACTATTTTACAGCATCAAAGTTGTGATTATACGAAATAAATAGAGAAAAAGGTCTCAGAACTGGAAAAGCTTTAATTGGATTAGAAAAGTTCCTGTCAGAAGACATGACAAATGAAGATACCTTCGATTCCTTCACTCCAAACGTCACATCCACAGGGTTTCCAATATGATTGTACTGCAAAAACTCTTCAGTAGGATCTATCCACAACTGAGTGTGTAGTGATGAATCATTTTCTATAAAAAAAAGATTTACAGCTTATGTAAACAGGCAAGAGAAAAAAGAAAAGAAAAAGTGGCTGACCCACTATACCTTTTGTTGGGTCTATATAACTTCTGAGCTCAACAGCTTTCCCTCCAAATTCAGTTGCAGCATCAGGAGGCAAGGAAGTTGGATTGTTAGCAATGATTGTGATCTCCTGAAGAGTTGTTTGGAAATTGGACAATAACCTATTCAGATCACGAGGCCTCACCACAAAGCTGCTTGGAAGCTTTCTCCTATCAAGGGATAGGTGTTGTATGTCAGGTTCAACGTTGCACGTTATCCAATAAGCTTTCCTCATACCTGTCAAAGTGGCATGGTAAGGCGATGCTGCTAACAGTATTATAATTTCATGTAATCTGAGAGATTAACCGGCTCTTGCAGTGTTAAGAGATACATGGGACATCTCTCTAACTTCTCGTGATGTACTCAATGGTGCAAATGATTCCTTCATGATACAAAATTGTAAAAGCTCAACCCAAAGACTGCTAATATATGCTGAGAAAAGTCCAAAACAGAAAATGTCGGAAACTGACCCAAATAAGAATGTTAAGCATAACACTTCCAGGATTAAAATAAGACTGACGTAAGCATGACACTACCAGGAAATTAAAATATGATAAATCTAAGCATAACACTTCCAGGAGATCAAAATATGACAAACTACATAGTTACGCTATTTCAATAATACTCAACGATTAGAGCAAAAAATAGTATGGAGCATATATTATTTTTAAGTTGTTTTGATTTTCATACTTGGAAACCAAGGTTAACTTAGGATGGTTTTCCTGTTAGATATAGGAGATTTTATTGTAGAAAAAGCTAATCTATCGTATACCTTTGAGATTTTCAGCTAATTTTCAATACTTAATTGTATTCTTTTTTAGATTCTTCAATTAAGTCATCAAGAATAACAACATACCCAGTGTAATCCCACAAGTGGGGTCTGGGGAGGGTAGATTTTACTCAGACCTTACCCCCACCATGGGACGTAGAGAGGTTGCTTCCGGTATACCCTCAGCTCAAAGAAAAGCAAATCAAAGCAGTAGATTCTTCAATTAAGTCATATTTATCTAATATATTATACTTTGACTTTCTCTTTATCATATCTAATTCATTGTTATTATCACTTGCTTGAGTTTGAAATTATCTTTATCAATTAATTAGAGATAGTCTTAATTATCTTGTGAGTTTTACCTTGTTCAAAGTTCCCTACTGTATAAGCAGGACCAGAAACGAATTGATCTTCCCACTACATCTCTCTCCCTCACCTCTCCTATAAAACTTCCCTTCCTCATTTCTTCTCCTAACCTTTCAAATCTCTCTTTTTGGTACTACATCAATCTTAGTGTAAGAGCATAATTCTAATTCATTACATAGCACTCTCAATAACTGTACTTGCAAAAATAATCGTCACGCTCTCCTCTAACAAATAACCCTATCTATAGTGTTCAACAGACACTTGTTTCACAACATTCATGGGACTATTGCAAGGAGGTGATCTCAACAATAACTTAGCTATTTTAAGCTTTTGAAAGTTGAAGACAATGTTAAGGTTCTGCAAAACAGTCTAAAAAGTAAAGGATTTGACAACCTTGAGGCACTTATCTTTCTGCTTAATTCTTAGTTAATGTAAGGTGATCCAATAATTCTTTTTCCATACACACACAACCTTCAAAACAGAAACCCTTCTCAGAAACAACCCACGAAAAACTAATCATTCAGTGAAAGGATCAACAGTCATATGATGCTACATAAAAAAAGAGCAGCCCAGTGCACATGGCAGCCCGTGCTAGCAGGGTCCGGGAAAGGGCCGCACCCCAATAGGTGTGATGTAGACAATCTACCCTAATGCAAGCATTAATGGCTGCTTCCACGCTCGAACCTGTGACCTATAGGTCTCACGGAGACAACTTTACTGTAGTCACGTGATGCTACATAAATTTATGAAAATGAATTCTGTTCGAATTATCCTAATCTTTTATCTTACAGTGAGTCGAGTTTTTCCCACCAAAAGAGCATGAAGCGGGCTCTAAAAGATGAGATATTTTATACCAAACTCTAGATTTTTCAGATTATTTTACATTAATTTTATTTTATGTTTTATCCAGATTATGATTAGATAAATAGATTTGTCCCTTACTAGTATTAAGAATTTTAGTTTGATTTTACCATTGTCTTTACATTAGATATTGAAGTTCCCTAATTTATTAATAGGACCATAGTGTACATTTTGTTAATGAATGTAATAGCTTATGAATGCCCGGCAATTGAACTCGAAAGGGAGTTTGTTGTGAAACTTGCCTTAGACAAATCCTACATTGGAATGGTAGGAAAACGTTAAGGACCATAAAAGACAAATTCAAAAGATTAATTGTTGCGGCACTTTTGGGTTAAAAACAAAGGGGATAAAACTGTGAGCCCCAGAGGTTAGGCCAGAGCGGACAATACCTTAACAGTTTGACCTGGGCCATTACAAGTGGTATAAGAGACGGTACCTTACGACAACCTACTAACCATAGGTGGCTGAATTTGAAAGGAGGTTCGCTGTGAAACTTGCATTAGGCAAATAACACATCAGAATATGAGAGGAAAGTTAGGGCCCTAAAGAGGTGAGCTCACGACTTTAATTATTGAGGCACCTTTTGGGTTAAAGCCTACGGGAGAAAAACCATAAGGCCCCAAAGGTTTGGATAGAGTGGACAACACCTTGGCAATTGGGCTTGAGCCATTTAGTTCAAAAGCCAAGGAGAACTGGCGGTTGAACTTGGACGCTGGTTCAATGTAAAACATGCCTTAGGCAAATCCCCATCAGAATGGGAGGGGAAAGTTAAAGTCTGTAAAAGGCGAGCTAGTGATTCCAACTGTTGAAGGGCCTTTTGGATTAAAGCCCAAAGGGACAAAATTGTGAGGCTTCAAAGGTTGTTGCCGTAGTCTCTACCCCCTCCCTTTTAACTTTCTTTTTTGGTTTCTCCCCATTCTAACATTGACTCCAGTATCTTTCTTCTTACTCCTTTTTGGTACTACATCACCCTGTGACCAAATGTGAAGGTCATTCGTGGGAAGACACAATGTGACAATTTATTCATGAGAATCATATCAAAACTCAACAGACCTTTGACACTATAGCTGTGTGAGTCTCTACATGGTGCATCCATCAAACTAAAAACACTATGCCCTAATTTATAGCTCCTAACCAAAGAATCTATTTTCCTTCAATTTTTGGAAATCCTGAAGAAAGTAAAGACAAATACAGTAGAAAAAGTCTTACCATTATGGCAGTTCAATGTCCACTGCATCTTTGATGCATCAGGATTAGGCAATGACACACACAAATGATCTATACTGGCAATTGGTGTTCTTAGTACAGAACAAATGGCCTATAAAATCAAGGTAAGTTAAAATTAGGTAGCTGGAAAACCAAAACAGTTTAGACTACACAGCATTGTCTAAAAGCATATACCTTCAAGAGCACACAACATTGCAGCTCTGGGCCAGAAACAGTGAAGACATCAAAAAAATCAGGTTTAAATGTAATTGACTGATACGCCGACCTTGACGAGTTGAGAGTGTGAAATGTGAGCTGCAAAAAAAAAAAAAAAAAAAAAAAAAAAGGAAGAAGGAAACAAATGAACTGAAACTATAATTTCACACGAATGCTGATGGCTTCCAGTTTAACAAGATGGGACAAACTTGGGTGTTGTCAAATGTTGTTGAATTGTTTCCTCTTAATAAGATTTCCCAAGGTTAAAGGACCTTGTTTTGTCAGATAATGATGCAATTTACTGTAAACTAACAAATATCTTAAGTTCCGATGTGTTATCTCAAATTATCAAGAGTCTGATCCAAAATATAGAACCCAGCCCTATATATTCTAGGTAAAAAGGGGGAGAATTTTGCTCCCTTATAGGGTGGAGTTTGCAACCCTCATACTATAGGAAATTAATAATTGGCTTGAAGGTAGGAAAATACTTATCCGCACCTGATATTTATGTCAAACCTTGGAATTTAAATCAAAAAGTGAGAAATACACATGAGTTAAGTGATCGATATGAGTTTATAGACAAGATGTTACATTCATGTGCGGATAGGAATGGGGATAGCAGTGCTCAGGTATACGGTTCACAACAAAATCTGAAGCTTCTAGTCTAGTCTAGTCTAGTGTAGAGAGAATTATACAACAGACAAAACCCTAATTACTACGTATAAGACTAAGGAACTTTAGTATTTGATCTTAAGGCGAAATAGAACCGAACCAAACCTGGGTAGAAGAGGCTTGAATGGCGAGCTCATTGCCAATGCGTGCAAGGCACGTGATGGATCGGGCGAATGTCTTCAGTGCATTTCCACTCACTCTCAACTCCATTTCTTTCTACTCTACTCACTCCAGTTTTTGGGGGCAGAGGGACTCCTTCTCCATGGCGGGAAGGGGATTTCTTAATTAAAAGTCCAACCAGGCTTTTAATCGTGATCTTTATTGCTAAATTTCTTTGTTTTTATCAAAAATGGTTATTCTTTACTCCTATAACTATCTATATCTATAATAACTATATTCTATATCGCAAACGTTAAAATGCTAATTACTGAACGATGAAAAATATTCGAAATGTTGATAGACTTTTATGCCCTTTATGAAAGCTAAATATTTCTACAAAAAAAGGGGCCAAATCCAAAGTCGCCATGTGGTCGAGTCAAGTGCGAGCACATGGCGATGGAGACGAGTCTCCATATAATGTCCTCGGCTCAGTTCGTGTGCCCAGCCGACAGTCCCATCAAGCATGCAATCATCGGGTAGCCGTTCTGGAGGAGTGGGACCAAGCACAGGATATCGACCGGATGAGGCAAAGCTTCGAGTTCAGACGTTACAGAAGATCCCAAGATCTTCTGATAAGAATCAGGTTACTTGAATAAAAACAAGAAAATAATGTGGAAGCGAAAATACGAAGATTAAAGACATGAATGTAAAGATATGCCAAATTCGAAAGATAAAATCCCCAAATTTTAAAATAAGTGCTAAGAACCCTAATTGATCTTAGTATTAAAAAATTAGCGAATTATAACTAAGTGTTGCGAAGCAGAGGGAGCTCCAGAGCGAGAGAGGGTCTCACTATAGGCCTCGCTGAAAACTGCGAAATCGGAAAATTGACTAAGTATCGAGAAAACAGGGCGGCTCGCTGAGCGAGGCAGTATCTCGCTGAGCGAACCCCATGGCGAGGCTGCCCCTAGCTTTGGAGCTTGCCCAGCAAGCTAACCCATCCCGAACCCAGTCCTATAAATTCAACAATTAATCCAAAAATTCATTTTTCTGTCATTCTAACTTCGTAGAAAAACACCTGAAAGACGTTTTCCTCTCCTCTCAACCTCCCACATCAAGGTAAGTCCATTCCTATGATTCTTAATCAATTCTAGCACTAAATAAATTATTCCTAACATGATTCTTAAATGAAAACATAGGATATCCAAGGTAATCCTTTATTCTTAAATGAAAACATAGGATATCCAAGCTAATCCTTCTCAAGTGATTCAAAGGTAGGGTTTTGGTGTTCTTCGTCAGATAAGCAAACTAGTTTGTTGAATTGGAGCGTTTACAGGTATGTAAGGCTTCTATCTACGTGTGGGAACATCGTTGGTCTTCCCCACACCACGCTTAATTCACGAAAACACTATTTCTCCTCAGAGTTAGAGAATTACGTCTCAGTTTATGATAAACCTCAGATACAATATATATATATATATATATATATATATATATATATATATATATATATATATATATATATATATATATATATATATATATATATATATATATATATATATATATATATTGTCATATGCTCAATCATGTTTCAGATAATTGTATTCAGGCATATCATTATAGTTGACATGACTCTGTCCGTAATCCATGTATGCTCTTGTTATCATTTCCATGAGTTCTCAGATACAAGTTATGAACCCAGATTGTTCCACTCTTAAGATTTTTACATGTTTCCATGTTTCAGGCATCTATATATATATATATATTAATGTAAAACTATTAACAAATCATGTTTATGAAATTCATGGGCTTTTCAGCCAATCACGTAGATGTTCATTATTTATGGAAGTAGAATAGATTTACCGAGAAGGTTTAAACACCTGAAACTACGTATGCCAACGTAGGATAAGGATCGCCCCGCCAGTTAGGATGATACCTTCAAATTATTGATTGGATCCATTTATGTCAGTTTATGTCTCATACCTCAGTAAGGACGTACTCACGTGGTGATTATAGTTTGTCGGTTATACTAAGGCTCTCCCACAGATATATATACTTAAAATGTTCTACTCATGTTACAGCATCATCATGCCAGATCATGATCAGGTCTAGGTTTTAGTTACAGTTATTGATTTGGGTTGCTCATTCCCCGAGACCTCACTTACTGTTCTTTCATTCAGTTGTTTTACATACAAGTACAATTCTTGTGTACTTACTGTTACACCTTGGAAAATTCCCAGTTAGCGTACAGTGAATAAGCTAGCGAAGAGCACGACGTATACGATGATTTGATAAGTAAGAGATAGCATTTGATGATCCTAATCGAGATTCAAAGACATTAGACGTAAGGAAAGAAGGTTGTCAAGGAAAGCAAAGGATATGTCATGTGTCGGGTAAGAATTATGAGCGACGAATGATAACGTCCCTTATATTGGTATTGAGGTGTTAAACAAGTGTCAAGAAGGTTCCATAAGGATTGGAGATCAAACGAGTTGACAAGAACGAAATCGGAATAGCTGGGCATTATACGGCCCAACATTGTCACGACCCGACTAGGGGGCCACGACGAGCACCCGGTGCTACCCCACCCGGGCACCCCCTTATCATGCATATCATAACATCTAGGTGAACCATAATTCATTTCATGCATTTTAAATCATTAATCAAGCTAGTCCCATTGGACGACCATCATCAATTAACATATCATGGGCATCTATGCCATGTCAAATATACAAGGCCGACGAGGCCAACAAAAGATATACAAAACATAGGCCGACATGGCCAAACATCTCTACCCACATACACATGACTACGAGCCTCTAAGGGTATGACATATCATGAGTGGGACAGGACCCCGCTATGCCCATAATTATATACACAAAAGAATGAGTACCCAAAAGATATGACTCCGAAGGAAATGGAGCTCTCTATGAAATCTTCAAATAGGCAGCTATGGGTCAAGTCTGTCTCCCTGTGCACCTGCGGGCATGACGCAGCGTCCACAAACAAAAGGACGTCAGTACGAAGAATGTACTGAGTATGTAAAGCATGATTAACATTGATATATAACATAATGAACAATATATGGAATAGCATAGGAGGGGAGACAATAATATCATCATCATCATGTCGCTTACTTACTCACATCGTCATTCGTGCCCCTTAATAAAACTCGTACCATACTTGTGCTCGTATTAGTATACATGTCCTTATTCGTATTCTTATACATAGTCTCATCACATTCTTTTACATAATATATACATGCATAGTCATTTCGTATACATGGCATTTACATAGCGTACCCGACCTCATTGGATCAGTATTTCATATACATACTTGGCCAACCAAGGCTCAATGTTACTCATACCTGGCCCTACCAAGGCTCAATGTTACTCATACCTGGCCCTACCAAGGCTTCAGGGTTATCCGTACCATCTGCAGATGTGTGCGCGCGTTTCGTAATCGTATACATATTCTATACATATTCATACACATATATTCTACCCGGCGTTATAAACTCGGGGTTTCATTATAGCCCTTCATAGGCACGTATGAGTATAACAGCCCGTAGGCACCTTTAGCATCATTATAATCACCATCATCATTACTATCATTATCGTTATCGTTACTTCTATATCGTAGTCTTACTCGTCACCTGAGGTGCGTAGCGCATTCGTAGTACCAATCAAGGATAGTGAGCTTATGAGCTCGGAATGTGAAACATTTGTAGTCAACATGCTCATATAGAGGGATTAGGAGTTTGGCCAAAGAACCATGCCTTATGAAAGAAGGGTTAGCCTTACATACCTCTTTGTCGAATTATTCTACACTTGCACGTACTCCTTCGATGCTCACGTTTCTACCTTCATTAAGGTCATACTATCATTAGTATCGATAACTAGTGCACGTGGCTAGAACTAGAGAAAATTGGACAGCATCTCCTTTATCTATACAACATTTGTCCATATCATAATTCAACCCCCAAACGTCAACAACACATTTATAATATCATTTCCATGGCATTTAATCATCTACATTATCCACATTCTCAATTCACTTCCATTTGTCCCTATTTATGGTCACAACACCCAACTTCGTTCATCCATATACAATGTCTATTTCATGATCTTAACGTCATTTATAACACACTCATATCACAATACAACAACAATCATGATTCAATTCAAACTATGTCTCAAAACGTCACTATTCATCATTCATGCCCTAGTGGACCATGTTTTCTACAATCCATGCATTTTAATTCTCCAATACCGTAAACATCATATAAAAATCATGAATCTTACCTTAGAAGTTATAGGGACAAGCTTTTGTTGATAATACTCCACTTTGAGTAAAACCCTAGTTTTTCTCCATTTGGGTTTCTTGACTTTAGATGATCCTTGATGGGTTTCTACCTTGGATTTACTTGTTTAATGTGGTTGATGGATTAATACCCTTGAAAACTTGTACAAAAGTTGTAGAGAGATGTTTTAGAGAGAGAGAGAAAATGTGGAAATGATTTTCATGAACTTGGTCTTTATTTATTAAATCATCACTGAACTGTCGGGTTCCATTATACGGTCCATTATACGGTCCGTATAATGGTTATACGGTCCGTATAATAGACCGTGAAATGGGTCTGCCCAACACCCCTTCACTGTGACTACTTGACGGTCCGTAAAACAGTTTTACGGTCCGTATAACTGACCGTAAAACGTTACCAGTGAGCAACCTTTCACTGTGACCATTCGACGGTTCGTTATACGGTCCGTATAACTGACCGTAAAATTTCACCAGCAACCAACCTTCACTGTGATGGTTTTACGGTCCACTATACGGTCCGTATAACATTATACGGTCCGTATAATGAGCCGTAGAACTCATCAGTCACTGAACTTAGTTTCGCCACTTCGTTTGATCTCCGATCCTCATGGAACCTTCTTAACACTTGTTTAACACTTCAATACCAATCTAAGGGATGTTATAACTCTTTCCCAAAATGCCCTTAAGTCATCATTAACCCGATACTCGTATTTCGCTAGTTCATTCACTTGCGTACCAACGGAAGATTTTTCCGAGGTGTAACAAACATACTGGCCATATAAATTATACTGGCCGTATGTTAGGCCGTATAATTATCCAAGAGGGGCATCACTCACTGGACCAAACATACGGCCCGTATAAAATGTACGGATCGTATGTTGGTCCGTATATGTTGGTCGGGACAGATTTTAGGAATCAATATAAGGACCCCTCTCTCATTTCATTTCCACTCTCCACTCTTCAAGAAACCTCTAGAACACTCTCCATTATTCATCCACAAGAAACAAAGGCAAAACCATGATCAACTATACCAAATCCACGAAATTAAGTATATGAAACCTTACAAAAGTTCATCTACACCAAGAAAACTCAAGGGAAGTGAGTTAGGGTTTTGGTGCAAGAAGAGAAGTTCCACTCAAGGGTTGTTCATCCATCATCTAAGGTGAGTTTTATGATCATTCTTGGTTGTTTAAGGTGTTGAAATTTAAAAGCACTTGGATTGCAGCTTTATATAAGAAATGGGTCATGAATGTGTGAATAGTGACATTGTTGGGTAAAGGTTTGGATTGAGTCATGATTATTGATATGTTGTGATTGTGAATATATTATGAATGACATTTAGAGCATGGAATAAGTATTATATGTGAGAAAATGCAATGATGAACTATAACCATGATTATGGAGAAATTGGAGTGAGATTGTGAATTGTGGATAATATAGATGGATGATGATTGTTGCTTGTGATATTGTGAATGTTGTTATCAATGTTTGGGAGTGGATATAGAATATGGGGAAAGTTGCATAAACAAAGGAAATGCTGCCCAATTTTCTTTATCTTTAGTAAGTACGTTTAAGTAATCGATTAGCTAATGTTCATGCGACTTCTCTTGAAGGTAGAAACGTGGGCATCGAAGGAGAACAAGCAAGCGATAGATTAGTTAAACGAAAAAGGTATGTGAGGCTAGTCCTTTCTTTCTATGGCATGAATCTTATAGCATGACTTTTCCTTCCTTCTCATGAATTTCCTACATTCCGGAAAAACTAATAGCCTATGTTCATGAGTAGCCACATGAGATGAGAGATATGAGTTCAATAATAATGATGATGAGTTAAGTATAAGGATTCTAGAGTTTATGATATGGTGTTCCTATAACGCTAATGATGTCATTTATTGTATACACTCACTTTATGTATACTATTTCCTTCAAGGTGAGGCAGAATACTTATAAATGTTCCATAATGAAATCGGGGGTTCACGACCTTATGTCACCCCGATAGAGTATAATTGTCTTAAGTTTACAGTCATGCATTATGATGATAATATGATAAGTTATGATATGTACATGATGATATTACACCACGCCTATATGGTCCAGCAGACACCGCTGAGGCGGGCAGCGTATACACCATGTCTAGATGGCATGGGCAGACACCACTAGTGGGCGGCATGAGATGATATAGTACCCCGGACGCGGGAGGCCTGGACGCAGGCTAATGATTATCACACCGATCCTATATGGACGGGCAGCTTATACATTTATGCATATATGATATGATGATGATTATGAAGTAAGCCAGCATGTGTTATTTCTTTTATAAGTGACAGTCATATACAGTTGCTCCCTTATTATTGCTTCCTTTATCTCATTGACGTATTTTCATTACTTATGCCTCTCATACTCAATACAATGTTTGTACTGACGTCCGTTTTCTTTAGACGCTGTGTTCATGCCCACAGGTAGACAGGGAGGTGATCTCGATCCAGACTCATAGGAGCTGTTAGCTGATTTGAGAGCACTCCATTGTTCCGGAGGTGCCTTTGATTATTCTCTTGTGCACATATGTGTATATTTTTGGCACGATGGGGTCCTGTGCTGTCTCTATGTCTAGCACTCTAGTAGAGGCTCGTAGATACGCAATGTGGGTTGCATGGTCTCACAAGGTCACTACTGTATGTATACATATATTATTTATATTCACTCACTGTCCATCAACTTACTCGTAAGTCACGATTCTGGCTATGACTAGGTTACAACAAATATAGTCATCTCGAATCGTCGGATTGGCTCAGATTTTTCACCTCAACACAATCATCACAACGGGGGTGATACATGACAGCATAGGATCCGAATCAATCGATGCACACATATCATAAGAGGATACTAATAATATACCTGGAACAATATCAGGGGAGGACTCAAGATCCTGTCGTCCGGCTAAAGCATACACACGGGGCTGAGTGGCACCTGAAGTAGATGCTCCCCCTCTGCCTCTACCTCGACCTGCTGATATCTGGGGAGTCTGCCCTTCCGGGCCCGCTGAAGATGAACCGGCCACGGATCCTGTGGGCTGAACCCCAACTCTATCACTCATCGACGGGCAATCTCGCATCATGTGGCCAACCTGGCCACAGGCATAGCAAGCATCTGAGCCCGTGATTTTATGAGTTTGAATCCTCCGGAGTTTTTCGGGTCAAAGCCGAATGAAGACCTGCAAGGTTTTATTGATGAGATGTTGAGAACATTGAGGATCATTCATGCCTCCGAGACTGAATCTGTGGAGTTGGCATCTTATAGACTCCGAGATGTGGCGGTATTGTGGTACAATAATTGGCTAAACATCAAGAAAAGAAAATGCACCTCCTCCCGTGTGGAAAGAATTTGTAGATGCTTTCATCCGTCACTATTTGCCACCCGAGGTCCGCCGAGCTAGAGCGGATAGGTTCTTAAATTTAAAGCAAGGAAATATGAGTTCCCGGGAGTATAGCCTTCAATTCAATTCCTTGGCTAGGTATGCTCCAACTGTGGTAGCCGATATGGGAGATAGAGTGCATCGCTTTGTGAGTGTCTTAGGGCCACATCTATTTAAAGATTGCTTAACGGCTTCATTGTAAGACGGGATGGATATTTCCCGAATACAAGCCCATGCCCAGAACTTAGAGGGATGACAACAACTGCAAAGGGGTGATCGTGATATTGATAGAAGGCAAAGCAAGAGGGCCAGGTCTATGGGGGCAGGAAGTAATTACAGAGGGGGATCAAGGCAGACACATTTTAGACACTCAGGCCAGTCAGTGACTAGTGCACCTCCTCGATTTACGGGTAGGAGATTTAACCCGACCTCAAGTCTATTTTATAAAACCACTTGGCACCATTTAGTTGATCAAATAAATCATCAATCCTTGGGAGAGGATATTTGTTCTTTATTGTCACCTTGTTCAATTACCTATAATCGATGCACATGCACAGGGAACCGTCTTTCTTTCTCACGAACAAGACTGGTGCTCCCCACGGTGATGAACTGGGTCTAATAAACCCCTTCTCAAGCAAATCTTTCAACTGTGCCTTTAGCTCTTTCAATTCTGTCGGAGCCATTCGGTAAGGAGGAATAGAAATAGGCTTGGTGTTAGGCAACACATCAATAGCGAAGTCAATCTCTCTTTCTGGAGGAAGGCCTGGAAGTTCATCTGGGAATACATCCGGAAATTCATTCACTACTGGAACGGATTGGAAAGTTGGCGACTTTGCTTCGGTGTCATGTACTCGGACTAAGTGATAATTGTAGCCCTTAGCTATCATCTTCCTTGCCTTAAGGTAGGAAATAAACCTACCTTATGGAGATGCTGTATTACCCTTCCATTCAAGCACGGGCTCTCCCGGAAATTGAAATCGAACCACTTTCATTCGGCAATCAACACTAGCATAACATGAGGCATGTACGCTTTATTTTCATATTTTTGGTCATGTGTGGCCAATTTATATAGTTATTGTGTTGTGGCCCTGTGAGGCAATATTATTATGGGTTGTTGTGACAAGATGGTAGTGCCATATTACAGGGGAAACTCTACGAAATTTTCGTAGAATTCCCGAGTGTTTAACATTTGAGGACGAATGTTCCAAAAGGGGGGAAGAATGTTACACCTTGGAAATTCCCTGTTAGCGTACAGCGAATAGGATAGCAAAGAGCACAACGTATACGATGATTTGATAAGAAAGAGATAGCATTTGATGATCCTAATCGAGATTCAAAGACATTAAACGTAAGGAAAGAAGGTTGTCAAGGAAAGCAAAGGATATGTCGTGTGTCGGGTAAGAATTATGAGCGACGAGTGATAACGTCCCTTAGATTGGTATTGAGGTGTTAAACAAGTGTCAAGAAGGTTCCATAAGGATTGGAGATGAAACGAGTTGACGAGAACGAAATCGGAACAGCTGGGCATTATACGGCCCAACATACTGGCCGTATAAATTATACTGGCCGTATGTTAGGCCGTAATTAGCCAAGAGGGGCATCACTCACTGGAACAAACATACGGCCTATATAAAATGTACGGATCGTATGTTGGTCGGGACAGATTTTAGGAATCAATATAAGGACCCCTCTCTCATTTCATTTCCACTCTCCACTCTTCAAGAAACCTCTAGAACACTCTCCATTATTCATCCACAAGAAACCAAGGGAAAACCATGATCAACTATACCAAATCCACGAAATTAAGTATATGAAACCTTACAAAAGTTCATCTACACCAAGAAAACTCAAGGGAAGTGAGTTAGGGTTTTGGTGCAAGAAGAGAAGTTCCACTCAAGGGTTGTTCATCCATCATCTAAGGTGAGTTTTATGATCATTCTTGGTTGTTTAAGGTGTTGAAATTTAAAAGCACTTGGATTGTACAAAGATATAAGAAATGGGTCATGAATGTGTGAATAGTGACATTGTTGGGTAAAGGTTTGGATTGAGTCATGATTATTGATATGTTGTGATTGTGAATATATTATGAATGACATTTAGAGCATGGAATAAGTATTATATGTGAGAAAATGCAATGATGAACTATGACCATGATTATGGAGAAATTGGAGTGAGATTGTGAATTGTGGATAATATAGATGGATGATGATTGTTGCTTGTGATATTGTGAATGTTGTTATCAATGTTTGGGAGTGGATATAGAATATGGGGAAAGTTGCATAAACAAAGGAAATGCTGCCCAATTTTATTTAGCTTTAGTAAGTACGTTTAAGTAATCGATTAGCTAATGTTCATGCGACTTCTCTTGAAGGTAGAAACGTGGGCATCGAAGGAGAACAAGCAAGCGATAGATTAGTTAAATGAAAAAGGTATGTGAGGCTAGTCCTTTCTTTCTATGGCATGAATCTTATAGCATGACTTTTCCTTCCTCCTCATGAATTTCCTACATTCCGGAAAAACTAATAGCCTATGTTCATGAGTAGCCACATGAGATGAGAGATATGAGTTCAATAATAATGATGATGAGTTAAGTATAAGGATTCTAGAGTTTATGATATGGTGTTCCTATAACGCTAATGATGTCATTTATTGTATACACTCACCTTATGTCTACTATTTCCTTCAAGGTGAGGCAGAATACTTATAAATGTTGCATAATGAAATCGGGGGTTCACGACCTTATGTCACCCCGATAGAGTATAATTGTCTTAAGTTTACAGTCATGCATTATGATGATAATATGATAAGTCTATGATATGTACATGATGATATTACACCGCGCCTATATGGTCGGGCAGACACCGCTGAGGCGGGCAGCGTATACACCATGTCTAGATGGCATGGGCGTCACCACTAGTGGGCGGCATGAGATGATATGGTACCCCGGACGCGGTAGGCCTGGACGCAGGCTAATGATTATCACACCGATCCGATATGGATGGGCAGCTTATACATTTATGCATATATGATATGATGATTTTGAAGTAAGCCAGCATGTGTTATTTCTTTTATAAGTGACAGTCATATACAATTGCTCCCTTATTGTTGCTTCCTTTATCTCATTGACGTATTTTCATTACTTATGCCTCTCATACTCAGTACAATGTTCGTACTGACATCCGTTTTCTTTGGACGCTGTGTTCATGCCCACTAGTAGACAGGGAGGTGATCTCGATCCAGACTCATAGGAGCTGTTAGCTGATTTGAGAGCACTCCATTGTTCCGGAGGTGCCTTTGATTATTCTTTTGTGCACATATATGTATATTTTGGACACGATGGGGTCCTGTCCCGTCTCTATGTCTAGCACTCTAGTAGAGGCTCGTAGATACGCAGTGTGGGTTACATGGTCTCACAAGGTCACTACTGTATGTATACATATATTATTTTGATAGCAGAAAGGCTTATGTTTATAAAAGTATTTATGTTCTCAAAAGAAAAAAAAGATTTTTTTTTCTTCTACGATTTGAGTATGAATTGGATAAAAGAACGCTTAATGAGTATGATGAGTAGTAGAATGAGCGGTGCTCGGTGATTAGCCCCGGTACCCGTCACGGCCCCTAGGCGGGTCGTGACACTTACGCTCCTTTTGCCCAGGGCCTGCCTTTCACGATGCAGGTACTAATTTTCAAGATGACGTGTTTGCTCATTAGGACATCATTGTATCAGCTAGTTGGTAAGCTTCACTTACTTCGGGCATTGTCTTTTGTCACGACCCTAATTAACGATCATGCGGGCACCTACCTTATCACTAGTAGGCGAACCCCTACCCGTTAACCCATTAATCATTAGCCAATTTCAACTTATTTACTCATTTATTAACAGTCAATAGATAAGTGAATGACTAATTAAATAAAACAAGTCATAATTAATAGATAATATAAGTGCGGAAGTCTTAACTATTACACCCCAAAATCTGAAAGTCATCGTACAAGGACTCTAACCAACAATGTCTAAAGATTGAAGTATATCTCAAATATAATAACAAATAATGTCTGGAATGAAAGTAGACATCTAGAAAGAGAGATCTTCAGGTGGCATAGCATGGATAGAAGCTCACCCTCGGATCTGATTAAGCTAACTAGCTTCAAGCTAGAGATGTGGTCTGGATGAAATCTCTGGCACACAATCTGCACTCAAAAAGGGTGCAACAAGTAAGTATCAGTACAAACACTATGTACCGGTAAGCATCATAGGCCGACTAAGATTAGTTCACGTATATAAGCATAAAATCAACAAGATAAACAGATAGGCACTTAATACTCAAATCCAAGTCACAGAATATCCCGTAATAGAGTCATAGCCTAAAATGAAGCTTCTAAACCACAAGTCTGTCAAGTCTCAATAATCTCACCCAATAATCACAACTTCAAGTTCTGTCCCTAGGTTGAGTCGCTAATCCACAATTTAACTCAGTCAATGGTCATATTTATATCCCAATAGGCATTCAATATCCATATCAAAATCAGAACCGAATGAGCATATAATAATGCAGAATAAAATGTAATGATGTGCAATGCAAAATATGATATTGTGCAATGCAATGCACTGGCCAATCACTTGAACTGTACATACATGCTAATTGGTGTCTTTGCCCAATAGCTATGACCTGTAGGGGGCCCATGAGGTCCATGTACCACTCGTTCCGAAACGAACCTTGGACCACGAGCTCACAACTAGGCCACATCCTCACCCCCGATCAAATGTGCCTTTTCAACGATCGATTAGCAAGTAGTATATCATTTTCATCAAGAAGATCATACTAACTTCTCACCACAATTGTCATCAAATAGTATCACAAGTAGTATCATAAGTTCAACAAGAAGATTATATTAACTTCTTCACTAATTTCACATCACAATGTATGTCTCCACGTATCCCAGTTCATTAGTATGTATGGACTATGAACAATTAGCAAAATCAATGTTAAACACAAGGCATCATGCCACAAGTCTTTCATGAATTGTTGTTACCTAACCATTTCCATCATGTATGAGTTTATGAATGCATAAATGAGTGTAAACATGGCAAATCAATGCAACCTAATAAAGCAACAGTGACGGTGCAAATCGCAAAGCCACAAGTCATATTAAGACATAGATCAACTCAATCATGAAATGAATCCTACAAACCGTCTCAACCAACATAAGAGTTTATGTCCCTGTTTAGTTCCATATATAGCAAGTACGCCTCTGTTACACCTCAGAAAATCTTCCGTTCGTACGCAAGTGAATGAACTAGTGAGGAGTATGAGTATACGATGTTTTCATGGGCAAGCAATGACATTCGATGATTCTAGGTGAGAGTTCAAAGATGTTAGAGATGGGGGAAGAGGATTGCCAAGAGAAGGTAAAGTATTTTGATAAGCATCAGAAAGAAATTACGAGTAACGAGTTAGTAAGGGATTAATGATGTCTTGGAGAAGAGTGATAACGTCCCTTGGATTGGTATTGAAGTGTTGAACAAGTGTTAAGAAGGTTTCATAAGGATTGGAGATCAAACGAGACGACGAAACGAACTTTGGGATCACTGGGGATTATACAGCCAAACATACTGGCCGTATAATTTATACGGTCCGTATGTTTGGGACCGTATAATCAACCCAGATTGGACAAACTCTCTGGACCAATTGTACGACCAAACATACGGCCCGTACAATTTATACGGACCGTATGTTGGTCCGTATGCTTGGTCGGGACAGATTTTGTCCAATAAATGTAAGGGACCAAGGTTATTTCATTTCATTTCTTCTTGACACCCCTTCTCTCTAAAACATCTCTCTACATATATTCCACAAGTTTTCAAGGGTTTTTAGTGATCAACAACACAAAATAAGGGAATCAAGTGTAAGCAAACCCATTAAAGATCATTCAAGTCAAGAAATCCAAATGGAAAAAAACTAGGGTTTTTGCTCAAGTGGAGTATTTCGACTAAGGCTTGTTCCTACAACATCTAAGGTAAGATTTATGGTATTTGGAAGTTGAAATGCTTGGATTTTAGAAGAGTATAGAAAAATGGGTCATGAAAGATGAATAGTGACGTTTTGAGAAATAGTTTGAATTGAATCATGATTGTTGTTGTGTTGTGACATGAATGGGTTATAAATGACGTTAAGATCATGAAATAGGCATTGTATGTGAATGGACGAAATCGTGTGTTATGGTCTTGAATATGAAAAATTGGAAGTGAATTGAGAATATGGATAATGTAGATGACTAAAGGCTATTGTTATGATATTGTAAATGTATTGTTGACGTTTGGGAGTTGAATTACGATATGGAGGAAGGTTGTATAAATAAAGGAGATGCTGTCCGATTTTCCCTAGCTTTAGCCATTTATGCTAGTTGTCAATTCTAACGATAGTATGACCTTGATGAAGGTATAAACGCAAGAGTGGAAGGGAACGTGCAAGTGTTATATAGTCGAACGAAAAGGTATGTAAGGCTAACCCTTCTTTCATAAGGCATGGTTCTTTGGCCAAACGTCTAAATCTCCTATAAGACTATGATTCCCTTCAAACGATTTGATTCTCCGAGCTAGTAAGCTCCCGATGCTCGATGTGCTACGATTGTACTAAGTTCCTCATATGACGAGTAAGCCTATAGGGTACATGTAGCGATAATGACAATGATAGTAATGATGATGAGAATAAAATGATGCTAAAGATGCTTATGAGCTATTATATGTATGTGTGCTTATGAAGGGCTATAATAAGACCCCGAGCTTATGACGCCGGGTAAGAATATATGTATATGAATATGTATAGAGTATGTATATGATTATGAAACGCGCGCGCACTTCTGTAGAAGGTACGGATAACCCTGATGCCTTGGTAGGGCCAGGTATGTATGACCTTGAGCCTTGGTTGGCCAAGTATGTATGAAACACCGAACCTTTATGGTCGGGCACGCTATAGCTATATATATATATATATATATATATATATATGTGTGTGTGTGTGTGTGTGTGTATGACATCAATATGAGTACGAATATGTTATAAAAATGAATGTGAAGGTAAATAAATACGGATATTGATGTATGTACACGGATACGCAATAGAAATGGAATGTCCTTGTGGAAAACAAGTAAGTGCTATGACGACGATATTATTATCTCCCATGTTATGCTATCTCATATGTTGACTCTTAAGCTTTCATATTGATATTGATCATGCTTTACATACTCAGTACATTCTTCGTACTGACGTCCTTTTGTTTGTGGACGCTGCGTCATGCCCGCAGGTGCACAGGGAGACAGGCTTGATCCATAGCTATATTTTTAGGGACTACATAGCGGAGCTCCATTTCATTCGGAGCTATAGCTTTTGGGTACTTATTCTTTTGTGTACATAATTATGGGCATAGCGGGGTCCTGTCCCGCTCATGTGATATGTTATAACCTTCTTAGAGGCTCGTAGACATGTGTATGTGGTTAGATGTGTTTGGCCTTGTCGGCCTATATTTTTGTATGTCATTTTGTTGGCCTTGTCGGCCCATGTACATTGATGTGGCATAGATGCCTATGATGATATAAGAAATGTTGTCGTCCAATTAGGACTAGTATGATTGATGGCTAGAATGCATGATTTGATTTATGGCTTACCTAGACGTTATGTGAAAGTATGTTAAAGGGGTGCCCGGGTGGGGTAGCGCCGGGTGCTCGTCGCAGCCCTAGTCGGGTCGTGACAGCCTCACAACTAAGTCTTGTATCACCAAGATGCTGCATTTTTCTATATATTATCATCAACAGTAAATCATACATCAAGTTTTCATCTACGTACTGTCATAAGTTTATATCACAATTCAAGTCTAAACTCATTATCCTTCCTTTTCTCCGATGATATATGTCACAATAAGAGAGAACTGAGTACAACACGACAATTTAGGTAATAATTCTAATCACAATAATAGGGCAACGAGCCACCATCAACAACAATCAACCTAATAGAAATCCATCCCGAATAACCACAGTATGAATACAACTAAACCTCATATTTCAGTACATAAAGTAATGGCGTCGAGCCCACAAAATCAGAAGTCATACCAACCTAGCTAATATCCAATCAAAACACCATGTCCGAAGACCTAATCATGCTTTCTCCCGTCAATTCTACACAATATATACATTTCGGTAATCAAAGTCTAACTAAAGTAAACCGTAACCTACCTGGAATGCCGAACAACAGTCTCGAACCGTCAAACCTTAGCCTTGCCTTCCTCTTTGGAGAGTCTCGAAACGATTAACGTTTATAAAATATGAATTATACATCAGAATACGAATATAAGGATACGCATATTGCCATAGTTTTACCCAAAACCCAAAAATGGATCCAAAATAGCCAAACCCGAGCCACGAGGGCAAAACTGTAATTTTATTGAAAATTCAGATACCATATAGTCAAAATATTACTCTATGAGTCTACATGTGTCCAACGATACCCATATTGCTATACTTTTAGAAAGATACCCAAAATACCCCTATAATGTGATTCCGGGTTCATGAGGGTAAAACGGGAAACTTAGTGCACAATTATGTTACCCATCATCTAGTTAACCTTCAATCTTAATTTCATGAAATTCTATTCATCACAAGACATCTAAATTCATCTTTTCTATTTTTAGCCCTAAGGTTCTCCACCCATTAGTTCTTCACAATTAGTGTGTAGGAAAACTATGAGATGATGAAAATCAACAATAAATAATGAATACTAGATTAGAATCTTACCCGAAAGTGCTTGTGAATGCTATTCCATTGTAATCTCCCCAACCCTTCAACTATTGAAGGTTTCATCAATTCTTGGGTTCTAATCTTTCACCCACCATTAATGGGGCTTAAACTTGTCATGGGATTTGAAGAAGGGAAGATAATGAATCATATAAGGGTTTGCACTTACCTTCAAGGAGGAACTTCACCCTAGCCCTAGGAAAATAACCTCACTTTCTAGGGAAGTGTTTTTGGGTTTATGAGGGGAAAGACTCGAAAATTGCACTTAAAAACGACTTTTTTTGCCCAAAGTTTAGCTGTAGCAGGTGCACCCCTCGCTGCAGCAGGTGGCCGCGTCGCTACAGCGGGTGCCTAAATTTCTGAAATGTTCAAAACTTCGTTTTAGCCCCCGAAACTCATCCGGAACCTCCCGAACACAAACCATATATGCGTTTTGATTGTAAACCACGTTACGGACTCAACCGTGACCTCAGAATTCCCAAAAGATATCATTTTAACCTGGAGTTGACCAAGTCAACCTCAACACTATGAAACTAAGCCTTTACTCGAGACTCAAAACATCCCCGAACACCTTGGGACCCAAACCAATGACTTCACTAAGTCATAGGTCGTACTAAAGGGACCGGGGGAAGGGTCAACAAGGTTAAATGGGTTAAAACACCATAACGACCAAACGAGTCGTTACATCTTTCCAGTAGTCATATCATGTTAGATAGTCAGGTATGCTAGGGGCCTTGTCCCAGCAACAGTTTAATATTTCAGACTCATGTTAGAGGTTTCATAGACATTCAGTATGTCATGTTAGATATTCAGTTATCTTCAGCCTTGTGGGCTACACTATCATATTTTCAGATTATTTCCGCACTTATGTTTTAAAATAGTATTTTCAGTATTATTATGATGTCACATGTTTGAACTCATATTTTGCATCAGTACATGTTCCATGTTGATTCAGAAAGCCATGTGGTTGGCTCGATCACATGCAGTCAGGCATGAAGTGTCGTGTTACGCCTAGGCCCTAGTTCGGTGAATGATAACCACTTTTTGTAATAATTTTTGGGCTCATTCTTGGGTTCATCTTCTATGAAGCTCGTCAACTTTAATTGAAGTATGCCGCTGCGGATGCTATCATTCCCTTTTTTTTGAAAATAATTCGTCCCCGAATTTGAACCTCGCAAAATCAAGAAGACATGCATTAGTAAACAACATTCGTTAATTGAAAGCAAGAATGGTAGGAACAAAACAAGCTAGTGACCATGCATACACTTAACCTAATCAAGCCTAATGTGTATAAATACACCCTTATAAAGCATGTGAACGTCATCATCTCAATAGATAATTTTCCTACTTATATACTTATGTAAGCATAACAAAAATCACTTCTGTATGTCGTAGGACTGATACATGCCTTTCCAATTTAGTTCTATCAACAAAGTATTCCAATGGGCAGAAGACACAAGATCCCTAAAATATGCATCAAATTGAGTACTTGTATCATACAACTTAGCGTCTTCAATTACACCTCCCAAAAATTTCTTCCACATAAAATCTATTCACATAGGCACAAGAGTTTTCATGAAAGATAGAAGAACCCTTAAGTTCCTAAATAAAATCTCCATTAAATTCGAGCCCATTATTAGGATCATCACAAATAATATTTTTCAAACTCATTGAATTCTACGTAATGGCTCAAATTCTCGAATGAGGAATCGCGGGTACGTTCAACAAAAAGTATTTGATCACTATTATCATAATAATGATGTATCTCCTTATCACTAGTAGCAAACACCTTTTTAAGCTCACAATCACCAATATTTGAAGAATTATGTCCCAGCATACAGAAAGAATCATATTCCAACAAGTTATCACATGAAAACTCATTCGACACTATAATAAGAGAGGGAGAATCATCTAGCTCATTCGCAAGCCTCTTCTCTTTTCAACAAGTGGGAATCCACAATCAACTATGCCATGCTCAATCTTAAAAGGGAACAAATTACTCTTATGCTTGAACTTAGAGGTTATAGTTAATGACTTATTATATAGCAAAATAACATCATCTTCAATATTAATAAATTCATCAACATAAGAAATAAGAGTGTAGTTCATTACCTCTAGAAAGACCTTAGGAGCAATGGAATAATATCACCTCGTTTCCCCTTGTTCATTGGTGTTAGATTCACAACCTTATCATTCTATTCAACATGCACTCGCTCCACAGGATTTGTAATTTCGACCACCTTAGGATTAAGTGTTACACCTCGGAAAATTTTTCGTGAGCATACAATGAATAGACCAATGAAGAGTATGAGTGTACGATGTTCTACTAAGAAGGGAATGACTACCCATGAGTTTTGAAAACGCGAAGGTTGCGGATTTGCATTGCGGCCCAGTGGTCGTAAAACAGAATACGACCCGTAAAGTGATTTACGGACCGTAAAGTGCCATCGTCTTCCAACTATCAAAACTTCAACTTTCTGTCAAATGTTGAAATGGTAAAATACGACTCAGAATACGGATCGTAAATTGAAATACGACCCGTAAACTGTGACCGTAAACCACCATGACCTACAGCAAACCTTTCTGTTTCTGATATGCTTAAATACGGTCATGAAGGACGGACCGTAAACCAGAATACGGCTCGTAAACTGGGATTACGGCCACTGTACACCCCGACTACTGTTCACAAAAATCAGATTTTTTAAGTTAAGTATAAGGGACCCCAAGCTCATTTTATTTCATTTCTCATCTTCACAATTCAAGAACTCTCTAGAATACTCCATAACACCCCATCCACAAGAATTCAAGAGAATCAAAGGAAAATCAAGATCAACAACACCAAATTCATGAAATTAAGAGTGTGAAGCCTATCAAAGTTCATCTACACCAAGAAATATCAAAGGAAGTGAAATAGGGTTTTTGGCATAAAAAAGTGTTGTTACTCAAGGCTTGTTCCAACACTACCCAAGGTAAGTTTGATGACCTTCTCATAATGATTGAAGCATTAATACATTGAAACACATGAATTATAGAAGAGTGTAGTAAATGGGTCATAAAATGTGAATAGTGCCATAGTTGAATGATAGTTGGATTGCATTATGAATGTTGATGAGTTGGGAGTGTAAATATGCTATAAATGACGTGTAGACCATGAAGTAGGTGTGATGTATGAGAAAATGTGATGATGAGATAAAGCCCATAAATGTGGAGAAATTGGAGAAAAATGGTGGAATGTGGTAAATGTAGATAAATGATGATTGTTGAATACAATATTGTGAACGTTGTTGTGCGCGTTTGAGAATTAATATAGAATATGGGAAAAGTAGTATAACAAAGGAAGTGCCGCTCAATTTTCCCTAGAAATAGTAGCGCGTTTTTATAGTCGATTAACTAACGTAAGTGCGAATTTTCTTTTGAAGGTAGAAACGCGATATCGAAGGAGAACAAGCAAACGATAGCTTAGTTAAACGTCAAAGGTATGTGAGGCTAGTCCCTTCCTTCTAATGGCATGAATCTCATAGCATAATTTTTCCTCCTCTTCATGGGTTCCTATATTCCGGAAAGCTAAAAGCCTACATCTATGAATGGTAACATAAGATAAGAAATATGATATGATGATATTTATTGCTCACACTCGCCTTATATGTTAGTTCCTTCAAGGTGAGGCAGGATGTCAATACTTGCTCCATAATGGAATCGGGGGACCACGACCTTACGTCACCCCTATAAAGTAAAGTTGTTCATAAGCCTTATGCATGTATTATGATAAGTATGCTACGATGAGCACGTATGATGATGATTTAACACCGCGCCTAGTTGGTCAGGTAGTCATCGCTAAGGCGGGCAGCTATACGATACACCATGGCCAAATGGCATGGGCAGACACCATTAGTGGGCGCCATGAGATGATACCCCGGACGCGGGAGGCCTGGACGCAGGCTAATGCTATGATTATCACACCGATCCGATATGGACGGGCAGCTTATACATTATTACACCATACCTATATGGGCGGGCAGCTCATATACATATATTTATGCACGCATATCCTGATGATGACTATGAGTAAGCCAACATGCATTATTTCTTTTACACTTGTTAGCCAGATACAATCATTCCATGTTGATGCTTCTTGTATGTCGTTGCCTTATTTCCTTGTTTATGCCTCTCATACTCAGTACAATATTCGTATTGACGTCTGTTTTCTTTGGATGCTGTGATCATGCCCAAAGGTAGACAGGGAGGAGAGCTCGACCCAGACCCGCAGTAGCTGTCAGCTGATTGAAAGCACTCCTTTGTTCGGAGGTGCTTATGACGATTCTTTTGTGTACATTTGTGTATATGTATTTTTGGGCATGACGTGGTCTTGCCCCGTCCTTATGTTTAGTACTCTAGTAGAGGCTCGTAGATGCGTAGTGTGGGTTAGATGGTCTCACGAAATGCTATTATATGTACATATTATTTTGATGGCCGAGAGGCATATGTATATAAAGGTATTTACGTTTCCATATAAAATATGATTTTCCTCCAATTTGAGTATAAAGTTGATAAAAGAGCATTAAATGAGTGAGACGAGTAGGACATTTACCTGCTGACAGTTAGGACATTGAAACGAACTGTTTTGGTTCTACAATCCACATTGGCATAGCAAGAAGCCAACCAATCCATACCCATAATAACATCAAATATACCATATTCAACTCAATTAAATCTATCATGGTGCGATGGTCACAGACTTTAACCACACAATTTCTATATACCCGACTAGCTATCACTGGGTCACAACGGGTATAGACACTTCGAAAGGCTTAATTGATGCAGGGTTCACCCCAAATCGACCAGCAACATAAGGAATAACATATGAAAATGTAGATCCTGGATCAATCAATGCATATACGTCATGAGAAGATACTGATAATAAACCTGTGACAATATCAGGGGAAGACTCTGTCACGACCCAGCCCCGTGGGCCGCGACTGGTCCCCTACTTGGACACCCAAACAGACTTACATACCGGATCGACATATCAAAAACTTAATCAAACTTAACATACATTAATTTAAGCAAATACTGGAAGCAAATATCGTCTTAAGCGGTCGCCCGTACAGAAACATCATATCCAAATCCGATAGATTGGCGGAATACACATCGCCAAATATATACACATATACAGACAAATGGGCCGTTTTGGCCATAATAGCAAACGGGGCCGCATTAAGACGCAGATCATAATCACAAACGAACAAACATGACCCATGACCCACATATATGACTACAGGCCTCTACAAACAATAACAGAAACATATGACGGGACAGGGCCCCGCCGTACCCAAATAGTCACATATATACAGAATATGCATAACAGAAGATATGTACCAAAATATGAGCTCCGGATCAAAAAGGAGTACTCCAAGTGGCAGAATATGTATCCTATATCGGAGGATCACCAAAATGAACGTCTGTACCTGCGGGCATGAAACACAGCCCCCGAAGAAAGGGGGTCAGTACGAAATATGTACTGAGTATGTAAAGCATGAAGTACAGTAATCCACGTCAGAACTGAAATAGGGAGTATGGAAAGCGGTTACAGAATCAGTATATCAAACCTGTTTTAAAAGCATAATAATGCAAATAAAATCATGCATAAGGCTCAGGAACATGGTCGCCACTCCGACGCTGGCGCCACAACACATCATACTCCAGAAGGTTTCAAATCTCCGTACAATCCCCGAACATATCATATCATCATATCATATCAAAACATCAGAACATATCATATGTCATATCACATCATAATGCCGTATATATATAAGCGGAACCCGGCCCTATGGCGAGGTCTCGGGAACCGTAACACATCATACTGCCGAATATAACATAGTGCGCACGATCACAAAACCGGCCCGGGATCCGGCGAACGATATCATAGTAGTAGGCACGAGCGGAGTAGTGCGGAAACCATATGCATATACATATTTAAATGAATTCCAAGACTCGACGAATAAATACATATACATACTGATATTAGAAGGCTCAAGGTAAGCATCGAGTCCATCGGAATTTGTATACAAAAGTTACGAACTTTCAAATTACAAAACTTTCGAAAAACACATCATAGGTCATTTTCTGAAAATATTTCATAAGTCATACTTAGAAATTCGAGTACCATTTATATTAAGAAGCTTTCAAATAACATTATGGAGCACTTCAAACGGAGCTTTAGAATCATATGCACCTATCCAAAATATACATATCCAAACTTTGGCCATATCAAATATTTTTCGGACATCATTGTGGATCCCATATTCATACTAGGAAACTTGCAGATAACATTATGGATCAAATCAAATGGGGACTTTAAGACCATATTTTCAAATTGAAATATTCATCAAAGGCTTTAGTCTTCTCGTTTTTCTTTCGAACAACATTCGAAACATAACAAATAAAATCTTTGAACATCATAGAATATGTATCCAACCATGTGGAATAGCTTATGGAGGTCAAAGATGTTAGCCAACCTAGTGGCTCTAAGAATAGGATTTTCCTTATAAGCATACATATACATTTTGTTTCTTCCAAAAAGGATCATGCCAAAAAAAAGAAGGAACGATAGGCTTTACATACCTCAATCGCTCGCTAATCAATTTCCGAATCAAGTCTCGGGCTCTCCAATCTCTACAATAATATTATCAATTACCTAAAAATTAGCTACTAGTACTTAGAATTTTTAATTATAATTAGTATTTGTCTACCGAAATTTCGACAGCACCTCCCCTGTAAATTCAACATCCTCGAGAATTAAACTCGGCCAAATTCATCAACAACCATACCAACAATACCAAAAACCAAACCAATAACATCAAAAACCAATTTAAAATGCATTCCACATTAGTAACCTTCCTTTCCAACATAATTCATCAACATTCAATTCAATCACGAATTTTCAAGCCGATATCGATTCTTACATATCCACTACCAATTCAAGATCATTCAAGTGCAATTCAAACGCATTTCATACCATTTTACAAAGTATACAAAAAGCATCCTCCAAGACTAGAATTCATCCGAAATCTCTAACCTTCGGCACAACATTCACAACACATTTTTCATCTTCCCATTTCATCAACAACAACCACAATTTACACCTTAACAATTCCATTTCCATAATTACATAAATCTACAATAAAATCACAAAATTTCCTATAACAACTTAACAACAATTTTCATGCCAACTTAAACTAGAATTCTTCCATTTGCATAAAAAGGCCATTACAACACAATTAACATAATAAATAAAATTTGATCATTCCTCTCCATCAACACCCATTTTCTGCCACACATACACATACCCATGATACAAAATTTTCATACTCTACATTCATTCCCACATACTACAACATATATATAAAATTCTTCCAAGCTAAAAAGAGTAGAATCCTTACCTTTTCCAAATTCTCCACTTTGTAAAAAAAGTACTTTCTTGCCTCAAGGTTTATACCACGTTGAAGAGGGTTCCGGGCTTAGTAGGAATTCACAAGAGATGAATTTTGAGCCAAAGATTTGAGCCCAACAATTTTTTTTTTTATAGAGGCCGAATGCCCCTCTCTTTTGCTCTAATTTTTTTTTTTTGTGTTCTTGAAAGTTCTACTAAGATGAAGAATAAATGGTCCCCCTTCCTTTAATATACATGGGTTTTACTTTATGTATGGGCTTGGGCCATGTAGTTGGCCGGCCACCCCATAGTTATTGGGCCCTTCTTTCCTTTTTTTTTTCATTTCATTTAGGCCCAAATTGTTGCGGGTCTTATTTTAAAATTCCCGAAACTAGTTTCTCGAATTTCCCATTTTGCCCGTGACCTTCCTCCATATTTCCACGTCAACATTTTCATAAAACAACACATATATTAAATAAAAAAAATCAATTTGTCCTTATTTCTTACAAGTCAAAGTTATTTCAAATTTTTCCGAATATGCAAAAATACGGGATATAACAGACTCGAGATCCTGTCAGCCAGCCAGTGCATAAATACGGTGTTGAGGACCACTCGAACTGGGCGCTCCTCCTCTACCTCTACCACGACCTACTGGTGTTTGTAAGCTTTGCCCCGGAGGGCGTACTGATGACGAAGAACCAACTGCTGATCCTGTAGGCTGAACGTACCTCTACTACCTCAGAATGGACACTCACGCATAATATGGCCTGACTGGCCGCAAGCATAACAAACATCCAAACCTAATCGACACTTTCCCCAATGTAGCTTCCCACACTGAGTCCATCGCGGTAAGGGTGGTCTCATCTAGCCTGAATCACCCCTATATTGAGAACTCGGGACCCTGAAACTGTGACCCGGTCCTGAGTGAATAGGTCGATCAAATCTCTGGCCCGCGAATCGTGGAGGTGCACTAGTCACTGTATGGCCTGAGTACCTAGAATACTGCTGCCTCTGACCTCCTCTAAGCTCACTAACATGACTTAAGGATCTAGCCCTCTTACTATAACTCCTATCATGCTCATGCTCACTCTCCGCTGTTGCTGCCGCTCTTCCAAATTCTGGGCATGGGCCTGGATGCGAGAAATATCCATACCATCCTGAAGTGAGGCCGTCAAACACTCATCCATTAAATGTGGCCTAAACCATTCACAAACTGGTGCACGTAATCCCCCATATCAGCTACCATGGTTAGAGCATACCTAGCCAAAGAATTAAAATGAAGGCTATACTTTAAGGCATTCGTACTCCCCTGTCTAAGATTTAAGAACCTATCAGCTCTGGCCTGTCGAACCTCTGGCGGCAAATAGTGTCGGAGGAAAGCATCTAAAAACTCTTGCCATATCGGTGGAGGTGCGTTAACTCCTCTAGAAGACATCCAAACAGCATACCGGTGAACTGCAACATCACATAATCTATAGAAGGCTACCTCTACCGACTCAACATCCGAAGCATGTATTACTCGCAATGTTCTCGACATTCCATCTATGAAGCTCTGCAAGTCCTCATCCGGTTTTGACCCAAAGAATTCTAGAGGGTTCAAACTAATGAAATCACGGGCTTTGGCACTGATAGCTCTATCACCATGGCTCGTACCTTACCGCTGGACCTGTGCGGCAACTAACTGGGTCAGCAAAAGGATGACCTCTCTCATCTTCTGGCTTGAGGCATCTAGTGGAGGAACTGGGTGTCACGCCCCAAAACCCCCCCTAGACGTGACAGGTATCTGATGTCATGAACTTTATCAAAAGAACCTAAACATTCAAAATCCAACACTAGAACCCGCAAGGTTCACTACTCAATTACCAGCAGTTTATAGATAAATGCATTCTAATCAAGCTATCAAAATTAAAATCAGCGGAAGTATTTAATGTTATATAACTTAATCAAAACATAACAAATGCCCAAAGAGTTACGCAACAACTCTTCAACTACCTACAAAATGAATGTAAACTATGGAGCTTCTAAGAATAAAGAATGACCGTCTAATCATCGGAACGCAACCCAAAAAATTAATATAAATAAATGGAACGAATAAATAGAGGATGACCCATGAATGAGCATGTGGGCTCACCAAATCAACAGCAACATCAAGTTCTCCTAGCGCTTTATTCTCCACGAACTTGCCCTTCTTCATTACCTAACATACCATAAAAAACAAAAATGGTATGCCTGAGTACTTCGTACTCAGTGAGTGCCTCGGGGTCAATGTGACATATAAAAAATCAGATATAATAATAAGTAAAGAAATCAGTTTTGGAAACCATGTGAAATCATTGTTAAACAGTTACTAAACCTGGTTCAATATGCTTGTCAAAATGAATGAAAATCCCCTTTTCATTAAGTTTACAACTTTCGGTTATGTCCTTTCAATTTGCCAGATTATCATCAGTAATACTTTTATAAGGAGATAAAGATATCACACGCGCCAATACAGGCACAAGAATGAATCACATCGAAGGGATGACCTTTGAGGTTCCCTAAACATAACTGCGCACCACATCGGAATATTAGACTCTCGGTGGCTATCCTTCCTCCCGAATAGCTAGGCATAAACCGCACCCGGGTAGCGAACCTGCGGTGGCCACTCTTCCTCCCGAATGGCTAGATATTACCACACTAGGATCCATACTGGCTACCCTTCATCTCGAGTAGCTAGGCCAAACACAACAACAAAGTTCATGACATAGAAGCCGAATCAAAATCATATCTCAAGGTAGTCACATTATCAATTAGCATTTAAGTTAATCATAAAACACCATTACCAAACCCTTAGCCATTATTGTTGATCATCTCTTATAGAGGAAAACGATTAGAATTACGTATACATGTATAGTGTATAATACAATCAAGGTGTAATGTGGGCTTGTCCCCTCACGCACACCAACCACAATCAAAGCATGAAATACGGTTTTAAAGTATGAAAAGTTAACCTTTTTATTCAATAAAGAACCTTTAAAAGGAGACACACATCCAAAATAAGGTTTTCAAAAGAGACATACCTTAATTAAGCCTTACGTAATTCAACAATTCACTTTTACGATGAAGAAGACCCAAAACCATGGCTTGAGTCACTTTGAGAAAGATTACCTTGAAACCCTAGGTTTTGCATTCAAAAATCATGTTAAGAATCATGGGTTTAATGCTAGGATCGATTAATAATGTTAAAGATGTTCATACCTAAATGTTGGAAGACTTGGAGGGAAAACATTCGTCCTTAAGGTTTGATATGATATGAAAAGTGAAGAAAATAACTGACGTTCGGGTATTTATAGTTTCTAAGCCGTCGGGCATTTCTGCGGTCTGTATAATGAACCGCAGAACCGTTCCAATGACAAGGTTTTGGACAGCACTTTGAACGATCCATTTGACAGTTCGTAGAATTTTCTATGGTCCGTATAAAGTCTCAGATGCACTGTATAATTTATCTAACAATTTAGGGAATTCTACAGTCCATTCTGCGGATCGTAAAACATTTGACGGTCTGTTAAAATGTTACGGAAAATGGTACTAAGCCTGAAAGTTGGAAATTTCAATCCCAAACGCTTAACTAAATTTTACGAGGTGTTACATTATCACCCCCTTAAGATCATTCGTCCTCGAATGAGAATCATAACGTAGGAAGTTCACTATACCACAAATGGTTTCAACAAACACAATCAATTCGTCTACAAATAACCAAAACTCTAACGCATACCTGTAATAGGGAACAAGTGAGGATATCTTTTCTTCATGTCCTCCTCCGCTTCCCAAGTAGCTTCCTCAGTGTTATGGTTTCGCTACAACACTTTAACTGACGCTACATCCTTTGTTCTCAACCTTCTAACTTGACAATCTAAAATCTGAACTAGCTCTTCTTCATAAGACTATGCTTCATTAATTTCAATCATTTCATGATTCAACACATGGGAAGGATCAGGTTTGTACAATCTCAACATCGAAATATGAAACACAGGATGCACCATAGCCATATCAGATGGTAACTTCAACTCATAAGCCACTGCCCCAATTTTCCTAACAATCTCATAAGGGCCAATGAAACAAGGACTACGCTTGCCCTTTTTACCGAACCGCATTACTCCCTTCATCGGAGACACTTTCAAGAATACCTTGTCACCAATAGAAAACTCTAGCTCACGCCGCCTCATGTCCGTATAAGACTTCTATCTTCTCTGAGCTGTCTTGAGTCGTTGTACAATAAGATTAAATTTCTCGATTACTTCATGAACTGAGTCAGGACCCAACAATTCTACTTCAGTTGGTTCAAACCAACCAATTGGAGATCGACAACGCCTCCCATAAAGAGCCACATAAGGAGCCATTTGAATACTCGTTTGATAACTGTTGTTGTACGCGAATTCCACAAGAGGTAAATATTTATCCCAATTTCCTCCGAAATCTATAACACAGGCTCGCAGCATATCTTCCAAAGTCTGAATAATTCTCTCTGCCTGCCCGTCAATTTGAGGATGAAAGGTAGTGCTCAATTTCACTCTAGTTCCTAAACCTTCTTGAAAGGATTTCCAAAAATGAGCAGTGAATTGTGTACCTCTGTCAGAGATGATGGATGCCGGAATCCCATGAAATCTAACTATCTCTTTTAGATATAAGTTGGCGTACTCTACCATGGTATATGACGTCTTCACAGGGAGAAAATGGGCAGACTTTGTGAGTCTATTCACGATCACCCAAATCAAATCAAATTTGGCCTTTGTACGGGGTAAACCCACAATGAAATCCATATTGATCACTTCCCACTTCTGCTGCGGAATCTCAATATTCTGAGCCAGACCTCCAGGCCTTTGATGTTCAGCCTTAACTTGTTAATAGTTTAAACACTTAGCCACAAAGTTAGAATTATCAACCTTCATGCTCTTCCACCAATAGTGCTGTTTCAAATCCTTATACATTTTGGTGGACCCTGGATGCACAGAGTATTTAGAACTATGAGCCTCCACCATCAATTCTTGTCGAAGTCGGTCAATACCAGGAACACATAATCGCCCTTGCAACCGTAGGACACTATCACCTGTCCCAACAGTGAATGAAATGTACTCACCCTTTTCCACTCCATCCCACAGTTTCATCAAAAGTTAGTCATCATACTGCTTGGATTTGATCCTTTCCACAATGGCAGACCGTGCTGGCGTGATTCCCACTAACTCACCATCTTCGGTTTCATCAAGTCTGACACCAAGACTAGCAAGTCTTCAAATTTCCTTTCCCATAGGCATGTCATGTGCACGTAAATATGCCAATGTGCCCATAGACTTTCTACTCAGAGCATCAACAACCACATTCGCCTTACCTGGATGATACAAGATATTCAAGTCATAATCTTTCAACAACTCCAACCAACTCTATTGTCTTAGATTCAACTCTCGCTGCTAGTGACGCCAAATCTTCAAAGCAAATACCACAATAGCCAACTCCAAGTCATGAGTCGGGTAATTCTTCTCATGCTTTTTCAACTGCCACGACGGATAAGCAATCACCTTACCATTCTGCATCAACACACAACCCAGCCCAATCATAGAGGCATCACAATACAACACATAGCCACCGGACCCAGAGGGTAAAGTCAGAATAGGAGCCGAAGTCAACCTTGTCATAATCTCCCGGAAACTCTTTTCACAAGCTTCAGACCACTGGAACTTAGCAGCCTTTTGCGTCAACTTAGTTAATGGTGAGGCTATTGATGAAAAGCCTTCCACAAACTTTCTGTAATAGTTATCCAAACCCAAGAAACTACAAATATTAGTCACACTCGTGGGTCTAGGCCAATCCTTCACTGTTGAAATTTTCTGAGGGTCAACCCTAATACCGTCGCCAGACACCACATGGCCTAAGAAAGCCATAGAATTAAGCCAGAATTCACACGTAGAGAATTCTACATAAAGCTCGTTCTCCTCAAGTGTTGTCAGGGTTATTCTGAGATGATTTGCATGATCCTCACTACTCTTTGAATACACCAAAATATTGTCAATGAAAACAATGATGAAACGATCCAGATAAGGTTTAAACACACGATTCATTAAGTCCATAAATGTAGTAGGCACATTAGTCAACCCAAAGGACATGACTAGAAACTCGAAGTGCCCATAACGAGTACGGAATGCTATTTTCGAGATATCCGGCTCCTTTATTTTCAATTGGTGATACCTAGACCTTACAATCTTCAAGAATAACTTAGCACCTTGAAGTTGGTCAAATAGATCATCTATCCTAGGCAAAGGATATTTATTATTAATGGTCACCTTATTAAGCTGGCGATAGTCAACACACATCCTAAGGGAACTATCTTTCTTCCTAAAAAACAATACTGGAGCACCCCAAGGTGAGGAACTTAGTCGGATGAAACCTTTGCCCAACAAGTCCTTTAATTGGTCTTTTAATTCCCTTAGCTCCGCTGGAGCCATACGATATAGAGGAATGGAAATTGGTTGGGTGTCGGGAATAACATCAATCCCAAAATCAATGACTCTATCAGGAGCAACACCAGGAATATCTTCGGGAAATACTTTGGGACACTAACTATGGGAACAAATGGAAATTCAGGTACTCTGGATTTTGTATCATTAACCACAACCAAATGGTAGATACATAAACCCCTTAGTAATCAATTTACGAGCCTTAAGATAGGAAATAAACCTACCCCGGGGCTTAGCAATTTCACCCTCCCAAATAATAATAGGTTCATCAGGAAGGCAAAACGAACTAATTTATAGCGACAATCCATATTAGCATAACAGATGGACAACCAATCCATGGCCATAATGACATCAAAATCCACCATCTCAAGTTCATATAAATCAGCCATAGTCTCACGACCCTTAATCACAACAGCACAATTTCTATAGACCCTAGAAGCAATAACAAGAATACTGGAAGGTGTATCGACAAAAGGGTTCCAACAACAGTTTAGGTTCCATACCAAAATCGAGAGCAAAATATGGGGTCACATAAGATAAGTTTGAACCCGGATCGATCAACGAATACGCATCAAATAAGCAAATAGTAAGAATACCTGTAACCACAGCGTCAGAGGCTTCAGTTGCCTCCTTCAAAATCAACCTATAAAGTCGAGTTGTTCCTCCATTAGAAGTGTTAGCAACTTTCTTTCCTTTACTATTACCACGAGCATTCTGATTATTAGCAGCATTGCCAGCTGGCAAATTCCTAATAGAAGTAGAAGCAGGCGAATTATTCCTCTGATTGGACATATTAGCCATCTCATGTAGCCATTTCCGACTCTCTCTCTTAATGTGGCCTCTAATCCCATAGTGTTGCCTAATACGATCTTTCCACACAATTGGTCGATTACTACTCTGAGAAAATCTGTTTTGATCATTATTAGTTCGCTGCCCTTGTCTACCAGAAGGCACATTGGCATTAGAATAAGTGCCAGACTGAGTAGATGCTGAGTACCCTTTCCTTTGTCCTCCATTAACATTACCACTAAAGCCACCCGCAGATCGGGCCTTCTTGTTTTGATCTCTCTCCACCCTCTCCTCGTTCTTCCGGTTCTCTTGTTGCTCAGCAAACCCAACTAATGATGAGAAAGTTCAAGTAGGAGACATAGCAGTAGTATTACATACAGACTTAATTCGTGAGACCAACCCATATACAAAACGAGTCAACTTATGCTTCTCAGTCGGAATTATGTACAGTGCATATTTTGACAGACGGGTGAACTCCAAGCTGTATTCACGAACAAATTTTGTGCCTTGCTCAAGTTTCTAGAACTTGGTAGCCATAGTAAACCTCTCTCCATGAACGCCTCCTTAAATTCAGCCTAAGTAGGAGGTAAAACATTATTACCCCTTTTAGACTCCCACACCTCAAACCAAGCGTGAGCAACGTCTTTCAACTGATATGACGCAAACCTTACAGCTTCAGAGCCCTGGGCATTCATTGCCCTCAGTGCCTTGAAAGTCTCATTCATAAAGTATTAGAGGTCATCCGACTCTCGTGACCCAAAGAACTCTGGTGACTTTAAATCCAGAAACTGCTTAAGCCTACCTCCACCATGAGATTCCATACCTCCACTCTGATGCTGAGCTGCAACTCATGGAGTTAATATTTGGATCGCTGTCTGCATTGACCCAATCTCAGGCACACCCATAGCTGGAACAACAGGAGCAGGTGGTGCTAGAGGTGGCGCCTGATTCCTACAATTATTCCCATTACCAGCGTTTGCTTTCACCAAATTTTGAGTTCCTGTGGCGCGTCCTGAGTTACCAGTTCCAAATTTAGTTAGGCCATTTCTGCAAGACACGAATTAACGAGCGAATTAGAACGATCCTAAAAGAACTTTAAGCTCTACATCACAATCTAGAATCAATAAGAATAGGAAACACCTATGAATGTCCTGGGAGTTTCTCGGTCATGCAGGTGATCAGGCTGCGCAAGGAAAACTCCACTAAACACAACTCCACAAACACCGACAGTAATCCTAGGACAATCTAAACCTAGGCTCTAATACTAAGCTTGTCACGCCCTAAAATCCACCCTAAACGTGACCGGCATCCGACGTCATGAACAACATCGGATGAACCTAAACATTCAAAATCCAACACTAGAACCCACAAGGTTCACTACTCAATTACCAACAGTTTATAGATAAATGCATTCTAATCAAGATATCAAAATTAAAATCAGCGAAAGTTTTTAATGTTATATAACTTAATCAAAACATAACAAGTGCCCAAAGAGTTACCCAATAACTCTTCAACTACCCACAGAATGGATGTAAACTATGGAGCTTCTAAGAATAAAGAATGGCAGTCTAATCATCGAGACGCAACCCGAAAAACTAATACAAATTAATGGAACGAAGAAATAGAGGATGGGAATCCTCCAGAATTTTACGGGTCAAAATCGGATGAAGATCCACAGGGATTTATAGATGAGATGCTGAGGACGTTGAGGATACTACATGCTTCTGATACTGAGTCGGTGGAATTGGCCTCCTATAGATTGCGGGATGTGGCCGTTCTTTGGTATAACAATTAGCTATCTTTGAAGGGGAAAATCTGCCTCCTTCGATATGGCAGGAGTTCGTAGATGCCTTCATCCGCCATTATATGCCACCAGAGGTCCGACGGGCCCGAGCTGACAAATTCTTAAATCTCAGACAAGGGAATATGAGTGCTCGAGAGTATAGTCTTTGATGTAATTCTTTGGCTAGATATGCTCTGGCTATGGTAGCCGACATGGGGGACCGTGTCCACCGGTTTATGAGTGGTTTGGGGCCACAGTTGATTAAGGATTGTTTGACAGCTTCACTCCAGGAAGGGATGGATATCTCTTGTATCCAGGCCCATGCTCAGAATTTGGAAGAGCAGCAACAGCTGCACTAGGGTGAGTGTGATATTGATAGAGGGCATAGTAAAAAGGCCAGATCGGCAGGTGCTCACAGTGAATATAAAGGGGATCAAGGGCAATTGTATTTCAGGTATTCAGGTCAGTCTGCGACTAGTGCACCTCCTCGATTTGCGGGCAGGATATTTGACCGCCCTATTTATTCTGGACCAGGTCAGAGCCCTAGAGTTTTGAGATCCCAGTATGGAGACGATCTTGGTCAGAGGAGACCGCCCGTACCCCGATGTAGCTAGTGCGGTAGATTAAATACAGGTCAGTGTCGCCAAGGTTCAGATGCTTGTTACGCCTGTGGTCAGACTGGGCACATGATGCGTGATTGTCCATCGATGTGTGACAGAGGTAGAGTCCAGCCCACAGGATCAGCAACAGGCTCCTCATCGTTCGTACACCCTTTAGGGCAAGGCTCGCAGGTGCCATCAGGCAGTGGTAGAGGCGGAGGGGGAGCATCCAGTTCAAGTGGCCCTCAGCCCCGTATTTATGCATTAGCCGGGCGACAGGAGCTTGAGTCCTCCTCTGATGTGGTCACAGGTATATTATCGGTATTCTTTTGTGATGTTTATGCTTTGATTGATCTGGGTTCTACTTTGTCATATATTACTCCTTATATTGCTGATTGTATTAGGGTGAAACCCGAGCCAATCAAACCTTTTGAGGTGTCTACTCCTGTTGGTGACCCGGTAATAGCTAGACAAGTATATAGAAAGTGCGTAGTTGTCATACTGTAGCTGACTTGATAGAGTTGAAGATGTTGGACTTTGATGTTATTATGGGCAAGAATTGGTTGGCATCCTGTTATGCCAATGTTGATTGTAGAACAAAGGTGGTTCGATTCCAATTCTCGGAGAACCTGTGTTAGAATGGAAAGGTAATACAGCGTCCCCGAGAGGTAGTTTTATTTCCTATCTCAAGGTGAGGAAGATGATTACTAAGGGCTATATCTATCATTTAGTTCGGGTTCATGACCCCGAAGCCAAGCCACCAACTCTCTAATCTGTTCTGGTAGTGAATGAATTTCCAAATGTGTTTCCAGATGAGCTTCCAGGACTTTTCCAGAATGGGAGATTGATTTTACTATCGATGTGTTGCCGGATACCAAACCCCTATCTATTCCCCCTTACAGAATGGCTTCTGCAGAATTGAAAGAGCTAAAGGCACAACTGAAGGATTTGCTTGAGATGGGATTTATTAGGCCCAGTTCATCGCCATGGGGATCACTTGTATTGTTCGTAATAAAGAAAGATAGCTCCTTACGAAAGTGTATTGACTATAGGCAGTTGAACAAGATGACAACAAAGAATAAATACTCGCTTCCGAGAATCGATGAGTTATTCGATCAGTTACATGGTGCCAGATGGTTTTCAAAGATAGACTTATAATCGGGATACCATCAAGTGAGAGTTAAAAAAGAGGACTTTCCGAACTAGATATGGTCATCATGAGTTTTGGGTAATGTCGTTTGGGATGACTAATGCTCTGGTAGTGTTTATGAACTTGATGAATAATGTGTTTAGGCCTTTTTTAGATCTATTCGTGATTGTGTTCATTGATGATATTCAGGTATATTCTCGATCGGAGGCAGAGCACGCAGATCATCTACATACTGTCCTTGGAATTCTTCGAACTCGGGAATTATATGCTAAGTTCTCAAAACGTGAGTTTTGGTTAAATTCTGCAACTTTTCTGGGCCATATTATATCAACTAATAGCATTCGAGTAGATACTCGGAAAATTGAAGCTGTGAAGACTTGGCCGAGGCCTACAACATCTACGGAGGTTCGTTGCTTTCTAGGATTGGCAGGTTATTACAGAAGATTTGTAGAGGGTTTTTCTTCTATTTCTGCGCCATTGACCAAGCTAACTCAGAAATCAGCAACATTTCAATAGACTGTTGCTTGTGAGCACAACTTTCAAGAGCTGAAAGATAGATTAACTTCGGCCCTAGTTCTGACAGTTCCAAAAGGATCAGGAGGTTATGTTCTGTGTTGTGATGCCTCCGGTGTGGGTTTGGGCTGTGTGTTGATGCAGCACGGTAAGGTCATTGCCTATGCTTCAAGGCAGTTGCGGAAACACGAGAAAAACTACCCGACTCATGATCTTGAGTTAGCTGCAGTTATTCATGCACTAAAGATGTGGAGACATTATTTTTGTAGTGTTCATATCGATATTTATACAGATCACAAGAGTCTCCAGTATATCTTCACATAGAAGGAGTTGAATCTACGACAGGGGCGATGGTTAGAGCGGTTGAAAGACTATGATGTGAGTATTTTATATCATCCTGGAAAGGCGAACGTGGCAGTTGATGCTCTTGGACACAAATCCTTAGGCAGCCTATGTGATGTTCATCCTGAGAAAAGGGAATTAGCCCGTGAGCTTCAACAACTAGCTAGCCTAGGAGTTCGCATAATGGACTCGGGCAGTACGGGGATTGTTGTTCATAACCCAACTGTTTGATCGTTAGTAGTAGAGGTAAATAAGCGCCAACATGAAGACCCTAAGCTAAGACATTATCGAGATACATTTCATCAGAAAGAAAAGCCACCATTTGAGATGTCTGCAGATGGAGTTCTTAGGTATCGAGACAGATTATGTGTTTCTAAGGTTGCCGAGTTGCGTCGACAGATTCTGAAAGAAGTCCATTATTCTCGTTATTCTGTTCATCCAGGAGCGATGAAGATATACCATGATCTTAAGTCCATATATTGGTGGGACGGAATGAAGAAAGATATAGTAGAGTTTGTAGTTCAATGCCCTAATTGTCAATAGGTAAAAATTGAGCATCAAAAGCCCGGTGGATTATTGCAAGCTATGAAAATCCCAACGTGGAAATGGGAAGTGATTAATATGGATTTTATTGTGGGCTTGCCTCATTCTCGGTGTAAGCGTACTCTATATGGGTAATCATTGACAGACTTACGAAGTCAGCTCATTTCCTACTAGTCAGAACTACGTACTTAGCAGAAGACTATGCAAAATTGTACCTCAAAGAGATAGTAAGACTTCATGGTGTCCATGTATCCATTATCACCGATAAAGGAGCACAATTTACGACCAATTTTTGGAAGTCCTTTCAAGAAGGTTTGGGAACTCAGGTGAGACTTAGCATCGCCTTTCATCCATAGACTGATGGGAAAGCTGAGTGCACCATTCAGACCCTTGAAGATATGTTGCGGGCATGTGTACTAGATTTCAGAGGAAATTGGGATGATCATTTCCCACTTATTGAATTTGCATATAATAACAGTTACACACTAGCATTTAAATGGCTCCATATGAAGCTCTGTATGGGAGAAGGTGTAGATCGCCAATTGGGTGGTTCGAAGTAGGGGGGACGAAGCTAGTGGGCCCAGAATTGATCCAGCAAGCGGTAGCTAAGATCAAGTTTATCCAAGATCGATTGTTGACAGCCCAAAGTCGTCAGAAATCATATGCGGATAATCATCGATGAGACTTGGAATTCCAAGTTAACGATTGGGTGTTCTTGAAAGTGTCGCCGATGAAAGGTGTAATGAGATTTTGGCAAGAAGGGAAAGCTTAGTTCCTGTTATATTGGGTCTTACAAAATTATGCGTAAGGTAGGTCAAGTGGCTTACGAGCTAGATTTGCCTTTAGACTCGGAGTCCGTCCACCCAGTTTTTCAAGTATTAATGCTTCGTAAGTATGTTGGAGATCCTTCCAGAATTGTGCCTATAAATGGTGTCCAAGTTACTGAGAAGTTATCCTATGAAGAAGTACCCGTTGCCATTCTAGGTAAGCAAGTTCGGAGACTTAGAACCAAGGATGTAGCTTCGGTAAAAGTTTTGTGGAGAAACAATAACAGAGAGGAAATGACTTGGGAAGTAGAGGGAGATATAAAGTCCAGGTATCCACATTTATTTCCACCCATAGAAGAGATTCAGGCAGAGACATCATTGTCCCCAGGAATATAATGCTTCTTTTGATGATTTCTTGGTCGTGTGTGGCCAATATTGTTCTTGTTGTTGTATCCCTGTGAGGCATTGTATATTTTGGGCTATTGTGGTAGGATGGTAGTAGCACAATTACAAGGGAAACTCTGGCAAATTCTTGCAGAATCCTTAAGAGGTTAACATTCGGGGACGAATGTTCTTAATGGGGGAGGAATGTTACACCTTGGGGGATTTCATGTTATTCGTATGATGAGTAGACTAACTAAATTCTAGGGTGTACATGAAGTCCCTATAGGTTAAGGAAGGATTTTTGATAATTCTAATTAAGATTCAAAAGACATTTGAGGCAAAAGAAGTAAGTTCGTCGGAGGAAGTTAAGGTTGAGCCATGCTTTGGGAAATTTCATATCATTTGAGTTATGAATTTCTTAGAATCACCTTGAGGAAGAGATATAGAGTCCATTTGATGGTTAATGAAGTGTTATACAAGTGACAGGAAGGTTCCATAAGGATTGGAGGTCAAACGAATCAAACGGAGCACGATTACGCGAAATCGGGAAGAATGGGGGTGCACACTGAGTGTGCTGAGCCGCACACTATGCGAAAACCCCCTATTTTGGGAGTGCTCACTTCCCAGCACCACCCCTAAGTGGTGGGGAGAGCGTACGGCCACACACTTAGTGTGCAAGGTCGCATACTCTCCGCCAACTTGGTCGGGGTGCGAAATTGCTACATTTTTAAATCCCCAATGACGCTAAGTTCATTTATAATTTTTTCCACTTATTTCTACACCTCTTAGAGACTTCCAAGGAGTTATTGAAGGTTCCCTAACACTCCACATCCTTCCATAATCATCCAAAGAGAGAATCAACATTAACACCCCAAGTTAATTCAAGGAAAGTGATTGTTCTTGATTTCTTCCAAGGTTGGAGTGAACTTGGTCTTGAAGGGAGTTGAGCTAGGTGAGGTTCCTTGACCATAAGGTATGTGTTTAATCTTAGTTATATGTTTAGATTGATGTAAAGGTTTAGTAACCCTTAGAAAGGAAAAGAATTAAAGTGGAGAAACTATAGATGTTGTAGTGAAGAAGATGACTATGGTGTGAACTTGAAAGGGGATTTTGGTTGAAATTGATATTAAATTGAATATAATTTCTTGAATATGATATTATGGATGTTATTATTGTCATTTGGGGGCTGTTTTATGATATGGTGAAAGTTGGTGAAATAGGGGAGATGCTGCCCAAATTCCGGTAGCTTACTTAGTCGCTCTAGTCTAAACTTAAGTGTATTTTTAACAACCTAACTTCAATACGAATTTCTCTTGAATGTAGAGTTACGAACTTTGGAGGGAAGCATTTAGTCGTTAAGAAGACGTAAAGGTATGTAAGGCTAACCCTTTCTTTCAAAGGCATGATTCTTATGTTATGATTCCACTTATGCTATCCATAATACCTTTATTCCTAAAAAGGGCTAGAAATCTATTGTTCTCAATATTTTTATGATGACCCCATGTTTAGCGAAATCGAGGCCGAAGAGCTAGATGGTCTCATGTTATGTTTGAGGTTTACTCTATTGACTTGGATGATATTCGTTATAATTGACCTCATTTATGTTATTGTTAATTTAAAAGGAAACAAGATAGTGATGATGATAATGATGATAGTTTCACTTCTTGAAATGCCAAAGCTTGAGGTTCTTATTGTTCCCATGATGTTATTGAGTTGTCATGATTATTGATTGCATTTTTTGTTGTTGATCTCACCTTATGATACCTGTTCCCTCAAGGTGAGACCTAGCGATGATGATTGCTCTATAATGTAATCGGAGGTTGCCGACCCTACGTCACTCCGATAGAGTTATAACTTTTGATTGGGCTCTCATGCATGTTATATGTATATGTATAATACACCGTGCCTAGTTGGCTGGGAAGAAATATGGAGAATGATAATACACCGCGCCTATATGGCCGGGCAGACACCACTAGTGGGCGGCGTGAGATGGATACCTCGGACGTGGGAGGCCTGGACGCGGGTTAATGATGATTACACTCACTACAAGAAATATGACTTTTAACAACTACGCCTGGACGCGGGCTAATGATGATTACACTCACTACAAGAAATATGACTTTTAACAACTACATCTTAAAGAAGGGACATGAATCCGGTTGTTAAAAATATATGTGTAGCGACCAATTTTTTTGCCGGTCGTTAAAACCCATTTTTAACTCAATATTAACGAGGGGGAAATATTGCCATCGTTAAAAGCATAATAATCCGTCGTTAACGTTAATTATCAATAAAAAATAGGCGCTACTTTTTCCCTCCTTTCCTTTTCCCCCACCCCACTCCCCACCAAAAAATGAAATTAGCTATCATCAAAACACACACACACACACACAGATCCAAATTGAAAACTGCTGGTCTATCACCAACATCGTAAGCATCGTAAGCCTGCAATTGCAATCAAAATTAAGTTTCTGGGAGAAGAAAAAACTGTTTGTTACCTTTGTCGTCATCCATTGTTTTTGTTAGGGTTTCTTCTCAAGGTAAGATTCGTAATTTTGCACTTTTTATATGTTAATTTTGGCTTCCTCTCTCCGCATTTCTTAATTTTGGCTCAAAATATTCTCCGTAAGTTTCACAGATTGTTACGGGTTGGTCTTTGGGAGTCATCGTTCTTATCTCCATCATCGTTCACTCTTTCATCTGTGTTTACAGCGTGTGTTACTTTCGGCTTCGTTCTTTATTCGGTTTTATGTGAATTACATGATTTTTGTGTGCTTGAGGTTTTTGGGTGAGCTTTATGTTTCTATTGCTATGTTATTAGACAGCGTTTTTTGGTTTTTGTTTCTATTCTGTCGAGTCGCCGTGAAATTGTTTAATTAGTAGGGATGGAAGATAATTTGGGGGAAAACTTGTTTAATCTTCGAAACTAGTTTAATCAGCATAGGGATGTAAATTTAATGCTGCAATTTCGTCAAATATGCTAAAAAATCATAAAACCAATTTCAATTTGGCAAGATACTACTTATGGAAATGCTAAATGATATTACTTATTGAACTTTTTCTCATTTGTAAAGAGATATTTTAGAACTTGGTCATAATCTCATTTTTCTGATGTAGCTACTACCTAAGATTAACAAGTAATTTATAATTTGTTTTGGAATTTAGTTGTAATCTCCCTTAACTAGTAGCTACTTAAGATTAAAGGTTCCTAGCTCATTCTTTTAAGCGATATTTTTTCTGTTTTGTATGTTTGGTGTGTTCGAATTATTGTAACCACCGATAAGCCAAGATATAAAATTCATCTGCTTGGGTTAAAAAAGGACAGACTTAGTCTGTTTACTTTCTTTGAAATTACTTTTTTTACCTATGGTGTATGTGCTGAGTATCGTGGGGGCTTTCTTGTTTGTTTCGCAAGCTTGTAGGAGAAAAAATAAGATAGCGCCTTTGTAAAATGCCTAAATCCATTGAACAGTCCTCTGTTTATGTTTATCCATTCCCCGGTCAACGCGGACACTTTGCTGGATTATTAGAATGCATATACTAACCAGCATACAAAACACGACCCAAGGCTTGAGAGTTATTGGGCTAAAACCAAATGAGAAGATTGCACTCTTTGCTGATAATTCATGTCGATGGCTTGTTGCAAATCAAGGTAAATCAATTGATCCTATTTTGTAAATCCTAGAAATGGCGAAATTTTAGTTTTATTTATAATGCATTGCCTTTTCTCTTTCGTTTTCCTCTTCCCTTTTTCAGATTTCAAATTTTTTTAGCCATGCGTAATTTGGCAGATTTGGATAATCCTAAGTACTTGGATTTAAGCCCTTGATTATCATACATGGCTTGAACCTAAAATATGCACAAAATTTGTACATCATGAAAATGGTCATCTGCTAATGTAAAAGACAATAGAATTTTAGGTTATTGGCTCACCAGCTATAAAGGTATAATTGCTTCTTGAAAGAGTTGAATCCTATAAATAAGCAGACAGAAGCTAGAAGCACCATTTTTGTGTTAAAAGTATGATAATATTAGATTGTAACTAGCTGGTTCTGTTTTTTGGAATATGGTAATATGTCATAGTTTATCACCAAAAAGATATTAGTTTGTATGCGGGGGAAGAATGGAAACTAGTCTCAGTAACAATTTGGCATCTCTTAATTTCTATACTTAGCTGATGTGGTAATATTGTATTGATGTGAGTTGGTTACTGCAGTAGTATATGTGGTTTAGAGTTTATTGTTGAGAGGTTGTTAACTACAGAAGTAGGTATGCTGTTTTTTTGTCTTGCTCTGTACCGCAAAATAAAAAGATGTTAGTCCTCTATATCTCAAATATCTACTAGGAAAATAATTTGAATTTAAATCTCGAGTTCTTTTTCATCTTCTTTTTATAACTGAGAAATTCTCAAAGGTAGTGGTACACTATTCGAAACTTGGTGGATCATGGTCCGCTACTCTACTCTCCTCCACTTAAGTACCGGGCTTTTGAATGTGGCGTGATTAAGAGTAGGATGAAATGATTTACCTTGATCACTCATAAATCGGATACTCAACAGCAGCCAAGTGCCCAAGCTTTTGATTTAGCTTACTTAAATTGGGAATAACTCAGCAGACTGTTATTCACATGCACTCGTCTATCCTTTGCAAAGCTTCAATCACCATTCACTGTCGTAAGGTCCAGCTGATATACTGTCCTGTAAAATAACCTGAACTCAAGCATGTCCACGAGATGGTAAATGGGGTTGCTTAATCACTGATGTGTTTATTAAGTAAGGATATAGTGTAAAATCACAATCCAAATTATGTTCAATTTATTTGGAAGCTCTGTTGCAAACTGTCTAGTTTCCTTTAGGTATGATGGCAATGGGGATATTAATGTTGTAAGGGGTTCAAGGTCATCAGCTCAAGAGCTAGTGCAATTACAACCACTCTGAAAGGTTAGTGCAGATGTTCGTCTGTTGTTCTAATTAACCTGTTAATGAGTATGTTACTTGTTCTCCCCATCTTTCTTCTCTTTTCTTTTTCCTGATTAGTTGTTTTCCCTGTCTCTCATTTTTAAACATGTTGATATTGTTCTTATCAAAAACAAAAAAAGGACATGTTGATATTGTTTTTGTCAAGAGTCATATGAATCTACTTCATTCTTAAGATGTAGGTAAGACATTTACTATAAGATATATAACTTAAGCAAAAAAACGTTCTTGCTTAATTAGAAACTGAATGTTATTAAAAATATCTCAAAAGTGCAAACACAAGCTCTTTTTTATTTGTTTTGACCGGAAGAGCGTAATGTTTAATTCTTGATTTTGTCATTGATGAGAAATGTCTTCAATCTTAATGTGCGTAGCATACAAATGTAAAGGCGTTTTACTTTCAACTGCTATTCTGCAAAGTTTCAATTTATGCAGATGCTTATCTTCTGATGAGTCTGTTAGCTCATAGGACATGTAAAGTATCTATTAACTGTATTTTCATAGTTTCTCATCATTGAGTTGGATCCTCTTCTTTCTTAAGACAAAAGAAGTGAAACTTGGTGCTTTGTATTTCCTAAGGAAGCTTCGCCAATTGGACCGCATTTAGTATGCCTAGAAGTTCCATGACTGTGATGGTCTACTCTAAAACATTAAATCGAGCTTGGTGTGAGAAGAAAACAAGGAACAATTATTTGATCCAAGCGATTCCTTTCTCCGCAAAATCCGCCTGAAGTGAGTGGGGGTTTAAGCTTAACATAAAGACTTAATTGTTTCTGTTTATCTATAGGTAAACCATAAGCCATAGTTTCTCTAACATTTTAGCTTATAGTTGGTATGTGGATTTCGTCTTGTTAGAATCTTTACAATTTTGCACTAATTGATTGGTGATAGCTTCTTGCTTACAGCATATTAGACCATGCTGCAAAACATTATAAATGCATGTTTAGTGTTTGCAACATGTCTTCTTGTCATATTATTAAAGACCATTTATTCCAATGATGTGTCAGGCAACAAGGAGGAATTATTGTTGCAGGTCCTGCTAGGTTAGGATTTTGAATTATGTAATTTATCCTGTTCACTTTTGAACTTTGTCTCAGTTCCTCTTTACATGCTTAAAATTAAAGGTTAAATGTCTTTTTAAATATTGGATTATGTGATGAAGGCAATTAAGACTTTGAAATTTTGAGCATTGTAATTTAGGGAGTTCTTTTAGACAGAAAGAGGAAGTATATTTTTCTCTATTTTATATCACTTCTCTAGTTCTTAGGAGTTACAGGTAAGTTGCTGGCACTACACTCATGGTAGACATCGGTCATTGAAGTATCTTGCAACTTGCTGAGAGATTTGATTCGGAGTAGCATAGCTAGTTTGGTAGGTTTGATCTGGTTTAACTCGTATGTCTCTCTTCAATTACATTTGTTCAATTGCAGTAGCTATTTTTAAGAAGTGTCTTATACTTGTAATAAACAATTACTATATCCATAACCTAGATCAAAGCTAAAGTTAGCGATCATGTCTAAAATTAAATGTATCTAAATCTATGTGAGTGCTAAAAATAATTATTTAGACTCACTTTTTTATGATTCTTATCATTTGGATGTGCTCTAACATGCATCGTGCTACAATCCTATTTCTCATTACATCTTTGTTTAATAAAGATTTCCTAAGCTATTCACAATTAGCATATTTCCAGACTTTGATAAGTACATTTTAAATCCATTTATAAGCAGAAAATGAAAGAACTTAAGTTCCTTCAAAGCTAGTCATTACGAATTACTTGCATTGAGTAAGTTTTGGTTTCAAATGATTTGAAGCAAGTTTTGCTTTCAAATGATTTGATAGGATTCTTGTAGCATGAAAAAATAACCGGAGGAAATCAGTGCATGCTACTAATTTCTACTGTGTGACTAGACTAGAGTGATAGATGTAGTCAGTTGATTGTCTCGTGAAAATTATACTCTATAACTGGGATTAATGTCCAGTTTCAGTCTGTTATTTTTCGTTTTCTTGAGCTATAATGTTGGTAATAATAAAATGTTTTTACCAAAAAAAAAACTAAGATATAATTTAGGTGCTAGCTTCATTATAAACAGAGAAGTAATTTTTAAAGTAAATTGCAATTTTACAGTATGGGAGCCACTAACTTTAAGTTTATGTTTCATTTGTTTAATGACAGAAACTTTAAAGCTCAAAGAGGTCCAAATACCCAGATTCAATATATATTTCGAGTTCTCAGCCTAGCAAACAATGTTTTGAGAAGGTATTTGATTATCAATGCAATATGTGTACTTATTTTTTACATTTGATGTGGCAATTGCAACTGCTATTTTTCTCGTGAAGTCCACACTCTATGAAGTTATAGGAGATTCAAAATGAAGATTGTGAGGGGACAACCGGAGGGAACTAGTTTAGCGAGCATGAAGATTAAAGTTTTTGTGATAGCGTAGTAAGTAGTGTATCATGAAAGCTATAAATCAACATCCATACATGATTATGTTCATTGGTCAATGGATAGTCGATAGGAATTTACCAGAGAAGTAAAATAACATCAAATAAGTGTCTTTGGAAATGCAATAGCTCCTGGATTAGACCTTTTGGCTTCTTTGTTCCCACTGGACAAAGCACTTTAGTGTTTTTCATCTGTTTGTCTTCTTATTTTTTCCGTTGAAGTTATTTATCCCTTTCCAATATCTTTTGTTGGTTAGTTTGATTAAGCTGTTAAACAGTTGTAGACCTAGCGACATTTTCAGCTATTTTTTTGTTCATATACAGATAAACATGTGTTTACTTCACCTTCTTTCTTTGTTAGTCCTTACTTTGTATTTTATAACTTTCTATCAAAATGTCATTATATATACCTCCTTTTGTAGGACAAATGCAAATCAATGCAGCTTACAATGTGGTACAACAATGCAAAAGCTGGAAGAAGATTTTTCGCGTTACTAAATAAATAGATTAGGATTTTATAATACAATATCTTAGTTCCTTTTGTTAGTAAAATCATACTTTTAGGAATCAGGTAGATTTGGAACTATGTATTTGTTTGATACAATTGTGTCATTGATCTTTACATTTATATTATATATGTTAATTTTCTTTGCATTTTAGCATTGTGTTCATTTTAAATTTATTACTATTCAGTAATATAATTTTGTAACTATATATGTTTATTAGAATTCACATTAGCGAGGGGAAATTTGGTCGCTAAAGCACTTGCAACGACCAATTAGTTGTCGTCATTAAAGAGTTTTAACGACCGGATGATTAATTAGCGAAAGGAAATACTGTCGCTATAAATGACGTATAACGACCGGAATCATGCCGTCACTAACAAATCTTTAACGACCGATCGGAAATCCGGTTGTTAAGTATTAACGACAGGGCTTTTAACGACGGGTGATGACCGGATTTTACCCTGTCATTATTGACTTATAGCGACTGGATTTGGACCTTTAACGACAGGAGTTCCCCTCGCTAAAAACCTATTTTCTTGTAGTGACTGTACCGATGTGGTCGAGCAGTTTTATATATATATATATATATATATATATATATATATATATATATTTATCATGATGTTTTATTAATAAAGTGTCACGACCCAACCGGAGGGCCATGACGTGTACCCGGTGCTAACTTACCCGGACACCTCCTAAAAGGTAAAGTTAGCATGCATGATATCCGCCTTAAGAGGCAAACTGAGGTACATGTTATTTCCTTACTCTATGCTGTGCTTTACTCCTTGATCTTATGGTATTGTTCATGCCTTGCATACTCAGTACATTACTCGTACTGACGTCCCTTCTTGTGGACGCTGCGTTTCATGCCACGCAGGTGTATAAAGATGAGTAGAGGGTATTGCTAGAAGATGTTCCAGCTGGATTGGCGAGCTCCATTTCCTTCCGGAGTGTTGCCGAGTCAGAGTATCTATGTTATGGTATATTGATTTATGTTAGAGACTTTGCAGACAGAGTCACGTATATAGCATGTCAGTCTTGCAAGCGGCTCTGCAAGCCGATGTATCATTATGCATTATGTTACAAATTTCATATGATTACAAATTTTACTTGATTTGAGAAAGATGAAAAGAATGTTTTTGAAAAGCTTTCATTATGCATTTCATTTCGTGGTTTAAGAGTCCAGTGAGATTATGAATATAACGAGAACCAGCGGGTTCACTCAGCTCTAAGTAAAGGTTCGGGTGCCCATTATGCCCTATCGGGACTGGGGTGTCACAGTGACGCTGTGGCCTTTGTTGTGATATTTCTATGGATATATGTGTTTCTTTGATATAGCTATACTGATGCATTTATTTTGCCCATTCATTGACATGCCTCAAATGTTTTCCAGGATTTTATGTATTTATTGATTTCCTGCCTTACATACTCAGTACACTATTCGTACTGACCCCTTTCTTCGGGGGCTGCGTTTCATGCCCGCAGGTACAGACACTCAGCTTGGTGATCCTCCGGCTTAGGACTTCTGCCCAGCCACTTGGAGAGCTCCATTGTTCCGGAGCTTGAGTTATTTTTGTACAGATCTTTTTGATGTAGATTTTGTTATACTCTTAGAGGTCTGTAGAATTATGTGGGTTGTGTATATACGGTTTGGTCAGCTATATCGATGTAGTACGTCTTGGACGTCCCCGTGTATAGCGGCAGCCTTGTCAGCTTGCATATTTGTTATGTTTTGGTTAACTGTGACTTCTCAGGGGACAGGTTCTTTCTGATGTATGATATGATAAGTTCACAGCATGCTTTTACAGAGTGCCATATTGTTCTCAGTTTCAGTCTGATTATATCTAGGGGGTCGTATACGGGTGCCCAGGTCAGGCACTAGTCATGGCCTATCGATTTGGGTCGTGGCAAAAGTGCTATCAGAGCAATTCATCCTCGGAGTGTCTACAGACCGTGTCTAGTAGAGTCTTGTTTATCGGTGTGTTGTGCACCACATCTATAAACAGCTTGCTACAGGACATTTAGGATGTCATCTTTCTTTCTGATCATAGATCGTGCAGTAGAGCCAATGATAGGAAAGCTCGTTCTTGGTACGATTTTTGTTAAATAGCAGGATTGTATTGGAGAAGAGGCCAAGTTCAGTTAATAGGAGCGTAAGTGAGGCTCCAAAGTGGGACATGAGACCCGTATCGCCCGTCGACTCAAGATCGAGGATGTCAAGAGGTATAATAAGAAAGAGCATCAGTTATTCCATTGAGGCGGACCCATCGGAGGATGTGGCTCCAGTAGGAGGAGACCCGACTGAGAAACCATATGACAAAGACCTGTTTAAGGGTCATGAGACTCCTATGGATGAAGACATAATGGAGGAAGTACAAAGTTGGTACATCTAGATTTTCCTTACATTTCAGCATTATGTTATGCCAGACTAGTAGACGGTGGGATGACAAGGATGAAGAGCACACTTCACTCTATAGCCTACCAGATCAGGCTATGGACCGATCGGCTACAGGTATACGTGTTCTTATTGGAACTTCCTATGTGTGTATGTATTTACTTCAGGGTAATACTGAATAGTGATGAGCGAAAATCCTAAAGGGGATCAGTGACTTAAGTATTTGGAAGTAATTGCGATCAAGATGCCTTCGCCACCATTGGGAATCTTGAAATCTAGGTTGGAAGGTAGTCATATACGCAGATGAAAGGTAATTATTGAGGATTTCAAAGGCCAAAATAGCATTTGCTTAGTTGAAAGAGTAAAAGGTCCTTTTAATCCGGAGGGAGATGCATTACGAGAATTTATTGGGGCCCGTTAGAACTTCAACTAGTTCTAGGTCATGTGAGGAAGGTCACGCAGTAAGGTGTATGCGATTATACCAGCACTAACGCACCGGACCTCATTAGCACTCCAAGGTTAAGCGTGCTGGGATGAGAGAAATACTAGGATGGGTGACCCCCCCTGGGAAGTATATTAAGAGTCCTACAAATTCAGATATAAGAGACAGATGAGAAACTAGAGTAGCCTAAGGGAAATTTGAGTATGCGGCATGGTTAGAAACCATAAAAGGTCATGAAGGATGAGGCGGACTAGACCGACAAAGAAAAAAAAAAGTGCATCACAACTCTAGAATTAGGATGAGTTCGAATAGTATTGGGAAGTACTCTGTAAGCGAGGCGTTAGTAAACACACACACACACACACACACATATATATATATATATATATATGTGTGTGTGTGTGTGTGTATGACATCCCATATGTGGCTGCGCCAACCGGTATATGTGTCCCAGCAACCGACGTTGCGGTATACTGAAGGCATCAATCGAACAGGGTAGAGAAGTTCAAGTGATAGATGTTACAAGTAAGTTGATGATATTGTCACCATAGGCTAGAAGAGTTAGAAAGTCCTAATGCAACAACATCAGGGAAAGGAAGAAAGTGAATGTATAGAAAGTAAAGATATTAGAATGCCTTGAGAAAAAAAAAAGTAAGAAACGAGGGTAAGTGAAGCTTCCAAGAGGGACGATGGGTAAGGCAAGGGACAATTTAGATAAAATTCGAAGGTAGGCATGCGAAAGGGATAAAGTATGGTAGTGTGAAACAAAAGATGAATGTGTGGGGTCAGAAAACAGACTTCGATAAGTGGGACTAAAGGATAGTAATCACAAATAGGGATGTGAAGCTTAGAGAGAGAATGATCAGGCCTTGCAACAATACTAAGAGATTTCCAGCTCTCGAGAGGTGTCTAAAGGGATAAATGTGGAGTCATACTGACACGGTTGCCTCGGAAACGGGGAAGCTTTCCTAAAAATGATTTAAGAATAGAACGGATTTTCTCGTTTAAAGGAATATTTTACGAACGTTAGGGTCGATACTATAAAATAACAAGTGGAGAAGGGCGCTCAGGGAGGAAGGAACTCAAGGAAGGTTTGAGGATGAAAGCAGGAAAGGTACACTAATGGGCTGGTCAAAAGAAGAAGAAAGGAAGAAAAGAAATAATTGAGCAATCACCAAGGACAAGCGAGAGGTTAATGAACTAACAAAGCTAACCGAGAGGTAGTACATCAATGACATGGGATGAGGATAAGGAATACCGAGATTTATTTATAAAGGAAATAGAAGGATGTATGGGAAATATCCATGAATATGGACTAGCCTTGGAGGCAGGAAGGAGAAGAAAGAAGAGGGTATATTTGCAAGGAATTCATGATACGAACAAGAAATGGTAGAACATTGGAAGAACTACAACGCATAGGTGGGACGCAAATAAGTAGTCAAAGAAAATTTCAGATAAGTGAGCCAAGATAATAAAAGGATTGATAGTGGAAGGGGAAGAGTGTAGCATATTAACCCTCAATGATATATTTTAGAAGTAGAGTGAAACCAGAAACTCAGAGTAAGAAGAATTTCAGTGATAATAGTTGTGGAGGAAGACGAGGGATAAAAAGAGCAAAGTGTGACCACACGTTCCGTAAAATGTTTTGATGGATTCCAATGTTTCTATTAACCCGTTGATTCGGGAAATGTTCAGTCATAAAAGGTAGAAGTAGAAAGGCCTTAAAAAAAGCAGCGAGAATGGATCTGTAATACATAAGCTCTTCATTCAAATGCAAAGCCCTCGATTAGCAGAAAGGAAAATAAGTCAAGCTATACGATGAGAGAATTCAGGTATTATAAGAGACCAAAAGAGTCGAAGGATCGTTAGGGTAGGCCGATGACTACTGATACTCGAGAGTTACTAGTGTATAAGAACACCATTAAAAGGGGGGAAGGGCAGATCTAGTCCTGAAACGAGGTATGGCATTATCAAAAGTCCAAGGAAAGAAAGAGGTTAGCTTAAGAGGCCAAAATTCGGGACGTAGTGGCATACCAAGAATGCATTAAGAGGGAGCAAGAACGAATTAAAGATAAGCATACCACAAAGCAGGTATGAAAAAGAGTTAAAATGGATCATGAGAATACTTCATGCGGACGTGAGATATGATATTTCTAAACTAGGGAAATTTGTGCTGCACCTAAATAGGAAGTGGCGTATCCTAAAGAGTAAGAAAGCTCTGCAAGCTTACTACAAAGAGAATGATGAAATGGATGATGAGAACAAAGGACACTTTGAGTTACAATGGAAGAAAATCTTGATATTAAAGGAAATATATAAGAATCTTAACAAAGGGAGTAACGATAAGCGGTGTGGCAATCTCTAAAGAGAGGAAGAACGATGTGGGTGCAGATAGAAAGGCAGCAACATCAATAGAAATTAGAAAGTATATCACGGGTCACTAACCATACTGAGCATAAGGGTATGTATTATAGAATTATATGAACCATCAGCGTAAGGTTATGCCCCTCAGATGGGAATGGACACACCGGAAAGCCAACAAGGAATGACAGCTAACTAAGTGATCACTGGAATAAGGAAGTCAGGGGTAAGTATACCATACCGATGTTGGAAAGAAGCTGTGGTAAAGTGAGAATTGCCCTAACCTTATAATTATAAGTTATATTGCAAGATTTGAAGCAAAGGAATTAAAGGGAGAGTTTGACAAGAACTCGAAGATATTGTGAGCTATAGACCAGTTCGAACTATGATTATTGGTTCAACGCAATATATAATCCTGCTACGAGGAATAATAGAGATGGTGATGGAACATTAGGAATGTACGTATTTAAGAAATCGTATTGAGGATATGGTTATAACCTATCATAGAAAGGAAGGAAGACATAATGAGAATGGAATACTAAATAACTTGTATACATGAGGATTGAAGACTGTACGACTCACAAATGAATTTGATAAGGAGCTAAGAAAGAGCAGAACGAAACTGACCAAATTATAGTATAAGCATATAGTAATCGAACAAAAATTCAATGAGGATATTGAGGATCGGCACACTACAACATTCGAGGATGAATGTTTTTAAGGGGGAAAGGATGTTACACCCCGTATCTTCGAAGAAGCACTTATCAAATTTGAAACATAAGTATATTGAGTTATGGTTAAGTAAAACCACTTTGGAATATAAGGAGCAAGCATTATTAAGTATATTTAACGAGGAAGGATGTATATAAGGTATACCAGAAGGTTTTATAAGGAAATGAGTGGAAGAAATCGAGTAATACGACTTTGGAAAAAGGATGGGTAATGTTTTGTATGAAAATTTTGGTCCAACTTGGTGGACGAATATCCCTTAGCATATGAAGAGTTTTAAGGAGAAAAAAAAGCCTAAAATGAAGTTCGTTGAGTCTAGTTACCAACGCAACAAACCACTCGTCGATTGGACTTCGGAATAGAAAATTATGGACGTTACAAGTTCAGCTGACAGAGCAGAAATGCGTGCTACAGTAAAATGCTACAGTCTGCTACATTAAAATGCTACAGTGAACCCGACCCAAATTTGACCCTTATAAAAAGAGTAAGAACCCTTTTTTTCACCAGATTTTGCTGGAAAATTCCAGAAATTGAAGGAGAGAGAGAGTGAGGAAAACAAAAAGTGAGCAATTTTCAAGTATCGGAGTAGTGGTTTAGGTCCGGGTAACGCATCGTTGTGATTCTAGTATTGTTTTGCAGTGGATTTTAGCGCGGATATTGAGGATATTGCTGTCTTAACAAGAAAAAAGGTATGACTGTTTCTCTTTTGGTATTATTTAAGGCTTATTTACGGAGATAAAGTCGCTAAACAATCGTGTAGTAAGTTGGTTAGTTATGGAAGTTGGAAAACAGCGTGTGGGCTATTGTATGGTACATATTGGTGTTGGAAATGATGTTATGGATGTTGGTATTGTTATTGTTGTTGTTGGTTGTTGAATTGAGAATTCAGGCTAGGCATATAAACAGGGGAGGTGCTGCCCAATTTTTGGCAGAATATAGAATAGTATAATTTGAAACTTGGTACAAGTGTGCGATGAAGAGGCTAACGTTAGTATAAATCCTCTTAAATGTAGACTTGCGAGCTCGGACACATAAGCGTAGCTACTGGGAGGTTGAACAGGTATGTTAAGGCTCATCCTTTTCTTTCAAAGGCATGATTCCTATGGTATGATTCCATAAGTGTTTTCATAACCTCCTTGATTTCAAAGCTAGAAGTTTATGACTCTTAAAGCTCCTTATGATGTTAAGAACGAGAATGTTTTTATGAGGATTATGTTGAGGATGATTTTATGCTTAAATGTCTCAAATATGATTTCAACGATGATATGAAAATGTTAAGCTATTTCACGATTTTCTCGATTTATTTCATTGTTGTTGATCTCACCTTATAAATTGTTCCTCCAAGGTGGGACAGAGCGATAGTTTTCATTTGAACTCCTATGCATGCCATGATTATAATATATGCATATGGCTATTTTGTGACATTACAGAGAGCTATATTACTTCATTTTGATTATGCACTGCACTCATTTTAATTCTTCATGTATATGTAAGGCACAGTTGATTGGGGGTGTGTTGTGGCCTTTGTTGTGTATATATATGGCACAGTTGACAGGGAATGTGTTGTGGCCTTTGTTGTGATGTGTATATGTATGGCACAGTTGACAGGGGGTGTGTTGTGGCCTTTGTTGTGATGTGTATATATATGGCACAGTTGACAGGGGTGTGCTGTGGCCTTTGTTGTGATGTGTATATATATGGCACAGTTGATAGGGGGTGTGCTGTGGCCTTTGTTGTGATATGTATATATATGGCACAGTTAACAGGGGGTGTGCTGTGGCTGTTATTGTGATGTGTAAATATATGACACAGTTGACAGGGGTGACGCTGTGGCCTTTGTTGTGATATTTCTATGGATATATGTGTTTCTTTGATATAGCTATACTGATGCATTTATTTTGCCCATTCATTGACACGCCTCAAATGTTTTCCAGGATTTTATGTATTTATTGATTTCATGCCTTACATACTCAGTACACTATTCTTACTGACCCCCTTTCTTTGGGGGCTGTGTTTCATGCCCGCAGGTACAGACACACAGCTTGGTGATCCTCCGGCTTAGGACTTTTGCCCAGCCACTTGGAGAGCTCTAGTGTTCCTGAGCTTGAGTTATTTTGGTACAGATCCTTTTGACGTAGATTTTGTTATACTCTTAGAGGTCTGTAGACATATGTAGGTTATGTATATACGGTTTGGTCAGCTATATCGATGTAGTACGTCTTGGACGTCCCCGTTTATAGCGGCAGCCTTGTCGGCTTGCATATTTGTTATGTTTTGGTTAACTGTGACTTCTCAGGAGACAGGTTCTTTCTGATGTATGATATGATGAGTTCACAACATGCTTTTACAGAGTGCCATATTGTTTTCAGTTTCAGTCTGATTATATCTAGGGGGTCGTATACGGGTGCCCAGGTCGGGCACTAGTCATGGCCCATCGGTTTGGGTCGTGACAAGATGCATCTTCGTTTAATCATAACATGACTACTTCTTAAGTGCGCGTACTTTGCGGCGCATTTCCTTCTCTTTCTATTCCCATTCTTATTCCTTTACATTCCTTCCTCCTCAATTTATCTTATTTCCTCCCGTTTTATAATCAATCCTTTATTCTTCGCACGAGGAACCCTATTCTTAACTGAGTACCGCTTTGTCCTTTAGAATATACTACCTTCGTACAATCCATTCTTTGCTTCCAAAACTTATTCCGTTCAATCTGATCATCCCCTCTCATCCTTATTGTGTCGACCCTTTCGTTATTCATCTTTCTATAGTCTTGGTCTTTTACATCTAGCTAAAAATATCACCCATACTTTCAATTATACAAATCACGAACTACTACTTTGCCGTATCGTTTTTCTCTGATTTCTTTTTCAAGTTGACTTCCCCCTTTTGCTTGCTATCATTTCTGTCATTGAGGAACCTCTATGTTGGACTCTCCCTTAACAAAGTCTTATAAGCTTTCTCATCTGCAGCCCCATGGCTCGCTTGTTGATTTCACACTTGCGTTCACTCTTTATTCATATAGAACATGTCACATCTTTAGTCGTTTCCTCACTATACTTTGTATTACAGTTCTTGCCACGCTCTCATTATATCTTGATCATAATCAACACTATAGAGTGCCTCTTCTTTACCTCGTGCGCAAGCCTGCTCGTAAAGTAGAATAAACCTTGCGAAGTAAGCATACTCGACCTGTTACTCTTTCTAGTCATCCCTATTATACTTACCATATAAATTGTTTTACCAATGGATTCACATTGGTCATACCCCTGGCTCAGTCATGTTGTTACTTCATTTTGCTAATAGGCTTGTCATATTTTACTTGTACTTATCCATCCAATCAATACTTCCGTATCACACTCTATTGGGGTTACCCTTTCTCTTCTATGTCATATTTTAGTACTACCAAGCATTTCTCTTTACCGTATCAATGTCGATCTTGTAACTACTGTTACTATCAATTCAACAATATTTAACTCATCTCTTGTAGTTGTCAACGATACTCTTAACTTAATCTCGTCCTGCTATTACTTTTTGCACTACATCTCTTCCCATTAGGACATATTACAAGCTTATATCTTATCTCCTTTAGATTCTAGGAAAATTTCGGCAGAGTTTTTCTTGTAAGCATAACAATCCCAAACCTGCACATAGCCCAGAAAACACGTCCGATGTCTCAATAGGACATATACCGGGACACACATAACACGCAACTCAGCAACACAAGATCACTTACCATTAAAGGATATAAATAATAGGGCTTGTCTCATAAGTTGTGCCTGCACCCTCAGTCTAGAATTCCAATATATATATATATATACATACACATATTATTTACATTTACTCACTGTCAATCAACTTACTCGTAAATCACGATTCTGGCTATCACTAGGTCACTAACAAATATAGTCATCTCAAATTGTCGGATTGGCTCAGATTTTCACCTCAACGCAATTATCACAACGGGAGTGATACATTGTCCAGCATAGGATCCGAATCAATCGATGCACACATATCATAAGAGGATACTAACAATATACCTGGGACAATATCGGGGGAAGACTCAAGATCCTGTCGCTCAGCTAACGCATGGATATGATGCTGGGATCCACTTGGACTGGGCATACCTCTTCGGTCTCTATCACCGCCTACTAACATCCGTGGCCTTGGCTTTGGAGGGCGTACCGATGACGAAGAGCCAGCTACCACTCCCGTAGTCCGAACATTACCTTTACTACGTAGCGATGGGCAGTCGCGCTTTAAATGGCCTGGCCGAGCACAAGCATAATTAACATCCGAGCCCAAGCGGCACGGTCCCCAATGTAACCTAGAACACTGAGTACATCGTGGTACCAAGAATATCGTCTGACTAGAACCACTCCGAATTCGAGAATTGGAAACTCTGAGACTCTGGGGTGACCTAGAATAAGTAGATCCATCAAACCTGGGTCTAGAAAACTGTGGAGGAGCACCACTTGTTGAACGAACTGAGTGCCTAGAGAATGTGGCCTCGGAGAACCCCTAAACTCATGATCAAACCCTGAAGAACTAACTCTCTTTCTCCAACCCCTATTATCGTGGCCCACATCCTGCCGCTGAGCATGAGCGGCTACCAATTGAGTTAGTAGAAGAATGATCTGTCTCATCTCTTGGCCCGAGGCATCTGGTGGAGGAACGGGGGGTCCTGGAGCCAGAGTTAAGGCTCCCCTTTGATCCTCTAAAGTGGGAGAAGCATGGGAAAACCGAGATAGGGCCTTATTCTGGGGTTCGCTCTCCTCCATATCTATAGACGGCTTCCATTCAAGCCCTTCTTCAACCACTATCTTGCCCTTCTAGGCTGCCGTAGCTTTTCCTTTCATTAGCTTTGCTGAAATTGTAATGCACAATTAGGGAGGGGATAATCTTATAATACAGCTCTATCACACGATCTCTTATTATGAAAGATGGTCATTTTTTCCTAAATGCCCAGTAGCCTCCTGTTTATTAGTGTGGCACGCAACACACCATAAATAAGACTCTACTAGACACGGCTCGTAGGCACTTCCTAGGACCGAACTGCTCTGACTAGGGGCCGTGACGGGTACCCAAGGCTAACCACCGAGCACCACTCATTCTATTGTTCATCATACTCATAATCACGGGAAAACAATTTTTCATTTGGAAACATAATTACTTTATATACGCAATCCTTCCGGCTATCCAAAAAATATATACATACGAGTAGAACCCGTGAGACCATACTACCCACACATACGTATCTACGAGCCTCTACTAGAATGCTAGACATAGGGACGGGACAGGACCCCGTCGTGCCCAAAATACACACACACACACACACACATATATATATATATATATATATATACACACAAAATAATAAGTCAATGGAACCTCCAGAACAATGGAGTGCCCTCAAGTCAGCTAACAGCTCCTACGAGTCTGGATCACCTCCCTGTCTACCTGTGGGCATGAACACAGTGTCCAAAGAAAACGGACGTCAGTATGAACATTGTACTGAGTATGTAAGGTATGAATGAAATGAACATAATAGAGAAATCATAATTCATAAGGTGAAGATACAACTTGCATAACCTTTAAGGGTGGATACATTTCATACATATATGATATACATAGTCGTAGTACATGTATCATCATACCGCATATATCATCGCATCTTAACCATCATCGTTAACCCGCGTCTGGGTAACCATCATATGTCGCCCACTAGTGGTGATCATGTCTGGCCTTCTAGGCGCGGTGGAATCGTAAGCAGCCCACTTTAGCGGTGACATGTCCGACCAAATAGGCACGCTAGAATAACAAGCAGCCCGCCGTAGTGGTGACATGTCCGGCCAAATAGGCACGGTGGAATAACAAGCAGCCCGCCGTAGCGGTGACATGTCCAGCCAACTAGGCACGGTGGAATCGTATCGTCATATAATCAACATAAACCCATCATTATTACACATCTCATAGGCATATCATAATCTTATCATAAGCTTATCGTAACCTTGTCATAGCTTAGCATTATTATACATCTATCATTAAAACATACATTAGAACTAGAAGGCATCTTTGGCTATGTTGGGGTGACATAATGTCGTGACCCCCGATTACATTATGGAGTGATCATAATCATCATATCTCACCTTGAAGGGACTAATATTTTAAGGTGAGTGTACACAAGGAAAAGCATCCAAGGAACCATACATAAGATCATTAGCCTTATCGACATCGTATGTTACTCTAGGATTCTTCATACTTATATTCATCATCATCATTATCATGCTCGTATCGTATCTCTTTTCTTTACCATATGCGTATATAGCTCTCTACTAAGATTGACTTATAATTTTTGGGATGTAAGAAAATCATGAAGAGATAGGGAATATCATGTCATAAGAATCATGCCTTGGAAAGAAGGGACTAGCCTTACATACCTCTTTCGTTTAACAGTTTTATCACCTGATCGTTCTCCTTCGATGCTCGTGTTTCTACCTTCAAGAGGATTCACATCAACATTAGTTAATCGATTATATGAATGTGTTACTATTGCTAGAGAAAATTGGCTAGCATTTCCTTTGTTTATACAACTTTCCTCATTTTACATATCAACTCCCAACACCCATCACAACATTCACAATATTATACCCAAAAATCATCATTCATCTACATTATCCGCATTTCACAATTTCACTTCAATTTCTCCATAATTGTGGTTATCGTATACTAGTATGTTTTCTCACATATAATGCTTATCCCATGTCCTTAATATCATTTATAACATAACCATATCACAACACATCAAGAATTATGACTCAATTCAAGCTATCACTCAAAATGACACTATTCCCACATTCATGACCCATTTTTCTATATTCTTCTACAATCCAAGTGTTTCAACTTCCAAAGACCTTAAACAACATGAAAATACCATGAAACTTACCTTATATGGTGTGGGAATAAGCCTTGAGTTGAAATACTTCTCTTCCACCAAAACCCTAGTTCACTTCCATTGATATTCCTTGGCTTGGATGAACTTTAATGTGCTTCTTACACTTGATTCACTTAGATTGATGTAGTTGATCACTAATATTTCTTGAATATTTGTTGGAGAAATGATCTAGAGAGTTCTAGAGAGAAGGAGGGGGTGAAAAGGGAAATGAAATGAAATGAACTTGGTCCCTTATTAAATACACAAAATCTATCCCGACCAGTTTCTACGGACCAACATACAGTCCGTATAAATTATACTGACCGTATGTCTGGTCGTAGATTTGGTCCAGAGAAGGTTGCCCATTTGGGCTAAATATACGGCCTAACATATGGCCAGTATAATTTATACGGCCAGTATGTTGGGCCGTATAATGCCCAGCTATTCCGATTTCGTTCTCGTCGACTCGTTTAATCTCCAATCCTTATGGAACCTTCTTAACACTTGTTTATCACCTCATTAATAATCTAAGGGACGTTATAACTCTTCTCCAAAGCATCATTAAATCATCATTAACTCGTTATTCGTAAATCCTTTCTGATACATAATGTATACCTTGCCTTCCTTGACAACTTTCTTCTCTTACTTCGAATGTCTTTGAAATCTCATTTAGAATCATCAAATGTTATTTCTTACTTATTGAAACATCGTATACTTCGTTCCCCTCATTAGTTTATCCACTGTGCATCAACGAAATGTTTTTCGAGGTGTAACACGCTTGCATTGGCACCACATTACATAAGATTTCATCCTCATATCTTCCAATGCTCAATTTGATAATCGCTTGCTTGGTCACCTACATTTCTCCACTTTTATTGAACCATTGAAGCTTGTAGGGGCTAGGGTGTTTTCTTATAGGGAACTTCATACTTTCAACTAAAAATATGCTAACCGCATTAGTGCAACTCCCACCATAAATGATCAAGGAACAAACCTTGTCCAAAATCTTACACCTAGCGTGGAACAAGTTCTCCCTTTGGTCACTCTCTTCCCGAGCTAGAGCTCCCATGGCTCTTCTAGCAATAATAGCATGATTCAAAGCCTCCTCATATCTAATCTCAACCTCTTCATCGGAATCACCCTCACACTCACTTCTTTCTCCATCGTCATCATTCCTATTCCCGCTCTCATCTTCATCATCGATTCGGTACTCCTCCTGCACAATAGTAATAGTCCTCCGATTGGGACACTCACTTGTATAGTGCCCCTCTTCCTTGACACTTAAAGCCTTGGACGGTAGAAGGGAGATTATAGTTGGGTTTAGGATTGTTACCTCCTTTAGCCTCATCATCACCCTTGGCTTGAGGTGTTGGAGTGTTGGTCTTGGGCTTTTCCCAAGTGGAACTTTTCCACTTTTATTTGCCTTTGCTCCAAGTCGAAGATGATTTGCCCTTGTCTTTATAAGATCTCTTCTCTTTTAGATCCGCTTCAACCTTGGATGCATCGTGGAATGCTTCTAGACTATTATAAGTCTTGAGCCTCATGGGTTTAGAAATATCACGGTTCAAATAGGCTACGAACCTTATAATAGTGCACTCCTCTTGTTCTTCTAGCTTGGCTTTCATCCGCAAGTCCTCAAACTCATCAAAGTAATCTTCCACGCTTTTCGACCCTTATTTCAACAAATACGCCCTTTTGATTGCATCTTGACGATATGTGGGTGGAAGCCACCTTGTTTCCATGAGCTCAATCAAGTCTTTCCAAGTTGGAAGATCATAGATGTGTTGTTGAGCCCATTGTAACTTCTCAGATCCCCACCACGAGGAAGTGTATCCCTCAAATTTGGTGAGGGCATACTTTGTCTTTAATGCCTCAGATACATTATTGGTGAGGAAGATGCGTTTACTTTGTAGCTTCCGCTCAAGGAACTCTTCTATGTTGCTACCTCCTTGGAAAGTATGGAGGTTGACCTTGATTGTGTTAAAAGTCTGGTCATTGTCTTTCCATCTCCCTCGGTCTTTATACCCTTGAGCCCTTCCTTGGTCGACATGACCTTGGAACCTAGCGTCATGTCCCGAAAATCTCTCAAAGCCTCCTCTTCATCCCCTTTCCTAGTTATTCATCCCTCCACGCCTTTCTCCTTGTCGGTTCTCATCCCACCACCTATCCTGTGGATAATTATCATACTCCTCTTCATTCATGGGGTATTGGTATTGGCGTTGGTATTGGTTTTGGTTAAGAAATGGATCTTGTATTTGGGTTTGAGGTGGAGCTTGGGGTGCTTATTGTAAGATCACTTGAGGGATTTCCTCATTCGGGTTGTTTTGGTAAACTTGGGGGTAGGTTTGTCGATTGGTGTTTTGGAATGTGGACGTTTGGGGTGGAAGGTTGGTTGTTTGGAGTGGTGGAACTGTATGGTCGGTAGTGGTTTTGAGGTTGGGATCGCACAAAGCATGTGCTAGTCCGGGGTAATGGTTGGTGTTGTATCTTGTGTTCTATCCCCATCATTATTATTCCATGAACGGGGAATGCCCATTCTACTCGAACCATCCGCTCGAGTCTTCTCAATTCCCACTATCTATGCATCTATACCACTTAACGTCCTAACCACGCCACGCACCTCTCCTTCATGCCATCCAACCTCAATGTTACGCTCGATAGTTGACTTATGATCATTGCCAATGAACTTGCTATGGATGACATATCTACTACCCCTTGCGTTTCATCGCCTTGGTTAGACATGATGACTTGCCAAACTAGCAAACAATATTAGTAATAAAAGCCTCACTTCACTCGTATTCAACTCTCAAACCTTACCACACTCCCGTGCTCCTTAGAAGTTTGTTGATGAATCGCTTAACCAATCGAATTCACACGGTTGCTTATACTTTGTGGTAGAATGGATTCTTGTTAAGATGAAGGAAGGACGACTCAAAACAAATGTACAAGAGCCAAAGAAGTTTCAACGAAATAAATGGAAAAACTTAAGAAGAATTGGCACAAAATAAATTCAGACTCAACAAATAATTAGCAACTAAAATGATGGATTACTAGTTGTTAATTAGTTGTAAGAATCAAAGAAAGGAAGTTAAGAAGGAATCAAACCGTTTTTGGACCCTTAGAAAAATTTTCTGATGGTCATGTGGTGGCTGTGCATCGCATACCCAGCGCACAAAACACCCCTCTCTGAATCTAACACTTAGAAAACCCCTCTGTGCTTTGGTCATGCGACGCGTGGTCAGAACACGCACTCATGGGCTTTGTTTTCTCAAATGTTTGGGCCGAATTTCTTGGATCTGGTGACGTATTGGGCCCCACACAACCTAGGAATTGCCCTTTTTGGCCCAACAACCAACTTTTCTTCTTGACTTGGAATTGTTTTTGTATTAAACCTTCCTTTTGAGTCTTCTTCTCAAGATGAAGATATGAATATCTTCAAGAACATGAAGAACATTCAAATTTCCAAGTGCCTCAATTTCAACTCGATTTTGTTCTAATTTTCAGATCCAAGCTCCCTTTGATATGGAGAACAAAACCCACTAATTACTTAGCTTCAATTTCAACTCAATCACCAAACCCACTTTGGAGTTCTTCAAAGCTCAACAATGGTGATTCACTCCAAACTTAACCAAATGAACTCAACTCTTGGATTTAGGGATTTTGGATATCAAGAAACTCAAATATAACTTCAAATTCGAGAAACAAGAACAAAAATTTTGGGGTTTTAGAATATGGATTTTTTTGGGATTATGTATATATATATATATATATATATATATATTTCTATTTCTTTAATTTTTCTTTGAACCAAGGATTGAAGAATGTAAAAACACTCTTCTAAACTAGCTCTTGATACCAAATGATACAGTTCTACCTAGGAAACTCTAGAAAAATGAAAGAACAAGAAAATCAAAATAAAGGGTGGATGAAGAAATAGAAATGGGAGAGGGTAGATGGATAGATACTTGACCCAAGAGCAAGAAATCAACCAAGAGCAAGAAATCTTTGGACAAGAAAGGGTATTAAACCCTAACCCTTCCAATCGGATTATCAAACCCTGGAACCTGAGTAATTCGAATCAACAAATGACTAAATGAATCTACAAATGAGAAACATTGAATTCGATGGAAAATAAACAATTCACTTTGCAACTAAGAATCACACTTAGATTTATGCAACCAAACATACTATATTAAACTAAAACTATCACTAAACAATCTCTCATAAGAGTTTCATCAATCAACAAAGTCTAAAGATGACAATAACCTAAGTCTAATATTTATACTAAGAGACTTAAGAGCTAGGCTATATTACAAGATTGTCATTAATGAGGCAACGACCTTGTTTGGCTAGTTGGATGTTGGCTTGAAATTCGAAAAGGCTCCTCTTGCACATATAGCCATCATCTAATCCTCAAGCTTGCAATTGTGACCATATGCATCTATGGCCCTTCTTTTGCATGTCTAGCCACATTTGCATTTCTGTCCCTTTGCGACTCTAGCCACTTTGAGTGTTGGCTTTCTTCCTTGTAGCTTCTTCTTTCATTCCTCTCCAAGCTACTTTCCATACTTCATAGGCCTTTTTATGGGGCTTGTATGCCTCTCCATGGGTCTCCAATTCTCCTTTGGTCATCCTTCTAGCTTGAATGGATTGGAGTCCCATGCCTTGGTCTTCAATGTGAGCCTTTAAATGAAGTGTGCCTAGTAGGGTCATATTAATATATGAAATTTTTCTTCTAGAAAAAGGTTATGATAACAACGAGGTTAGGGAGATCCCAAATTTATAATTAAAATATAAGAAGTGCGGAAGCAAATATAGAAAAGAATCTAAAAACTAGAAAATAAAAGATATGGGAAATTCGAAGGAACAATCCACGAATTTCCAAGAATGTTAGTTCTAAAGTCTTGACAAGATCCAAGTAACAACGTATAGATTTATAGGAAGAAATCTAACGGCTTTACTTGAGATACCAAATCAAAAACAGTAGATTAGGATCCCGACAGCTTTATGAGTAACTTAAGACAACAATTAGTATTTAGAACTAATCGCCTTCGAAAGAATACCAAAAAGAAATCAAAGATATCAAAGAATAAATTATCTTACTACCTTGAACTAAGAACTAGTTAGGTTGAAAGATAAATCCTAAAGTAATGCCACAAAGGTTCAAAAGAACTCTCAATATAATATATTCTTCAAAATCTCATTTACAATGAATGACAATCAACCCTTTATATAGTTTTAAAGAAAGAGCTAGTCAAAATAGAAATAAATGAGAATTATCTTCCCTAGAAGCATAGAAGACTTCCCACACTTGGACCAAGGCAGTCAACATGGATTAAAACAACCTAGAAGACTACCCAAACTTGGACCAATGCAAGTCAACATAGATTAAAACAACAATTAAATATTTATTCTAGAAACTAATATTTGGGCTAATTTTGGGCTGCTGGAAACTTCTTCTTTTGGGGCTGATTTGGGCCTCATTCCATCTCACTTTGGACTTTAATTTGGGCCTCCAAATAAGTGTAAGACTTGAGGAAAAAATCTGAATATGGCTGGAGGTCTTCTGCCATCACAAGACAATTTTTTAATTGCTAATTGAAGCCCGTTGATCTTGACATAACATTTCCTTGTCCTTCAATGGAGTTGAGCTTTCATGGCTGCTATCATTCTCCCCCCCCCCCCCCCCCCCCTTAAAGAAGATTCGTCTCGAATCTTGGTGGTGACCTTATTTGCTATTTAATGCATTTGAGCCTTCATGGTTGCTATCATTCTTCCTCTCTTAAAGATGATTCTCGTCCTTGAATCTTGATATTTTCCTTCAACCAACATGATAATCACAATAAGTAGAAAAACACAACAACCACTTGGTATGAGTTACACAAGGTAGTGACCATGCAACCATTTAATCCACTTATTATTTTTATGCACAAACACTCCTTTTAAATGTCCCAGTATAACATCAGCTAACAGGAAAATGTAATCACCAACACAAGCACTAAAAACACAATTCATAAGCTCTTTAAACTGCAGAGGGTCATTAGCTAGACCAAAAGCATATGAATACAAGGAAAACATACCATATTTGCTCTTGCTAAATAATTTAACCTCACCATTAGATATACCATAATCAAGATATGGATCAAAAGTAATTTCCTTAAGAAGTGGCTTGGAATAAACCTGCAAAAAAGGATCGACGAAACAAGATAAAGATATTGTGAAATTAGCAATATGTGAGCACTTATCCTTTTCCACACTTGAGCGACTATATCCTGCATTTAGCTCAACTTCCTTAATATCTAAGACACCAAAAGCTTCATGTGTCTCATTATCTTCATTGGGAATTTCACCATCTTTTCTTCCTTCATTGGTATCCCAAAGTGGACAAAAATAAACTGCAAACTCATCTTTATTATCATCCCACAATTGATTATCACACAATTTAAAACCTTGACTAATGAGATTAGTCATATCCCCTTCCATTGCTACAACTAAAAGACTACTAGCATAGTGCACATTAGACATGAACGAGTTCTCATCAACAACTGCATCACTAGAGTCAAATAAAGAATGACCTAAATAAGGAGCATAACTCTCATCCATAGGTGATGAAACAACAGATTCAAAAATTGAATTATCATAACTCTTACCTAAAATTCCTTCACATTCAATGGCTTTTAAAGCACATAAAGTATTAGGTTTAGCCATTTTACCACAAGTTGCTTCCTTAAAGGATCTTCTACCTTGGTCTACATGTGATGTAGCACTTGAAAATTTTGCGGAATCTTCTTGGCAACATAAGATCTTTATCTCTTTTCTTTGCTGTTCTAAAGACCGCATGGGCGCTTGTTCCGAATCCTGCAATGTAGATTCAAAAACACTAGAAAGACAAAGAGTAAGGAGGTTAGAAGATAGACAAGAACCATTCTCACTTATGCTCTCTTTTGATTCTCTCAATTCTTGTAACAAAACACTTTTTGTTCTAACACCTCTGCCTTCACTCTTATTTTTTTCACTCTTGCTTTTGTTTTTATCTCCATTCTTTTCTTGTGACAACTCACTCGCTTTTCTCAACTAAAACTTTCCTTTTTCCTCTCTTGAGTTGCCATTTTGCACTCCCTTACTCCACCCAATTTTGTATCTCTCTTCCTTATAATTTTCTTTTTCACTCAGTTCTTTTATTCTCTCATCTTCTCTTTTTTTCTGGAGGTTTAGGAACTTCTGTTAGTGTAAGAGAAGTTACACATGATGAAGAGTCACTCTTTTGTTCACAACTTGACTCCTCCTCTTGGAAGATTACATACTTAACCATTTTATTGGAACGAATAGGACTTTTGGAGTTAGCTTCATCTTGGGACAGTCTTATAGAATGAATGCGCTTCAATTCCTCCTTTAAATCACTCCACGTCAAAAGTAGCCGATTAAATTTCACCCAATGAGGGTTACGATAATCAGCGACTATCTTCCGTAATTTCAAGGACAATGCCCTTGTGGCAAACTCCAATTTTTCCATCTCCCAAAAATTGTTACAAGCAAATATATGCTCTATATAGTATTCCCATTGTAGGTAAGTTTCTTTACTAGCACACATGCACAATCTTGGTAGTACCACATGATTACTACCGCACTTGGCCAATCTTTCATAATCATAGATTCTTGCAATTGTGAAAGACATAGTTATTTTAAAGAAAATGTATCACTCAGTTTTTTTTTTTTTTGGCTTTTTCCCTCAATTATTCTCACCCACTCTTGCCTTTTTCCCCTCAAATAACCTTTGGGAAAACACTTTGTGGATTTATAATTAAACCCCACTAGAATAAAGCCCTTAGTAGTAAAATAAAGAATTTTAGGGCACTAAAAAAAGTGAAGAACAAATCCTAGAAAGAATTAGAATTTAGTTGAAACAAAACTCGAACAAAAAAAGGATTTTTTTTTTAACAAGATAAAAAAACTAAGAAAACAAAATTGATTGCTTCTAATCTTTAAAGATCTAGGATCCCTTCTTCTTGTTTTCTATCTTAATCTTTAGAAAACAAATAGATGGAAGAAATTTCTTGGAGAGCAAACACCCAACTTTTTTTTTTCCCTTTTTTTTCTCGTCACTGTTCACTGCTACAGTTTTTTTTTTTTTTGCTCTTTTCTTTTTTTCAAGAAATTCCCAAGATTATCAAGAACAGAATCTTGATAGACCCGCTCTGATACCACATGATAACAACGAGGTTAGGGAGATCCCAAACTTATAATTAAAATATAAGAAGTGCGGAAGCAAATATAGAAAAGAATCTAAAAACTAGAAAATAAAAGATATGGGAAATTCGAAGGAACAATCCACGAATTTCCAAGAACGTTAGTTCTAAAGTCTTGACAAGATCCAAGTAACAACGTATAGATTTATAGGAAGAAATCTAACGGCTTTACTTGAGATAACAAATCAAAACAGTAGATTAGGATCCCGACCGCTTTATGAGTAACTTAAGACAACAATTAGTATTTAGAACTAATCGCCTTCAAAAGAATACCAAAAAGAAATCAAAGATTGATAAGAAGAAATTATCTTACTACCTTGAACTAAGAACTAGTTAGGTGGAAAGATAAATCCTAAAGTAATGCCACAAAGGTTCAAAAGAACTCTCAATATAATATATTCTTCAAAATCTCATTTACAATGAATGACAATCAACCCTTTATATAGTTGTAAAGAAGGAGCTAGTCAAAATAGACATAAATGAGAATTATCTTCCCTAGAAGCATAGAAGACATCCACACTTGGACCAAGGCAGTCAACATGGATTAAAACAACCTAGAAGACTACCCACACTTGGACCAATGCAAGTCAACATAGATTAAAACAACAATTAAATATTTATTCTAGAAACTAATATTTGGGCTAATTTTGGGCTGCTGGAAACTTCTTCTTTTGGGGCTGATTTGGGCCTCATTCCAAATAAGTGTAAGACTTGAGGAAAAAATCTGAATATGGCTGGAGGTCTTCTGCCATCACAAGACAATTTTTTAATTGCTAATTGAAGCCCGTTGATCTTGACATAACATTTCCTTGTCCTTCAATGGAGTTGAGCTTTCATGGCTGCTATCACCACTAGTGGTGTTTGTCCATGCCATTTGGCCATGGTGTATCGTATAGCTGCCCTCCTTAGCGGTGACTGCCCGGCCAAATAGGCGCGGTGTTATATCATCATCATACATGCTCATCATAATGTACTTATCATAATACATGCATAATGCTTATGAACAACTTTACTTTATCGGGGTGACGTAAGGTCGTGATTCCCCCGATTTCATTATGGAGTAATCATTGACATTCTGCCTCACCTTGAAGGAATTAACACATAAGGTGAGTGTAAGCAATAAATAACATCATGTCATATCTTTTATCTTACATAGCTATTCATAGACATAGGCTTTTGGCTTTCTGGAATATAGGGACTCATGAGGAGGAAGGAACTTCATGCTATGAGATTCATGCCATTAGAAAGAAAGGACTAGCCTCACATACCTTTTACGTTTAACTAAGCTATCGCTTGCTTGTTATCCTTCGATATCACGTTTCTACCTTCAAGAGAATTTATATCGTCATTAGCTAAGCAATTATAAGAACGGGCTTTCTAAAGCTAGGGAAAATTGGGCAGCACTTCCCTTGTTTATACTACTTTTCCCATAGTCTATAGCAACTCCCAAACGCTAATAACAACATTCACAATATTGCAATCAACAATCGTTATTTATGTACATTGACCACAATCCACCATTTCTCTTCAATTTCTCCATATTTATGGTTATAGCTTACTATCGCGTTTCCTCATATATAATACGTATTTCATGGTCTAAATGTCATTTATAACATATTCATAATCACAACACTCCAACATTCATAATTCCACCCAACTACCATCCAACCATAACACTATTCACTCATGAATGACCCATTTCCTATGTCATTTTTTAACATTTCAAGTAGCTTAACCTTCCAATACCTTAAACAACATGGTTTACGGGCCGTATATCGTGGTCGTATTTAAGCATATCAAAACCAGAAAGGTATGCTGGGGATCATGGTGATTTACGATTGCGGTTTACGGGGCCGTATTTCAATTTACGGTCCGTATTCTAAGTCGTATTTAACCATTTGAACATTTGACAGAAAGTTGAAGTTTGGTAAGTTGGAATACGACATGGTGGTTTACGATACTACTTTACGGGTCCGTATTTCATTTTACGATCAACTGGGCCAAAGTGCAAATCTGCAACTTTCACGTCTTCAGAATCTATAATTAGGCATTGTGGAGCATAACCTTATCCCTTATTCCCATTGCCTTTGGAATCTTACTTAGGGTCGTCAAACGTCATTCCCTTTTGATTAAAACACCATATACTCGTATTCTTCGTTAGTCTATGCATTGTACATTCACGGGGAAATTTACGAGGTGTAACACTCTCCCCCCCCCCCCCCCCCCTTTTGGAACATTCATCCTCGAATGTTAAACACTCGGGGTACTACGAAAATTTCGGCAGAGTCTCCCTTGTAATATGGCACTACCATCCTGTCACAACAACCCATAATATCATTGCCTCACAGGGCTACATCACACTATCAACATGTCTATGGCCACACACGACCAAAAGCATGAAAAGTAAGCTTATATATATATATATACCTTATATCATTGGCATTTCATCTTGAATCTCTTCTGGGGGTTGGAATAAATGCGGGTACTTGGACTTCATACTCTCTTCCGCTTCCCGAGTCATTTCTTCTCGGTTATTGTTTCGCCACAAGATTTCAACTGAAGCTACCTCTTTATTTTGTAGTCTTCGCACTTGCCTGTCTAGAATACCAATAGGCACCTCTTCATAGGTTAGCTTTTCTGTCACTTGCACATCATCTATTGGGACAATCTTTGTGGGATCTTCACAACCCTTGCGGAGCATTGAAACGTGAAAGACTAGATGGACTGATTCAAGCTCCGAAGGCAAGTCTAATTCATAGGCTACATGACCCACCTTGCGGGTAATTCTATAGGGTCCAATGTACCTAGGACTTAGCTTCCCTTTCTTGCCAAATCTCATCACCCCTTTCATTGGCGATACTTTCAAAAATACCCAATCACCAACTTGAAATTCCAAGTCTCGTCGGCGATTGTCTACATAAGACTTTTGGTGACTTTGGGCTGTTAACAATCGATCTCGGATCACCTTAACTTTTTCCACCGCTTGCTGAATCAATTCAGGGCCTACTAGCTGTACTTCTCCTATTTTCAGACCATCCGATTGGAGATCTGCATTTCCTCCCATATAAAGCTTCATATAGAGCCATTTAAATACTGGAATGATAGCTATTGTTATACGCAAATTCGATTAACGGTAAATGATCGTCCCAACTTCCACCGAAATCCAGCACACATGCTCGTAGCATATCTTCCAAGGTCTGAATAGTACGCTCGGCTTGTCCATCGGTCTGCGGATGAAATGTCGTGCTAAGC